>NW_027116852.1:0-690015 GCF_024137725.1 Prorops nasuta | reverse complement strand
TCAATGACCCCATGTGACCCACCCTAGTCCTATATAAGTACTCAATGACCCCATGTGACCCCCCCATGACCTATATAAGTACTCTATGACCCCATGTGACCCCCCATGACCTATATAAGTACTCAATGACCCCATGTGACCCCCCTAGTCCTATATAAGTACTCAATGACCCCATGTGACCCCCCTAGTCCTATATAAATACTCAATGACCCCATGTGACCCACCCTAGTCCTATATAAGTACTCAATGACCCCATGTGACCCCCCCATGACCTATATAAGTACTCAATGACCCCATGTGACCCCCCTAGTCCTATATAAGTACTCAATGACCCCATGTGACCCCCCTAGTCCTATATAAGTACTCAATGACCCCATGTGACCCAACCTAGTCCTATATAAGTACTCAATGACCCCATGTGACCCAACCTAGTCCTACATAAGTACTCAATGACCTCATGTGACCCCCCTAGTCCTATATAAGTACTCAATGACCCCATGTGACCCCCCTAGTCATATATAAGTACTCAATGACCCCATGTGACCCCCCTAGTCCTATATAAGTACTCAATGACCCCATGTGACCCACCCTAGTCCTATATAAGTACTCAATGACCCCATGTGACCCCCCTAGTCCTATATAAGTACTCAATGACCCCATGTGACCCAACCTAGTCCTATATAAGTACTCAATGACCCCATGTGACCCAACCTAGTCCTACATAAGTACTCAATGACCTCATGTGACCCCCCTAGTCCTATATAAGTACTCAATGACCCCATGTGACCCCCCTAGTCCTATATAAGTACTCAATGACCCCATGTGACCCACCCTAGTCCTATATAAGTACTCAATGACCCCATGTGACCCCCCCATGACCTATATAAGTACTCAATGACCCCATGTGACCCCCCTAGTCCTATATAAGTACTCAATGACCCCATGTGACCCCCCTAGTCCTATATAAATACTCAATGACCCCATGTGACCCACCCTAGTCCTATATAAGTACTCAATGACCCCATGTGACCCCCCCATGACCTATATAAGTACTCTATGACCCCATGTGACCCCCCATGACCTATATAAGTACTCAATGACCCCATGTGACCCCCCTAGTCCTATATAACTACTCAATGACCCCATGTGACCCCCCTAGTCCTATATAAATACTCAATGACCCCATGTGACCCACCCTAGTCCTATATAAGTACTCAATGACCCCATGTGACCCCCCCATGACCTATATAAGTACTCAATGACCCCATGTGACCCCCCTAGTCCTATATAAGTACTCAATGACCCCATGTGACCCCCCTAGTCCTATATAAGTACTCAATGACCCCATGTGACCCAACCTAGTCCTATATAAGTACTCAATGACCCCATGTGACCCGCCCTAGTCCTATATAAGTACTCAATGACCCCATGTGACTCCCCCATGACCTATATAAGTACTCAATGACCCCATGTGACCCCCCCATGACCTATATAAGTACTCAATGACCCCATGTGACCCCCCTAGTCCTATATAAGTACTCAATGACCCCATGTGACCCACCCTAGTCCTATATAAGTACTCAATGACCCCATGTGACCCCCCTAGTCCTATATAAGTACTCAATGACCCCATGTGACCCACCCTAGTCCTATATAAGTACTCAATGACCCCATGTGACCCACCCTAGTCCTATATAAGTACTCAATGACCCCATGTGACCCACCCTAGTCCTATATAAGTACTCAATGACCCCATGTGACCCCCCTAGTCCTATATAAATACTCAATGACCCCATGTGACCCACCCTAGTCCTATATAAGTACTCAATGACCCCATGTGACCCCCCCATGACCTATATAAGTACTCAATGACCCCATGTGACCCCCCTAGTCCTATATAAGTACTCAATGACCCCATGTGACCCACCCTAGTCCTATATAAGTACTCAATGACCCCATGTGACCCCCCCATGACCTATATAAGTACTCAATGACCCCATGTGACCCCCCTAGTCCTATGTAAGTACTCAATGACCCCATGTGACCCCCCTAGTCCTATATAAATACTCAATGACCCCATGTGACCCATCCTAGTCCTATATAAGTACTCAATGACCCCATGTGACCCCCCCATGACCTATATAAGTACTCAATGACCCCATGTGACCCCCCTAGTCCTATATAAGTACTCAATGACCCCATGTGACCCCCCTAGTCCTATATAAGTACTCAATGACCCCATGTGACCCAACCTAGTCCTATATAAGTACTCAATGACCCCATGTGACCCCCCCATCACCTATATAAGTACTCAATGACCCCATGTGACCCCCCTAGTCCTATATAAGTACTCAATGACCCCATGTGACCCCCCTAGTCCTATATAAGTACTCAATGACCCCATGTGACCCCCCCATGACCTATATAAGTACTCAATGACCCCATGTGACCCCCCTAGTCCTATATCAGTACTCAATGACCCCATGTGACCCAACCTAGTCCTATATAAGTACTCAATGACCTCATGTGACCCCCCTAGTCCTATATAAGTACTCAATGACCCCATGTGACCCCCCTAGTCCTATATAAGTACTCAATGACCCCATGTGACCCCCCTAGTCCTATATAAGTACTCAATGACCCCATGTGACCCCCCTAGTCCTATATAAGTACTCAATGACCCCATGTGACCCCCCTAGTCCTATATAAGTACTCAATGACCCCATTGACCCCCCTAGTCCTATATAAATACTCAATGACCCCATGTGACCCACCCTAGTCCTATATAAGTACTCAATGACCCCATGTGACCCCCCCATGACCTATATAAGTACTCAATGACCCCATGTGACCCCCCTAGTCCTATATAAGTACTCAATGACCCCATGTGACCCCCCTAGTCCTATATAAGTACTCAATGACCCCATGTGACCCCCCCATGTCCTATAAAAGTACCCAATGTCCCCATTTGACCCCCCTAGTCCTATATAAGTACTCAATGACCCCATGTGACCCCCCTAGTCCTATATAAGTACTCAATGACCCCATGTGACCCCCCAAGTCCTATATAAGTACTCAATGACCCTATGTGACCCACCCTAGTCCTATATAAGTACTCAATGACCCCATGTGACCCCCCCATGTCCTATATAAGTACTCAATGACACCATGTGACCCCCCCATGTCCTATATAAGTACTCAATGACCCCATGTGACCCCCCTAGTCCTATATAAGTACTCAATGACCCCATGTGACCCCCCTAGTCCTATATAAGTACTCAATGACCCCATGTGACCCCCCTAGTCCTATATAAGTACTCAATGACCCCATGTGACCCCCCTAGTCCTATATAAGTACTCAATGACCACATGTGACCCACCCTAGTCCTATATAAGTACTCAATGACACCATGTGACCCCCCCATGTCCTATATAAGTACTCAATGACCCCATGTGACCCCCCTAGTCCTATATAAGTACTCAATGACCCCATGTGACCCCCCTAGTCCTATATAAGTACTCAATGACCCCATGTGACCCACCCTAGTCCTATATAAGAACTCAATGACCCCATGTGACCCCCCCATGTCCTATATAAGTACTCCATGACCCCATGTGACCCCCCTAGTCTTATATAAGTACTCAATGACCCCATGTGACCCCCCCATGTCCTATAAAAGTACTCAATGTCCCCATTTGACCCCCCTAGTCCTATATAAGTACTCAATGACCACATGTGACCCCCCCATGACCTATATGAGTACTCAATGACCCCATGTGACCCCCCTAGTCCTATATAAGTACTCAATGACCCCATGTGACTCCCCTAGTCCTATATAAATACTCAATGACCCCATGTGACCCACCCTAGTCCTATATAAGTACTCAATGACCCCATGTGACCCCCCCATGACCTATATAAGTACTCAATGACCCCATGTGACACCCCTAGTCCTATATAAGTACTCAATGACCCCATGTGACCCACCCTAGTCCTATATAAGTACTCAATGACCCCATGTGACCCCCCTAGTCCTATATAAATACTCAATGACCCCATGTGACCCACCCTAGTCCTATATAAGTACTCAATGACCCCATGTGACCCCCCCATGACCTATATAAGTACTCAATGACCCCATGTGACCCCCCTAGTCCTATATAAGTACTCAATGACCCCATGTGACCCACCCTAGTCCTATATAAGTACTCAATGACCCCATGTGACCCCCCCATGACCTATATAAGTACTCAATGACCCCATGTGACCCCCCTAGTCCTATGTAAGTACTCAATGACCCCATGTGACCCCCCTAGTCCTATATAAATACTCAATGACCCCATGTGACCCATCCTAGTCCTATATAAGTACTCAATGACCCCATGTGACCCCCCCATGACCTATATAAGTACTCAATGACCCCATGTGACCCCCCTAGTCCTATATAAGTACTCAATGACCCCATGTGACCCCCCTAGTCCTATATAAGTACTCAATGACCCCATGTGACCCCCCCATGACCTATATAAGTACTCAATGACCCCATGTGACCCCCCTAGTCCTATATAAGTACTCAATGACCCCATGTGACCCCCCTAGTCCTATATAAGTACTCAATGACCCCATGTGACCCAACCTAGTCCTATATAAGTACTCAATGACCCCATGTGACCCCCCCATCACCTATATAAGTACTCAATGACCCCATGTGACCCCCCTAGTCCTATATAAGTACTCAATGACCCCATGTGACCCCCCTAGTCCTATATAAGTACTCAATGACCCCATGTGACCCCCCCATGACCTATATAAGTACTCAATGACCCCATGTGACCCCCCTAGTCCTATATCAGTACTCAATGACCCCATGTGACCCAACCTAGTCCTATATAAGTACTCAATGACCTCATGTGACCCCCCTAGTCCTATATAAGTACTCAATGACCCCATGTGACCCCCCTAGTCCTATATAAGTACTCAATGACCCCATGTGACCCCCCTAGTCCTATATAAGTACTCAATGACCCCATGTGACCCCCCTAGTCCTATATAAGTACTCAATGACCCCATGTGACCCCCCTAGTCCTATATAAGTACTCAATGACCCCATTGACCCCCCTAGTCCTATATAAATACTCAATGACCCCATGTGACCCACCCTAGTCCTATATAAGTACTCAATGACCCCATGTGACCCCCCCATGACCTATATAAGTACTCAATGACCCCATGTGACCCCCCTAGTCCTATATAAGTACTCAATGACCCCATGTGACCCCCCTAGTCCTATATAAGTACTCAATGACCCCATGTGACCCCCCCATGTCCTATAAAAGTACCCAATGTCCCCATTTGACCCCCCTAGTCCTATATAAGTACTCAATGACCCCATGTGACCCCCCTAGTCCTATATAAGTACTCAATGACCCCATGTGACCCCCCAAGTCCTATATAAGTACTCAATGACCCTATGTGACCCACCCTAGTCCTATATAAGTACTCAATGACCCCATGTGACCCCCCCATGTCCTATATAAGTACTCAATGACACCATGTGACCCCCCCATGTCCTATATAAGTACTCAATGACCCCATGTGACCCCCCTAGTCCTATATAAGTACTCAATGACCCCATGTGACCCCCCTAGTCCTATATAAGTACTCAATGACCCCATGTGACCCCCCTAGTCCTATATAAGTACTCAATGACCCCATGTGACCCCCCTAGTCCTATATAAGTACTCAATGACCACATGTGACCCACCCTAGTCCTATATAGGTACTCAATGACCCCATGTGACCCCCCTAGTCCTATATAAGTACTCAATGACCCCATGTGACCCACCCTAGTCCTATATAAGAACTCAATGACCCCATGTGACCCCCCCATGTCCTATATAAGTACTCCATGACCCCATGTGACCCCCCTAGTCTTATATAAGTACTCAATGACCCCATGTGACCCCCCCATGTCCTATAAAAGTACTCAATGTCCCCATTTGACCCCCCTAGTCCTATATAAGTACTCAATGACCACATGTGACCCCCCCATGACCTATATGAGTACTCAATGACCCCATGTGACCCCCCTAGTCCTATATAAGTACTCAATGACCCCATGTGACTCCCCTAGTCCTATATAAATACTCAATGACCCCATGTGACCCACCCTAGTCCTATATAAGTACTCAATGACCCCATGTGACCCCCCCATGACCTATATAAGTACTCAATGACCCCATGTGACCCCCCTAGTCCTATATAAGTACTCAATGACCCCATGTGACCCCCCTAGTCCTATATAAGTACTCAATGACCCCATGTGACTCCCCCATGACCTATATAAGTACTCAATGACCCTATGTGACCCCCCTAGTCCTATATAAGTACTCAATGACCCCATGTGACCCCCCTAGTCCTATATAAATACTCAATGACCCCATGTGACCCACCCTAGTCCTATATAAGTACTCAATGACCCCATGTGACCCCCCTAGTCCTATATAAGTACTCAATGACCCCATGTGACCCCCCATGTCCTATATAAGTACTCAATGACCCCATGTGACCCCCCTAGTCCTATATAAGTACTCAATGACCCCATGTGACCCCCCCATGTCCTATATAAGTACTCAATGACCCCTTGTGACCCCCCTAGTCCTATATAAGTACTCAATGACCCCATGTGACCCCCCTAGTCCTATATAAGTACTCAATGACCCCATGTGACCCACCCTAGTCCTATATAAGTACTCAATGACCCCATGTGACCCCCCATGACCTATATAAGTACTCTATGACCCCATGTGACCCCCCATGACCTATATAAGTACTCAATGACCCCATGTGACCCCCCTAGTCCTATATAAGTACTCAATGACCCCATGTGACCCCCCTAGTCCTATATAAGTACTCAATGACCCCATGTGACCCCCCTAGTCCTATATAAGTACTCAATGACCCCATGTGACCCCCCCATGACCTATATAAGTACTCAATGACCCCATGTGACCCCCCTAGTCCTATATCAGTACTCAATGACCCCATGTGACCCAACCTAGTCCTATATAAGTACTCAATGACCTCATGTGACCCCCCTAGTCCTATATAAGTACTCAATGACCCCATGTGACCCCCCTAGTCCTATATAAGTACTCAATGACCCCATGTGACCCCCCTAGTCCTATATAAGTACTCAATGACCCCATGTGACCCCCTAGTCCTATATAAGTACTCAATGACCCCATGTGACCCCCCTAGTCCTATATAAGTACTCAATGACCCCATGTGACCCCCCTAGTCCTATATAAATACTCAATGACCCCATGTGACCCACCCTAGTCCTATATAAGTACTCAATGACCCCATGTGACCCCCCCATGACCTATATAAGTACTCAATGACCCCATGTGACCCACCCTAGTCCTATATAAGTACTCAATGACCCCATGTGACCCCCCCATGTCCTATATAAGTACTCAATGACACCATGTGACCCCCCCATGTCCTATATAAGTACTCAATGACCCCATGTGACCCCCCTAGTCCTATATAAGTACTCAATGACCCCATGTGACCCCCCTAGTCCTATATAAGTACTCAAAGACCCCATGTGACCCCCCTAGTCCTATATAAGTACTCAATGACCCCTTGTGACCCCCCTAGTCCTATATAAGTACTCAATGACCCCATGTGACCCCCCTAGTCCTATATAAGTACTCAATGACCCCATGTGACCCACCCTAGTCCTATATAAGTACTCAATGACCCCATGTGACCCCCCTAGTCCTATATAAGTACTCAATGACCCCATGTGACCCCCCTAGTCCTATATAAGTACTCAATGACCACATGTGACCCACCCTAGTCCTATATAAGTACTCAATGACCCCATGTGACCCCCCTAGTCCTATATAAGTACTCAATGACCCCATGTGACCCACCCTAGTCCTATATAAGAACTCAATGACCCCATGTGACCCCCCCATGTCCTATATAAGTACTCCATGACCCCATGTGACCCCCCTAGTCTTATATAAGTACTCAATGACCCCATGTGACCCCCCCATGTCCTATAAAAGTACTCAATGTCCCCATTTGACCCCCCTAGTCCTATATAAGTACTCAATGACCCCATGTGACCCCACTAGTCCTATATAAGTACTCAATGACCCCATGTGACCCACCCTAGTCCTATATAAGTACTCAATGACCCCATGTGACCCTCCTAGTCCTATATAAGTACTCAATGACCCCATGTGACCCCCTAGTCCTATATAAATACTCAATGACCCCATGTGACCCACCCTAGTCCTATATAAGTACTCAATGACCCCATGTGACCCCCCCATGACCTATATAAGTACTCAATGACCCCATGTGACCCCCCTAGTCCTATATAAGTACTCAATGACCCCATGTGACTCCCCTAGTCCTATATAAATACTCAATGACCACATGTGACCCACCCTAGTCCTATATAAGTACTCAATGACCCCATGTGACCCCCCCATGACCTATATAAGTACTCAATGACCCCATGTGACCCCCCTAGTCCTATATAAGTACTCAATGACCCCATGTGACCCCCCTAGTCCTATATAAGTACTCAATGACCCCATGTGACTCCCCCATGACCTATATAAGTACTCAATGACCACATGTGACCCCCCTAGTCCTATATAAGTACTCAATGACCCCATGTGACCCCCCTAGTCCTATATAAATACTCAATGACCCCATGTGACCCACCCTAGTCCTATATAAGTACTCAATGACCCCATGTGACCCCCCTAGTCCTATATAAGTACTCAATGACCCCATGTGACCCCCCTAGTCCTATATAAGTACTCAATGACCCCATGTGACCCACCCTAGTCCTATATAAGTACTCAATGACCCCATGTGACCCCCCCATGACCTATATAAGTACTCAATGACCCCATGTGACCCCACTAGTCCTATATAAGTACTCAATGACCCCATTTGACCCACCCTAGTCCTATATAAGTACTCAATGACCCCATGTGACCCTCCTAGTCCTATATAAGTACTCAATGACCCCATGTGACCCCCTAGTCCTATATAAATACTCAATGACACCATGTGACCCACCCTAGTCCTATATAAGTACTCAATGACCCCATGTGACCCCCCCATGACCTATATAAGTACTCAATGACCCCATGTGACCCCCCTAGTCCTATATAAGTACTCAATGACCCCATGTGACTCCCCTAGTCCTATATAAATACTCAATGACCCCATGTGACCCACCCTAGTCCTATATAAGTACTCAATGACCCCATGTGACCCCCCCATGACCTATATAAGTACTCAATGACCCCATGTGACCCCCCTAGTCCTATATAAGTACTCAATGACCCCATGTGACCCCCCTAGTCCTATATAAGTACTCAATGACCCCATGTGACTCCCCCATGACCTATATAAGTACTTAATGACCCCATGTGACCCCCCTAGTCCTATATAAGTACTCAATGACCCCATGTGACCCCCCTAGTCCTATATAAATACTCAATGACCCCATGTGACCCACCCTAGTCCTATATAAGTACTCAATGACCCCATGTGCCCCCCCTAGTCCTATATAAGTACTCAATGACCCCATGTGACCCACCCTAGTCCTATATAAGTACTCAATGACCCCATGTGACCCACCCTAGTCCTATATAAGTACTCAATGACCCCATGTGACCCCCCTAGTCCTATATAAGTACTCAATGACCCCATGTGACCCCCCTAGTCCTATATAAGTACTCAATGACCCCATGTGACCCACCCTAGTCCTATATAAGTACTCAATGACCCCATGTGACCCCCCTAGTCCTATATAAGTACTCAATGATCCCATGTGACCCACCCTAGTCCTATATAAGTACTCAATGACCCCATGTGAACCCCCATGACCTATATAAGTACTCAATGACCCCATGTGACCCCCCTAGTCCTATATAAGTACTCAATGACCCCATGTGACCCCCCTAGTCCTATATAAATACTCAATGACCCCATGTGACCCACCCTAGTCCTATATAAGTACTCAATGACCCCATGTGACCCCCCATGACCTATATAAGTACTCAATGACCCCATGTGACCCCCCATGACCTATATAAGTACTCAATGACCCCATGTGACCCATCCTAGTCCTATATAAGTACTCAATGACCCCATGTGACCCCCCCATGACCTATATAAGTACTCAATGACCCCATGTGACACCCCTAGTCCTATATAAGTACTCAATGACCCCATGTGACCCCCCTAGTCCTATATAAGTACTCAATGACCCCATGTGACCCAACCTAGTCCTATATAAGTACTCAATGACCCCATGTGACCCACCCTAGTCCTATATAAGTACTCAATGACCCCATGTGACTCCCCCATGACCTATATAAGTACTCAATGACCCCATGTGACCCCCCCATGACCTATATAAGTACTCAATGACCTCATGTGACCCCCATAGTCCTATATAAGTACTCAATGACCCCATGTGACCCCCCTAGTCCTATATAAGTACTCAATGACCCCATGTGACCCCCCCATGACCTATATAAGTACTCAATGACCCCATGTGACCCCCCTAGTCCTATATCAGTACTCAATGACCCCATGTGACCCAACCTAGTCCTATATAAGTACTCAATGACCTCATGTGACCCCCCTAGTCCTATATAAGTACTCAATGACCCCATGTGACCCCCCTAGTCCTATATAAGTACTCAATGACCCCATGTGACCTCCTTAGTCCTATATAAGTACTCAATGACCCCATGTGACCCCCCTAGTCCTATATAAGTACTCAATGACCTCATGTGACCCCCCTAGTCCTATATAAGTACTCAATGACCCCATGTGACCCCCCTAGTCCTATATAAGTACTCAATGACCCCATGTGACCCACCCTAGTCCTATATAAGTACTCAATGACCCCATGTGACCCCCCCATGACCTATATAAGTACTCAATGACCCCATGTGACCCCCCTAGTCCTATATAAGTACTCAATGACCCCATGTGACCCCCCTAGTCCTATATAAGTACTCAATGACCCCATGTGACCCCCCCATGTCCTATAAAAGTACTCAATGTCCCCATTTGACCCCCCTAGTCCTATATAAGTACTCAATGACCCCATGTGACCCCCCTAGTCCTATATAAGTACTCAATGACCCCATGTGACCCCCCTAGTCCTATATAAGTACTCAATGACCCCATGTGACCCACCCTAGTCCTATATAAGTACTCAATGACCCCATGTGACCCCCCCATGTCCTATATAAGTACTCAATGACACCATGTGACCCCCCCATGTCCTATATAAGTACTCAATGACCCCATGTGACCCCCCTAGTCCTATATAAGTACTCAATGACCCCATGTGACCCCCCTAGTCCTATATAAGTACTCAATGACCCCATGTGACCCCCCTAGTCCTATATAAGTACTCAATGACCCCATGTGACCCCCCTAGTCCTATATAAGTACTCAATGACCACATGTGACCCACCCTAGTCCTATATAAGTACTCAATGACCCCATGTGACCTCCCTAGTCCTATATAAGTACTCAATGACCCCATGTGACCCACCCTAGTCCTATATAAGAACTCAATGTCCCCATGTGACCCCCCCATGTCCTATATAAGTACTCCATGACCCCATGTGACCCCCCTAGTCTTATATAAGTACTCAATGACCCCATGTGACCCCCCCATGTCCTATAAAAGTACTCAATGTCCCCATTTGACCCCCCTAGTCCTATATAAGTACTCAATGACCCCATGTGACCCCACTAGTCCTATATAAGTACTCAATGACCCCATGTGACCCACCCTAGTCCTATATAAGTACTCAATGACCCCATGTGACCCCCCTAGTCCTATATAAATACTCAATGACCCCATGTGACCCACCCTAGTCCTATATAAGTACTCAATGACCCCATGTGACCCCCCATGACCTATATAAGTACTCAATGACCCCATGTGACCCCCCATGACCTATATAAGTACTCAATGACCCCATGTGACCCCCCCATGTCCTATATAAGTACTCAATGACCCCATGTGACCCCCCCATGACCTATATAAGTACTCAATGACCCCATGTGACACCCCTAGTCCTATATAAGTACTCAATGACCCCATGTGACCCCCCTAGTCCTATATAAGTACTCAATGACCCCATGTGACCCCCCTAGTCCTATATAAGTACTCAATGACCACATGTGACCCACCCTAGTCCTATATAAGTACTCAATGACCCCATGTGACCCCCCTAGTCCTATATAAGTACTCAATGACCCCATGTGACCCACCCTAGTCCTATATAAGAACTCAATGACCCCATGTGACCCCCCCATGTCCTATATAAGTACTCCATGACCCCATGTGACCCCCCTAGTCTTATATAAGTACTCAATGACCCCATGTGACCCCCCCATGTCCTATAAAAGTACTCAATGTCCCCATTTGACCCCCCTAGTCCTATATAAGTACTCAATGACCCCATGTGACCCCACTAGTCCTATATAAGTACTCAATGACCCCATGTGACCCACCCTAGTCCTATATAAGTACTCAATGACCCCATGTGACCCTCCTAGTCCTATATAAGTACTCAATGACCCCATGTGACCCCCTAGTCCTATATAAATACTCAATGACCCCATGTGACCCACCCTAGTCCTATATAAGTACTCAATGACCCCATGTGACCCCCCCATGACCTATATAAGTACTCAATGACCCCATGTGACCCCCCTAGTCCTATATAAGTACTCAATGACCCCATGTGACTCCCCTAGTCCTATATAAATACTCAATGACCACATGTGACCCACCCTAGTCCTATATAAGTACTCAATGACCCCATGTGACCCCCCCATGACCTATATAAGTACTCAATGACCCCATGTGACCCCCCTAGTCCTATATAAGTACTCAATGACCCCATGTGACCCCCCTAGTCCTATATAAGTACTCAATGACCCCATGTGACTCCCCCATGACCTATATAAGTACTCAATGACCACATGTGACCCCCCTAGTCCTATATAAGTACTCAATGACCCCATGTGACCCCCCTAGTCCTATATAAATACTCAATGACCCCATGTGACCCACCCTAGTCCTATATAAGTACTCAATGACCCCATGTGACCCCCCTAGTCCTATATAAGTACTCAATGACCCCATGTGACCCCCCTAGTCCTATATAAGTACTCAATGACCCCATGTGACCCACCCTAGTCCTATATAAGTACTCAATGACCCCATGTGACCCCCCCATGACCTATATAAGTACTCAATGACCCCATGTGACTCCCCTAGTCCTATATAAGTACTCAATAACCCCATGTGACCCCCCTAGTCCTATATAAGTACTCAATGACCCCATGTGACCCCCCATGTCCTATATAAGTACTCAATGACCCCATGTGACCCCCCTAGTCCTATATAAGTACTCAATGACCCCATGTGACCCCCCCATGTCCTATATAAGTACTCAAAGACCCCTTGTGACCCCCCTAGTCCTATATAAGTACTCAATGACCCCATGTGACCCCCCTAGTCCTATATAAGTACTCAATGACCCCATGTGACCCACCCTAGTCCTATATAAGTACTCAATGACCCCATGTGACCCCCCCATGTCCTATATAAGTGCTCAATGACCCCTTGTGACCCCCCTAGTCCTATATAAGTACTCAATGACCCCATGTGACCCCCCTAGTCCTATATAAGTACTCAATGACCCCATGTGACCCACCCTAGTCCTATATAAGTACTCAATGACCCCATGTGACCCCCCTAGTTCTATATAAGTACTCAATGACACCATGTGACCCCCCTAGTCCTATATCAGTACTCAATGACCCCATGTGACCCAACCTAGTCCTATATAAGTACTCAATGACCTCATGTGACCCCCCTAGTCCTATATAAGTACTCAATGACCCCATGTGACCCCCCTAGTCCTATATAAGTACTCAATGACCCCATGTGACCCCCCTAGTCCTATATAAGTACTCAATGACCCCATGTGACCCACCCTAGTCCTATATAAGTACTCAATGACCCCATGTGACCCCCCTAGTCCTATATAAGTACTCAATGATCCCATGTGACCCACCCTAGTCCTATATAAGTACTCAATGACCCCATGTGACCCCCCTAGTCCTATATAAGTACTCAATGACCCCATGTGACCCCCCTAGTCCTATATAAGTACTCAATGACCCCATGTGACCCCCCTAGTCCTATATAAATACTCAATGACCCCATGTGACCCACCCTAGTCCTATATAAGTACTCAATGACCCCATGTGACCCCCCATGACCTATATAAGTACTCAATGACCCCATGTGACCCCCCATGACCTATATAAGTACTCAATGACCCCATGTGACCCCCCTAGTCCTATATAAGTACTCAATGACCCCATGTGACCCCCCTAGTCCTATATAAGTACTCAATGACCCCATGTGACCCCCCTAGTCCTATATAAATACTCAATGACCCCATGTGACCCACCCTAGTCCTATATAAGAACTCAATGACCCCATGTGACCCCCCCATGTCCTATATAAGTACTCCATGACCCCATGTGACCCCCCTAGTCTTATATAAGTACTCAATGACCCCATGTGACCCCCCCATGTCCTATAAAAGTACTCAATGTCCCCATTTGACCCCCCTAGTCCTATATAAGTACTCAATGACCCCATGTGACCCCACTAGTCCTATATAAGTACTCAATGACCCCATTTGACCCACCCTATTCCTATATAAGTACTCAATGACCCCATGTGACCCTCCTAGTCCTATATAAGTACTCAATGACCCCATGTGACCCCCTAGTCCTATATAAATACTCAATGACACCATGTGACCCACCCTAGTCCTATATAAGTACTCAATGACCCCATGTGACCCCCCCATGACCTATATAAGTACTCAATGACCCCATGTGACCCCCCTAGTCCTATATAAGTACTCAATGACCCCATGTGACTCCCCTAGTCCTATATAAATACTCAATGACCCCATGTGACCCACCCTAGTCCTATATAAGTACTCAATGACCCCATGTGACCCCCCCATGACCTATATAAGTACTCAATGACCCCATGTGACCCCCCTAGTCCTATATAAGTACTCAATGACCCCATGTGACCCCCCTAGTCCTATATAAGTACTCAATGACCCCATGTGACTCCCCCATGACCTATATAAGTACTTAATGACCCCATGTGACCCCCCTAGTCCTATATAAGTACTCAATGACCCCATGTGACCCCCCTAGTCCTATATAAATACTCAATGACCCCATGTGACCCACCCTAGTCCTATATAAGTACTCAATGACCCCATGTGCCCCCCCTAGTCCTATATAAGTACTCAATGACCCCATGTGACCCCCCTAGTCCTATATAAGTACTCAATGACCCCATGTGACCCACCCTAGTCCTATATAAGTACTCAATGACCCCATGTGACCCCCCTAGTCCTATATAAGTACTCAATGACCCCATGTGACCCCCCTAGTCCTATATAAGTACTCAATGACCCCATGTGACCCACCCTAGTCCTATATAAGTACTCAATGACCCCATGTGACCCCCCTAGTCCTATATAAGTACTCAATGATCCCATGTGACCCACCCTAGTCCTATATAAGTACTCAATGACCCCATGTGAACCCCCATGACCTATATAAGTACTCAATGACCCCATGTGACCCCCCTAGTCCTATATAAGTACTCAATGACCCCATGTGACCCCCCTAGTCCTATATAAATACTCAATGACCCCATGTGACCCACCCTAGTCCTATATAAGTACTCAATGACCCCATGTGACCCCCCATGACCTATATAAGTACTCAATGACCCCATGTGACCCCCCATGACCTATATAAGTACTCAATGACCCCATGTGACCCATCCTAGTCCTATATAAGTACTCAATGACCCCATGTGACCCCCCCATGACCTATATAAGTACTCAATGACCCCATGTGACACCCCTAGTCCTATATAAGTACTCAATGACCCCATGTGACCCCCCTAGTCCTATATAAGTACTCAATGACCCCATGTGACCCAACCTAGTCCTATATAAGTACTCAATGACCCCATGTGACCCACCCTAGTCCTATATAAGTACTCAATGACCCCATGTGACTCCCCCATGACCTATATAAGTACTCAATGACCCCATGTGACCCCCCCATGACCTATATAAGTACTCAATGACCTCATGTGACCCCCATAGTCCTATATAAGTACTCAATGACCCCATGTGACCCCCCTAGTCCTATATAAGTACTCAATGACCCCATGTGACCCCCCCATGACCTATATAAGTACTCAATGACCCCATGTGACCCCCCTAGTCCTATATCAGTACTCAATGACCCCATGTGACCCAACCTAGTCCTATATAAGTACTCAATGACCTCATGTGACCCCCCTAGTCCTATATAAGTACTCAATGACCCCATGTGACCCCCCTAGTCCTATATAAGTACTCAATGACCCCATGTGACCTCCTTAGTCCTATATAAGTACTCAATGACCCCATGTGACCCCCCTAGTCCTATATAAGTACTCAATGACCTCATGTGACCCCCCTAGTCCTATATAAGTACTCAATGACCCCATGTGACCCCCCTAGTCCTATATAAGTACTCAATGACCCCATGTGACCCACCCTAGTCCTATATAAGTACTCAATGACCCCATGTGACCCCCCCATGACCTATATAAGTACTCAATGACCCCATGTGACCCCCCTAGTCCTATATAAGTACTCAATGACCCCATGTGACCCCCCTAGTCCTATATAAGTACTCAATGACCCCATGTGACCCCCCCATGTCCTATAAAAGTACTCAATGTCCCCATTTGACCCCCCTAGTCCTATATAAGTACTCAATGACCCCATGTGACCCCCCTAGTCCTATATAAGTACTCAATGACCCCATGTGACCCCCCTAGTCCTATATAAGTACTCAATGACCCCATGTGACCCACCCTAGTCCTATATAAGTACTCAATGACCCCATGTGACCCCCCCATGTCCTATATAAGTACTCAATGACACCATGTGACCCCCCCATGTCCTATATAAGTACTCAATGACCCCATGTGACCCCCCTAGTCCTATATAAGTACTCAATGACCCCATGTGACCCCCCTAGTCCTATATAAGTACTCAATGACCCCATGTGACCCCCCTAGTCCTATATAAGTACTCAATGACCCCATGTGACCCCCCTAGTCCTATATAAGTACTCAATGACCACATGTGACCCACCCTAGTCCTATATAAGTACTCAATGACCCCATGTGACCTCCCTAGTCCTATATAAGTACTCAATGACCCCATGTGACCCACCCTAGTCCTATATAAGAACTCAATGTCCCCATGTGACCCCCCCATGTCCTATATAAGTACTCCATGACCCCATGTGACCCCCCTAGTCTTATATAAGTACTCAATGACCCCATGTGACCCCCCCATGTCCTATAAAAGTACTCAATGTCCCCATTTGACCCCCCTAGTCCTATATAAGTACTCAATGACCCCATGTGACCCCACTAGTCCTATATAAGTACTCAATGACCCCATGTGACCCACCCTAGTCCTATATAAGTACTCAATGACCCCATGTGACCCCCCTAGTCCTATATAAATACTCAATGACCCCATGTGACCCACCCTAGTCCTATATAAGTACTCAATGACCCCATGTGACCCCCCATGACCTATATAAGTACTCAATGACCCCATGTGACCCCCCATGACCTATATAAGTACTCAATGACCCCATGTGACCCATCCTAGTCCTATATAAGTACTCAATGACCCCATGTGACCCCCCCATGACCTATATAAGTACTCAATGACCCCATGTGACACCCCTAGTCCTATATAAGTACTCAATGACCCCATGTGACCCCCCTAGTCCTATATAAGTACTCAATGACCCCATGTGACCCAACCTAGTCCTATATAAGTACTCAATGACCCCATGTGACCCACCCTAGTCCTATATAAGTACTCAATGACCCCATGTGACTCCCCCATGACCTATATAAGTACTCAATGACCCCATGTGACCCCCCCATGACCTATATAAGTACTCAATGACCTCATGTGACCCCCATAGTCCTATATAAGTACTCAATGACCCCATGTGACCCCCCTAGTCCTATATAAGTACTCAATGACCCCATGTGACCCCCCCATGACCTATATAAGTACTCAATGACCCCATGTGACCCCCCTAATCCTATATCAGTACTCAATGACCCCATGTGACCCAACCTAGTCCTATATAAGTACTCAATGATCCCATGTGACCCCCCTAGTCCTATATAAGTACTCAATGATCCCATGTGACCCACCCTAGTCCTATATAAGTACTCAATGACCCCATGTGAACCCCCATGACCTATATAAGTACTCAATGACCCCATGTGACCCCCCTAGTCCTATATAAGTACTCAATGACCCCATGTGACCCCCCTAGTCCTATATAAATACTCAATGACCCCATGTGACCCACCCTAGTCCTATATAAGTACTCAATGACCCCATGTGACCCCCCATGACCTATATAAGTACTCAATGACCCCATGTGACCCCCCATGACCTATATAAGTACTCAATGACCCCATGTGACCCATCCTAGTCCTATATAAGTACTCAATGACCCCATGTGACCCCCCCATGACCTATATAAGTACTCAATGACCCCATGTGACACCCCTAGTCCTATATAAGTACTCAATGACCCCATGTGACCCCCCTAGTCCTATATAAGTACTCAATGACCCCATGTGACCCAACCTAGTCCTATATAAGTACTCAATGACCCCATGTGACCCACCCTAGTCCTATATAAGTACTCAATGACCCCATGTGACTCCCCCATGACCTATATAAGTACTCAATGACCCCATGTGACCCCCCCATGACCTATATAAGTACTCAATGACCTCATGTGACCCCCATAGTCCTATATAAGTACTCAATGACCCCATGTGACCCCCCCAGTCCTATATAAGTACTCAATGACCCCATGTGACCCCCCCATGACCTATATAAGTACTCAATGACCCCATGTGACCCCCCTAGTCCTATATCAGTACTCAATGACCCCATGTGACCCAACCTAGTCCTATATAAGTACTCAATGACCCCATGTGACCCCCTTAGTCCTATATAAGTACTCAATGACCCCATGTGACCCCCCTAGTCCTATATAAGTACTCAATGACCTCATGTGACCCCCCTAGTCCTATATAAGTACTCAATGACCCCATGTGACCCCCCTAGTCCTATATAAGTACTCAATGACCCCATGTGACCCACCCTAGTCCTATATAAGTACTCAATGACCCCATGTGACCCCCCCATGACCTATATAAGTACTCAATGACCCCATGTGACCCCCCTAGTCCTATATAAGTACTCAATGACCCCATGTGACCCCCCTAGTCCTATATAAGTACTCAATGACCCCATGTGACCCCCCCATGTCCTATAAAAGTACTCAATGTCCCCATTTGACCCCCCTAGTCCTATATAAGTACTCAATGACCCCATGTGACCCCCCTAGTCCTATATAAGTACTCAATGACCCCATGTGACCCCCCTAGTCCTATATAAGTACTCAATGACCCCATGTGACCCACCCTAGTCCTATATAAGTACTCAATGACCCCATGTGACCCCCCCATGTCCTATATAAGTACTCAATGACACCATGTGACCCCCCCATGTCCTATATAAGTACTCAATGACCCCATGTGACCCCCCTAGTCCTATATAAGTACTCAATGACCCCATGTGACCCCCCTAGTCCTATATAAGTACTCAATGACCCCATGTGACCCCCCTAGTCCTATATAAGTACTCAATGACCCCATGTGACCCCCCTAGTCCTATATAAGTACTCAATGACCACATGTGACCCACCCTAGTCCTATATAAGTACTCAATGACCCCATGTGACCCCCCTAGTCCTATATAAGTACTCAATGACCCCATGTGACCCAACTAGTCCTATATAAGTACTCAATGACCCCATGTGACCCACCCTAGTCCTATATAAGTACTCAATGACCCCATGTGACCCACCCTAGTCCTATATAAGTACTCAATGACCCCATGTGACCCCCCAATGACCTATATAAGTACTCAATGACCCCATGTGACCCCCCTAGTCCTATATAAGTACTCAATGACCCCATGTGACCCCCCTAGTCCTATATAAGTACTCAATGACCCCATGTGACTCCCCCATGACCTATATAAGTACTCAATGACCCCATGTGACCCCCCCATGTCCTATAAAAGTACTCAATGTCCCCATTTGACCCCCCTAGTCCTATATAAGTACTCAATGACCCCATGTGACCCCACTAGTCCTATATAAGTACTCAATGACCCCATGTGACCCACCCTAGTCCTATATAAGTACTCAATGACCCCATGTGACCCTCCTAGTCCTATATAAGTACTCAATGACCCCATGTGACCCACCCTAGTCCTATATAAGTACTCAATGACCCCATGTGACCCTCCTAGTCCTATATAAGGACTCAATGACCCCATGTGACCCCCCTAGTCCTATATAAATACTCAATGACCCCATGTGACCCACCCTAGTCCTATATAAGTACTCAATGACCCCATGTGACCCCCCAATGACCTATATAAGTACTCAATGACCCCATGTGACCCCCCTAGTCCTATATAAGTACTCAATGACCCCATGTGACCCCCCTAGTCCTATATAAGTACTCAATGACCCCATGTGACTCCCCCATGACCTATATAAGTACTCAATGACCCCATGTGACCCCCCCATGTCCTATATAAGTACTCCATGACCCCATGTGACCCCCCTAGTCTTATATAAGTACTCAATGACCCCATGTGACCCCCCCATGTCCTATAAAAGTACTCAATGTCCCCATTTGACCCCCCTAGTCCTATATAAGTACTCAATGACCCCATGTGACCCCACTAGTCCTATATAAGTACTCAATGACCCCATGTGACCCACCCTAGTCCTATATAAGTACTCAATGACCCCATGTGACCCTCCTAGTCCTATATAAGGACTCAATGACCCCATGTGACCCCCCTAGTCCTATATAAATACTCAATGACCCCATGTGACCCACCCTAGTCCTATATAAGTACTCAATGACCCCATGTGACCCCCCAATGACCTATATAAGTACTCAATGACCCCATGTGACCCCCCTAGTCCTATATAAGTACTCAATGACCCCATGTGACCCCCCTAGTCCTATATAAGTACTCAATGACCCCATGTGACTCCCCCATGACCTATATAAGTACTCAATGACCCCATGTGACCCCCCTAGTCCTATATAAGTACTCAATGACCCCATGTGACCCCCCTAGTCCTATATAAATACCCAATGACCCCATGTGACCCACCCTAGTCCTATATAAGTACTCAATGACCCCATGTGACCCCCCTAGTCCTATATAAGTACTCAATGACCCCATGTGACCCCCCTAGTCCTATATAAGTACTCAATGACCCCATGTGACCCACCCTAGTCCTATATAAGTACTCAATGACCCCATGTGACCCCCCCATGACCTATATAAGTACTCAATGACCCCATGTGACTCCCCTAGTCCTACATAAGTACTCAATAACCCCATGTGACCCCCCTAGTCTTATATAAGTACTCAATGACCCCATGTGACCCCCCATGTCCTATATAAGTACTCAATGACCCCATGTGACCCCCCTAGTCCTATATAAGTACTCAATGACCCCATGTGACCCCCCCATGTCCTATATAAGTACTCAATGACCCCTTGTGACCCCCCTAGTCCTATATAAGTACTCAATGACCCCATGTGACCCCCCTAGTCCTATATAAGTACTCAATGACCCCATGTGACCCACCCTAGTCCTATATAAGTACTCAATGACCCCATGTGACCCCCCCATGTCCTATATAAGTACTCAATGACCCCTTGTGACCCCCCTAGTCCTATATAAGTACTCAATGACCCCATGTGACCCCCCTAGTCCTATATAAGTACTCAATGACCCCATGTGACCCACCCTAGTCCTATATAAGTACTCAATGACCCCATGTGACCCCCCTAGTTCTATATAAGTACTCAATGACACCATGTGACCCCCCTAGTCCTATATCAGTACTCAATGACCCCATGTGACCCAACCTAGTCCTATATAAGTACTCAATGACCTCATGTGACCCCCCTAGTCCTATATAAGTACTCAATGACCCCATGTGACCCCCCTAGTCCTATATAAGTACTCAATGACCCCATGTGACCCCCCTAGTCCTATATAAGTACTCAATGACCCCATGTGACCCACCCTAGTCCTATATAAGTACTCAATGACCCCATGTGACCCCCCTAGTCCTATATAAGTACTCAATGACCCCATGTGACCCACCCTAGTCCTATATAAGTACTCAATGACCCCATGTGACCCCCCCATGACCTATATAAGTACTCAATGACCCCATGTGACCCCCCTAGTCCTATATAAGTACTCAATGACCCCATGTGACCCCCCTAGTCCTATATAAATACTCAATGACCCCATGTGACCCACCCTAGTCCTATATAAGTACTCAATGACCCCATGTGACCCCCCCATGACCTATATAAGTACTCAATGACCCCATGTGACCCCCCATGACCTATATAAGTACTCAATGACCCCATGTGACCCCCCTAGTCCTATATAAGTACTCAATGACCCCATGTGCCTCCCCTAGTCCTATATAAATACTCAATGACCCCATGTGACCCATCCTAGTCCTATATAAGTACTTAATGACCCCATGTGACCCCCCCATGACCTATATAAGTACTCAATGACCCCATGTGACCCCCCTAGTCCTATATAAGTACTCAATGACCCCATGTGACCCCCCTAGTCCTATATAAGTACTCAATGACCCCATGTGCCCCCCCTAGTCCTATATAAGTACTCAATGACCCCATGTGACCCATCCTAGTCCTATATAAGTACTTAATGACCCCATGTGACCCCCCCATGACCTATATAAGTACTCAATGACCCCATGTGACCCCCCTAGTCCTATATAAGTACTCAATGACCCCATGTGACCCCCCTAGTCCTATGTAAGTACTCAATGACCCCATGTGACCCCCCTAGTCCTATATAAATACTCAATGACCCCATGTGACCCATCCTAGTCCTATATAAGTACTCAATGACCCCATGTGACCCCCCCATGACCTATATAAGTACTCAATGACCCCATGTGACCCCCCTAGTCCTATATAAGTACTCAATGACCCCATGTGACCCCCCTAGTCCTATATAAGTACTCAATGACCCCATGTGACCCCCCCATGACCTATATAAGTACTCAATGACCCCATGTGACCCCCCTAGTCCTATATAAGTACTCAATGACCCCATGTGACCCCCCTAGTCCTATATAAGTACTCAATGACCCCATGTGACCCAACCTAGTCCTATATAAGTACTCAATGACCCCATGTGACCCCCCCATCACCTATATAAGTACTCAATGACCCCATGTGACCCCCCTAGTCCTATATAAGTACTCAATGACCCCATGTGACCCCCCTAGTCCTATATAAGTACTCAATGACCCCATGTGACCCCCCCATGACCTATATAAGTACTCAATGACCCCATGTGACCCCCCTAGTCCTATATCAGTACTCAATGACCCCATGTGACCCAACCTAGTCCTATATAAGTACTCAATGACCTCATGTGACCCCCCTAGTCCTATATAAGTACTCAATGACCCCATGTGACCCCCCTAGTCCTATATAAGTACTCAATGACCCCATGTGACCCCCCTAGTCCTATATAAGTACTCAATGACCCCATGTGACCCCCCTAGTCCTATATAAGTACTCAATGACCCCATGTGACCCCCCTAGTCCTATATAAGTACTCAATGACCCCATTGACCCCCCTAGTCCTATATAAATACTCAATGACCCCATGTGACCCACCCTAGTCCTATATAAGTACTCAATGACCCCATGTGACCCCCCCATGACCTATATAAGTACTCAATGACCCCATGTGACCCCCCTAGTCCTATATAAGTACTCAATGACCCCATGTGACCCCCCTAGTCCTATATAAGTACTCAATGACCCCATGTGACCCCCCCATGTCCTATAAAAGTACCCAATGTCCCCATTTGACCCCCCTAGTCCTATATAAGTACTCAATGACCCCATGTGACCCCCCTAGTCCTATATAAGTACTCAATGACCCCATGTGACCCCCCAAGTCCTATATAAGTACTCAATGACCCTATGTGACCCACCCTAGTCCTATATAAGTACTCAATGACCCCATGTGACCCCCCCATGTCCTATATAAGTACTCAATGACACCATGTGACCCCCCCATGTCCTATATAAGTACTCAATGACCCCATGTGACCCCCCTAGTCCTATATAAGTACTCAATGACCCCATGTGACCCCCCTAGTCCTATATAAGTACTCAATGACCCCATGTGACCCCCCTAGTCCTATATAAGTACTCAATGACCCCATGTGACCCCCCTAGTCCTATATAAGTACTCAATGACCACATGTGACCCACCCTAGTCCTATATAGGTACTCAATGACCCCATGTGACCCCCCTAGTCCTATATAAGTACTCAATGACCCCATGTGACCCACCCTAGTCCTATATAAGAACTCAATGACCCCATGTGACCCCCCCATGTCCTATATAAGTACTCCATGACCCCATGTGACCCCCCTAGTCTTATATAAGTACTCAATGACCCCATGTGACCCCCCCATGTCCTATAAAAGTACTCAATGTCCCCATTTGACCCCCCTAGTCCTATATAAGTACTCAATGACCACATGTGACCCCCCCATGACCTATATGAGTACTCAATGACCCCATGTGACCCCCCTAGTCCTATATAAGTACTCAATGACCCCATGTGACTCCCCTAGTCCTATATAAATACTCAATGACCCCATGTGACCCACCCTAGTCCTATATAAGTACTCAATGACCCCATGTGACCCCCCCATGACCTATATAAGTACTCAATGACCCCATGTGACCCCCCTAGTCCTATATAAGTACTCAATGACCCCATGTGACCCACCCTAGTCCTATATAAGTACTCAATGACCCCATGTGACCCCCCTAGTCCTATATAAATACTCAATGACCCCATGTGACCCACCCTAGTCCTATATAAGTACTCAATGACCCCATGTGACCCCCCCATGACCTATATAAGTACTCAATGACCCCATGTGACCCCCCTAGTCCTATATAAGTACTCAATGACCCCATGTGACCCACCCTAGTCCTATATAAGTACTCAATGACCCCATGTGACCCCCCCATGACCTATATAAGTACTCAATGACCCCATGTGACCCCCCTAGTCCTATGTAAGTACTCAATGACCCCATGTGACCCCCCTAGTCCTATATAAATACTCAATGACCCCATGTGACCCATCCTAGTCCTATATAAGTACTCAATGACCCCATGTGACCCCCCCATGACCTATATAAGTACTCAATGACCCCATGTGACCCCCCTAGTCCTATATAAGTACTCAATGACCCCATGTGACCCCCCTAGTCCTATATAAGTACTCAATGACCCCATGTGACCCCCCCATGACCTATATAAGTACTCAATGACCCCATGTGACCCCCCTAGTCCTATATAAGTACTCAATGACCCCATGTGACCCCCCTAGTCCTATATAAGTACTCAATGACCCCATGTGACCCAACCTAGTCCTATATAAGTACTCAATGACCCCATGTGACCCCCCCATCACCTATATAAGTACTCAATGACCCCATGTGACCCCCCTAGTCCTATATAAGTACTCAATGACCCCATGTGACCCCCCTAGTCCTATATAAGTACTCAATGACCCCATGTGACCCCCCCATGACCTATATAAGTACTCAATGACCCCATGTGACCCCCCTAGTCCTATATCAGTACTCAATGACCCCATGTGACCCAACCTAGTCCTATATAAGTACTCAATGACCTCATGTGACCCCCCTAGTCCTATATAAGTACTCAATGACCCCATGTGACCCCCCTAGTCCTATATAAGTACTCAATGACCCCATGTGACCCCCCTAGTCCTATATAAGTACTCAATGACCCCATGTGACCCCCCTAGTCCTATATAAGTACTCAATGACCCCATGTGACCCCCCTAGTCCTATATAAGTACTCAATGACCCCATTGACCCCCCTAGTCCTATATAAATACTCAATGACCCCATGTGACCCACCCTAGTCCTATATAAGTACTCAATGACCCCATGTGACCCCCCCATGACCTATATAAGTACTCAATGACCCCATGTGACCCCCCTAGTCCTATATAAGTACTCAATGACCCCATGTGACCCCCCTAGTCCTATATAAGTACTCAATGACCCCATGTGACCCCCCCATGTCCTATAAAAGTACCCAATGTCCCCATTTGACCCCCCTAGTCCTATATAAGTACTCAATGACCCCATGTGACCCCCCTAGTCCTATATAAGTACTCAATGACCCCATGTGACCCCCCAAGTCCTATATAAGTACTCAATGACCCTATGTGACCCACCCTAGTCCTATATAAGTACTCAATGACCCCATGTGACCCCCCCATGTCCTATATAAGTACTCAATGACACCATGTGACCCCCCCATGTCCTATATAAGTACTCAATGACCCCATGTGACCCCCCTAGTCCTATATAAGTACTCAATGACCCCATGTGACCCCCCTAGTCCTATATAAGTACTCAATGACCCCATGTGACCCCCCTAGTCCTATATAAGTACTCAATGACCCCATGTGACCCCCCTAGTCCTATATAAGTACTCAATGACCACATGTGACCCACCCTAGTCCTATATAGGTACTCAATGACCCCATGTGACCCCCCTAGACCTATATAAGTACTCAATGACCCCATGTGACCCACCCTAGTCCTATATAAGAACTCAATGACCCCATGTGACCCCCCCATGTCCTATATAAGTACTCCATGACCCCATGTGACCCCCCTAGTCTTATATAAGTACTCAATGACCCCATGTGACCCCCCCATGTCCTATAAAAGTACTCAATGTCCCCATTTGACCCCCCTAGTCCTATATAAGTACTCAATGACCACATGTGACCCCCCCATGACCTATATGAGTACTCAATGACCCCATGTGACCCCCCTAGTCCTATATAAGTACTCAATGACCCCATGTGACTCCCCTAGTCCTATATAAATACTCAATGACCCCATGTGACCCACCCTAGTCCTATATAAGTACTCAATGACCCCATGTGACCCCCCCATGACCTATATAAGTACTCAATGACCCCATGTGACCCCCCTAGTCCTATATAAGTACTCAATGACCCCATGTGACCCCCCTAGTCCTATATAAGTACTCAATGACCCCATGTGACTCCCCCATGACCTATATAAGTACTCAATGACCCTATGTGACCCCCCTAGTCCTATATAAGTACTCAATGACCCCATGTGACCCCCCTAGTCCTATATAAATACTCAATGACCCCATGTGACCCACCCTAGTCCTATATAAGTACTCAATGACCCCATGTGACCCCCCTAGTCCTATATAAGTACTCAATGACCCCATGTGACCCCCCATGTCCTATATAAGTACTCAATGACCCCATGTGACCCCCCTAGTCCTATATAAGTACTCAATGACCCCATGTGACCCCCCCATGTCCTATATAAGTACTCAATGACCCCTTGTGACCCCCCTAGTCCTATATAAGTACTCAATGACCCCATGTGACCCCCCTAGTCCTATATAAGTACTCAATGACCCCATGTGACCCACCCTAGTCCTATATAAGTACTCAATGACCCCATGTGACCCCCCATGACCTATATAAGTACTCTATGACCCCATGTGACCCCCCATGACCTATATAAGTACTCAATGACCCCATGTGACCCCCCTAGTCCTATATAAGTACTCAATGACCCCATGTGACCCCCCTAGTCCTATATAAGTACTCAATGACCCCATGTGACCCCCCTAGTCCTATATAAGTACTCAATGACCCCATGTGACCCCCCCATGACCTATATAAGTACTCAATGACCCCATGTGACCCCCCTAGTCCTATATCAGTACTCAATGACCCCATGTGACCCAACCTAGTCCTATATAAGTACTCAATGACCTCATGTGACCCCCCTAGTCCTATATAAGTACTCAATGACCCCATGTGACCCCCCTAGTCCTATATAAGTACTCAATGACCCCATGTGACCCCCCTAGTCCTATATAAGTACTCAATGACCCCATGTGACCCCCTAGTCCTATATAAGTACTCAATGACCCCATGTGACCCCCCTAGTCCTATATAAGTACTCAATGACCCCATGTGACCCCCCTAGTCCTATATAAATACTCAATGACCCCATGTGACCCACCCTAGTCCTATATAAGTACTCAATGACCCCATGTGACCCCCCCATGACCTATATAAGTACTCAATGACCCCATGTGACCCACCCTAGTCCTATATAAGTACTCAATGACCCCATGTGACCCCCCCATGTCCTATATAAGTACTCAATGACACCATGTGACCCCCCCATGTCCTATATAAGTACTCAATGACCCCATGTGACCCCCCTAGTCCTATATAAGTACTCAATGACCCCATGTGACCCCCCTAGTCCTATATAAGTACTCAAAGACCCCATGTGACCCCCCTAGTCCTATATAAGTACTCAATGACCCCTTGTGACCCCCCTAGTCCTATATAAGTACTCAATGACCCCATGTGACCCCCCTAGTCCTATATAAGTACTCAATGACCCCATGTGACCCACCCTAGTCCTATATAAGTACTCAATGACCCCATGTGACCCCCCTAGTCCTATATAAGTACTCAATGACCCCATGTGACCCCCCTAGTCCTATATAAGTACTCAATGACCACATGTGACCCACCCTAGTCCTATATAAGTACTCAATGACCCCATGTGACCCCCCTAGTCCTATATAAGTACTCAATGACCCCATGTGACCCACCCTAGTCCTATATAAGAACTCAATGACCCCATGTGACCCCCCCATGTCCTATATAAGTACTCCATGACCCCATGTGACCCCCCTAGTCTTATATAAGTACTCAATGACCCCATGTGACCCCCCCATGTCCTATAAAAGTACTCAATGTCCCCATTTGACCCCCCTAGTCCTATATAAGTACTCAATGACCCCATGTGACCCCACTAGTCCTATATAAGTACTCAATGACCCCATGTGACCCACCCTAGTCCTATATAAGTACTCAATGACCCCATGTGACCCTCCTAGTCCTATATAAGTACTCAATGACCCCATGTGACCCCCTAGTCCTATATAAATACTCAATGACCCCATGTGACCCACCCTAGTCCTATATAAGTACTCAATGACCCCATGTGACCCCCCCATGACCTATATAAGTACTCAATGACCCCATGTGACCCCCCTAGTCCTATATAAGTACTCAATGACCCCATGTGACTCCCCTAGTCCTATATAAATACTCAATGACCACATGTGACCCACCCTAGTCCTATATAAGTACTCAATGACCCCATGTGACCCCCCCATGACCTATATAAGTACTCAATGACCCCATGTGACCCCCCTAGTCCTATATAAGTACTCAATGACCCCATGTGACCCCCCTAGTCCTATATAAGTACTCAATGACCCCATGTGACTCCCCCATGACCTATATAAGTACTCAATGACCCCATGTGACCCCCCTAGTCCTATATAAGTACTCAATGACCCCATGTGACCCCCCTAGTCCTATATAAATACTCAATGACCCCATGTGACCCACCCTAGTCCTATATAAGTACTCAATGACCCCATGTGACCCCCCTAGTCCTATATAAGTACTCAATGACCCCATGTGACCCCCCTAGTCCTATATAAGTACTCAATGACCCCATGTGACCCACCCTAGTCCTATATAAGTACTCAATGACCCCATGTGACCCCCCCATGACCTATATAAGTACTCAATGACCCCATGTGACTCCCCTAGTCCTATATAAGTACTCAATAACCCCATGTGACCCCCCTAGTCCTATATAAGTACTCAATGACCCCATGTGACCCCCCATGTCCTATATAAGTACTCAATGACCCCATGTGACCCCCCTAGTCCTATATAAGTACTCAATGACCCCATGTGACCCCCCCATGTCCTATATAAGTACTCAAAGACCCCTTGTGACCCCCCTAGTCCTATATAAGTACTCAATGACCCCATGTGACCCCCCTAGTCCTATATAAGTACTCAATGACCCCATGTGACCCACCCTAGTCCTATATAAGTACTCAATGACCCCATGTGACCCCCCCATGTCCTATATAAGTGCTCAATGACCCCTTGTGTCCCCCTAGTCCTATATAAGTACTCAATGACCCCATGTGACCCCCCTAGTCCTATATAAGTACTCAATGACCCCATGTGACCCACCCTAGTCCTATATAAGTACTCAATGACCCCATGTGACCCCCCTAGTTCTATATAAGTACTCAATGACACCATGTGACCCCCCTAGTCCTATATCAGTACTCAATGACCCCATGTGACCCAACCTAGTCCTATATAAGTACTCAATGACCTCATGTGACCCCCCTAGTCCTATATAAGTACTCAATGACCCCATGTGACCCCCCTAGTCCTATATAAGTACTCAATGACCCCATGTGACCCCCCTAGTCCTATATAAGTACTCAATGACCCCATGTGACCCACCCTAGTCCTATATAAGTACTCAATGACCCCATGTGACCCCCCTAGTCCTATATAAGTACTCAATGATCCCATGTGACCCACCCTAGTCCTATATAAGTACTCAATGACCCCATGTGACCCCCCTAGTCCTATATAAGTACTCAATGACCCCATGTGACCCCCCTAGTCCTATATAAGTACTCAATGACCCCATGTGACCCCCCTAGTCCTATATAAATACTCAATGACCCCATGTGACCCACCCTAGTCCTATATAAGTACTCAATGACCCCATGTGACCCCCCATGACCTATATAAGTACTCAATGACCCCATGTGACCCCCCATGACCTATATAAGTACTCAATGACCCCATGTGACCCCCCTAGTCCTATATAAGTACTCAATGACCCCATGTGACCCCCCTAGTCCTATATAAGTACTCAATGACCCCATGTGACCCCCCTAGTCCTATATAAATACTCAATGACCCCATGTGACCCACCCTAGTCCTATATAAGAACTCAATGACCCCATGTGACCCCCCCATGTCCTATATAAGTACTCCATGACCCCATGTGACCCCCCTAGTCTTATATAAGTACTCAATGACCCCATGTGACCCCCCCATGTCCTATAAAAGTACTCAATGTCCCCATTTGACCCCCCTAGTCCTATATAAGTACTCAATGACCCCATGTGACCCCCTAGTCCTATATAAATACTCAATGACACCATGTGACCCACCCTAGTCCTATATAAGTACTCAATGACCCCATGTGACCCCCCCATGACCTATATAAGTACTCAATGACCCCATGTGACCCCCCTAGTCCTATATAAGTACTCAATGACCCCATGTGACTCCCCTAGTCCTATATAAATACTCAATGACCCCATGTGACCCACCCTAGTCCTATATAAGTACTCAATGACCCCATGTGACCCCCCCATGACCTATATAAGTACTCAATGACCCCATGTGACCCCCCTAGTCCTATATAAGTACTCAATGACCCCATGTGACCCCCCTAGTCCTATATAAGTACTCAATGACCCCATGTGACTCCCCCATGACCTATATAAGTACTTAATGACCCCATGTGACCCCCCTAGTCCTATATAAGTACTCAATGACCCCATGTGACCCCCCTAGTCCTATATAAATACTCAATGACCCCATGTGACCCACCCTAGTCCTATATAAGTACTCAATGACCCCATGTGCCCCCCCTAGTCCTATATAAGTACTCAATGACCCCATGTGACCCCCCTAGTCCTATATAAGTACTCAATGACCCCATGTGACCCACCCTAGTCCTATATAAGTACTCAATGACCCCATGTGACCCCCCTAGTCCTATATAAGTACTCAATGACCCCATGTGACCCCCCTAGTCCTATATAAGTACTCAATGACCCCATGTGACCCACCCTAGTCCTATATAAGTACTCAATGACCCCATGTGACCCCCCTAGTCCTATATAAGTACTCAATGATCCCATGTGACCCACCCTAGTCCTATATAAGTACTCAATGACCCCATGTGAACCCCCATGACCTATATAAGTACTCAATGACCCCATGTGACCCCCCTAGTCCTATATAAGTACTCAATGACCCCATGTGACCCCCCTAGTCCTATATAAATACTCAATGACCCCATGTGACCCACCCTAGTCCTATATAAGTACTCAATGACCCCATGTGACCCCCCATGACCTATATAAGTACTCAATGACCCCATGTGACCCCCCATGACCTATATAAGTACTCAATGACCCCATGTGACCCATCCTAGTCCTATATAAGTACTCAATGACCCCATGTGACCCCCCCATGACCTATATAAGTACTCAATGACCCCATGTGACACCCCTAGTCCTATATAAGTACTCAATGACCCCATGTGACCCCCCTAGTCCTATATAAGTACTCAATGACCCCATGTGACCCAACCTAGTCCTATATAAGTACTCAATGACCCCATGTGACCCACCCTAGTCCTATATAAGTACTCAATGACCCCATGTGACTCCCCCATGACCTATATAAGTACTCAATGACCCCATGTGACCCCCCCATGACCTATATAAGTACTCAATGACCTCATGTGACCCCCATAGTCCTATATAAGTACTCAATGACCCCATGTGACCCCCCTAGTCCTATATAAGTACTCAATGACCCCATGTGACCCCCCCATGACCTATATAAGTACTCAATGACCCCATGTGACCCCCCTAGTCCTATATCAGTACTCAATGACCCCATGTGACCCAACCTAGTCCTATATAAGTACTCAATGACCTCATGTGACCCCCCTAGTCCTATATAAGTACTCAATGACCCCATGTGACCCCCCTAGTCCTATATAAGTACTCAATGACCCCATGTGACCTCCTTAGTCCTATATAAGTACTCAATGACCCCATGTGACCCCCCTAGTCCTATATAAGTACTCAATGACCTCATGTGACCCCCCTAGTCCTATATAAGTACTCAATGACCCCATGTGACCCCCCTAGTCCTATATAAGTACTCAATGACCCCATGTGACCCACCCTAGTCCTATATAAGTACTCAATGACCCCATGTGACCCCCCCATGACCTATATAAGTACTCAATGACCCCATGTGACCCCCCTAGTCCTATATAAGTACTCAATGACCCCATGTGACCCCCCTAGTCCTATATAAGTACTCAATGACCCCATGTGACCCCCCCATGTCCTATAAAAGTACTCAATGTCCCCATTTGACCCCCCTAGTCCTATATAAGTACTCAATGACCCCATGTGACCCCCCTAGTCCTATATAAGTACTCAATGACCCCATGTGACCCCCCTAGTCCTATATAAGTACTCAATGACCCCATGTGACCCACCCTAGTCCTATATAAGTACTCAATGACCCCATGTGACCCCCCCATGTCCTATATAAGTACTCAATGACACCATGTGACCCCCCCATGTCCTATATAAGTACTCAATGACCCCATGTGACCCCCCTAGTCCTATATAAGTACTCAATGACCCCATGTGACCCCCCTAGTCCTATATAAGTACTCAATGACCCCATGTGACCCCCCTAGTCCTATATAAGTACTCAATGACCCCATGTGACCCCCCTAGTCCTATATAAGTACTCAATGACCACATGTGACCCACCCTAGTCCTATATAAGTACTCAATGACCCCATGTGACCTCCCTAGTCCTATATAAGTACTCAATGACCCCATGTGACCCACCCTAGTCCTATATAAGAACTCAATGTCCCCATGTGACCCCCCCATGTCCTATATAAGTACTCCATGACCCCATGTGACCCCCCTAGTCTTATATAAGTACTCAATGACCCCATGTGACCCCCCCATGTCCTATAAAAGTACTCAATGTCCCCATTTGACCCCCCTAGTCCTATATAAGTACTCAATGACCCCATGTGACCCCCCTAGTCCTATATAAGTACTCAATGACCCCATGTGACCCCCCCATGTCCTATAAAAGTACTCAATGTCCCCATTTGACCCCCCTAGTCCTATATAAGTACTCAATGACCCCATGTGACCCCCCTAGTCCTATATAAGTACTCAATGACCCCATGTGACCCCCCTAGTCCTATATAAGTACTCAATGACCCCATGTGACCCACCCTAGTCCTATATAAGTACTCAATGACCCCATGTGACCCCCCCATGTCCTATATAAGTACTCAATGACACCATGTGACCCCCCCATGTCCTATATAAGTACTCAATGACCCCATGTGACCCCCCTAGTCCTATATAAGTACTCAATGACCCCATGTGACCCCCCTAGTCCTATATAAGTACTCAATGACCCCATGTGACCCCCCTAGTCCTATATAAGTACTCAATGACCCCATGTGACCCCCCTAGTCCTATATAAGTACTCAATGACCACATGTGACCCACCCTAGTCCTATATAAGTACTCAATGACCCCATGTGACCTCCCTAGTCCTATATAAGTACTCAATGACCCCATGTGACCCACCCTAGTCCTATATAAGAACTCCATGACCCCATGTGACCCCCCTAGTCTTATATAAGTACTCAATGACCCCATGTGACCCCCCCATGTCCTATAAAAGTACTCAATGTCCCCATTTGACCCCCCTAGTCCTATATAAGTACTCAATGACCCCATGTGACCCCACTAGTCCTATATAAGTACTCAATGACCCCATGTGACCCACCCTAGTCCTATATAAGTACTCAATGACCCCATGTGACCCCCCTAGTCCTATATAAATACTCAATGACCCCATGTGACCCACCCTAGTCCTATATAAGTACTCAATGACCCCATGTGACCCCCCATGACCTATATAAGTACTCAATGACCCCATGTGACCCCCCATGACCTATATAAGTACTCAATGACCCCATGTGACCCATCCTAGTCCTATATAAGTACTCAATGACCCCATGTGACCCCCCCATGACCTATATAAGTACTCAATGACCCCATGTGACACCCCTAGTCCTATATAAGTACTCAATGACCCCATGTGACCCCCCTAGTCCTATATAAGTACTCAATGACCCCATGTGACCCAACCTAGTCCTATATAAGTACTCAATGACCCCATGTGACCCACCCTAGTCCTATATAAGTACTCAATGACCCCATGTGACTCCCCCATGACCTATATAAGTACTCAATGACCCCATGTGACCCCCCCATGACCTATATAAGTACTCAATGGCCTCATGTGACCCCCATAGTCCTATATAAGTACTCAATGACCCCATGTGACCCCCCTAGTCCTATATAAGTACTCAATGACCCCATGTGACCCCCCCATGACCTATATAAGTACTCAATGACCCCATGTGACCCCCCTAGTCCTATATCAGTACTCAATGACCCCATGTGACCCAACCTAGTCCTATATAAGTACTCAATGACCCCATGTGACCCCCCTAGTCCTATATAAGTACTCAATGATCCCATGTGACCCACCCTAGTCCTATATAAGTACTCAATGACCCCATGTGAACCCCCATGACCTATATAAGTACTCAATGACCCCATGTGACCCCCCTAGTCCTATATAAGTACTCAATGACCCCATGTGACCCCCCTAGTCCTATATAAATACTCAATGACCCCATGTGACCCACCCTAGTCCTATATAAGTACTCAATGACCCCATGTGACCCCCCATGACCTATATAAGTACTCAATGACCCCATGTGACCCCCCATGACCTATATAAGTACTCAATGACCCCATGTGACCCATCCTAGTCCTATATAAGTACTCAATGACCCCATGTGACCCCCCCATGACCTATATAAGTACTCAATGACCCCATGTGACACCCCTAGTCCTATATAAGTACTCAATGACCCCATGTGACCCCCCTAGTCCTATATAAGTACTCAATGACCCCATGTGACCCAACCTAGTCCTATATAAGTACTCAATGACCCCATGTGACCCACCCTAGTCCTATATAAGTACTCAATGACCCCATGTGACTCCCCCATGACCTATATAAGTACTCAATGACCCCATGTGACCCCCCCATGACCTATATAAGTACTCAATGACCTCATGTGACCCCCATAGTCCTATATAAGTACTCAATGACCCCATGTGACCCCCCTAGTCCTATATAAGTACTCAATGACCCCATGTGACCCCCCCATGACCTATATAAGTACTCAATGACCCCATGTGACCCCCCTAGTCCTATATCAGTACTCAATGACCCCATGTGACCCAACCTAGTCCTATATAAGTACTCAATGACCCCATGTGACCCCCTTAGTCCTATATAAGTACTCAATGACCCCATGTGACCCCCCTAGTCCTATATAAGTACTCAATGACCTCATGTGACCCCCCTAGTCCTATATAAGTACTCAATGACCCCATGTGACCCCCCTAGTCCTATATAAGTACTCAATGACCCCATGTGACCCACCCTAGTCCTATATAAGTACTCAATGACCCCATGTGACCCCCCCATGACCTATATAAGTACTCAATGACCCCATGTGACCCCCCTAGTCCTATATAAGTACTCAATGACCCCATGTGACCCCCCTAGTCCTATATAAGTACTCAATGACCCCATGTGACCCCCCCATGTCCTATAAAAGTACTCAATGTCCCCATTTGACCCCCCTAGTCCTATATAAGTACTCAATGACCCCATGTGACCCCCCTAGTCCTATATAAGTACTCAATGACCCCATGTGACCCCCCTAGTCCTATATAAGTACTCAATGACCCCATGTGACCCACCCTAGTCCTATATAAGTACTCAATGACCCCATGTGACCCCCCCATGTCCTATATAAGTACTCAATGACACCATGTGACCCCCCCATGTCCTATATAAGTACTCAATGACCCCATGTGACCCCCCTAGTCCTATATAAGTACTCAATGACCCCATGTGACCCCCCTAGTCCTATATAAGTACTCAATGACCCCATGTGACCCCCCTAGTCCTATATAAGTACTCAATGACCCCATGTGACCCCCCTAGTCCTATATAAGTACTCAATGACCACATGTGACCCACCCTAGTCCTATATAAGTACTCAATGACCCCATGTGACCCCCCTAGTCCTATATAAGTACTCAATGACCCCATGTGACCCAACTAGTCCTATATAAGTACTCAATGACCCCATGTGACCCACCCTAGTCCTATATAAGTACTCAATGACCCCATGTGACCCACCCTAGTCCTATATAAGTACTCAATGACCCCATGTGACCCCCCAATGACCTATATAAGTACTCAATGACCCCATGTGACCCCCCTAGTCCTATATAAGTACTCAATGACCCCATGTGACCCCCCTAGTCCTATATAAGTACTCAATGACCCCATGTGACTCCCCCATGACCTATATAAGTACTCAATGACCCCATGTGACCCCCCCATGTCCTATAAAAGTACTCAATGTCCCCATTTGACCCCCCTAGTCCTATATAAGTACTCAATGACCCCATGTGACCCCACTAGTCCTATATAAGTACTCAATGACCCCATGTGACCCACCCTAGTCCTATATAAGTACTCAATGACCCCATGTGACCCTCCTAGTCCTATATAAGTACTCAATGACCCCATGTGACCCACCCTAGTCCTATATAAGTACTCAATGACCCCATGTGACCCTCCTAGTCCTATATAAGGACTCAATGACCCCATGTGACCCCCCTAGTCCTATATAAATACTCAATGACCCCATGTGACCCACCCTAGTCCTATATAAGTACTCAATGACCCCATGTGACCCCCCAATGACCTATATAAGTACTCAATGACCCCATGTGACCCCCCTAGTCCTATATAAGTACTCAATGACCCCATGTGACCCCCCTAGTCCTATATAAGTACTCAATGACCCCATGTGACTCCCCCATGACCTATATAAGTACTCAATGACCCCATGTGACCCCCCCATGTCCTATATAAGTACTCCATGACCCCATGTGACCCCCCTAGTCTTATATAAGTACTCAATGACCCCATGTGACCCCCCCATGTCCTATAAAAGTACTCAATGTCCCCATTTGACCCCCCTAGTCCTATATAAGTACTCAATGACCCCATGTGACCCCACTAGTCCTATATAAGTACTCAATGACCCCATGTGACCCACCCTAGTCCTATATAAGTACTCAATGACCCCATGTGACCCTCCTAGTCCTATATAAGGACTCAATGACCCCATGTGACCCCCCTAGTCCTATATAAATACTCAATGACCCCATGTGACCCACCCTAGTCCTATATAAGTACTCAATGACCCCATGTGACCCCCCAATGACCTATATAAGTACTCAATGACCCCATGTGACCCCCCTAGTCCTATATAAGTACTCAATGACCCCATGTGACCCCCCTAGTCCTATATAAGTACTCAATGACCCCATGTGACTCCCCCATGACCTATATAAGTACTCAATGACCCCATGTGACCCCCCTAGTCCTATATAAGTACTCAATGACCCCATGTGACCCCCCTAGTCCTATATAAATACCCAATGACCCCATGTGACCCACCCTAGTCCTATATAAGTACTCAATGACCCCATGTGACCCCCCTAGTCCTATATAAGTACTCAATGACCCCATGTGACCCCCCTAGTCCTATATAAGTACTCAATGACCCCATGTGACCCACCCTAGTCCTATATAAGTACTCAATGACCCCATGTGACCCCCCCATGACCTATATAAGTACTCAATGACCCCATGTGACTCCCCTAGTCCTATATAAGTACTCAATAACCCCATGTGACCCCCCTAGTCTTATATAAGTACTCAATGACCCCATGTGACCCCCCATGTCCTATATAAGTACTCAATGACCCCATGTGACCCCCCTAGTCCTATATAAGTACTCAATGACCCCATGTGACCCCCCCATGTCCTATATAAGTACTCAATGACCCCTTGTGACCCCCCTAGTCCTATATAAGTACTCAATGACCCCATGTGACCCCCCTAGTCCTATATAAGTACTCAATGACCCCATGTGACCCACCCTAGTCCTATATAAGTACTCAATGACCCCATGTGACCCCCCCATGTCCTATATAAGTACTCAATGACCCCTTGTGACCCCCCTAGTCCTATATAAGTACTCAATGACCCCATGTGACCCCCCTAGTCCTATATAAGTACTCAATGACCCCATGTGACCCACCCTAGTCCTATATAAGTACTCAATGACCCCATGTGACCCCCCTAGTTCTATATAAGTACTCAATGACACCATGTGACCCCCCTAGTCCTATATCAGTACTCAATGACCCCATGTGACCCAACCTAGTCCTATATAAGTACTCAATGACCTCATGTGACCCCCCTAGTCCTATATAAGTACTCAATGACCCCATGTGACCCCCCTAGTCCTATATAAGTACTCAATGACCCCATGTGACCCCCCTAGTCCTATATAAGTACTCAATGACCCCATGTGACCCACCCTAGTCCTATATAAGTACTCAATGACCCCATGTGACCCCCCTAGTCCTATATAAGTACTCAATGACCCCATGTGACCCACCCTAGTCCTATATAAGTACTCAATGACCCCATGTGACCCCCCCATGACCTATATAAGTACTCAATGACCCTATGTGACCCCCCTAGTCCTATATAAGTACTCAATGACCCCATGTGACCCCCCTAGTCCTATATAAATACTCAATGACCCCATGTGACCCACCCTAGTCCTATATAAGTACTCAATGACCCCATGTGACCCCCCCATGACCTATATAAGTACTCAATGACCCCATGTGACCCCCCATGACCTATATAAGTACTCAATGACCCCATGTGACCCCCCTAGTCCTATATAAGTACTCAATGACCCCATGTGCCCCCCCTAGTCCTATATAAATACTCAATGACCCCATGTGACCCATCCTAGTCCTATATAAGTACTTAATGACCCCATGTGACCCCCCCATGACCTATATAAGTACTCAATGACCCCATGTGACCCCCCTAGTCCTATATAAGTACTCAATGACCCCATGTGACCCCCCTAGTCCTATATAAGTACTCAATGACCCCATGTGACCCAACCTAGTCCTATATAAGTACTCAATGACCCCATGTGACCCACCCTAGTCCTATATAAGTACTCAATGACCCCATGTGACTCCCCCATGACCTATATAAGTACTCAATGACCCCATGTGACCCCCCTAGTCCTATATAAGTACTCAATGACCCCATGTGACCCCCCTAGTCCTATATAAGTACTCAATGACCCCATGTGACACCCCTAGTCCTATATAAGTACTCAATGACCCCATATGACCCCCCTAGTCCTATATAAGTACTCAATGACCCCATGTGACCCCCCTAGTCCTATATAAGTACTCAATGACCCCATGTGACCCCCCTAGTCCTATATAAGTACTCAATGACCCCATGTGACCCCCCTAGTCCTATATAAATACTCAATGACCCCATGTGACCCACCCTAGTCCTATATAAGTACTCAATGACCCCATGTGACCACCCCATGACCTATATAAGTACTCAATGACCCCATGTGACCCCCCTAGTCCTATATAAGTACTCAATGACCCCATGTGACCCCCCTAGTCCTATATAAGTACTCAATGACCCCATGTGACCCCCCCATGTCCTATAAAAGTACTCAATGTCCCCATTTGACCCCCCTAGTCCTATATAAGTACTCAATGACCCCATGTGACCCCCCTAGTCCTATATAAGTACTCAATGACCCCATGTGACCCCCCTAGTCCTATATAAGTACTCAATGACCCCATGTGACCCACCCTAGTCCTATATAAGTACTCATTGACCCCATGTGACCCCCCCATGTCCTATATAAGTACTCAATGACACCATGTGACCCCCCAATGTCCTATATAAGTACTCAATGACCCCATGTGACCCCCCTAGTCCTATATAACTACTCAATGACCCCATGTGACCCCCCTAGTCCTATATAAGTACTCAATGAACCCATGTGACCCCCCTAGTCCTATATAAGTACTCAATGATCCCATGTGACCCCCCTAGTCCTATATAAGTACTCAATGACCACATGTGACCCACCCTAGTCCTATATAAGTACTCAATGACCCCATGTGACCCCCCTAGTCCTATATAAGTACTCAATGACCCCATGTGACCCACCCTAGTCCTATATAAGAACTCAATGACCCCATGTGACCCCCCCATGTCCTATATAAGTACTCCATGACCCCATGTGACCCCCCCATGTCCTATAAAAGTACTCAATGTCCCCATGTGACCCTCCTAGTCCTATATAAGTACTCAATGACCCCATGTGACCCCCCTAGTCCTATATAAGTACTCAATAACCCCATGTGACCCCCCTAGTCTTATATAAGTACTCAATGACCCCATGTGACCCCCCATGTCCTATATAAGTACTCAATGACCCCATGTGACCCCCCTAGTCCTATATAAGTACTCAATGACCCCATGTGACCCACCCTAGTCCTATATAAGTACTCAATGACCCCATGTGACCCCCCCATGTCCTATATAAGTACTCAATGACCCCTTGTGACCCCCCTAGTCCTATATAAGTACTCAATGACCCCATGTGACCCCCCTAGTCCTATATAAGTACTCAATGACCCCATGTGACCCACCCTAGTCCTATATAAGTACTCAATGACCCCATGTGACCCCCCTAGTTCTATATAAGTACTCAATGACACCATGTGACCCCCCTAGTCCTATATCAGTACTCAATGACCCCATGTGACCCAACCTAGTCCTATATAAGTACTCAATGACCTCATGTGACCCCCCTAGTCCTATATAAGTACTCAATGACCCCATGTGACCCCCCTAGTCCTATATAAGTACTCAATGACCCCATGTGACCCCCCTAGTCCTATATAAGTACTCAATGACCCCATGTGACCCACCCTAGTCCTATATAAGTACTCAATGACCCCATGTGACCCCCCTAGTCCTATATAAGTACTCAATGACCCCATGTGACCCACCCTAGTCCTATATAAGTACTCAATGACCCCATGTGACCCCCCCATGACCTATATAAGTACTCAATGACCCCATGTGACCCCCCTAGTCCTATATAAGTACTCAATGACCCCATGTGACCCCCCTAGTCCTATATAAATACTCAATGACCCCTTGTGACCCACCCTAGTCCTATATAAGTACTCAATGACCCCATGTGACCCCCCCATGACCTATATAAGTACTCAATGACCCCATGTGACCCCCCATGACCTATATAAGTACTCAATGACCCCATGTGACCCCCCTAGTCCTATATAAGTACTCAATGACCCCATGTGCCCCCCCTAGTCCTATATAAATACTCAATGACCCCATGTGACCCATCCTAGTCCTATATAAGTACTTAATGACCCCATGTGACCCCCCCATGACCTATATAAGTACTCAATGACCCCATGTGACCCCCCTAGTCCTATATAAGTACTCAATGACCCCATGTGACCCCCCTAGTCCTATATAAGTACTCAATGACCCCATGTGACCCAACCTAGTCCTATATAAGTACTCAATGACCCCATGTGACCCACCCTAGTCCTATATAAGTACTCAATGACCCCATGTGACTCCCCCATGACCTATATAAGTACTCAATGACCCCATGTGACCCCCCATGACCTATATAAGTACTCAATGACCCCATGTGACACCCCTAGTCCTATATAAGTACTCAATGACCCCATATGACCCCCCTAGTCCTATATAAGTACTCAATGACCCCATGTGACCCCCCTAGTCCTATATAAGTACTCAATGACCCCATGTGACCCCCCTAGTCCTATATAAGTACTCAATGACCCCATGTGACCCCCCTAGTCCTATATAAATACTCAATGACCCCATGTGACCCACCCTAGTCCTATATAAGTACTCAATGACCCCATGTGACCACCCCATGACCTATATAAGTACTCAATGACCCCATGTGACCCCCCTAGTCCTATATAAGTACTCAATGACCCCATGTGACCCCCCTAGTCCTATATAAGTACTCAATAACCCCATGTGACCCCCCCATGTCCTATAAAAGTACTCAATGTCCCCATTTGACCCCCCCATGTCCTATAAAAGTACTCAATGTCCCCATGTGACCCTCCTAGTCCTATATAAGTACTCAATGACCCCATGTGACCCCCCTAGTCCTATATAAATACTCAATGACCCCATGTGACCCACCCTAGTCCTATATAAGTACTCAATGACCCCATGTGACCCCCCCATGACCTTTATAAGTGCTCAATGACCCCATGTGACCCCCCTAGTCCTATATAAATACTCAATGACCCCATGTGACCCACCCTAGTCCTATATAAGTACTCAATGACCCCATGTGACCCCCCCATGACCTATATAAGTACTCAATGACCCCATGTGACCCCCCTAGTCCTATATAAGTACTCAATGACCCCATGTGACCCCCCTAGTCCTATATAAGTACTCAATGACCCCATGTGACTCCCCCATGACCTATATAAGTACTCAATGACCCCATGTGACCCCCCTAGTCCTATATAAGTACTCAATGACCCCATGTGACCCCCCTAGTCCTATATAAATACTCAATGACCCCATGTGACCCACCCTAGTCCTATATAAGTACTCAATGACCCCATGTGACCCCCCTAGTCATATATAAGTACTCAATGACCCCATGTGACCCCCCTAGTCCTATATAAGTACTCAATGACCCCATGTGACCCCCCTAGTCCTATATAAGTACTCAATGACCCCATGTGACCCACCCTAGTCCTATATAAGTACTCAATGACCCCATGTGACCCACCCTAGTCCTATATAAGTACTCAATGACCCCATGTGACCCACCCTAGTCCTATATAAGTACTCAATGACCCCATGTGACCCCCCTAGTCCTATATAAATACTCAATGACCCCATGTGACCCACCCTAGTCCTATATAAGTACTCAATGACCCCATGTGACCCCCCCATGACCTATATAAGTACTCAATGACCCCATGTGACCCCCCTAGTCCTATATAAGTACTCAATGACCCCATGTGACCCCCCTAGTCCTATATAAGTACTCAATGACCCCATGTGACCCAACCTAGTCCTATATAAGTACTCAATGACCCCTTGTGACCCCCCTAGTCCTATATAAGTACTCAATGACCCCATGTGACCCCCCTAGTCCTATATAAGTACTCAATGACCCCATGTGACCCCCCTAGTCCTATATAAGTACTCAATGACCCCATGTGATCCAACCTAGTCCTATATAAGTACTCAATGACCCCTTGTGACCCCCCTAGTCCTATATAAGTACTCAATGACCCCATGTGACCCCCCTAGTCCTATATAAGTACTCAATGACCCCATGTGACCCACCCTAGTCCTATATAAGTACTCAATGACCCCATGTGACCCCCCTAGTTCTATATAAGTACTCAATGACCCCATGTGACCCCCCTAGTCCTATATAAATACTCAATGACCCCATGTGACCCACCCTAGTCCTACATAAGTACTCAATGACCCCATGTGACCCCCCCATGACCTATATAAGTACTCAATGACCCCATGTGACCCCCCTAGTCCTATATAAGTACTCAATGACCCCATGTGACCCCCCTAGTCCTATATAAGTACTCAATGACCCCATGTGACCCAACCTAGTCCTATATAAGTACTCAATGACCCCATGTGACCCACCCTAGTCCTATATAAGTACTCAATGACCCCATGTGACTCCCCCATGACCTATATAAGTACTCAATGACCCCATGTGACCCCCCCATGACCTATATAAGTACTCAATGACCCCATGTGACCCCCCCATGACCTATATAAGTACTCAATGACCCCATGTGACCCCCCTAGTCCTATATAATTACTCAATGACCCCATGTGACCCAACCTAGTCCTATATAAGTACTCAATGATCCCTTGTGACCCCCCTAGTCCTATATAAGTACTCAATGACCCCATGTGACCCCCCTAGTCCTATATAAGTACTCAATGACCCCATGTGACCCACCCTAGTCCTATATAAGTACTCAATGACCCCATGTGACCCCCTAGTTCTATATAAGTACTCAATGACACCATGTGACCCCCCTAGTCCTATATCAGTACTCAATGACCCCATGTGACCCAACCTAGTCCTATATAAGTACTCAATGACCTCATGTGACCCCCCTAGTCCTATATAAGTACTCAATGACCCCATGTGACCCCCCTAGTCATATATAAGTACTCAATGACCCCATGTGACCCCCCTAGTCCTATATAAGTACTCAATGACCCCATGTGACCCACCCTAGTCCTATATAAGTACTCAATGACCCCATGTGACCCCCCTAGTCCTATATAAGTACTCAATGACCCCATGTGACCCACCCTAGTCCTATATAAGTACTCAATGACCCCATGTGACCCCCCCATGACCTATATAAGTACTCAATGACCCCATGTGACCCCCCTAGTCCTATATAAGTACTCAATGACCACATGTGACCCCCCTAGTCCTATATAAATACTCAATGACCCCATGTGACCCACCCTAGTCCTATATAAGTACTCAATGACCCCATGTGACCCCCCAATGACCTATATAAGTACTCTATGACCCCATGTGACCCCCCATGACCTATATAAGTACTCAATGACCCCATGTGACCCCCCTAGTCCTATATAAGTACTCAATGACCCCATGTGACCCCCCTAGTCCTATATAAATACTCAATGACCCCATGTGACCCACCCTAGTCCTATATAAGTACTCAATGACCCTATGTGACCCCCCCATGACCTATATAAGTACTCTATGACCCCATGTGACCCCCCATGACCTATATAAGTACTCAATGACCCCATGTGACCCCCCTAGTCCTATATAAGTACTCAATGACCCCATGTGACCCCCCTAGTCCTATATAAATACTCAATGACCCCATGTGACCCACCCTAGTCCTATATAAGTACTCAATGACCCCATGTGACCCCCCCATGACCTATATAAGTACTCAATGACCCCATGTGACCCCCCTAGTCCTATATAAGTACTCAATGACCCCATGTGACCCCCCTAGTCCTATATAAGTACTCAATGACCCCATGTGACCCAACCTAGTCCTATATAAGTACTCAATGACCCCATGTGACCCACCCTAGTCCTATATAAGTACTCAATGACCCCATGTGACTCCCCCATGACCTATATAAGTACTCAATGACCCCATGTGACCCCCCCATGACCTATATAAGTACTCAATGACCCCATGTGACCCCCCCATGACCTATATAAGTACTCAATGACCCCATGTGACCCCCCTAGTCCTATATAAGTACTCAATGACCCCATGTGACCCAACCTAGTCCTATATAAGTACTCAATGACCCCTTGTGACCCCCCTAGTCCTATATAAGTACTCAATGACCCCATGTGACCCCCCTAGTCCTATATAAGTACTCAATGACCCCATGTGACCCACCCTAGTCCTATATAAGTACTCAATGACCCCATGTGACCCCCTAGTTCTATATAAGTACTCAATGACACCATGTGACCCCCCTAGTCCTATATCAGTACTCAATGACCCCATGTGACCCAACCTAGTCCTACATAAGTACTCAATGACCTCATGTGACCCCCCTAGTCCTATATAAGTACTCAATGACCCCATGTGACCCCCCTAGTCATATATAAGTACTCAATGACCCCATGTGACCCCCCTAGTCCTATATAAGTACTCAATGACCCCATGTGACCCACCCTAGTCCTATATAAGTACTCAATGACCCCATGTGACCCCCCTAGTCCTATATAAGTACTCAATGACCCCATGTGACCCACCCTAGTCCTATATAAGTACTCAATGACCCCATGTGACCCCCCCATGACCTATATAAGTACTCAATGACCCCATGTGACCCCCCTAGTCCTATATAAGTACTCAATGACCCCATGTGACCCCCCTAGTCCTATATAAATACTCAATGACCCCATGTGACCCACCCTAGTCCTATATAAGTACTCAATGACCCCATGTGACCCCCCCATGACCTATATAAGTACTCTATGACCCCATGTGACCCCCCATGACCTATATAAGTACTCAATGACCCCATGTGACCCCCCTAGTCCTATATAAGTACTCAATGACCCCATGTGACCCCCCTAGTCCTATATAAATACTCAATGACCCCATGTGACCCACCCTAGTCCTATATAAGTACTCAATGACCCCATGTGACCCCCCCATGTCCTATATAAGTACTCAATGACCCCATGTGACCCCCCTAGTCCTATATAAGTACTCAATGACCCCATGTGACCCCCCTAGTCCTATATAAGTACTCAATGACCCCATGTGACCCAACCTGGTCCTATATAAGTACTCAATGACCCCACGTGACCCCCCTAGTCCTATATAAGTACTCAATGACCCCATGTGACCCCCCTAGTCCTATATAAATACTCAATGACCCCATGTGACCCACCCTAGTCCTATATAAGTACTCAATGACCCCATGTGACCCCCCCATGTCCTATATAAGTACTCAATGACCCCATGTGACCCCCCTAGTCCTATATAAGTACTCAATGACCCCATGTGACCCCCCTAGTCCTATATAAGTACTCAATGACCCCATGTGACCCAACCTGGTCCTATATAAGTACTCAATGACCCCATGTGACCCAACCTAGTCCTACATAAGTACTCAATGACCTCATGTGACCCCCCTAGTCCTATATAAGTACTCAATGACCCCATGTGACCCCCCTAGTCCTATATAAGTACTCAATGACCCCATGTGACCCCCCTAGTCATATATAAGTACTCAATGACCCCATGTGACCCCTCTAGTCCTATATAAGTACTCAATGACCCCATGTGACCCACCCTAGTCCTATATAAGTACTCAATGACCCCATGTGACCCCCCTAGTCCTATATAAGTACTCAATGACCCCATGTGACCCACCCTAGTCCTATATAAGTACTCAATGACCCCATGTGACCCCCCCATGACCTATATAAGTACTCAATGACCCCATGTGACCCCCCTAGTCCTATATAAGTACTCAATGACCCCATGTGACCCCCCTAGTCCTATATAAATACTCAATGACCCCATGTGACCCACCCTAGTCCTATATAAGTACTCAATGACCCCATGTGACCCCCCCATGACCTATATAAGTACTCTATGACCCCATGTGACCCCCCATGACCTATATAAGTACTCAATGACCCCATGTGACCCCCCTAGTCCTATATAAGTACTCAATGACCCCATGTGACCCCCCCATGACCTATATAAGTACTCAATGACCCCATGTGACCCCCCTAGTCCTATATAAGTACTCAATGACCCCATGTGACCCCCCTAGTCCTATATAAATACTCAATGACCCCATGTGACCCACCCTAGTCCTATATAAGTACTCAATGACCCCATGTGACCCCCCCATGACCTATATAAGTACTCTATGACCCCATGTGACCCCCCATGACCTATATAAGTACTCAATGACCCCATGTGACCCCCCTAGTCCTATATAAGTACTCAATGACCCCATGTGACCCCCCTAGTCCTATATAAATACTCAATGACCCCATGTGACCCACCCTAGTCCTATATAAGTACTCAATGACCCCATGTGACCCCCCCATGACCTATATAAGTACTCAATGACCCCATGTGACCCCCCTAGTCCTATATAAGTACTCAATGACCCCATGTGACCCCCCTAGTCCTATATAAGTACTCAATGACCCCATGTGACCCAACCTAGTCCTATATAAGTACTCAATGACCCCATGTGACCCGCCCTAGTCCTATATAAGTACTCAATGACCCCATGTGACTCCCCCATGACCTATATAAGTGCTCAATGACCCCATGTGACCCCCCCATGACCTATATAAGTACTCAATGACCCCATGTGACCCCCCTAGTCCTATATAAGTACTCAATGACCCCATGTGACCCACCCTAGTCCTATATAAGTACTCAATGACCCCATGTGACCCCCCTAGTCCTATATAAGTACTCAATGACCCCATGTGACCCACCCTAGTCCTATATAAGTACTCAATGACCCCATGTGACCCACCCTAGTCCTATATAAGTACTCAATGACCCCATGTGGCCCACCCTAGTCCTATATAAGTACTCAATGACCCCATGTGACCCCCCTAGTCCTATATAAATACTCAATGACCCCATGTGACCCACCCTAGTCCTATATAAGTACTCAATGACCCCATGTGACCCCCCTAGTCCTATATAAGTACTCAATGACCCCATGTGACCCAACCTATTCCTATATAAGTACTCAATGACCCCGTGTGACCCAACCTATTCCTATATAAGTACTCAATGACCCCGTGTGACCCAACCTAGTCCTATATAAGTACTCAATGACTCCGTGTGACCCAACCTAGTCCTATATAAGTACTCAATGACCCCGTGTGACCCAACCTAGTCCTATATAAGTACTCAATGACCCCGTGTGACCCAACCTAGTCCTATATAAGTACTCAATGACCCCGTGTGACCCAACCTAGTCCTATATAAGTACTCAATGACCCAGTGTGACCCAACCTAGTCCTATATAAGTACTCAGTGACCCCTGTGACACAACCTAGTCCTATATAAGTACTCAATGACCCCGTGTGACCCAACCTAGTCCTATATAAGTACTCAATGACCCCGTGTGACCCAACCTAGCCCTATATAAGTACTCAATGACCCCGTGTGACCCAACCTAGTCCTATATAAGTACTCAATGACCCCGTGTGACCCAACCTAGTCCTATATAAGTACTCAATGACCCCGTGTGACCCAACCTAGTCCTATATAAGTACTCAATGACCCCGTGTGACCCAGCCTAGTCCTATATAAGTACTCAATGACCCCGTGTGACCCAACCTAGTCCTATATAAGTACTCAATGACCCCGTGTGACCCAACCTAGTCCTATATAAGTACTCAATGACCCCGTGTGACCCAACCTAGTCCTATATAAGTACTCAATGACCCCGTGTGACCCAACCTAGTCCTATATAAGTACTCAATGACTCCGTGTGACCCAACCTAGTCCTATATAAGTACTCAATGACCCCGTGTGACCCAACCTAGTCCTATATAAGTACTCAGTGACCCCGTGTGACCCAACCTAGTCCTATATAAGTACTCAGTGACCTCGTGTGACCCAACCTAGTCCTATATAAGTACTCAATGACCCCGTGTGACCCAACCTAGTCCTATATAAGTACTCAGTGACCCCGTGTGACCCAACCTAGTCCTATATAAGTACTCAGTGACCCCGTGTGACCCAACCTAGTCCTATATAAGTACTCAGTGACCCCGTGTGACCCAACCTAGTCCTATATAAGTACTCAATGACCCCGTGTGACCCAACCTAGTCCTATATAAGTACTCAATGACCCCGTGTGACCCAACCTAGTCCTATATAAGTACTCAGTGACCCCGTGTGACCCAACCTAGTCCTATATAAGTACTCAGTGACCCCGTGTGACCCAACCTAGTCCTATATAAGTACTCAATGACCCAGTGTGACCCAACCTAGTCCTATATAAGTACTCAATGACCCCGTGTGACCCAACCTAGTCCTATATAAGTACTCAATGACCCCGTGTGACCCAACCTAGTCCTATATAAGTACTCAATGACCCCGTGTGACCCAACCTAGTCCTATATAAGTACTCAATGACCCCGTGTGACCCAACCTAGTCCTATATAAGTACTCAATGACCCAGTGTGACCCAACCTAGTCCTATATAAGTACTCAGTGACCCCGTGTGACACAACCTAGTCCTATATAAGTACTCTATGACCCCGTGTGACCCAACCTAGTCCTATATAAGTACTCAATGACCCCGTGTGACCCAACCTAGTCCTATATAAGTACTCAATGACCCCGTGTGACCCAACCTAGTCCTATATAAGTACTCAGTGACCCCGTGTGACCCAACCTAGTCCTATATAAGTACTCAGTGACCCCGTGTGACCCAACCTAGTCCTATATAAGTACTCAATGACCCCGTGTGACCCAACCTAGTCCTATATAAGTACTCAATGACCCAGTGTGACCCAACCTAGTCCTATATAAGTACTCAGTGACCCCGTGTGACACAACCTAGTCCTATATAAGTACTCTATGACCCCGTGTGACCCAACCTAGTCCTATATAAGTACTCAATGACTTCGTGTGACCCAACCTAGTCCTATATAAGTACTCAATGACCCCGTGTGACCCAACCTAGCCCTATATAAGTACTCAATGACCCCGTGTGACCCAACCTAGTCCTATATTAGTACTCAATGACCCCGTGTGACCCAACCTAGTCCTATATAAGTACTCAATGACCCCGTGTGACCCAACCTAGCCCTATATAAGTACTCAATGACCCCGTGTGACCCAACCTAGTCCTATATAAGTACTCAATGACCCCGTGTGACCCAACCTAGTCCTATATAAGTACTCAGTGACCCCGTGTGACCCAACCTAGTCCTATATAAGTACTCAGTGACCCCGTGTGACCCAACCTAGTCCTATATAAGTACTCAGTGACCCCGTGTGACCCAACCTAGTCCTATATAAGTACTCAATGACCCCGTGTGACCCAACCTAGTCCTATATAAGTACTCAATGACCCCGTGTGACCCAACCTAGTCCTATATAAGTACTCAGTGACCCCGTGTGACCCAACCTAGTCCTATATAAGTACTCAGTGACCCCGTGTGACCCAACCTAGTCCTATATAAGTACTCAATGACCCAGTGTGACCCAACCTAGTCCTATATAAGTACTCAATGACCCCGTGTGACCCAACCTAGTCCTATATAAGTACTCAATGACCCCGTGTGACCCAACCTAGTCCTATATAAGTACTCAATGACCCAGTGTGACCCAACCTAGTCCTATATAAGTACTCAGTGACCCCGTGTGACACAACCTAGTCCTATATAAGTACTCTATGACCCCGTGTGACCCAACCTAGTCCTATATAAGTACTCAATGACCCCGTGTGACCCAACCTAGTCCTATATAAGTACTCAATGACCCCGTGTGACCCAACCTAGTCCTATATAAGTACTCAATGACCCCGTGTGACCCAACCTAGTCCTATATAAGTACTCAGTGACCCCGTGTGACCCAACCTAGTCCTATATAAGTACTCAGTGACCCCGTGTGACCCAACCTAGTCCTATATAAGTACTCAATGACCCCGTGTGACCCAACCTAGTCCTATATAAGTACTCAATGACCCAGTGTGACCCAACCTAGTCCTATATAAGTACTCAGTGACCCCGTGTGACACAACCTAGTCCTATATAAGTACTCTATGACCCCGTGTGACCCAACCTAGTCCTATATAAGTACTCAATGACTTCGTGTGACCCAACCTAGTCCTATATAAGTACTCAATGACCCCGTGTGACCCAACCTAGCCCTATATAAGTACTCAATGACCCCGTGTGACCCAACCTAGTCCTATATTAGTACTCAATGACCCCGTGTGACCCAACCTAGTCCTATATAAGTACTCAATGACCCCGTGTGACCCAACCTAGCCCTATATAAGTACTCAATGACCCCGTGTGACCCAACCTAGTCCTATATAAGTACTCAATGACCCCGTGTGACCCAACCTAGTCCTATATAAGTACTCAATGACCCCGTGTGACCCAACCTAGTCCTATATAAGTACTCAATGACCCCGTGTAACCCAACCTAGTCCTATATAAGTACTCAATGACCCCGTGTGACCCAACCTAGTCCTATATAAGTACTCAATGACCCCGTGTGACCCAACCTAGTCCTATATAAGTACTCAATGACCCCGTGTGACCCAACCTAGTCCTATATAAGTACTCAATGACTCCGTGTGACCCAACCTAGTCCTATATAAGTACTCAATGACCCAGTGTGACCCAACCTAGTCCTATATAAGTACTCAGTGACCCCGTGTGACCCAACCTAGTCCTATATAAGTACTCAGTGACCCCGTGTGACCCAACCTAGTCCTATATAAGTACTCAGTGACCCCGTGTGACCCAACCTAGTCCTATATAAGTACTCAGTGACCCCGTGTGACCCAACCTAGTCCTATATAAGTACTCAATGACCCCGTGTGACCCAACCTAGTCCTATATAAGTACTCAATGACCCCGTGTGACCCAACCTAGTCCTATATAAGTACTCAATGACCCAGTGTGACCCAGCCTAGTCCTATATAAGTACTCAATGACCCAGTGTGACCCAACCTAGTCCTATATAAGTACTCAATGACCCCGTGTGACCCAACCTAGTCCTATATAAGTACTCAATGACCCCGTGTGACCCAACCTAGTCCTATATAAGTACTCAGTGACCCCGTGTGACCCAACCTAGTCCTATATAAGTACTCAATGACCCAGTGTGACCCAACCTAGTCCTATATAAGTACTCAGTGACCCCGTGTGACCCAACCTAGTCCTATATAAGTACTCAGTGACCCCGTGTGACCCAACCTAGTCCTATATAAGTACTCAGTGACCCCGTGTGACCCAACCTAGTCCTATATAAGTACTCAGTGACCCCGTGTGACCCAACCTAGTCCTATATAAGTACTCAGTGACCCCGTGTGACCCAACCTAGTCCTATATAAGTACTCAGTGACCCCGTGTGACCCAACCTAGTCCTATATAAGTACTCAGTGACCCCGTGTGACCCAACCTAGTCCTATATAAGTACTCAATGACCCCGTGTGACCCAACCTAGTCCTATATAAGTACTCAGTGACCCCGTGTGACCCAACCTAGTCCTATATAAGTACTCAGTGACCCCCTGTGACCCAACCTAGTCCTATATAAGTACTCAGTGACCCCGTGTGACCCAACCTAGTCCTATATAAGTACTCAGTGACCCCGTGTGACCCAACCTAGTCCTATATAAGTACTCAGTGACCCCGTGTGACCCAACCTAGTCCTATATAAGTACTCAGTGACCCCGTGTGACACAACCTAGTCCTATATAAGTACTCAATGACCCCGTGTGACCCAACCTAGTCCTATATAAGTACTCAATGACCCCGTGTGACCCAACCTAGTCCTATATAAGTACTCAATGACCCCGTGTGACCCAACCTAGTCCTATATAAGTACTCAATGACCCCGTGTGACCCAGCCTAGTCCTATATAAGTACTCAATGACCCCGTGTGACCCAACCTAGTCTTATATAAGTACTCAATGACCCCGTGTGACCCAACCTAGTCCTATATAAGTACTCAGTGACCCCGTGTGACCCAGCCTAGTCCTATATAAGTACTCAGTGACCCCGTGTGACCCAGCCTAGTCCTATATAAGTACTCAGTGACCCCGTGTGACCCAGCCTAGTCCTATATAAGTACTCAATGACTTCGTGTAACCCAGCCTAGTCCTATATAAGTACTCAATGACCCCGTGTGACCCAACCTAGTCCTATATAAGTACTCAGTGACCCCGTGTGACCCAACCTAGTCCTATATAAGTACTCAATGACCCCGTGTGACCCAACCTAGCCCTATATAAGTACTCAATGACCCCGTGTGACCCAACCTAGTCCTATATAAGTACTCAATGACCCCGTGTGACCCAACCTAGTCCTATATAAGTACTCAATGACCCCGTGTGACCCAACCTAGTCCTATATAAGTACTCAATGACCCCGTGTGACCCAACCTAGTCCTATATAAGTACTCAATGACCCAGTGTGACCCAACCTAGTCCTATATAAGTACTCAATGACCCCGTGTGACCCAACCTAGTCCTATATAAGTACTCAATGACCCCGTGTGACCCAACCTAGTCCTATATAAGTACTCAATGACCCCGTGTGACCCAACCTAGTCCTATATAAGTACTCAATGACCCCGTGTGACCCAACCTAGTCCTATATAAGTACTCAATGACCCCGTGTGACCCAACCTAGTCCTATATAAGTACTCAGTGACCCCGTGTGACCCAACCTAGTCCTATATAAGTACTCAGTGACCCCGTGTGACCCAACCTAGTCCTATATAAGTACTCAATGACCCCGTGTGACCCAACCTAGTCCTATATAAGTACTCAATGACCCAGTGTGACCCAACCTAGTCCTATATAAGTACTCAGTGACCCCGTGTGACACAACCTAGTCCTATATAAGTACTCTATGACCCCGTGTGACCCAACCTAGTCCTATATAAGTACTCAATGACTTCGTGTGACCCAACCTAGTCCTATATAAGTACTCAATGACCCCGTGTGACCCAACCTAGCCCTATATAAGTACTCAATGACCCCGTGTGACCCAACCTAGTCCTATATTAGTACTCAATGACCCCGTGTGACCCAACCTAGCCCTATATAAGTACTCAATGACCCCGTGTGACCCAACCTAGTCCTATATAAGTACTCAATGACCCCGTGTGACCCAACCTAGTCCTATATAAGTACTCAATGACCCCGTGTGACCCAACCTAGTCCTATATAAGTACTCAATGACCCCGTGTGACCCAGCCTAGTCCTATATAAGTACTCAATGACCCCGTGTGACCCAACCTAGTCCTATATAAGTACTCAATGACCCCGTGTGACCCAACCTAGTCCTATATAAGTACTCAATGACCCCGTGTGACCCAACCTAGTCCTATATAAGTACTCAATGACCCCGTGTGACCCAACCTAGTCCTATATAAGTACTCAATGACTCCGTGTGACCCAACCTAGTCCTATATAAGTACTCAATGACCCCGTGTGACCCAACCTAGTCCTATATAAGTACTCAGTGACCCCGTGTGACCCAACCTAGTCCTATATAAGTACTCAGTGACCCCGTGTGACCCAACCTAGTCCTATATAAGTACTCAATGACCCCGTGTGACCCAACCTAGTCCTATATAAGTACTCAGTGACCCCGTGTGACCCAACCTAGTCCTATATAAGTACTCAATGACCCCGTGTGACCCAACCTAGTCCTATATAAGTACTCAGTGACCCCGTGTGACCCAACCTAGTCCTATATAAGTACTCAATGACCCCGTGTGACCCAACCTAGTCCTATATAAGTACTCAATGACCCCGTGTGACCCAACCTAGTCCTATATAAGTACTCAATGACCCAGTGTGACCCAGCCTAGTCCTATATAAGTACTCAATGACCCAGTGTGACCCAACCTAGTCCTATATAAGTACTCAGTGACCCCGTGTGACCCAACCTAGTCCTATATAAGTACTCAGTGACCCCGTGTGACCCAACCTAGTCCTATATAAGTACTCAGTGACCCCGTGTGACCCAACCTAGTCCTATATAAGTACTCAGTGACCCCGTGTGACCCAACCTAGTCCTATATAAGTACTCAATGACCCCGTGTGACCCAACCTAGTCCTATATAAGTACTCAATGACCCCGTGTGACCCAACCTAGTCCTATATAAGTACTCAATGACCCAGTGTGACCCAGCCTAGTCCTATATAAGTACTCAATGACCCAGTGTGACCCAACCTAGTCCTATATAAGTACTCAATGACCCCGTGTGACCCAACCTAGTCCTATATAAGTACTCAATGACCCCGTGTGACCCAACCTAGTCCTATATAAGTACTCAGTGACCCCGTGTGACCCAACCTAGTCCTATATAAGTACTCAATGACCCAGTGTGACCCAACCTAGTCCTATATAAGTACTCAGTGACCCCGTGTGACCCAACCTAGTCCTATATAAGTACTCAGTGACCCCGTGTGACCCAACCTAGTCCTATATAAGTACTCAGTGACCCCGTGTGACCCAACCTAGTCCTATATAAGTACTCAGTGACCCCGTGTGACCCAACCTAGTCCTATATAAGTACTCAGTGACCCCGTGTGACCCAACCTAGTCCTATATAAGTACTCAGTGACCCCGTGTGACCCAACCTAGTCCTATATAAGTACTCAGTGACCCCGTGTGACCCAACCTAGTCCTATATAAGTACTCAATGACCCCGTGTGACCCAACCTAGTCCTATATAAGTACTCAGTGACCCCGTGTGACCCAACCTAGTCCTATATAAGTACTCAGTGACCCCCTGTGACCCAACCTAGTCCTATATAAGTACTCAGTGACCCCGTGTGACCCAACCTAGTCCTATATAAGTACTCAGTGACCCCGTGTGACCCAACCTAGTCCTATATAAGTACTCAGTGACCCCGTGTGACCCAACCTAGTCCTATATAAGTACTCAGTGACCCCGTGTGACCCAACCTAGTCCTATATAAGTACTCAATGACCCCGTGTGACCCAACCTAGTCCTATATAAGTACTCAATGACCCCGTGTGACCCAACCTAGTCCTATATAAGTACTCAATGACCCCGTGTGACCCAACCTAGTCCTATATAAGTACTCAATGACCCCGTGTGACCCAGCCTAGTCCTATATAAGTACTCAATGACCCCGTGTGACCCAACCTAGTCTTATATAAGTACTCAATGACCCCGTGTGACCCAACCTAGTCCTATATAAGTACTCAGTGACCCCGTGTGACCCAGCCTAGTCCTATATAAGTACTCAGTGACCCCGTGTGACCCAGCCTAGTCCTATATAAGTACTCAGTGACCCCGTGTGACCCAGCCTAGTCCTATATAAGTACTCAATGACTTCGTGTAACCCAGCCTAGTCCTATATAAGTACTCAATGACCCCGTGTGACCCAACCTAGTCCTATATAAGTACTCAGTGACCCCGTGTGACCCAACCTAGTCCTATATAAGTACTCAATGACCCCGTGTGACCCAACCTAGCCCTATATAAGTACTCAATGACCCCGTGTGACCCAACCTAGTCCTATATAAGTACTCAATGACCCCGTGTGACCCAACCTAGTCCTATATAAGTACTCAATGACCCCGTGTGACCCAACCTAGTCCTATATAAGTACTCAATGACCCCGTGTGACCCAACCTAGTCCTATATAAGTACTCAATGACCCAGTGTGACCCAACCTAGTCCTATATAAGTACTCAATGACCCCGTGTGACCCAACCTAGTCCTATATAAGTACTCAATGACCCCGTGTGACCCAACCTAGTCCTATATAAGTACTCAATGACCCCGTGTGACCCAACCTAGTCCTATATAAGTACTCAATGACCCCGTGTGACCCAACCTAGTCCTATATAAGTACTCAGTGACCCCGTGTGACCCAACCTAGTCCTATATAAGTACTCAGTGACCCCGTGTGACCCAACCTAGTCCTATATAAGTACTCAATGACCCAGTGTGACCCAACCTAGTCCTATATAAGTACTCAGTGACCCCGTGTGACACAACCTAGTCCTATATAAGTACTCTATGACCCCGTGTGACCCAACCTAGTCCTATATAAGTACTCAATGACTTCGTGTGACCCAACCTAGTCCTATATAAGTACTCAATGACCCCGTGTGACCCAACCTAGCCCTATATAAGTACTCAATGACCCCGTGTGACCCAACCTAGTCCTATATAAGTACTCAGTGACCCCGTGTGACCCAACCTAGTCCTATATAAGTACTCAGTGACCCCGTGTGACCCAACCTAGTCCTATATAAGTACTCAATGACCCAGTGTGACCCAACCTAGTCCTATATAAGTACTCAGTGACCCCGTGTGACACAACCTAGTCCTATATAAGTACTCTATGACCCCGTGTGACCCAACCTAGTCCTATATAAGTACTCAATGACTTCGTGTGACCCAACCTAGTCCTATATAAGTACTCAATGACCCCGTGTGACCCAACCTAGTCCTATATAAGTACTCAATGACCCAGTGTGACCCAACCTAGTCCTATATAAGTACTCAATGACCCCGTGTGACCCAACCTAGTCCTATATAAGTACTCAATGACCCCGTGTGACCCAACCTAGTCCTATATAAGTACTCAATGACCCCGTGTGACCCAACCTAGTCCTATATAAGTACTCAATGACCCCGTGTGACCCAACCTAGTCCTATATAAGTACTCAGTGACCCCGTGTGACCCAACCTAGTCCTATATAAGTACTCAGTGACCCCGTGTGACCCAACCTAGTCCTATATAAGTACTCAATGACCCAGTGTGACCCAACCTAGTCCTATATAAGTACTCAGTGACCCCGTGTGACACAACCTAGTCCTATATAAGTACTCTATGACCCCGTGTGACCCAACCTAGTCCTATATAAGTACTCAATGACTTCGTGTGACCCAACCTAGTCCTATATAAGTACTCAATGACCCCGTGTGACCCAACCTAGCCCTATATAAGTACTCAATGACCCCGTGTGACCCAACCTAGTCCTATATTAGTACTCAATGACCCCGTGTGACCCAACCTAGCCCTATATAAGTACTCAATGACCCCGTGTGACCCAACCTAGTCCTATATAAGTACTCAATGACCCCGTGTGACCCAACCTAGTCCTATATAAGTACTCAATGACCCCGTGTGACCCAACCTAGTCCTATATAAGTACTCAATGACCCCGTGTGACCCAGCCTAGTCCTATATAAGTACTCAATGACCCCGTGTGACCCAACCTAGTCCTATATAAGTACTCAATGACCCCGTGTGACCCAACCTAGTCCTATATAAGTACTCAATGACCCCGTGTGACCCAACCTAGTCCTATATAAGTACTCAATGACCCCGTGTGACCCAACCTAGTCCTATATAAGTACTCAATGACTCCGTGTGACCCAACCTAGTCCTATATAAGTACTCAATGACCCCGTGTGACCCAACCTAGTCCTATATAAGTACTCAGTGACCCCGTGTGACCCAACCTAGTCCTATATAAGTACTCAGTGACCCCGTGTGACCCAACCTAGTCCTATATAAGTACTCAATGACCCCGTGTGACCCAACCTAGTCCTATATAAGTACTCAGTGACCCCGTGTGACCCAACCTAGTCCTATATAAGTACTCAATGACCCCGTGTGACCCAACCTAGTCCTATATAAGTACTCAGTGACCCCGTGTGACCCAACCTAGTCCTATATAAGTACTCAATGACCCCGTGTGACCCAACCTAGTCCTATATAAGTACTCAATGACCCCGTGTGACCCAACCTAGTCCTATATAAGTACTCAATGACCCAGTGTGACCCAGCCTAGTCCTATATAAGTACTCAATGACCCAGTGTGACCCAACCTAGTCCTATATAAGTACTCAATGACCCCGTGTGACCCAACCTAGTCCTATATAAGTACTCAATGACCCCGTGTGACCCAACCTAGTCCTATATAAGTACTCAGTGACCCCGTGTGACCCAACCTAGTCCTATATAAGTACTCAGTGACCCCGTGTGACTCAACCTAGTCCTATATAAGTACTCAGTGACCCCGTGTGACCCAACCTAGTCCTATATAAGTACTCAGTGACCCCGTGTGACCCAACCTAGTCCTATATAAGTACTCAGTGACCCCGTGTGACCCAACCTAGTCCTATATAAGTACTCAGTGACCCCGTGTGACCCAACCTAGTCCTATATAAGTACTCAATGACCCCGTGTGACCCAACCTAGTCCTATATAAGTACTCAATGACCCCGTGTGACCCAACCTAGTCCTATATAAGTACTCAATGACCCCGTGTGACCCAACCTAGTCCTATATAAGTACTCAGTGACCCCGTGTGACCCAGCCTAGTCCTATATAAGTACTCAATGACCCCGTGTGACCCAACCTAGTCCTATATAAGTACTCAATGACCCCGTGTGACCCAACCTAGTCCTATATAAGTACTCAATGACTCCGTGTGACCCAACCTAGTCCTATATAAGTACTCAGTGACCCCGTGTGACCCAACCTAGTCCTATATAAGTACTCAGTGACCCCGTGTGACCCAACCTAGTCCTATATAAGTACTCAGTGACCCCGTGTGACCCAACCTAGTCCTATATAAGTACTCAATGACCCCGTGTGACCCAACCTAGTCCCTTATAAGTACTCAATGACTCCGTGTGACCCAACCTAGTCCTATATAAGTACTCAGTGACCCCGTGTGACCCAACCTAGTCCTATATAAGTACTCAATGACCCCGTGTGACCCAACCTAGTCCTATATAAGTACTCAGTGACCCCGTGTGACCCAACCTAGTCCTATATAAGTACTCAATGACCCCGTGTGACCCAACCTAGTCCTATATAAGTACTCAATGACCCCGTGTGACCCAACCTAGTCCTATATAAGTACTCAGTGACCCCGTGTGACCCAACCTAGTCCTATATAAGTACTCAATGACCCAGTGTGACCCAACCTAGTCCTATATAAGTACTCAATGACCCCGTGTGACCCAACCTAGTCCTATATAAGTACTCAGTGACCCCGTGTGACCCAACCTAGTCCTATATAAGTACTCAATGACCCAGTGTGACCCAACCTAGTCCTATATAAGTACTCAATGACCCCGTGTGACCCAACCTAGTCCCTTATAAGTACTCAATGACTCCGTGTGACCCAACCTAGTCCTATATAAGTACTCAGTGACCCCGTGTGACCCAACCTAGTCCTATATAAGTACTCAATGACCCCGTGTGACCCAACCTAGTCCTATATAAGTACTCAATGACCCCGTGTGACCCAACCTAGTCCTATATAAGTACTCAGTGACCCCGTGTGACCCAACCTAGTCCTATATAAGTACTCAATGACCCAGTGTGACCCAACCTAGTCCTATATAAGTACTCAATGACCCCGTGTGACCCAACCTAGTCCTATATAAGTACTCAATGACCCAGTGTGACCCAACCTAGTCCTATATAAGTACTCAATGACCCCGTGTGACCCAACCTAGTCCTATATAAGTACTCAGTGACCCCGTGTGACCCAACCTAGTCCTATATAAGTACTCAATGACCCCGTGTGACCCAACCTAGTCCTATATAAGTACTCAATGACCCAGTGTGACCCAACCTAGTCCTATATAAGTACTCAATGACCCCATGTGACCCCCCTAGTCCTATATAAGTACTCAATGACCCCATGTGACCCCCCTAGTCCTATATAAGTACTCAATGACCCCATGTGACCCACCCTAGTCCTATATAAGTACTCAATGACCCCATGTGACCCCCCTAGTCCTATATAAGTACTCAATGATCCCATGTGACCCACCCTAGTCCTATATAAGTACTCAATGACCCCATGTGACCCCCCTAGTCCTATATAAGTACTCAATGACCCCATGTGACCCCCCTAGTCCTATATAAGTACTCAATGACCCCATGTGACCCCCCTAGTCCTATATAAATACTCAATGACCCCATGTGACCCACCCTAGTCCTATATAAGTACTCAATGACCCCATGTGACCCCCCATGACCTATATAAGTACTCAATGACCCCATGTGACCCCCCATGACCTATATAAGTACTCAATGACCCCATGTGACCCCCCTAGTCCTATATAAGTACTCAATGACCCCATGTGACCCCCCTAGTCCTATATAAGTACTCAATGACCCCATGTGACCCCCCTAGTCCTATATAAATACTCAATGACCCCATGTGACCCACCCTAGTCCTATATAAGAACTCAATGACCCCATGTGACCCCCCCATGTCCTATATAAGTACTCCATGACCCCATGTGACCCCCCTAGTCTTATATAAGTACTCAATGACCCCATGTGACCCCCCCATGTCCTATAAAAGTACTCAATGTCCCCATTTGACCCCCCTAGTCCTATATAAGTACTCAATGACCCCATGTGACCCCACTAGTCCTATATAAGTACTCAATGACCCCATTTGACCCACCCTATTCCTATATAAGTACTCAATGACCCCATGTGACCCTCCTAGTCCTATATAAGTACTCAATGACCCCATGTGACCCCCTAGTCCTATATAAATACTCAATGACACCATGTGACCCACCCTAGTCCTATATAAGTACTCAATGACCCCATGTGACCCCCCCATGACCTATATAAGTACTCAATGACCCCATGTGACCCCCCTAGTCCTATATAAGTACTCAATGACCCCATGTGACTCCCCTAGTCCTATATAAATACTCAATGACCCCATGTGACCCACCCTAGTCCTATATAAGTACTCAATGACCCCATGTGACCCCCCCATGACCTATATAAGTACTCAATGACCCCATGTGACCCCCCTAGTCCTATATAAGTACACAATGACCCCATGTGACCCCCCTAGTCCTATATAAGTACTCAATGACCCCATGTGACTCCCCCATGACCTATATAAGTACTTAATGACCCCATGTGACCCCCCTAGTCCTATATAAGTACTCAATGACCCCATGTGACCCCCCTAGTCCTATATAAATACTCAATGACCCCATGTGACCCACCCTAGTCCTATATAAGTACTCAATGACCCCATGTGCCCCCCCTAGTCCTATATAAGTACTCAATGACCCCATGTGACCCCCCTAGTCCTATATAAGTACTCAATGACCCCATGTGACCCACCCTAGTCCTATATAAGTACTCAATGACCCCATGTGACCCCCCTAGTCCTATATAAGTACTCAATGACCCCATGTGACCCCCCTAGTCCTATATAAGTACTCAATGACCCCATGTGACCCACCCTAGTCCTATATAAGTACTCAATGACCCCATGTGACCCCCCTAGTCCTATATAAGTACTCAATGATCCCATGTGACCCACCCTAGTCCTATATAAGTACTCAATGACCCCATGTGAACCCCCATGACCTATATAAGTACTCAATGACCCCATGTGACCCCCCTAGTCCTATATAAGTACTCAATGACCCCATGTGACCCCCCTAGTCCTATATAAATACTCAATGACCCCATGTGACCCACCCTAGTCCTATATAAGTACTCAATGACCCCATGTGACCCCCCATGACCTATATAAGTACTCAATGACCCCATGTGACCCCCCATGACCTATATAAGTACTCAATGACCCCATGTGACCCATCCTAGTCCTATATAAGTACTCAATGACCCCATGTGACCCCCCCATGACCTATATAAGTACTCAATGACCCCATGTGACACCCCTAGTCCTATATAAGTACTCAATGACCCCATGTGACCCCCCTAGTCCTATATAAGTACTCAATGACCCCATGTGACCCAACCTAGTCCTATATAAGTACTCAATGACCCCATGTGACCCACCCTAGTCCTATATAAGTACTCAATGACCCCATGTGACTCCCCCATGACCTATATAAGTACTCAATGACCCCATGTGACCCCCCCATGACCTATATAAGTACTCAATGACCTCATGTGACCCCCATAGTCCTATATAAGTACTCAATGACCCCATGTGACCCCCCTAGTCCTATATAAGTACTCAATGACCCCATGTGACCCCCCCATGACCTATATAAGTACTCAATGACCCCATGTGACCCCCCTAGTCCTATATCAGTACTCAATGACCCCATGTGACCCAACCTAGTCCTATATAAGTACTCAATGACCTCATGTGACCCCCCTAGTCCTATATAAGTACTCAATGACCCCATGTGACCCCCCTAGTCCTATATAAGTACTCAATGACCCCATGTGACCCCCCCATGACCTATATAAGTACTCAATGACCCCATGTGACCCCCCTAGTCCTATATCAGTACTCAATGACCCCGTGTGACCCAACCTAGCCCTATATAAGTACTCAATGACCCCGTGTGACCCAACCTAGTCCTATATTAGTACTCAATGACCCCGTGTGACCCAACCTAGCCCTATATAAGTACTCAATGACCCCGTGTGACCCAACCTAGTCCTATATAAGTACTCAATGACCCCGTGTGACCCAACCTAGTCCTATATAAGTACTCAATGACCCCGTGTGACCCAACCTAGTCCTATATAAGTACTCAATGACCCCGTGTGACCCAGCCTAGTCCTATATAAGTACTCAATGACCCCGTGTGACCCAACCTAGTCCTATATAAGTACTCAATGACCCCGTGTGACCCAACCTAGTCCTATATAAGTACTCAATGACCCCGTGTGACCCAACCTAGTCCTATATAAGTACTCAATGACCCCGTGTGACCCAACCTAGTCCTATATAAGTACTCAATGACTCCGTGTGACCCAACCTAGTCCTATATAAGTACTCAATGACCCCGTGTGACCCAACCTAGTCCTATATAAGTACTCAGTGACCCCGTGTGACCCAACCTAGTCCTATATAAGTACTCAGTGACCCCGTGTGACCCAACCTAGTCCTATATAAGTACTCAATGACCCCGTGTGACCCAACCTAGTCCTATATAAGTACTCAGTGACCCCGTGTGACCCAACCTAGTCCTATATAAGTACTCAATGACCCCGTGTGACCCAACCTAGTCCTATATAAGTACTCAGTGACCCCGTGTGACCCAACCTAGTCCTATATAAGTACTCAATGACCCCGTGTGACCCAACCTAGTCCTATATAAGTACTCAATGACCCCGTGTGACCCAACCTAGTCCTATATAAGTACTCAATGACCCAGTGTGACCCAGCCTAGTCCTATATAAGTACTCAATGACCCAGTGTGACCCAACCTAGTCCTATATAAGTACTCAATGACCCCGTGTGACCCAACCTAGTCCTATATAAGTACTCAATGACCCCGTGTGACCCAACCTAGTCCTATATAAGTACTCAGTGACCCCGTGTGACCCAACCTAGTCCTATATAAGTACTCAGTGACCCCGTGTGACCCAACCTAGTCCTATATAAGTACTCAGTGACCCCGTGTGACCCAACCTAGTCCTATATAAGTACTCAGTGACCCCGTGTGACCCAACCTAGTCCTATATAAGTACTCAGTGACCCCGTGTGACCCAACCTAGTCCTATATAAGTACTCAGTGACCCCGTGTGACCCAACCTAGTCCTATATAAGTACTCAATGACCCCGTGTGACCCAACCTAGTCCTATATAAGTACTCAATGACCCCGTGTGACCCAACCTAGTCCTATATAAGTACTCAATGACCCCGTGTGACCCAACCTAGTCCTATATAAGTACTCAGTGACCCCGTGTGACCCAGCCTAGTCCTATATAAGTACTCAATGACCCCGTGTGACCCAACCTAGTCCTATATAAGTACTCAATGACCCCGTGTGACCCAACCTAGTCCTATATAAGTACTCAATGACTCCGTGTGACCCAACCTAGTCCTATATAAGTACTCAATGACCCCGTGTGACCCAACCTAGTCCTATATAAGTACTCAGTGACCCCGTGTGACCCAACCTAGTCCTATATAAGTACTCAGTGACCCCGTGTGACCCAACCTAGTCCTATATAAGTACTCAATGACCCCGTGTGACCCAACCTAGTCCCTTATAAGTACTCAATGACTCCGTGTGACCCAACCTAGTCCTATATAAGTACTCAGTGACCCCGTGTGACCCAACCTAGTCCTATATAAGTACTCAATGACCCCGTGTGACCCAACCTAGTCCTATATAAGTACTCAGTGACCCCGTGTGACCCAACCTAGTCCTATATAAGTACTCAATGACCCCGTGTGACCCAACCTAGTCCTATATAAGTACTCAATGACCCCGTGTGACCCAACCTAGTCCTATATAAGTACTCAGTGACCCCGTGTGACCCAACCTAGTCCTATATAAGTACTCAATGACCCAGTGTGACCCAACCTAGTCCTATATAAGTACTCAATGACCCCGTGTGACCCAACCTAGTCCTATATAAGTACTCAGTGACCCCGTGTGACCCAACCTAGTCCTATATAAGTACTCAATGACCCAGTGTGACCCAACCTAGTCCTATATAAGTACTCAATGACCCCGTGTGACCCAACCTAGTCCCTTATAAGTACTCAATGACTCCGTGTGACCCAACCTAGTCCTATATAAGTACTCAGTGACCCCGTGTGACCCAACCTAGTCCTATATAAGTACTCAATGACCCCGTGTGACCCAACCTAGTCCTATATAAGTACTCAATGACCCCGTGTGACCCAACCTAGTCCTATATAAGTACTCAGTGACCCCGTGTGACCCAACCTAGTCCTATATAAGTACTCAATGACCCAGTGTGACCCAACCTAGTCCTATATAAGTACTCAATGACCCCGTGTGACCCAACCTAGTCCTATATAAGTACTCAATGACCCAGTGTGACCCAACCTAGTCCTATATAAGTACTCAATGACCCCGTGTGACCCAATCTAGTCCTATATAAGTACTCAGTGACCCCGTGTGACCCAACCTAGTCCTATATAAGTACTCAATGACCCCGTGTGACCCAACCTAGTCCTATATAAGTACTCAATGACCCAGTGTGACCCAACCTAGTCCTATATAAGTACTCAATGACCCCATGTGACCCCCCTAGTCCTATATAAGTACTCAATGACCCCATGTGACCCCCCTAGTCCTATATAAGTACTCAATGACCCCATGTGACCCACCCTAGTCCTATATAAGTACTCAATGACCCCATGTGACCCCCCTAGTCCTATATAAGTACTCAATGATCCCATGTGACCCACCCTAGTCCTATATAAGTACTCAATGACCCCATGTGACCCCCCTAGTCCTATATAAGTACTCAATGACCCCATGTGACCCCCCTAGTCCTATATAAGTACTCAATGACCCCATGTGACCCCCCTAGTCCTATATAAATACTCAATGACCCCATGTGACCCACCCTAGTCCTATATAAGTACTCAATGACCCCATGTGACCCCCCATGACCTATATAAGTACTCAATGACCCCATGTGACCCCCCATGACCTATATAAGTACTCAATGACCCCATGTGACCCCCCTAGTCCTATATAAGTACTCAATGACCCCATGTGACCCCCCTAGTCCTATATAAGTACTCAATGACCCCATGTGACCCCCCTAGTCCTATATAAATACTCAATGACCCCATGTGACCCACCCTAGTCCTATATAAGAACTCAATGACCCCATGTGACCCCCCCATGTCCTATATAAGTACTCCATGACCCCATGTGACCCCCCTAGTCTTATATAAGTACTCAATGACCCCATGTGACCCCCCCATGTCCTATAAAAGTACTCAATGTCCCCATTTGACCCCCCTAGTCCTATATAAGTACTCAATGACCCCATGTGACCCCACTAGTCCTATATAAGTACTCAATGACCCCATTTGACCCACCCTATTCCTATATAAGTACTCAATGACCCCATGTGACCCTCCTAGTCCTATATAAGTACTCAATGACCCCATGTGACCCCCTAGTCCTATATAAATACTCAATGACACCATGTGACCCACCCTAGTCCTATATAAGTACTCAATGACCCCATGTGACCCCCCCATGACCTATATAAGTACTCAATGACCCCATGTGACCCCCCTAGTCCTATATAAGTACTCAATGACCCCATGTGACTCCCCTAGTCCTATATAAATACTCAATGACCCCATGTGACCCACCCTAGTCCTATATAAGTACTCAATGACCCCATGTGACCCCCCCATGACCTATATAAGTACTCAATGACCCCATGTGACCCCCCTAGTCCTATATAAGTACTCAATGACCCCATGTGACCCCCCTAGTCCTATATAAGTACTCAATGACCCCATGTGACTCCCCCATGACCTATATAAGTACTTAATGACCCCATGTGACCCCCCTAGTCCTATATAAGTACTCAATGACCCCATGTGACCCCCCTAGTCCTATATAAATACTCAATGACCCCATGTGACCCACCCTAGTCCTATATAAGTACTCAATGACCCCATGTGCCCCCCCTAGTCCTATATAAGTACTCAATGACCCCATGTGACCCCCCTAGTCCTATATAAGTACTCAATGACCCCATGTGACCCACCCTAGTCCTATATAAGTACTCAATGACCCCATGTGACCCCCCTAGTCCTATATAAGTACTCAATGACCCCATGTGACCCCCCTAGTCCTATATAAGTACTCAATGACCCCATGTGACCCACCCTAGTCCTATATAAGTACTCAATGACCCCATGTGACCCCCCTAGTCCTATATAAGTACTCAATGATCCCATGTGACCCACCCTAGTCCTATATAAGTACTCAATGACCCCATGTGAACCCCCATGACCTATATAAGTACTCAATGACCCCATGTGACCCCCCTAGTCCTATATAAGTACTCAATGACCCCATGTGACCCCCCTAGTCCTATATAAATACTCAATGACCCCATGTGACCCACCCTAGTCCTATATAAGTACTCAATGACCCCATGTGACCCCCCATGACCTATATAAGTACTCAATGACCCCATGTGACCCCCCATGACCTATATAAGTACTCAATGACCCCATGTGACCCATCCTAGTCCTATATAAGTACTCAATGACCCCATGTGACCCCCCCATGACCTATATAAGTACTCAATGACCCCATGTGACACCCCTAGTCCTATATAAGTACTCAATGACCCCATGTGACCCCCCTAGTCCTATATAAGTACTCAATGACCCCATGTGACCCAACCTAGTCCTATATAAGTACTCAATGACCCCATGTGACCCACCCTAGTCCTATATAAGTACTCAATGACCCCATGTGACTCCCCCATGACCTATATAAGTACTCAATGACCCCATGTGACCCCCCCATGACCTATATAAGTACTCAATGACCTCATGTGACCCCCATAGTCCTATATAAGTACTCAATGACCCCATGTGACCCCCCTAGTCCTATATAAGTACTCAATGACCCCATGTGACCCCCCCATGACCTATATAAGTACTCAATGACCCCATGTGACCCCCCTAGTCCTATATCAGTACTCAATGACCCCATGTGACCCAACCTAGTCCTATATAAGTACTCAATGACCTCATGTGACCCCCCTAGTCCTATATAAGTACTCAATGACCCCATGTGACCCCCCTAGTCCTATATAAGTACTCAATGACCCCATGTGACCTCCTTAGTCCTATATAAGTACTCAATGACCCCATGTGACCCCCCTAGTCCTATATAAGTACTCAATGACCTCATGTGACCCCCCTAGTCCTATATAAGTACTCAATGACCCCATGTGACCCCCCTAGTCCTATATAAGTACTCAATGACCCCATGTGACCCACCCTAGTCCTATATAAGTACTCAATGACCCCATGTGACCCCCCCATGACCTATATAAGTACTCAATGACCCCATGTGACCCCCCTAGTCCTATATAAGTACTCAATGACCCCATGTGACCCCCCTAGTCCTATATAAGTACTCAATGACCCCATGTGACCCCCCCATGTCCTATAAAAGTACTCAATGTCCCCATTTGACCCCCCTAGTCCTATATAAGTACTCAATGACCCCATGTGACCCCCCTAGTCCTATATAAGTACTCAATGACCCCATGTGACCCCCCTAGTCCTATATAAGTACTCAATGACCCCATGTGACCCACCCTAGTCCTATATAAGTACTCAATGACCCCATGTGACCCCCCCATGTCCTATATAAGTACTCAATGACACCATGTGACCCCCCCATGTCCTATATAAGTACTCAATGACCCCATGTGACCCCCCTAGTCCTATATAAGTACTCAATGACCCCATGTGACCCCCCTAGTCCTATATAAGTACTCAATGACCCCATGTGACCCCCCTAGTCCTATATAAGTACTCAATGACCCCATGTGACCCCCCTAGTCCTATATAAGTACTCAATGACCACATGTGACCCACCCTAGTCCTATATAAGTACTCAATGACCCCATGTGACCTCCCTAGTCCTATATAAGTACTCAATGACCCCATGTGACCCACCCTAGTCCTATATAAGAACTCAATGTCCCCATGTGACCCCCCCATGTCCTATATAAGTACTCCATGACCCCATGTGACCCCCCTAGTCTTATATAAGTACTCAATGACCCCATGTGACCCCCCCATGTCCTATAAAAGTACTCAATGTCCCCATTTGACCCCCCTAGTCCTATATAAGTACTCAATGACCCCATGTGACCCCACTAGTCCTATATAAGTACTCAATGACCCCATGTGACCCACCCTAGTCCTATATAAGTACTCAATGACCCCATGTGACCCCCCTAGTCCTATATAAATACTCAATGACCCCATGTGACCCACCCTAGTCCTATATAAGTACTCAATGACCCCATGTGACCCCCCATGACCTATATAAGTACTCAATGACCCCATGTGACCCCCCATGACCTATATAAGTACTCAATGACCCCATGTGACCCATCCTAGTCCTATATAAGTACTCAATGACCCCATGTGACCCCCCCATGACCTATATAAGTACTCAATGACCCCATGTGACACCCCTAGTCCTATATAAGTACTCAATGACCCCATGTGACCCCCCTAGTCCTATATAAGTACTCAATGACCCCATGTGACCCAACCTAGTCCTATATAAGTACTCAATGACCCCATGTGACCCACCCTAGTCCTATATAAGTACTCAATGACCCCATGTGACTCCCCCATGACCTATATAAGTACTCAATGACCCCATGTGACCCCCCCATGACCTATATAAGTACTCAATGACCTCATGTGACCCCCATAGTCCTATATAAGTACTCAATGACCCCATGTGACCCCCCTAGTCCTATATAAGTACTCAATGACCCCATGTGACCCCCCCATGACCTATATAAGTACTCAATGACCCCATGTGACCCCCCTAATCCTATATCAGTACTCAATGACCCCATGTGACCCAACCTAGTCCTATATAAGTACTCAATGACCCCATGTGACCCCCCTAGTCCTATATAAGTACTCAATGATCCCATGTGACCCACCCTAGTCCTATATAAGTACTCAATGACCCCATGTGAACCCCCATGACCTATATAAGTACTCAATGACCCCATGTGACCCCCCTAGTCCTATATAAGTACTCAATGACCCCATGTGACCCCCCTAGTCCTATATAAATACTCAATGACCCCATGTGACCCACCCTAGTCCTATATAAGTACTCAATGACCCCATGTGACCCCCCATGACCTATATAAGTACTCAATGACCCCATGTGACCCCCCATGACCTATATAAGTACTCAATGACCCCATGTGACCCATCCTAGTCCTATATAAGTACTCAATGACCCCATGTGACCCCCCCATGACCTATATAAGTACTCAATGACCCCATGTGACACCCCTAGTCCTATATAAGTACTCAATGACCCCATGTGACCCCCCTAGTCCTATATAAGTACTCAATGACCCCATGTGACCCAACCTAGTCCTATATAAGTACTCAATGACCCCATGTGACCCACCCTAGTCCTATATAAGTACTCAATGACCCCATGTGACTCCCCCATGACCTATATAAGTACTCAATGACCCCATGTGACCCCCCCATGACCTATATAAGTACTCAATGACCTCATGTGACCCCCATAGTCCTATATAAGTACTCAATGACCCCATGTGACCCCCCTAGTCCTATATAAGTACTCAATGACCCCATGTGACCCCCCCATGACCTATATAAGTACTCAATGACCCCATGTGACCCCCCTAGTCCTATATCAGTACTCAATGACCCCATGTGACCCAACCTAGTCCTATATAAGTACTCAATGACCCCATGTGACCCACCCTAGTCCTATATAAGTACTCAATGACCCCATGTGACCCCCCTAGTCCTATATAAGTACTCAATGACCCCATGTGACCCAACTAGTCCTATATAAGTACTCAATGACCCCATGTGACCCCCCTAGTCCTATATAAGTACTCAATGACCCCATGTGACCCAACCTAGTCCTATATAAGTACTCAATGACCCCATGTGACCCACCCTAGTCCTATATAAGTACTCAATGACCCCATGTGACTCCCCCATGACCTATATAAGTACTCAATGACCCCATGTGACCCCCCCATGACCTATATAAGTACTCAATGACCTCATGTGACCCCCATAGTCCTATATAAGTACTCAATGACCCCATGTGACCCCCCTAGTCCTATATAAGTACTCAATGACCCCATGTGACCCCCCCATGACCTATATAAGTACTCAATGACCCCATGTGACCCCCCTAGTCCTATATCAGTACTCAATGACCCCATGTGACCCAACCTAGTCCTATATAAGTACTCAATGACCCCATGTGACCCCCTTAGTCCTATATAAGTACTCAATGACCCCATGTGACCCCCCTAGTCCTATATAAGTACTCAATGACCTCATGTGACCCCCCTAGTCCTATATAAGTACTCAATGACCCCATGTGACCCCCCTAGTCCTATATAAGTACTCAATGACCCCATGTGACCCACCCTAGTCCTATATAAGTACTCAATGACCCCATGTGACCCCCCCATGACCTATATAAGTACTCAATGACCCCATGTGACCCCCCTAGTCCTATATAAGTACTCAATGACCCCATGTGACCCCCCTAGTCCTATATAAGTACTCAATGACCCCATGTGACCCCCCCATGTCCTATAAAAGTACTCAATGTCCCCATTTGACCCCCCTAGTCCTATATAAGTACTCAATGACCCCATGTGACCCCCCTAGTCCTATATAAGTACTCAATGACCCCATGTGACCCCCCTAGTCCTATATAAGTACTCAATGACCCCATGTGACCCACCCTAGTCCTATATAAGTACTCAATGACCCCATGTGACCCCCCCATGTCCTATATAAGTACTCAATGACACCATGTGACCCCCCCATGTCCTATATAAGTACTCAATGACCCCATGTGACCCCCCTAGTCCTATATAAGTACTCAATGACCCCATGTGACCCCCCTAGTCCTATATAAGTACTCAATGACCCCATGTGACCCCCCTAGTCCTATATAAGTACTCAATGACCCCATGTGACCCCCCTAGTCCTATATAAGTACTCAATGACCACATGTGACCCACCCTAGTCCTATATAAGTACTCAATGACCCCATGTGACCCCCCTAGTCCTATATAAGTACTCAATGACCCCATGTGACCCAACTAGTCCTATATAAGTACTCAATGACCCCATGTGACCCACCCTAGTCCTATATAAGTACTCAATGACCCCATGTGACCCACCCTAGTCCTATATAAGTACTCAATGACCCCATGTGACCCCCCAATGACCTATATAAGTACTCAATGACCCCATGTGACCCCCCTAGTCCTATATAAGTACTCAATGACCCCATGTGACCCCCCTAGTCCTATATAAGTACTCAATGACCCCATGTGACTCCCCCATGACCTATATAAGTACTCAATGACCCCATGTGACCCCCCCATGTCCTATAAAAGTACTCAATGTCCCCATTTGACCCCCCTAGTCCTATATAAGTACTCAATGACCCCATGTGACCCCACTAGTCCTATATAAGTACTCAATGACCCCATGTGACCCACCCTAGTCCTATATAAGTACTCAATGACCCCATGTGACCCTCCTAGTCCTATATAAGTACTCAATGACCCCATGTGACCCACCCTAGTCCTATATAAGTACTCAATGACCCCATGTGACCCTCCTAGTCCTATATAAGGACTCAATGACCCCATGTGACCCCCCTAGTCCTATATAAATACTCAATGACCCCATGTGACCCACCCTAGTCCTATATAAGTACTCAATGACCCCATGTGACCCCCCAATGACCTATATAAGTACTCAATGACCCCATGTGACCCCCCTAGTCCTATATAAGTACTCAATGACCCCATGTGACCCCCCTAGTCCTATATAAGTACTCAATGACCCCATGTGACTCCCCCATGACCTATATAAGTACTCAATGACCCCATGTGACCCCCCCATGTCCTATATAAGTACTCCATGACCCCATGTGACCCCCCTAGTCTTATATAAGTACTCAATGACCCCATGTGACCCCCCCATGTCCTATAAAAGTACTCAATGTCCCCATTTGACCCCCCTAGTCCTATATAAGTACTCAATGACCCCATGTGACCCCACTAGTCCTATATAAGTACTCAATGACCCCATGTGACCCACCCTAGTCCTATATAAGTACTCAATGACCCCATGTGACCCTCCTAGTCCTATATAAGGACTCAATGACCCCATGTGACCCCCCTAGTCCTATATAAATACTCAATGACCCCATGTGACCCACCCTAGTCCTATATAAGTACTCAATGACCCCATGTGACCCCCCAATGACCTATATAAGTACTCAATGACCCCATGTGACCCCCCTAGTCCTATATAAGTACTCAATGACCCCATGTGACCCCCCTAGTCCTATATAAGTACTCAATGACCCCATGTGACTCCCCCATGACCTATATAAGTACTCAATGACCCCATGTGACCCCCCTAGTCCTATATAAGTACTCAATGACCCCATGTGACCCCCCTAGTCCTATATAAATACCCAATGACCCCATGTGACCCACCCTAGTCCTATATAAGTACTCAATGACCCCATGTGACCCCCCTAGTCCTATATAAGTACTCAATGACCCCATGTGACCCCCCTAGTCCTATATAAGTACTCAATGACCCCATGTGACCCACCCTAGTCCTATATAAGTACTCAATGACCCCATGTGACCCCCCCATGACCTATATAAGTACTCAATGACCCCATGTGACTCCCCTAGTCCTATATAAGTACTCAATAACCCCATGTGACCCCCCTAGTCTTATATAAGTACTCAATGACCCCATGTGACCCCCCATGTCCTATATAAGTACTCAATGACCCCATGTGACCCCCCTAGTCCTATATAAGTACTCAATGACCCCATGTGACCCCCCCATGTCCTATATAAGTACTCAATGACCCCTTGTGACCCCCCTAGTCCTATATAAGTACTCAATGACCCCATGTGACCCCCCTAGTCCTATATAAGTACTCAATGACCCCATGTGACCCACCCTAGTCCTATATAAGTACTCAATGACCCCATGTGACCCCCCCATGTCCTATATAAGTACTCAATGACCCCTTGTGACCCCCCTAGTCCTATATAAGTACTCAATGACCCCATGTGACCCCCCTAGTCCTATATAAGTACTCAATGACCCCATGTGACCCACCCTAGTCCTATATAAGTACTCAATGACCCCATGTGACCCCCCTAGTTCTATATAAGTACTCAATGACACCATGTGACCCCCCTAGTCCTATATCAGTACTCAATGACCCCATGTGACCCAACCTAGTCCTATATAAGTACTCAATGACCTCATGTGACCCCCCTAGTCCTATATAAGTACTCAATGACCCCATGTGACCCCCCTAGTCCTATATAAGTACTCAATGACCCCATGTGACCCCCCTAGTCCTATATAAGTACTCAATGACCCCATGTGACCCACCCTAGTCCTATATAAGTACTCAATGACCCCATGTGACCCCCCTAGTCCTATATAAGTACTCAATGACCCCATGTGACCCACCCTAGTCCTATATAAGTACTCAATGACCCCATGTGACCCCCCCATGACCTATATAAGTACTCAATGACCCCATGTGACCCCCCTAGTCCTATATAAGTACTCAATGACCCCATGTGACCCCCCTAGTCCTATATAAATACTCAATGACCCCATGTGACCCACCCTAGTCCTATATAAGTACTCAATGACCCCATGTGACCCCCCCATGACCTATATAAGTACTCAATGACCCCATGTGACCCCCCATGACCTATATAAGTACTCAATGACCCCATGTGACCCCCCTAGTCCTATATAAGTACTCAATGACCCCATGTGCCCCCCCTAGTCCTATATAAATACTCAATGACCCCATGTGACCCATCCTAGTCCTATATAAGTACTTAATGACCCCATGTGACCCCCCCATGACCTATATAAGTACTCAATGACCCCATGTGACCCCCCTAGTCCTATATAAGTACTCAATGACCCCATGTGACCCCCCTAGTCCTATATAAGTACTCAATGACCCCATGTGACCCAACCTAGTCCTATATAAGTACTCAATGACCCCATGTGACCCACCCTAGTCCTATATAAGTACTCAATGACCCCATGTGACTCCCCCATGACCTATATAAGTACTCAATGACCCCATGTGACCCCCCTAGTCCTATATAAGTACTCAATGACCCCATGTGACCCCCCTAGTCCTATATAAGTACTCAATGACCCCATGTGACCCCCCTAGTCCTATATAAGTACTCAATGACCCCATGTGCCCCCCCTAGTCCTATATAAATACTCAATGACCCCATGTGACCCATCCTAGTCCTATATAAGTACTTAATGACCCCATGTGACCCCCCCATGACCTATATAAGTACTCAATGACCCCATGTGACCCCCCTAGTCCTATATAAGTACTCAATGACCCCATGTGACCCCCCTAGTCCTATGTAAGTACTCAATGACCCCATGTGACCCCCCTAGTCCTATATAAATACTCAATGACCCCATGTGACCCATCCTAGTCCTATATAAGTACTCAATGACCCCATGTGACCCCCCCATGACCTATATAAGTACTCAATGACCCCATGTGACCCCCCTAGTCCTATATAAGTACTCAATGACCCCATGTGACCCCCCTAGTCCTATATAAGTACTCAATGACCCCATGTGACCCCCCCATGACCTATATAAGTACTCAATGACCCCATGTGACCCCCCTAGTCCTATATAAGTACTCAATGACCCCATGTGACCCCCCTAGTCCTATATAAGTACTCAATGACCCCATGTGACCCCCCCATCACCTATATAAGTACTCAATGACCCCATGTGACCCCCCTAGTCCTATATAAGTACTCAATGACCCCATGTGACCCCCCTAGTCCTATATAAGTACTCAATGACCCCATGTGACCCCCCTAGTCCTATATAAGTACTCAATGACCCCATGTGACCCCCCCATGACCTATATAAGTACTCAATGACCCCATGTGACCCCCCTAGTCCTATATCAGTACTCAATGACCCCATGTGACCCAACCTAGTCCTATATAAGTACTCAATGACCTCATGTGACCCCCCTAGTCCTATATAAGTACTCAATGACCCCATGTGACCCCCCTAGTCCTATATAAGTACTCAATGACCCCATGTGACCCCCCTAGTCCTATATAAGTACTCAATGACCCCATGTGACCCCCCTAGTCCTATATAAGTACTCAATGACCCCATGTGACCCCCCTAGTCCTATATAAGTACTCAATGACCCCATTGACCCCCCTAGTCCTATATAAATACTCAATGACCCCATGTGACCCACCCTAGTCCTATATAAGTACTCAATGACCCCATGTGACCCCCCCATGACCTATATAAGTACTCAATGACCCCATGTGACCCCCCTAGTCCTATATAAGTACTCAATGACCCCATGTGACCCCCCTAGTCCTATATAAGTACTCAATGACCCCATGTGACCCCCCCATGTCCTATAAAAGTACCCAATGTCCCCATTTGACCCCCCTAGTCCTATATAAGTACTCAATGACCCCATGTGACCCCCCTAGTCCTATATAAGTACTCAATGACCCCATGTGACCCCCCAAGTCCTATATAAGTACTCAATGACCCTATGTGACCCACCCTAGTCCTATATAAGTACTCAATGACCCCATGTGACCCCCCCATGTCCTATATAAGTACTCAATGACACCATGTGACCCCCCCATGTCCTATATAAGTACTCAATGACCCCATGTGACCCCCCTAGTCCTATATAAGTACTCAATGACCCCATGTGACCCCCCTAGTCCTATATAAGTACTCAATGACCCCATGTGACCCCCCTAGTCCTATATAAGTACTCAATGACCCCATGTGACCCCCCTAGTCCTATATAAGTACTCAATGACCACATGTGACCCACCCTAGTCCTATATAGGTACTCAATGACCCCATGTGACCCCCCTAGTCCTATATAAGTACTCAATGACCCCATGTGACCCACCCTAGTCCTATATAAGAACTCAATGACCCCATGTGACCCCCCCATGTCCTATATAAGTACTCCATGACCCCATGTGACCCCCCTAGTCTTATATAAGTACTCAATGACCCCATGTGACCCCCCCATGTCCTATAAAAGTACTCAATGTCCCCATTTGACCCCCCTAGTCCTATATAAGTACTCAATGACCACATGTGACCCCCCCATGACCTATATGAGTACTCAATGACCCCATGTGACCCCCCTAGTCCTATATAAGTACTCAATGACCCCATGTGACTCCCCTAGTCCTATATAAATACTCAATGACCCCATGTGACCCACCCTAGTCCTATATAAGTACTCAATGACCCCATGTGACCCCCCCATGACCTATATAAGTACTCAATGACCCCATGTGACCCCCCTAGTCCTATATAAGTACTCAATGACCCCATGTGACCCACCCTAGTCCTATATAAGTACTCAATGACCCCATGTGACCCCCCTAGTCCTATATAAATACTCAATGACCCCATGTGACCCACCCTAGTCCTATATAAGTACTCAATGACCCCATGTGACCCCCCCATGACCTATATAAGTACTCAATGACCCCATGTGACCCCCCTAGTCCTATATAAGTACTCAATGACCCCATGTGACCCACCCTAGTCCTATATAAGTACTCAATGACCCCATGTGACCCCCCCATGACCTATATAAGTACTCAATGACCCCATGTGACCCCCCTAGTCCTATGTAAGTACTCAATGACCCCATGTGACCCCCCTAGTCCTATATAAATACTCAATGACCCCATGTGACCCATCCTAGTCCTATATAAGTACTCAATGACCCCATGTGACCCCCCCATGACCTATATAAGTACTCAATGACCCCATGTGACCCCCCTAGTCCTATATAAGTACTCAATGACCCCATGTGACCCCCCTAGTCCTATATAAGTACTCAATGACCCCATGTGACCCCCCCATGACCTATATAAGTACTCAATGACCCCATGTGACCCCCCTAGTCCTATATAAGTACTCAATGACCCCATGTGACCCCCCTAGTCCTATATAAGTACTCAATGACCCCATGTGACCCAACCTAGTCCTATATAAGTACTCAATGACCCCATGTGACCCCCCCCATCACCTATATAAGTACTCAATGACCCCATGTGACCCCCCTAGTCCTATATAAGTACTCAATGACCCCATGTGACCCCCCTAGTCCTATATAAGTACTCAATGACCCCATGTGACCCCCCCATGACCTATATAAGTACTCAATGACCCCATGTGACCCCCCTAGTCCTATATCAGTACTCAATGACCCCATGTGACCCAACCTAGTCCTATATAAGTACTCAATGACCTCATGTGACCCCCCTAGTCCTATATAAGTACTCAATGACCCCATGTGACCCCCCTAGTCCTATATAAGTACTCAATGACCCCATGTGACCCCCCTAGTCCTATATAAGTACTCAATGACCCCATGTGACCCCCCTAGTCCTATATAAGTACTCAATGACCCCATGTGACCCCCCTAGTCCTATATAAGTACTCAATGACCCCATTGACCCCCCTAGTCCTATATAAATACTCAATGACCCCATGTGACCCACCCTAGTCCTATATAAGTACTCAATGACCCCATGTGACCCCCCCATGACCTATATAAGTACTCAATGACCCCATGTGACCCCCCTAGTCCTATATAAGTACTCAATGACCCCATGTGACCCCCCTAGTCCTATATAAGTACTCAATGACCCCATGTGACCCCCCCATGTCCTATAAAAGTACCCAATGTCCCCATTTGACCCCCCTAGTCCTATATAAGTACTCAATGACCCCATGTGACCCCCCTAGTCCTATATAAGTACTCAATGACCCCATGTGACCCCCCAAGTCCTATATAAGTACTCAATGACCCTATGTGACCCACCCTAGTCCTATATAAGTACTCAATGACCCCATGTGACCCCCCCATGTCCTATATAAGTACTCAATGACACCATGTGACCCCCCCATGTCCTATATAAGTACTCAATGACCCCATGTGACCCCCCTAGTCCTATATAAGTACTCAATGACCCCATGTGACCCCCCTAGTCCTATATAAGTACTCAATGACCCCATGTGACCCCCCTAGTCCTATATAAGTACTCAATGACCCCATGTGACCCCCCTAGTCCTATATAAGTACTCAATGACCACATGTGACCCACCCTAGTCCTATATAGGTACTCAATGACCCCATGTGACCCCCCTAGTCCTATATAAGTACTCAATGACCCCATGTGACCCACCCTAGTCCTATATAAGAACTCAATGACCCCATGTGACCCCCCCATGTCCTATATAAGTACTCCATGACCCCATGTGACCCCCCTAGTCTTATATAAGTACTCAATGACCCCATGTGACCCCCCCATGTCCTATAAAAGTACTCAATGTCCCCATTTGACCCCCCTAGTCCTATATAAGTACTCAATGACCACATGTGACCCCCCCATGACCTATATGAGTACTCAATGACCCCATGTGACCCCCCTAGTCCTATATAAGTACTCAATGACCCCATGTGACTCCCCTAGTCCTATATAAATACTCAATGACCCCATGTGACCCACCCTAGTCCTATATAAGTACTCAATGACCCCATGTGACCCCCCCATGACCTATATAAGTACTCAATGACCCCATGTGACCCCCCTAGTCCTATATAAGTACTCAATGACCCCATGTGACCCCCCTAGTCCTATATAAGTACTCAATGACCCCATGTGACTCCCCCATGACCTATATAAGTACTCAATGACCCTATGTGACCCCCCTAGTCCTATATAAGTACTCAATGACCCCATGTGACCCCCCTAGTCCTATATAAATACTCAATGACCCCATGTGACCCACCCTAGTCCTATATAAGTACTCAATGACCCCATGTGACCCCCCTAGTCCTATATAAGTACTCAATGACCCCATGTGACCCCCCATGTCCTATATAAGTACTCAATGACCCCATGTGACCCCCCTAGTCCTATATAAGTACTCAATGACCCCATGTGACCCCCCCATGTCCTATATAAGTACTCAATGACCCCTTGTGACCCCCCTAGTCCTATATAAGTACTCAATGACCCCATGTGACCCCCCTAGTCCTATATAAGTACTCAATGACCCCATGTGACCCACCCTAGTCCTATATAAGTACTCAATGACCCCATGTGACCCCCCATGACCTATATAAGTACTCTATGACCCCATGTGACCCCCCATGACCTATATAAGTACTCAATGACCCCATGTGACCCCCCTAGTCCTATATAAGTACTCAATGACCCCATGTGACCCCCCTAGTCCTATATAAGTACTCAATGACCCCATGTGACCCCCCTAGTCCTATATAAGTACTCAATGACCCCATGTGACCCCCCCATGACCTATATAAGTACTCAATGACCCCATGTGACCCCCCTAGTCCTATATCAGTACTCAATGACCCCATGTGACCCAACCTAGTCCTATATAAGTACTCAATGACCTCATGTGACCCCCCTAGTCCTATATAAGTACTCAATGACCCCATGTGACCCCCCTAGTCCTATATAAGTACTCAATGACCCCATGTGACCCCCCTAGTCCTATATAAGTACTCAATGACCCCATGTGACCCCCTAGTCCTATATAAGTACTCAATGACCCCATGTGACCCCCCTAGTCCTATATAAGTACTCAATGACCCCATGTGACCCCCCTAGTCCTATATAAATACTCAATGACCCCATGTGACCCACCCTAGTCCTATATAAGTACTCAATGACCCCATGTGACCCCCCCATGACCTATATAAGTACTCAATGACCCCATGTGACCCACCCTAGTCCTATATAAGTACTCAATGACCCCATGTGACCCCCCCATGTCCTATATAAGTACTCAATGACACCATGTGACCCCCCCATGTCCTATATAAGTACTCAATGACCCCATGTGACCCCCCTAGTCCTATATAAGTACTCAATGACCCCATGTGACCCCCCTAGTCCTATATAAGTACTCAAAGACCCCATGTGACCCCCCTAGTCCTATATAAGTACTCAATGACCCCTTGTGACCCCCCTAGTCCTATATAAGTACTCAATGACCCCATGTGACCCCCCTAGTCCTATATAAGTACTCAATGACCCCATGTGACCCACCCTAGTCCTATATAAGTACTCAATGACCCCATGTGACCCCCCTAGTCCTATATAAGTACTCAATGACCCCATGTGACCCCCCTAGTCCTATATAAGTACTCAATGACCACATGTGACCCACCCTAGTCCTATATAAGTACTCAATGACCCCATGTGACCCCCCTAGTCCTATATAAGTACTCAATGACCCCATGTGACCCACCCTAGTCCTATATAAGAACTCAATGACCCCATGTGACCCCCCCATGTCCTATATAAGTACTCCATGACCCCATGTGACCCCCCTAGTCTTATATAAGTACTCAATGACCCCATGTGACCCCCCCATGTCCTATAAAAGTACTCAATGTCCCCATTTGACCCCCCTAGTCCTATATAAGTACTCAATGACCCCATGTGACCCCACTAGTCCTATATAAGTACTCAATGACCCCATGTGACCCACCCTAGTCCTATATAAGTACTCAATGACCCCATGTGACCCTCCTAGTCCTATATAAGTACTCAATGACCCCATGTGACCCCCTAGTCCTATATAAATACTCAATGACCCCATGTGACCCACCCTAGTCCTATATAAGTACTCAATGACCCCATGTGACCCCCCCATGACCTATATAAGTACTCAATGACCCCATGTGACCCCCCTAGTCCTATATAAGTACTCAATGACCCCATGTGACTCCCCTAGTCCTATATAAATACTCAATGACCACATGTGACCCACCCTAGTCCTATATAAGTACTCAATGACCCCATGTGACCCCCCCATGACCTATATAAGTACTCAATGACCCCATGTGACCCCCCTAGTCCTATATAAGTACTCAATGACCCCATGTGACCCCCCTAGTCCTATATAAGTACTCAATGACCCCATGTGACTCCCCCATGACCTATATAAGTACTCAATGACCCCATGTGACCCCCCTAGTCCTATATAAGTACTCAATGACCCCATGTGACCCCCCTAGTCCTATATAAATACTCAATGACCCCATGTGACCCACCCTAGTCCTATATAAGTACTCAATGACCCCATGTGACCCCCCTAGTCCTATATAAGTACTCAATGACCCCATGTGACCCCCCTAGTCCTATATAAGTACTCAATGACCCCATGTGACCCACCCTAGTCCTATATAAGTACTCAATGACCCCATGTGACCCCCCTAGTCCTATATAAGTACTCAATGACCCCATGTGACCCACCCTAGTCCTATATAAGTACTCAATGACCCCATGTGACCCCCCTAGTCCTATATAAGTACTCAATGACCCCATGTGACCCCCCCATGTCCTATATAAGTACTCAAAGACCCCTTGTGACCCCCCTAGTCCTATATAAGTACTCAATGACCCCATGTGACCCCCCTAGTCCTATATAAGTACTCAATGACCCCATGTGACCCACCCTAGTCCTATATAAGTACTCAATGACCCCATGTGACCCCCCCATGTCCTATATAAGTGCTCAATGACCCCTTGTGTCCCCCTAGTCCTATATAAGTACTCAATGACCCCATGTGACCCCCCTAGTCCTATATAAGTACTCAATGACCCCATGTGACCCACCCTAGTCCTATATAAGTACTCAATGACCCCATGTGACCCCCCTAGTTCTATATAAGTACTCAATGACACCATGTGACCCCCCTAGTCCTATATCAGTACTCAATGACCCCATGTGACCCAACCTAGTCCTATATAAGTACTCAATGACCTCATGTGACCCCCCTAGTCCTATATAAGTACTCAATGACCCCATGTGACCCCCCTAGTCCTATATAAGTACTCAATGACCCCATGTGACCCCCCTAGTCCTATATAAGTAATCAATGACCCCATGTGACCCACCCTAGTCCTATATAAGTACTCAATGACCCCATGTGACCCCCCTAGTCCTATATAAGTACTCAATGATCCCATGTGACCCACCCTAGTCCTATATAAGTACTCAATGACCCCATGTGACCCCCCTAGTCCTATATAAGTACTCAATGACCCCATGTGACCCCCCTAGTCCTATATAAGTACTCAATGACCCCATGTGACCCCCCTAGTCCTATATAAATACTCAATGACCCCATGTGACCCACCCTAGTCCTATATAAGTACTCAATGACCCCATGTGACCCCCCATGACCTATATAAGTACTCAATGACCCCATGTGACCCCCCATGACCTATATAAGTACTCAATGACCCCATGTGACCCCCCTAGTCCTATATAAGTACTCAATGACCCCATGTGACCCCCCTAGTCCTATATAAGTACTCAATGACCCCATGTGACCCCCCTAGTCCTATATAAATACTCAATGACCCCATGTGACCCACCCTAGTCCTATATAAGAACTCAATGACCCCATGTGACCCCCCCATGTCCTATATAAGTACTCCATGACCCCATGTGACCCCCCTAGTCTTATATAAGTACTCAATGACCCCATGTGACCCCCCCATGTCCTATAAAAGTACTCAATGTCCCCATTTGACCCCCCTAGTCCTATATAAGTACTCAATGACCCCATGTGACCCCACTAGTCCTATATAAGTACTCAATGACCCCATTTGACCCACCCTAGTCCTATATAAGTACTCAATGACCCCATGTGACCCTCCTAGTCCTATATAAGTACTCAATGACCCCATGTGACCCCCTAGTCCTATATAAATACTCAATGACACCATGTGACCCACCCTAGTCCTATATAAGTACTCAATGACCCCATGTGACCCCCCCATGACCTATATAAGTACTCAATGACCCCATGTGACCCCCCTAGTCCTATATAAGTACTCAATGACCCCATGTGACTCCCCTAGTCCTATATAAATACTCAATGACCCCATGTGACCCACCCTAGTCCTATATAAGTACTCAATGACCCCATGTGACCCCCCCATGACCTATATAAGTACTCAATGACCCCATGTGACCCCCCTAGTCCTATATAAGTACTCAATGACCCCATGTGACCCCCCTAGTCCTATATAAGTACTCAATGACCCCATGTGACTCCCCCATGACCTATATAAGTACTTAATGACCCCATGTGACCCCCCTAGTCCTATATAAGTACTCAATGACCCCATGTGACCCCCCTAGTCCTATATAAATACTCAATGACCCCATGTGACCCACCCTAGTCCTATATAAGTACTCAATGACCCCATGTGCCCCCCCTAGTCCTATATAAGTACTCAATGACCCCATGTGACCCCCCTAGTCCTATATAAGTACTCAATGACCCCATGTGACCCACCCTAGTCCTATATAAGTACTCAATGACCCCATGTGACCCCCCTAGTCCTATATAAGTACTCAATGACCCCATGTGACCCCCCTAGTCCTATATAAGTACTCAATGACCCCATGTGACCCACCCTAGTCCTATATAAGTACTCAATGACCCCATGTGACCCCCCTAGTCCTATATAAGTACTCAATGATCCCATGTGACCCACCCTAGTCCTATATAAGTACTCAATGACCCCATGTGAACCCCCATGACCTATATAAGTACTCAATGACCCCATGTGACCCCCCTAGTCCTATATAAGTACTCAATGACCCCATGTGACCCCCCTAGTCCTATATAAATACTCAATGACCCCATGTGACCCACCCTAGTCCTATATAAGTACTCAATGACCCCATGTGACCCCCCATGACCTATATAAGTACTCAATGACCCCATGTGACCCCCCATGACCTATATAAGTACTCAATGACCCCATGTGACCCATCCTAGTCCTATATAAGTACTCAATGACCCCATGTGACCCCCCCATGACCTATATAAGTACTCAATGACCCCATGTGACACCCCTAGTCCTATATAAGTACTCAATGACCCCATGTGACCCCCCTAGTCCTATATAAGTACTCAATGACCCCATGTGACCCAACCTAGTCCTATATAAGTACTCAATGACCCCATGTGACCCACCCTAGTCCTATATAAGTACTCAATGACCCCATGTGACTCCCCCATGACCTATATAAGTACTCAATGACCCCATGTGACCCCCCCCATGACCTATATAAGTACTCAATGACCTCATGTGACCCCCATAGTCCTATATAAGTACTCAATGACCCCATGTGACCCCCCTAGTCCTATATAAGTACTCAATGACCCCATGTGACCCCCCCATGACCTATATAAGTACTCAATGACCCCATGTGACCCCCCTAGTCCTATATCAGTACTCAATGACCCCATGTGACCCAACCTAGTCCTATATAAGTACTCAATGACCTCATGTGACCCCCCTAGTCCTATATAAGTACTCAATGACCCCATGTGACCCCCCTAGTCCTATATAAGTACTCAATGACCCCATGTGACCTCCTTAGTCCTATATAAGTACTCAATGACCCCATGTGACCCCCCTAGTCCTATATAAGTACTCAATGACCTCATGTGACCCCCCTAGTCCTATATAAGTACTCAATGACCCCATGTGACCCCCCTAGTCCTATATAAGTACTCAATGACCCCATGTGACCCACCCTAGTCCTATATAAGTACTCAATGACCCCATGTGACCCCCCCATGACCTATATAAGTACTCAATGACCCCATGTGACCCCCCTAGTCCTATATAAGTACTCAATGACCCCATGTGACCCCCCTAGTCCTATATAAGTACTCAATGACCCCATGTGACCCCCCCATGTCCTATAAAAGTACTCAATGTCCCCATTTGACCCCCCTAGTCCTATATAAGTACTCAATGACCCCATGTGACCCCCCTAGTCCTATATAAGTACTCAATGACCCCATGTGACCCCCCTAGTCCTATATAAGTACTCAATGACCCCATGTGACCCACCCTAGTCCTATATAAGTACTCAATGACCCCATGTGACCCCCCCCATGTCCTATATAAGTACTCAATGACACCATGTGACCCCCCCATGTCCTATATAAGTACTCAATGACCCCATGTGACCCCCCTAGTCCTATATAAGTACTCAATGACCCCATGTGACCCCCCTAGTCCTATATAAGTACTCAATGACCCCATGTGACCCCCCTAGTCCTATATAAGTACTCAATGACCCCATGTGACCCCCCTAGTCCTATATAAGTACTCAATGACCACATGTGACCCACCCTAGTCCTATATAAGTACTCAATGACCCCATGTGACCTCCCTAGTCCTATATAAGTACTCAATGACCCCATGTGACCCACCCTAGTCCTATATAAGAACTCAATGTCCCCATGTGACCCCCCCATGTCCTATATAAGTACTCCATGACCCCATGTGACCCCCCTAGTCTTATATAAGTACTCAATGACCCCATGTGACCCCCCCATGTCCTATAAAAGTACTCAATGTCCCCATTTGACCCCCCCTAGTCCTATATAAGTACTCAATGACCCCATGTGACCCCCCTAGTCCTATATAAGTACTCAATGACCCCATGTGACCCCCCCATGTCCTATAAAAGTACTCAATGTCCCCATTTGACCCCCCTAGTCCTATATAAGTACTCAATGACCCCATGTGACCCCCCTAGTCCTATATAAGTACTCAATGACCCCATGTGACCCCCCTAGTCCTATATAAGTACTCAATGACCCCATGTGACCCACCCTAGTCCTATATAAGTACTCAATGACCCCATGTGACCCCCCCCATGTCCTATATAAGTACTCAATGACACCATGTGACCCCCCCATGTCCTATATAAGTACTCAATGACCCCATGTGACCCCCCTAGTCCTATATAAGTACTCAATGACCCCATGTGACCCCCCTAGTCCTATATAAGTACTCAATGACCCCATGTGACCCCCCTAGTCCTATATAAGTACTCAATGACCCCATGTGACCCCCCTAGTCCTATATAAGTACTCAATGACCACATGTGACCCACCCTAGTCCTATATAAGTACTCAATGACCCCATGTGACCTCCCTAGTCCTATATAAGTACTCAATGACCCCATGTGACCCACCCTAGTCCTATATAAGAACTCCATGACCCCATGTGACCCCCCTAGTCTTATATAAGTACTCAATGACCCCATGTGACCCCCCCATGTCCTATAAAAGTACTCAATGTCCCCATGTGACACCCCTAGTCCTATATAAGTACTCAATGACCCCATGTGACCCCCCTAGTCCTATATAAGTACTCAATGACCCCATGTGACCCAACCTAGTCCTATATAAGTACTCAATGACCCCATGTGACCCACCCTAGTCCTATATAAGTACTCAATGACCCCATGTGACTCCCCCATGACCTATATAAGTACTCAATGACCCCATGTGACCCCCCCATGACCTATATAAGTACTCAATGGCCTCATGTGACCCCCATAGTCCTATATAAGTACTCAATGACCCCATGTGACCCCCCTAGTCCTATATAAGTACTCAATGACCCCATGTGACCCCCCCATGACCTATATAAGTACTCAATGACCCCATGTGACCCCCCTAGTCCTATATCAGTACTCAATGACCCCATGTGACCCAACCTAGTCCTATATAAGTACTCAATGACCCCATGTGACCCCCCTAGTCCTATATAAGTACTCAATGATCCCATGTGACCCACCCTAGTCCTATATAAGTACTAATGACCCCATGTGAACCCCCATGACCTATATAAGTACTCAATGACCCCATGTGACCCCCCTAGTCCTATATAAGTACTCAATGACCCCATGTGACCCCCCTAGTCCTATATAAATACTCAATGACCCCATGTGACCCACCCTAGTCCTATATAAGTACTCAATGACCCCATGTGACCCCCCATGACCTATATAAGTACTCAATGACCCCATGTGACCCCCCATGACCTATATAAGTACTCAATGACCCCATGTGACCCATCCTAGTCCTATATAAGTACTCAATGACCCCATGTGACCCCCCCATGACCTATATAAGTACTCAATGACCCCATGTGACACCCCTAGTCCTATATAAGTACTCAATGACCCCATGTGACCCCCCTAGTCCTATATAAGTACTCAATGACCCCATGTGACCCAACCTAGTCCTATATAAGTACTCAATGACCCCATGTGACCCACCCTAGTCCTATATAAGTACTCAATGACCCCATGTGACTCCCCCATGACCTATATAAGTACTCAATGACCCCATGTGACCCCCCCATGACCTATATAAGTACTCAATGACCTCATGTGACCCCCATAGTCCTATATAAGTACTCAATGACCCCATGTGACCCCCCTAGTCCTATATAAGTACTCAATGACCCCATGTGACCCCCCCATGACCTATATAAGTACTCAATGACCCCATGTGACCCCCCTAGTCCTATATCAGTACTCAATGACCCCATGTGACCCAACCTAGTCCTATATAAGTACTCAATGACCCCATGTGACCCCCTTAGTCCTATATAAGTACTCAATGACCCCATGTGACCCCCCTAGTCCTATATAAGTACTCAATGACCTCATGTGACCCCCCTAGTCCTATATAAGTACTCAATGACCCCATGTGACCCCCCTAGTCCTATATAAGTACTCAATGACCCCATGTGACCCACCCTAGTCCTATATAAGTACTCAATGACCCCATGTGACCCCCCCATGACCTATATAAGTACTCAATGACCCCATGTGACCCCCCTAGTCCTATATAAGTACTCAATGACCCCATGTGACCCCCCTAGTCCTATATAAGTACTCAATGACCCCATGTGACCCCCCCATGTCCTATAAAAGTACTCAATGTCCCCATTTGACCCCCCTAGTCCTATATAAGTACTCAATGACCCCATGTGACCCCCCTAGTCCTATATAAGTACTCAATGACCCCATGTGACCCCCCTAGTCCTATATAAGTACTCAATGACCCCATGTGACCCACCCTAGTCCTATATAAGTACTCAATGACCCCATGTGACCCCCCCATGTCCTATATAAGTACTCAATGACACCATGTGACCCCCCCATGTCCTATATAAGTACTCAATGACCCCATGTGACCCCCCTAGTCCTATATAAGTACTCAATGACCCCATGTGACCCCCCTAGTCCTATATAAGTACTCAATGACCCCATGTGACCCCCCTAGTCCTATATAAGTACTCAATGACCCCATGTGACCCCCCTAGTCCTATATAAGTACTCAATGACCACATGTGACCCACCCTAGTCCTATATAAGTACTCAATGACCCCATGTGACCCCCCTAGTCCTATATAAGTACTCAATGACCCCATGTGACCCAACTAGTCCTATATAAGTACTCAATGACCCCATGTGACCCACCCTAGTCCTATATAAGTACTCAATGACCCCATGTGACCCACCCTAGTCCTATATAAGTACTCAATGACCCCATGTGACCCCCCAATGACCTATATAAGTACTCAATGACCCCATGTGACCCCCCTAGTCCTATATAAGTACTCAATGACCCCATGTGACCCCCCTAGTCCTATATAAGTACTCAATGACCCCATGTGACTCCCCCATGACCTATATAAGTACTCAATGACCCCATGTGACCCCCCCATGTCCTATAAAAGTACTCAATGTCCCCATTTGACCCCCCTAGTCCTATATAAGTACTCAATGACCCCATGTGACCCCACTAGTCCTATATAAGTACTCAATGACCCCATGTGACCCACCCTAGTCCTATATAAGTACTCAATGACCCCATGTGACCCTCCTAGTCCTATATAAGTACTCAATGACCCCATGTGACCCACCCTAGTCCTATATAAGTACTCAATGACCCCATGTGACCCTCCTAGTCCTATATAAGGACTCAATGACCCCATGTGACCCCCCTAGTCCTATATAAATACTCAATGACCCCATGTGACCCACCCTAGTCCTATATAAGTACTCAATGACCCCATGTGACCCCCCAATGACCTATATAAGTACTCAATGACCCCATGTGACCCCCCTAGTCCTATATAAGTACTCAATGACCCCATGTGACCCCCCTAGTCCTATATAAGTACTCAATGACCCCATGTGACTCCCCCATGACCTATATAAGTACTCAATGACCCCATGTGACCCCCCCATGTCCTATATAAGTACTCCATGACCCCATGTGACCCCCCTAGTCTTATATAAGTACTCAATGACCCCATGTGACCCCCCCATGTCCTATAAAAGTACTCAATGTCCCCATTTGACCCCCCTAGTCCTATATAAGTACTCAATGACCCCATGTGACCCCACTAGTCCTATATAAGTACTCAATGACCCCATGTGACCCACCCTAGTCCTATATAAGTACTCAATGACCCCATGTGACCCTCCTAGTCCTATATAAGGACTCAATGACCCCATGTGACCCCCCTAGTCCTATATAAATACTCAATGACCCCATGTGACCCACCCTAGTCCTATATAAGTACTCAATGACCCCATGTGACCCCCCAATGACCTATATAAGTACTCAATGACCCCATGTGACCCCCCTAGTCCTATATAAGTACTCAATGACCCCATGTGACCCCCCTAGTCCTATATAAGTACTCAATGACCCCATGTGACTCCCCCATGACCTATATAAGTATTCAATGACCCCATGTGACCCCCCTAGTCCTATATAAGTACTCAATGACCCCATGTGACCCCCCTAGTCCTATATAAATACCCAATGACCCCATGTGACCCACCCTAGTCCTATATAAGTACTCAATGACCCCATGTGACCCCCCTAGTCCTATATAAGTACTCAATGACCCCATGTGACCCCCCTAGTCCTATATAAGTACTCAATGACCCCATGTGACCCACCCTAGTCCTATATAAGTACTCAATGACCCCATGTGACCCCCCCATGACCTATATAAGTACTCAATGACCCCATGTGACTCCCCTAGTCCTATATAAGTACTCAATAACCCCATGTGACCCCCCTAGTCTTATATAAGTACTCAATGACCCCATGTGACCCCCCATGTCCTATATAAGTACTCAATGACCCCATGTGACCCCCCTAGTCCTATATAAGTACTCAATGACCCCATGTGACCCCCCCATGTCCTATATAAGTACTCAATGACCCCTTGTGACCCCCCTAGTCCTATATAAGTACTCAATGACCCCATGTGACCCCCCTAGTCCTATATAAGTACTCAATGACCCCATGTGACCCACCCTAGTCCTATATAAGTACTCAATGACCCCATGTGACCCCCCCATGTCCTATATAAGTACTCAATGACCCCTTGTGACCCCCCTAGTCCTATATAAGTACTCAATGACCCCATGTGACCCCCCTAGTCCTATATAAGTACTCAATGACCCCATGTGACCCACCCTAGTCCTATATAAGTACTCAATGACCCCATGTGACCCCCCTAGTTCTATATAAGTACTCAATGACACCATGTGACCCCCCTAGTCCTATATCAGTACTCAATGACCCCATGTGACCCAACCTAGTCCTATATAAGTACTCAATGACCTCATGTGACCCCCCTAGTCCTATATAAGTACTCAATGACCCCATGTGACCCCCCTAGTCCTATATAAGTACTCAATGACCCCATGTGACCCCCCTAGTCCTATATAAGTACTCAATGACCCCATGTGACCCACCCTAGTCCTATATAAGTACTCAATGACCCCATGTGACCCCCCTAGTCCTATATAAGTACTCAATGACCCCATGTGACCCACCCTAGTCCTATATAAGTACTCAATGACCCCATGTGACCCCCCCATGACCTATATAAGTACTCAATGACCCCATGTGACCCCCCTAGTCCTATATAAGTACTCAATGACCCCATGTGACCCCCCTAGTCCTATATAAATACTCAATGACCCCATGTGACCCACCCTAGTCCTATATAAGTACTCAATGACCCCATGTGACCCCCCCATGACCTATATAAGTACTCAATGACCCCATGTGACCCCCCATGACCTATATAAGTACTCAATGACCCCATGTGACCCCCCTAGTCCTATATAAGTACTCAATGACCCCATGTGCCCCCCCTAGTCCTATATAAATACTCAATGACCCCATGTGACCCATCCTAGTCCTATATAAGTACTTAATGACCCCATGTGACCCCCCCATGACCTATATAAGTACTCAATGACCCCATGTGACCCCCCTAGTCCTATATAAGTACTCAATGACCCCATGTGACCCCCCTAGTCCTATATAAGTACTCAATGACCCCATGTGACCCAACCTAGTCCTATATAAGTACTCAATGACCCCATGTGACCCACCCTAGTCCTATATAAGTACTCAATGACCCCATGTGACTCCCCCATGACCTATATAAGTACTCAATGACCCCATGTGACCCCCCTAGTCCTATATAAGTACTCAATGACCCCATGTGACCCCCCTAGTCCTATATAAGTACTCAATGACCCCATGTGACACCCCTAGTCCTATATAAGTACTCAATGACCCCATATGACCCCCCTAGTCCTATATAAGTACTCAATGACCCCATGTGACCCCCCTAGTCCTATATAAGTACTCAATGACCCCATGTGACCCCCCTAGTCCTATATAAGTACTCAATGACCCCATGTGACCCCCCTAGTCCTATATAAATACTCAATGACCCCATGTGACCCACCCTAGTCCTATATAAGTACTCAATGACCCCATGTGACCACCCCATGACCTATATAAGTACTCAATGACCCCATGTGACCCCCCTAGTCCTATATAAGTACTCAATGACCCCATGTGACCCCCCTAGTCCTATATAAGTACTCAATGACCCCATGTGACCCCCCCATGTCCTATAAAAGTACTCAATGTCCCCATTTGACCCCCCTAGTCCTATATAAGTACTCAATGACCCCATGTGACCCCCCTAGTCCTATATAAGTACTCAATGACCCCATGTGACCCCCCTAGTCCTATATAAGTACTCAATGACCCCATGTGACCCACCCTAGTCCTATATAAGTACTCATTGACCCCATGTGACCCCCCCATGTCCTATATAAGTACTCAATGACACCATGTGACCCCCCAATGTCCTATATAAGTACTCAATGACCCCATGTGACCCCCCTAGTCCTATATAACTACTCAATGACCCCATGTGACCCCCCTAGTCCTATATAAGTACTCAATGAACCCATGTGACCCCCCTAGTCCTATATAAGTACTCAATGATCCCATGTGACCCCCCTAGTCCTATATAAGTACTCAATGACCACATGTGACCCACCCTAGTCCTATATAAGTACTCAATGACCCCATGTGACCCCCCTAGTCCTATATAAGTACTCAATGACCCCATGTGACCCACCCTAGTCCTATATAAGAACTCAATGACCCCATGTGACCCCCCCATGTCCTATATAAGTACTCCATGACCCCATGTGACCCCCCCATGTCCTATAAAAGTACTCAATGTCCCCATGTGACCCTCCTAGTCCTATATAAGTACTCAATGACCCCATGTGACCCCCCTAGTCCTATATAAGTACTCAATAACCCCATGTGACCCCCCTAGTCTTATATAAGTACTCAATGACCCCATGTGACCCCCCATGTCCTATATAAGTACTCAATGACCCCATGTGACCCCCCTAGTCCTATATAAGTACTCAATGACCCCATGTGACCCACCCTAGTCCTATATAAGTACTCAATGACCCCATGTGACCCCCCCATGTCCTATATAAGTACTCAATGACCCCTTGTGACCCCCCTAGTCCTATATAAGTACTCAATGACCCCATGTGACCCCCCTAGTCCTATATAAGTACTCAATGACCCCATGTGACCCACCCTAGTCCTATATAAGTACTCAATGACCCCATGTGACCCCCCTAGTTCTATATAAGTACTCAATGACACCATGTGACCCCCCTAGTCCTATATCAGTACTCAATGACCCCATGTGACCCAACCTAGTCCTATATAAGTACTCAATGACCTCATGTGACCCCCCTAGTCCTATATAAGTACTCAATGACCCCATGTGACCCCCCTAGTCCTATATAAGTACTCAATGACCCCATGTGACCCCCCTAGTCCTATATAAGTACTCAATGACCCCATGTGACCCACCCTAGTCCTATATAAGTACTCAATGACCCCATGTGACCCCCCTAGTCCTATATAAGTACTCAATGACCCCATGTGACCCACCCTAGTCCTATATAAGTACTCAATGACCCCATGTGACCCCCCCATGACCTATATAAGTACTCAATGACCCCATGTGACCCCCCTAGTCCTATATAAGTACTCAATGACCCCATGTGACCCCCCTAGTCCTATATAAATACTCAATGACCCCTTGTGACCCACCCTAGTCCTATATAAGTACTCAATGACCCCATGTGACCCCCCCATGACCTATATAAGTACTCAATGACCCCATGTGACCCCCCATGACCTATATAAGTACTCAATGACCCCATGTGACCCCCCTAGTCCTATATAAGTACTCAATGACCCCATGTGCCCCCCCTAGTCCTATATAAATACTCAATGACCCCATGTGACCCATCCTAGTCCTATATAAGTACTTAATGACCCCATGTGACCCCCCCATGACCTATATAAGTACTCAATGACCCCATGTGACCCCCCTAGTCCTATATAAGTACTCAATGACCCCATGTGACCCCCCTAGTCCTATATAAGTACTCAATGACCCCATGTGACCCAACCTAGTCCTATATAAGTACTCAATGACCCCATGTGACCCACCCTAGTCCTATATAAGTACTCAATGACCCCATGTGACTCCCCCATGACCTATATAAGTACTCAATGACCCCATGTGACCCCCCATGACCTATATAAGTACTCAATGACCCCATGTGACACCCCTAGTCCTATATAAGTACTCAATGACCCCATATGACCCCCCTAGTCCTATATAAGTACTCAATGACCCCATGTGACCCCCCTAGTCCTATATAAGTACTCAATGACCCCATGTGACCCCCCTAGTCCTATATAAGTACTCAATGACCCCATGTGACCCCCCTAGTCCTATATAAGTACTCAATAACCCCATGTGACCCCCCCATGTCCTATAAAAGTACTCAATGTCCCCATTTGACCCCCCCATGTCCTATAAAAGTACTCAATGTCCCCATGTGACCCTCCTAGTCCTATATAAGTACTCAATGACCCCATGTGACCCCCCTAGTCCTATATAAATACTCAATGACCCCATGTGACCCACCCTAGTCCTATATAAGTACTCAATGACCCCATGTGACCCCCCCATGACCTTTATAAGTGCTCAATGACCCCATGTGACCCCCCTAGTCCTATATAAATACTCAATGACCCCATGTGACCCACCCTAGTCCTATATAAGTACTCAATGACCCCATGTGACCCCCCCATGACCTATATAAGTACTCAATGACCCCATGTGACCCCCCTAGTCCTATATAAGTACTCAATGACCCCATGTGACCCCCCTAGTCCTATATAAGTACTCAATGACCCCATGTGACTCCCCCATGACCTATATAAGTACTCAATGACCCCATGTGACCCCCCTAGTCCTATATAAGTACTCAATGACCCCATGTGACCCCCCTAGTCCTATATAAATACTCAATGACCCCATGTGACCCACCCTAGTCCTATATAAGTACTCAATGACCCCATGTGACCCCCCTAGTCATATATAAGTACTCAATGACCCCATGTGACCCCCCTAGTCCTATATAAGTACTCAATGACCCCATGTGACCCCCCTAGTCCTATATAAGTACTCAATGACCCCATGTGACCCACCCTAGTCCTATATAAGTACTCAATGACCCCATGTGACCCACCCTAGTCCTATATAAGTACTCAATGACCCCATGTGACCCACCCTAGTCCTATATAAGTACTCAATGACCCCATGTGACCCCCCTAGTCCTATATAAATACTCAATGACCCCATGTGACCCACCCTAGTCCTATATAAGTACTCAATGACCCCATGTGACCCCCCCATGACCTATATAAGTACTCAATGACCCCATGTGACCCCCCTAGTCCTATATAAGTACTCAATGACCCCATGTGACCCCCCTAGTCCTATATAAGTACTCAATGACCCCATGTGACCCAACCTAGTCCTATATAAGTACTCAATGACCCCTTGTGACCCCCCTAGTCCTATATAAGTACTCAATGACCCCATGTGACCCCCCTAGTCCTATATAAGTACTCAATGACCCCATGTGACCCCCCTAGTCCTATATAAGTACTCAATGACCCCATGTGATCCAACCTAGTCCTATATAAGTACTCAATGACCCCTTGTGACCCCCCTAGTCCTATATAAGTACTCAATGACCCCATGTGACCCCCCTAGTCCTATATAAGTACTCAATGACCCCATGTGACCCACCCTAGTCCTATATAAGTACTCAATGACCCCATGTGACCCCCCTAGTTCTATATAAGTACTCAATGACCCCATGTGACCCCCCTAGTCCTATATAAATACTCAATGACCCCATGTGACCCACCCTAGTCCTACATAAGTACTCAATGACCCCATGTGACCCCCCCATGACCTATATAAGTACTCAATGACCCCATGTGACCCCCCTAGTCCTATATAAGTACTCAATGACCCCATGTGACCCCCCTAGTCCTATATAAGTACTCAATGACCCCATGTGACCCAACCTAGTCCTATATAAGTACTCAATGACCCCATGTGACCCACCCTAGTCCTATATAAGTACTCAATGACCCCATGTGACTCCCCCATGACCTATATAAGTACTCAATGACCCCATGTGACCCCCCCATGACCTATATAAGTACTCAATGACCCCATGTGACCCCCCCATGACCTATATAAGTACTCAATGACCCCATGTGACCCCCCTAGTCCTATATAATTACTCAATGACCCCATGTGACCCAACCTAGTCCTATATAAGTACTCAATGATCCCTTGTGACCCCCCTAGTCCTATATAAGTACTCAATGACCCCATGTGACCCCCCTAGTCCTATATAAGTACTCAATGACCCCATGTGACCCACCCTAGTCCTATATAAGTACTCAATGACCCCATGTGACCCCCTAGTTCTATATAAGTACTCAATGACACCATGTGACCCCCCTAGTCCTATATCAGTACTCAATGACCCCATGTGACCCAACCTAGTCCTATATAAGTACTCAATGACCTCATGTGACCCCCCTAGTCCTATATAAGTACTCAATGACCCCATGTGACCCCCCTAGTCATATATAAGTACTCAATGACCCCATGTGACCCCCCTAGTCCTATATAAGTACTCAATGACCCCATGTGACCCACCCTAGTCCTATATAAGTACTCAATGACCCCATGTGACCCCCCTAGTCCTATATAAGTACTCAATGACCCCATGTGACCCACCCTAGTCCTATATAAGTACTCAATGACCCCATGTGACCCCCCCATGACCTATATAAGTACTCAATGACCCCATGTGACCCCCCTAGTCCTATATAAGTACTCAATGACCACATGTGACCCCCCTAGTCCTATATAAATACTCAATGACCCCATGTGACCCACCCTAGTCCTATATAAGTACTCAATGACCCCATGTGACCCCCCAATGACCTATATAAGTACTCTATGACCCCATGTGACCCCCCATGACCTATATAAGTACTCAATGACCCCATGTGACCCCCCTAGTCCTATATAAGTACTCAATGACCCCATGTGACCCCCCTAGTCCTATATAAATACTCAATGACCCCATGTGACCCACCCTAGTCCTATATAAGTACTCAATGACCCTATGTGACCCCCCCATGACCTATATAAGTACTCTATGACCCCATGTGACCCCCCATGACCTATATAAGTACTCAATGACCCCATGTGACCCCCCTAGTCCTATATAAGTACTCAATGACCCCATGTGACCCCCCTAGTCCTATATAAATACTCAATGACCCCATGTGACCCACCCTAGTCCTATATAAGTACTCAATGACCCCATGTGACCCCCCCATGACCTATATAAGTACTCAATGACCCCATGTGACCCCCCTAGTCCTATATAAGTACTCAATGACCCCATGTGACCCCCCTAGTCCTATATAAGTACTCAATGACCCCATGTGACCCAACCTAGTCCTATATAAGTACTCAATGACCCCATGTGACCCACCCTAGTCCTATATAAGTACTCAATGACCCCATGTGACTCCCCCATGACCTATATAAGTACTCAATGACCCCATGTGACCCCCCCATGACCTATATAAGTACTCAATGACCCCATGTGACCCCCCCATGACCTATATAAGTACTCAATGACCCCATGTGACCCCCCTAGTCCTATATAAGTACTCAATGACCCCATGTGACCCAACCTAGTCCTATATAAGTACTCAATGACCCCTTGTGACCCCCCTAGTCCTATATAAGTACTCAATGACCCCATGTGACCCCCCTAGTCCTATATAAGTACTCAATGACCCCATGTGACCCACCCTAGTCCTATATAAGTACTCAATGACCCCATGTGACCCCCTAGTTCTATATAAGTACTCAATGACACCATGTGACCCCCCTAGTCCTATATCAGTACTCAATGACCCCATGTGACCCAACCTAGTCCTACATAAGTACTCAATGACCTCATGTGACCCCCCTAGTCCTATATAAGTACTCAATGACCCCATGTGACCCCCCTAGTCATATATAAGTACTCAATGACCCCATGTGACCCCCCTAGTCCTATATAAGTACTCAATGACCCCATGTGACCCACCCTAGTCCTATATAAGTACTCAATGACCCCATGTGACCCCCCTAGTCCTATATAAGTACTCAATGACCCCATGTGACCCACCCTAGTCCTATATAAGTACTCAATGACCCCATGTGACCCCCCCATGACCTATATAAGTACTCAATGACCCCATGTGACCCCCCTAGTCCTATATAAGTACTCAATGACCCCATGTGACCCCCCTAGTCCTATATAAATACTCAATGACCCCATGTGACCCACCCTAGTCCTATATAAGTACTCAATGACCCCATGTGACCCCCCCATGACCTATATAAGTACTCTATGACCCCATGTGACCCCCCATGACCTATATAAGTACTCAATGACCCCATGTGACCCCCCTAGTCCTATATAAGTACTCAATGACCCCATGTGACCCCCCTAGTCCTATATAAATACTCAATGACCCCATGTGACCCACCCTAGTCCTATATAAGTACTCAATGACCCCATGTGACCCCCCCATGTCCTATATAAGTACTCAATGACCCCATGTGACCCCCCTAGTCCTATATAAGTACTCAATGACCCCATGTGACCCCCCTAGTCCTATATAAGTACTCAATGACCCCATGTGACCCAACCTGGTCCTATATAAGTACTCAATGACCCCACGTGACCCCCCTAGTCCTATATAAGTACTCAATGACCCCATGTGACCCCCCTAGTCCTATATAAATACTCAATGACCCCATGTGACCCACCCTAGTCCTATATAAGTACTCAATGACCCCATGTGACCCCCCCATGTCCTATATAAGTACTCAATGACCCCATGTGACCCCCCTAGTCCTATATAAGTACTCAATGACCCCATGTGACCCCCCTAGTCCTATATAAGTACTCAATGACCCCATGTGACCCAACCTGGTCCTATATAAGTACTCAATGACCCCATGTGACCCAACCTAGTCCTACATAAGTACTCAATGACCTCATGTGACCCCCCTAGTCCTATATAAGTACTCAATGACCCCATGTGACCCCCCTAGTCCTATATAAGTACTCAATGACCCCATGTGACCCCCCTAGTCATATATAAGTACTCAATGACCCCATGTGACCCCTCTAGTCCTATATAAGTACTCAATGACCCCATGTGACCCACCCTAGTCCTATATAAGTACTCAATGACCCCATGTGACCCCCCTAGTCCTATATAAGTACTCAATGACCCCATGTGACCCACCCTAGTCCTATATAAGTACTCAATGACCCCATGTGACCCCCCCATGACCTATATAAGTACTCAATGACCCCATGTGACCCCCCTAGTCCTATATAAGTACTCAATGACCCCATGTGACCCCCCTAGTCCTATATAAATACTCAATGACCCCATGTGACCCACCCTAGTCCTATATAAGTACTCAATGACCCCATGTGACCCCCCCATGACCTATATAAGTACTCTATGACCCCATGTGACCCCCCATGACCTATATAAGTACTCAATGACCCCATGTGACCCCCCTAGTCCTATATAAGTACTCAATGACCCCATGTGACCCCCCCATGACCTATATAAGTACTCAATGACCCCATGTGACCCCCCTAGTCCTATATAAGTACTCAATGACCCCATGTGACCCCCCTAGTCCTATATAAATACTCAATGACCCCATGTGACCCACCCTAGTCCTATATAAGTACTCAATGACCCCATGTGACCCCCCCATGACCTATATAAGTACTCTATGACCCCATGTGACCCCCCATGACCTATATAAGTACTCAATGACCCCATGTGACCCCCCTAGTCCTATATAAGTACTCAATGACCCCATGTGACCCCCCTAGTCCTATATAAATACTCAATGACCCCATGTGACCCACCCTAGTCCTATATAAGTACTCAATGACCCCATGTGACCCCCCCATGACCTATATAAGTACTCAATGACCCCATGTGACCCAACCTAGTCCTATATAAGTACTCAATGACCCCATGTGACCCGCCCTAGTCCTATATAAGTACTCAATGACCCCATGTGACTCCCCCATGACCTATATAAGTGCTCAATGACCCCATGTGACCCCCCCATGACCTATATAAGTACTCAATGACCCCATGTGACCCCCCTAGTCCTATATAAGTACTCAATGACCCCATGTGACCCACCCTAGTCCTATATAAGTACTCAATGACCCCATGTGACCCCCCTAGTCCTATATAAGTACTCAATGACCCCATGTGACCCACCCTAGTCCTATATAAGTACTCAATGACCCCATGTGACCCACCCTAGTCCTATATAAGTACTCAATGACCCCATGTGACCCACCCTAGTCCTATATAAGTACTCAATGACCCCATGTGACCCCCCTAGTCCTATATAAATACTCAATGACCCCATGTGACCCACCCTAGTCCTATATAAGTACTCAATGACCCCATGTGACCCCCCTAGTCCTATATAAGTACTCAATGACCCCATGTGACCCAACCTATTCCTATATAAGTACTCAATGACCCCGTGTGACCCAACCTATTCCTATATAAGTACTCAATGACCCCGTGTGACCCAACCTAGTCCTATATAAGTACTCAATGACTCCGTGTGACCCAACCTAGTCCTATATAAGTACTCAATGACCCCGTGTGACCCAACCTAGTCCTATATAAGTACTCAATGACCCCGTGTGACCCAACCTAGTCCTATATAAGTACTCAATGACCCCGTGTGACCCAACCTAGTCCTATATAAGTACTCAATGACCCAGTGTGACCCAACCTAGTCCTATATAAGTACTCAGTGACCCCTGTGACACAACCTAGTCCTATATAAGTACTCAATGACCCCGTGTGACCCAACCTAGTCCTATATAAGTACTCAATGACCCCGTGTGACCCAACCTAGCCCTATATAAGTACTCAATGACCCCGTGTGACCCAACCTAGTCCTATATAAGTACTCAATGACCCCGTGTGACCCAACCTAGTCCTATATAAGTACTCAATGACCCCGTGTGACCCAACCTAGTCCTATATAAGTACTCAATGACCCCGTGTGACCCAGCCTAGTCCTATATAAGTACTCAATGACCCCGTGTGACCCAACCTAGTCCTATATAAGTACTCAATGACCCCGTGTGACCCAACCTAGTCCTATATAAGTACTCAATGACCCCGTGTGACCCAACCTAGTCCTATATAAGTACTCAATGACCCCGTGTGACCCAACCTAGTCCTATATAAGTACTCAATGACTCCGTGTGACCCAACCTAGTCCTATATAAGTACTCAATGACCCCGTGTGACCCAACCTAGTCCTATATAAGTACTCAGTGACCCCGTGTGACCCAACCTAGTCCTATATAAGTACTCAGTGACCTCGTGTGACCCAACCTAGTCCTATATAAGTACTCAATGACCCCGTGTGACCCAACCTAGTCCTATATAAGTACTCAGTGACCCCGTGTGACCCAACCTAGTCCTATATAAGTACTCAGTGACCCCGTGTGACCCAACCTAGTCCTATATAAGTACTCAGTGACCCCGTGTGACCCAACCTAGTCCTATATAAGTACTCAATGACCCCGTGTGACCCAACCTAGTCCTATATAAGTACTCAATGACCCCGTGTGACCCAACCTAGTCCTATATAAGTACTCAGTGACCCCGTGTGACCCAACCTAGTCCTATATAAGTACTCAGTGACCCCGTGTGACCCAACCTAGTCCTATATAAGTACTCAATGACCCAGTGTGACCCAACCTAGTCCTATATAAGTACTCAATGACCCCGTGTGACCCAACCTAGTCCTATATAAGTACTCAATGACCCCGTGTGACCCAACCTAGTCCTATATAAGTACTCAATGACCCCGTGTGACCCAACCTAGTCCTATATAAGTACTCAATGACCCCGTGTGACCCAACCTAGTCCTATATAAGTACTCAATGACCCAGTGTGACCCAACCTAGTCCTATATAAGTACTCAGTGACCCCGTGTGACACAACCTAGTCCTATATAAGTACTCTATGACCCCGTGTGACCCAACCTAGTCCTATATAAGTACTCAATGACCCCGTGTGACCCAACCTAGTCCTATATAAGTACTCAATGACCCCGTGTGACCCAACCTAGTCCTATATAAGTACTCAGTGACCCCGTGTGACCCAACCTAGTCCTATATAAGTACTCAGTGACCCCGTGTGACCCAACCTAGTCCTATATAAGTACTCAATGACCCCGTGTGACCCAACCTAGTCCTATATAAGTACTCAATGACCCAGTGTGACCCAACCTAGTCCTATATAAGTACTCAGTGACCCCGTGTGACACAACCTAGTCCTATATAAGTACTCTATGACCCCGTGTGACCCAACCTAGTCCTATATAAGTACTCAATGACTTCGTGTGACCCAACCTAGTCCTATATAAGTACTCAATGACCCCGTGTGACCCAACCTAGCCCTCTATAAGTACTCAATGACCCCGTGTGACCCAACCTAGTCCTATATTAGTACTCAATGACCCCGTGTGACCCAACCTAGTCCTATATAAGTACTCAATGACCCCGTGTGACCCAACCTAGCCCTATATAAGTACTCAATGACCCCGTGTGACCCAACCTAGTCCTATATAAGTACTCAATGACCCCGTGTGACCCAACCTAGTCCTATATAAGTACTCAGTGACCCCGTGTGACCCAACCTAGTCCTATATAAGTACTCAGTGACCCCGTGTGACCCAACCTAGTCCTATATAAGTACTCAGTGACCCCGTGTGACCCAACCTAGTCCTATATAAGTACTCAATGACCCCGTGTGACCCAACCTAGTCCTATATAAGTACTCAATGACCCCGTGTGACCCAACCTAGTCCTATATAAGTACTCAGTGACCCCGTGTGACCCAACCTAGTCCTATATAAGTACTCAGTGACCCCGTGTGACCCAACCTAGTCCTATATAAGTACTCAATGACCCAGTGTGACCCAACCTAGTCCTATATAAGTACTCAATGACCCCGTGTGACCCAACCTAGTCCTATATAAGTACTCAATGACCCCGTGTGACCCAACCTAGTCCTATATAAGTACTCAATGACCCAGTGTGACCCAACCTAGTCCTATATAAGTACTCAGTGACCCCGTGTGACACAACCTAGTCCTATATAAGTACTCTATGACCCCGTGTGACCCAACCTAGTCCTATATAAGTACTCAATGACCCCGTGTGACCCAACCTAGTCCTATATAAGTACTCAATGACCCCGTGTGACCCAACCTAGTCCTATATAAGTACTCAATGACCCCGTGTGACCCAACCTAGTCCTATATAAGTACTCAGTGACCCCGTGTGACCCAACCTAGTCCTATATAAGTACTCAGTGACCCCGTGTGACCCAACCTAGTCCTATATAAGTACTCAATGACCCCGTGTGACCCAACCTAGTCCTATATAAGTACTCAATGACCCAGTGTGACCCAACCTAGTCCTATATAAGTACTCAGTGACCCCGTGTGACACAACCTAGTCCTATATAAGTACTCTATGACCCCGTGTGACCCAACCTAGTCCTATATAAGTACTCAATGACTTCGTGTGACCCAACCTAGTCCTATATAAGTACTCAATGACCCCGTGTGACCCAACCTAGCCCTATATAAGTACTCAATGACCCCGTGTGACCCAACCTAGTCCTATATTAGTACTCAATGACCCCGTGTGACCCAACCTAGTCCTATATAAGTACTCAATGACCCCGTGTGACCCAACCTAGCCCTATATAAGTACTCAATGACCCCGTGTGACCCAACCTAGTCCTATATAAGTACTCAATGACCCCGTGTGACCCAACCTAGTCCTATATAAGTACTCAATGACCCCGTGTGACCCAACCTAGTCCTATATAAGTACTCAATGACCCCGTGTGACCCAACCTAGTCCTATATAAGTACTCAATGACCCCGTGTGACCCAACCTAGTCCTATATAAGTACTCAATGACCCCGTGTGACCCAACCTAGTCCTATATAAGTACTCAATGACCCCGTGTGACCCAACCTAGTCCTATATAAGTACTCAATGACTCCGTGTGACCCAACCTAGTCCTATATAAGTACTCAATGACCCAGTGTGACCCAACCTAGTCCTATATAAGTACTCAGTGACCCCGTGTGACCCAACCTAGTCCTATATAAGTACTCAGTGACCCCGTGTGACCCAACCTAGTCCTATATAAGTACTCAGTGACCCCGTGTGACCCAACCTAGTCCTATATAAGTACTCAGTGACCCCGTGTGACCCAACCTAGTCCTATATAAGTACTCAATGACCCCGTGTGACCCAACCTAGTCCTATATAAGTACTCAATGACCACGTGTGACCCAACCTAGTCCTATATAAGTACTCAATGACCCAGTGTGACCCAGCCTAGTCCTATATAAGTACTCAATGACCCAGTGTGACCCAACCTAGTCCTATATAAGTACTCAATGACCCCGTGTGACCCAACCTAGTCCTATATAAGTACTCAATGACCCCGTGTGACCCAACCTAGTCCTATATAAGTACTCAGTGACCCCGTGTGACCCAACCTAGTCCTATATAAGTACTCAATGACCCAGTGTGACCCAACCTAGTCCTATATAAGTACTCAGTGACCCCGTGTGACCCAACCTAGTCCTATATAAGTACTCAGTGACCCCGTGTGACCCAACCTAGTCCTATATAAGTACTCAGTGACCCCGTGTGACCCAACCTAGTCCTATATAAGTACTCAGTGACCCCGTGTGACCCAACCTAGTCCTATATAAGTACTCAGTGACCCCGTGTGACCCAACCTAGTCCTATATAAGTACTCAGTGACCCCGTGTGACCCAACCTAGTCCTATATAAGTACTCAGTGACCCCGTGTGACCCAACCTAGTCCTATATAAGTACTCAATGACCCCGTGTGACCCAACCTAGTCCTATATAAGTACTCAGTGACCCCGTGTGACCCAACCTAGTCCTATATAAGTACTCAGTGACCCCCTGTGACCCAACCTAGTCCTATATAAGTACTCAGTGACCCCGTGTGACCCAACCTAGTCCTATATAAGTACTCAGTGACCCCGTGTGACCCAACCTAGTCCTATATAAGTACTCAGTGACCCCGTGTGACCCAACCTAGTCCTATATAAGTATTCAGTGACCCCGTGTGACACAACCTAGTCCTATATAAGTACTCAATGACCCCGTGTGACCCAACCTAGTCCTATATAAGTACTCAATGACCCCGTGTGACCCAACCTAGTCCTATATAAGTACTCAATGACCCCGTGTGACCCAACCTAGTCCTATATAAGTACTCAATGACCCCGTGTGACCCAGCCTAGTCCTATATAAGTACTCAATGACCCCGTGTGACCCAACCTAGTCTTATATAAGTACTCAATGACCCCGTGTGACCCAACCTAGTCCTATATAAGTACTCAGTGACCCCGTGTGACCCAGCCTAGTCCTATATAAGTACTCAGTGACCCCGTGTGACCCAGCCTAGTCCTATATAAGTACTCAGTGACCCCGTGTGACCCAGCCTAGTCCTATATAAGTACTCAATGACTTCGTGTAACCCAGCCTAGTCCTATATAAGTACTCAATGACCCCGTGTGACCCAACCTAGTCCTATATAAGTACTCAGTGACCCCGTGTGACCCAACCTAGTCCTATATAAGTACTCAATGACCCCGTGTGACCCAACCTAGCCCTATATAAGTACTCAATGACCCCGTGTGACCCAACCTAGTCCTATATAAGTACTCAATGACCCCGTGTGACCCAACCTAGTCCTATATAAGTACTCAATGACCCCGTGTGACCCAACCTAGTCCTATATAAGTACTCAATGACCCCGTGTGACCCAACCTAGTCCTATATAAGTACTCAATGACCCAGTGTGACCCAACCTAGTCCTATATAAGTACTCAATGACCCCGTGTGACCCAACCTAGTCCTATATAAGTACTCAATGACCCCGTGTGACCCAACCTAGTCCTATATAAGTACTCAATGACCCCGTGTGACCCAACCTAGTCCTATATAAGTACTCAATGACCCCGTGTGACCCAACCTAGTCCTATATAAGTACTCAATGACCCCGTGTGACCCAACCTAGTCCTATATAAGTACTCAGTGACCCCGTGTGACCCAACCTAGTCCTATATAAGTACTCAGTGACCCCGTGTGACCCAACCTAGTCCTATATAAGTACTCAATGACCCCGTGTGACCCAACCTAGTCCTATATAAGTACTCAATGACCCAGTGTGACCCAACCTAGTCCTATATAAGTACTCAGTGACCCCGTGTGACACAACCTAGTCCTATATAAGTACTCTATGACCCCGTGTGACCCAACCTAGTCCTATATAAGTACTCAATGACTTCGTGTGACCCAACCTAGTCCTATATAAGTACTCAATGACCCCGTGTGACCCAACCTAGCCCTATATAAGTACTCAATGACCCCGTGTGACCCAACCTAGTCCTATATTAGTACTCAATGACCCCGTGTGACCCAACCTAGCCCTATATAAGTACTCAATGACCCCGTGTGACCCAACCTAGTCCTATATAAGTACTCAATGACCCCGTGTGACCCAACCTAGTCCTATATAAGTACTCAATGACCCCGTGTGACCCAACCTAGTCCTATATAAGTACTCAATGACCCCGTGTGACCCAGCCTAGTCCTATATAAGTACTCAATGACCCCGTGTGACCCAACCTAGTCCTATATAAGTACTCAATGACCCCGTGTGACCCAACCTAGTCCTATATAAGTACTCAATGACCCCGTGTGACCCAACCTAGTCCTATATAAGTACTCAATGACCCCGTGTGACCCAACCTAGTCCTATATAAGTACTCAATGACCCCGTGTGACCCAACCTAGCCCTATATAAGTACTCAATGACCCCGTGTGACCCAACCTAGTCCTATATAAGTACTCAATGACCCCGTGTGACCCAACCTAGTCCTATATAAGTACTCAGTGACCCCGTGTGACCCAACCTAGTCCTATATAAGTACTCAGTGACCCCGTGTGACCCAACCTAGTCCTATATAAGTACTCAGTGACCCCGTGTGACCCAACCTAGTCCTATATAAGTACTCAATGACCCCGTGTGACCCAACCTAGTCCTATATAAGTACTCAATGACCCCGTGTGACCCAACCTAGTCCTATATAAGTACTCAGTGACCCCGTGTGACCCAACCTAGTCCTATATAAGTACTCAGTGACCCCGTGTGACCCAACCTAGTCCTATATAAGTACTCAATGACCCAGTGTGACCCAACCTAGTCCTATATAAGTACTCAATGACCCCGTGTGACCCAACCTAGTCCTATATAAGTACTCAATGACCCCGTGTGACCCAACCTAGTCCTATATAAGTACTCAATGACCCAGTGTGACCCAACCTAGTCCTATATAAGTACTCAGTGACCCCGTGTGACACAACCTAGTCCTATATAAGTACTCTATGACCCCGTGTGACCCAACCTAGTCCTATATAAGTACTCAATGACCCCGTGTGACCCAACCTAGTCCTATATAAGTACTCAATGACCCCGTGTGACCCAACCTAGTCCTATATAAGTACTCAATGACCCCGTGTGACCCAACCTAGTCCTATATAAGTACTCAGTGACCCCGTGTGACCCAACCTAGTCCTATATAAGTACTCAGTGACCCCGTGTGACCCAACCTAGTCCTATATAAGTACTCAATGACCCCGTGTGACCCAACCTAGTCCTATATAAGTACTCAATGACCCAGTGTGACCCAACCTAGTCCTATATAAGTACTCAGTGACCCCGTGTGACACAACCTAGTCCTATATAAGTACTCTATGACCCCGTGTGACCCAACCTAGTCCTATATAAGTACTCAATGACTTCGTGTGACCCAACCTAGTCCTATATAAGTACTCAATGACCCCGTGTGACCCAACCTAGCCCTATATAAGTACTCAATGACCCCGTGTGACCCAACCTAGTCCTATATAAGTACTCAATGACCCCGTGTGACCCAACCTAGTCCTATATAAGTACTCAATGACCCCGTGTGACCCAACCTAGCCCTATATAAGTACTCAATGACCCCGTGTGACCCAACCTAGTCCTATATAAGTACTCAATGACCCCGTGTGACCCAACCTAGTCCTATATAAGTACTCAATGACCCCGTGTGACCCAACCTAGTCCTATATAAGTACTCAATGACCCCGTGTGACCCAACCTAGTCCTATATAAGTACTCAATGACCCCGTGTGACCCAACCTAGTCCTATATAAGTACTCAATGACCCCGTGTGACCCAACCTAGTCCTATATAAGTACTCAATGACCCCGTGTGACCCAACCTAGTCCTATATAAGTACTCAATGACTCCGTGTGACCCAACCTAGTCCTATATAAGTACTCAATGACCCAGTGTGACCCAACCTAGTCCTATATAAGTACTCAGTGACCCCGTGTGACCCAACCTAGTCCTATATAAGTACTCAGTGACCCCGTGTGACCCAACCTAGTCCTATATAAGTACTCAGTGACCCCGTGTGACCCAACCTAGTCCTATATAAGTACTCAGTGACCCCGTGTGACCCAACCTAGTCCTATATAAGTACTCAATGACCCCGTGTGACCCAACCTAGTCCTATATAAGTACTCAATGACCACGTGTGACCCAACCTAGTCCTATATAAGTACTCAATGACCCAGTGTGACCCAGCCTAGTCCTATATAAGTACTCAATGACCCAGTGTGACCCAACCTAGTCCTATATAAGTACTCAATGACCCAGTGTGACCCAACCTAGTCCTATATAAGTACTCAGTGACCCCGTGTGACACAACCTAGTCCTATATAAGTACTCTATGACCCCGTGTGACCCAACCTAGTCCTATATAAGTACTCAATGACCCCGTGTGACCCAACCTAGTCCTATATAAGTACTCAATGACCCCGTGTGACCCAACCTAGTCCTATATAAGTACTCAATGACCCCGTGTGACCCAACCTAGTCCTATATAAGTACTCAGTGACCCCGTGTGACCCAACCTAGTCCTATATAAGTACTCAGTGACCCCGTGTGACCCAACCTAGTCCTATATAAGTACTCAATGACCCCGTGTGACCCAACCTAGTCCTATATAAGTACTCAATGACCCAGTGTGACCCAACCTAGTCCTATATAAGTACTCAGTGACCCCGTGTGACACAACCTAGTCCTATATAAGTACTCTATGACCCCGTGTGACCCAACCTAGTCCTATATAAGTACTCAATGACTTCGTGTGACCCAACCTAGTCCTATATAAGTACTCAATGACCCCGTGTGACCCAACCTAGCCCTATATAAGTACTCAATGACCCCGTGTGACCCAACCTAGTCCTATATTAGTACTCAATGACCCCGTGTGACCCAACCTAGTCCTATATAAGTACTCAATGACCCCGTGTGACCCAACCTAGCCCTATATAAGTACTCAATGACCCCGTGTGACCCAACCTAGTCCTATATAAGTACTCAATGACCCCGTGTGACCCAACCTAGTCCTATATAAGTACTCAATGACCCCGTGTGACCCAACCTAGTCCTATATAAGTACTCAATGACCCCGTGTGACCCAACCTAGTCCTATATAAGTACTCAATGACCCCGTGTGACCCAACCTAGTCCTATATAAGTACTCAATGACCCCGTGTGACCCAACCTAGTCCTATATAAGTACTCAATGACCCCGTGTGACCCAACCTAGTCCTATATAAGTACTCAATGACTCCGTGTGACCCAACCTAGTCCTATATAAGTACTCAATGACCCAGTGTGACCCAACCTAGTCCTATATAAGTACTCAGTGACCCCGTGTGACCCAACCTAGTCCTATATAAGTACTCAGTGACCCCGTGTGACCCAACCTAGTCCTATATAAGTACTCAGTGACCCCGTGTGACCCAACCTAGTCCTATATAAGTACTCAGTGACCCCGTGTGACCCAACCTAGTCCTATATAAGTACTCAATGACCCCGTGTGACCCAACCTAGTCCTATATAAGTACTCAATGACCACGTGTGACCCAACCTAGTCCTATATAAGTACTCAATGACCCAGTGTGACCCAGCCTAGTCCTATATAAGTACTCAATGACCCAGTGTGACCCAACCTAGTCCTATATAAGTACTCAATGACCCCGTGTGACCCAACCTAGTCCTATATAAGTACTCAATGACCCCGTGTGACCCAACCTAGTCCTATATAAGTACTCAGTGACCCCGTGTGACCCAACCTAGTCCTATATAAGTACTCAATGACCCAGTGTGACCCAACCTAGTCCTATATAAGTACTCAGTGACCCCGTGTGACCCAACCTAGTCCTATATAAGTACTCAGTGACCCCGTGTGACCCAACCTAGTCCTATATAAGTACTCAGTGACCCCGTGTGACCCAACCTAGTCCTATATAAGTACTCAGTGACCCCGTGTGACCCAACCTAGTCCTATATAAGTACTCAGTGACCCCGTGTGACCCAACCTAGTCCTATATAAGTACTCAGTGACCCCGTGTGACCCAACCTAGTCCTATATAAGTACTCAGTGACCCCGTGTGACCCAACCTAGTCCTATATAAGTACTCAATGACCCCGTGTGACCCAACCTAGTCCTATATAAGTACTCAGTGACCCCGTGTGACCCAACCTAGTCCTATATAAGTACTCAGTGACCCCCTGTGACCCAACCTAGTCCTATATAAGTACTCAGTGACCCCGTGTGACCCAACCTAGTCCTATATAAGTACTCAGTGACCCCGTGTGACCCAACCTAGTCCTATATAAGTACTCAGTGACCCCGTGTGACCCAACCTAGTCCTATATAAGTATTCAGTGACCCCGTGTGACACAACCTAGTCCTATATAAGTACTCAATGACCCCGTGTGACCCAACCTAGTCCTATATAAGTACTCAATGACCCCGTGTGACCCAACCTAGTCCTATATAAGTACTCAATGACCCCGTGTGACCCAACCTAGTCCTATATAAGTACTCAATGACCCCGTGTGACCCAGCCTAGTCCTATATAAGTACTCAATGACCCCGTGTGACCCAACCTAGTCTTATATAAGTACTCAATGACCCCGTGTGACCCAACCTAGTCCTATATAAGTACTCAGTGACCCCGTGTGACCCAGCCTAGTCCTATATAAGTACTCAGTGACCCCGTGTGACCCAGCCTAGTCCTATATAAGTACTCAGTGACCCCGTGTGACCCAGCCTAGTCCTATATAAGTACTCAATGACTTCGTGTAACCCAGCCTAGTCCTATATAAGTACTCAATGACCCCGTGTGACCCAACCTAGTCCTATATAAGTACTCAGTGACCCCGTGTGACCCAACCTAGTCCTATATAAGTACTCAATGACCCCGTGTGACCCAACCTAGCCCTATATAAGTACTCAATGACCCCGTGTGACCCAACCTAGTCCTATATAAGTACTCAATGACCCCGTGTGACCCAACCTAGTCCTATATAAGTACTCAATGACCCCGTGTGACCCAACCTAGTCCTATATAAGTACTCAATGACCCCGTGTGACCCAACCTAGTCCTATATAAGTACTCAATGACCCAGTGTGACCCAACCTAGTCCTATATAAGTACTCAATGACCCCGTGTGACCCAACCTAGTCCTATATAAGTACTCAATGACCCCGTGTGACCCAACCTAGTCCTATATAAGTACTCAATGACCCCGTGTGACCCAACCTAGTCCTATATAAGTACTCAATGACCCCGTGTGACCCAACCTAGTCCTATATAAGTACTCAATGACCCCGTGTGACCCAACCTAGTCCTATATAAGTACTCAGTGACCCCGTGTGACCCAACCTAGTCCTATATAAGTACTCAGTGACCCCGTGTGACCCAACCTAGTCCTATATAAGTACTCAATGACCCCGTGTGACCCAACCTAGTCCTATATAAGTACTCAATGACCCAGTGTGACCCAACCTAGTCCTATATAAGTACTCAGTGACCCCGTGTGACACAACCTAGTCCTATATAAGTACTCTATGACCCCGTGTGACCCAACCTAGTCCTATATAAGTACTCAATGACTTCGTGTGACCCAACCTAGTCCTATATAAGTACTCAATGACCCCGTGTGACCCAACCTAGCCCTATATAAGTACTCAATGACCCCGTGTGACCCAACCTAGTCCTATATTAGTACTCAATGACCCCGTGTGACCCAACCTAGCCCTATATAAGTACTCAATGACCCCGTGTGACCCAACCTAGTCCTATATAAGTACTCAATGACCCCGTGTGACCCAACCTAGTCCTATATAAGTACTCAATGACCCCGTGTGACCCAACCTAGTCCTATATAAGTACTCAATGACCCCGTGTGACCCAGCCTAGTCCTATATAAGTACTCAATGACCCCGTGTGACCCAACCTAGTCCTATATAAGTACTCAATGACCCCGTGTGACCCAACCTAGTCCTATATAAGTACTCAATGACCCCGTGTGACCCAACCTAGTCCTATATAAGTACTCAATGACCCCGTGTGACCCAACCTAGTCCTATATAAGTACTCAATGACCCCGTGTGACCCAACCTAGCCCTATATAAGTACTCAATGACCCCGTGTGACCCAACCTAGTCCTATATAAGTACTCAATGACCCCGTGTGACCCAACCTAGTCCTATATAAGTACTCAGTGACCCCGTGTGACCCAACCTAGTCCTATATAAGTACTCAGTGACCCCGTGTGACCCAACCTAGTCCTATATAAGTACTCAGTGACCCCGTGTGACCCAACCTAGTCCTATATAAGTACTCAATGACCCCGTGTGACCCAACCTAGTCCTATATAAGTACTCAATGACCCCGTGTGACCCAACCTAGTCCTATATAAGTACTCAGTGACCCCGTGTGACCCAACCTAGTCCTATATAAGTACTCAGTGACCCCGTGTGACCCAACCTAGTCCTATATAAGTACTCAATGACCCAGTGTGACCCAACCTAGTCCTATATAAGTACTCAATGACCCCGTGTGACCCAACCTAGTCCTATATAAGTACTCAATGACCCCGTGTGACCCAACCTAGTCCTATATAAGTACTCAATGACCCAGTGTGACCCAACCTAGTCCTATATAAGTACTCAGTGACCCCGTGTGACACAACCTAGTCCTATATAAGTACTCTATGACCCCGTGTGACCCAACCTAGTCCTATATAAGTACTCAATGACCCCGTGTGACCCAACCTAGTCCTATATAAGTACTCAATGACCCCGTGTGACCCAACCTAGTCCTATATAAGTACTCAATGACCCCGTGTGACCCAACCTAGTCCTATATAAGTACTCAGTGACCCCGTGTGACCCAACCTAGTCCTATATAAGTACTCAGTGACCCCGTGTGACCCAACCTAGTCCTATATAAGTACTCAATGACCCCGTGTGACCCAACCTAGTCCTATATAAGTACTCAATGACCCAGTGTGACCCAACCTAGTCCTATATAAGTACTCAGTGACCCCGTGTGACACAACCTAGTCCTATATAAGTACTCTATGACCCCGTGTGACCCAACCTAGTCCTATATAAGTACTCAATGACTTCGTGTGACCCAACCTAGTCCTATATAAGTACTCAATGACCCCGTGTGACCCAACCTAGCCCTATATAAGTACTCAATGACCCCGTGTGACCCAACCTAGTCCTATATTAGTACTCAATGACCCCGTGTGACCCAACCTAGTCCTATATAAGTACTCAATGACCCCGTGTGACCCAACCTAGCCCTATATAAGTACTCAATGACCCCGTGTGACCCAACCTAGTCCTATATAAGTACTCAATGACCCCGTGTGACCCAACCTAGTCCTATATAAGTACTCAATGACCCCGTGTGACCCAACCTAGTCCTATATAAGTACTCAATGACCCCGTGTGACCCAACCTAGTCCTATATAAGTACTCAATGACCCCGTGTGACCCAACCTAGTCCTATATAAGTACTCAATGACCCCGTGTGACCCAACCTAGTCCTATATAAGTACTCAATGACCCCGTGTGACCCAACCTAGTCCTATATAAGTACTCAATGACTCCGTGTGACCCAACCTAGTCCTATATAAGTACTCAATGACCCAGTGTGACCCAACCTAGTCCTATATAAGTACTCAGTGACCCCGTGTGACCCAACCTAGTCCTATATAAGTACTCAGTGACCCCGTGTGACCCAACCTAGTCCTATATAAGTACTCAGTGACCCCGTGTGACCCAACCTAGTCCTATATAAGTACTCAGTGACCCCGTGTGACCCAACCTAGTCCTATATAAGTACTCAATGACCCCGTGTGACCCAACCTAGTCCTATATAAGTACTCAATGACCACGTGTGACCCAACCTAGTCCTATATAAGTACTCAATGACCCAGTGTGACCCAGCCTAGTCCTATATAAGTACTCAATGACCCAGTGTGACCCAACCTAGTCCTATATAAGTACTCAATGACCCCGTGTGACCCAACCTAGTCCTATATAAGTACTCAATGACCCCGTGTGACCCAACCTAGTCCTATATAAGTACTCAGTGACCCCGTGTGACCCAACCTAGTCCTATATAAGTACTCAATGACCCAGTGTGACCCAACCTAGTCCTATATAAGTACTCAGTGACCCCGTGTGACCCAACCTAGTCCTATATAAGTACTCAGTGACCCCGTGTGACCCAACCTAGTCCTATATAAGTACTCAGTGACCCCGTGTGACCCAACCTAGTCCTATATAAGTACTCAGTGACCCCGTGTGACCCAACCTAGTCCTATATAAGTACTCAGTGACCCCGTGTGACCCAACCTAGTCCTATATAAGTACTCAGTGACCCCGTGTGACCCAACCTAGTCCTATATAAGTACTCAGTGACCCCGTGTGACCCAACCTAGTCCTATATAAGTACTCAATGACCCCGTGTGACCCAACCTAGTCCTATATAAGTACTCAGTGACCCCGTGTGACCCAACCTAGTCCTATATAAGTACTCAGTGACCCCCTGTGACCCAACCTAGTCCTATATAAGTACTCAGTGACCCCGTGTGACCCAACCTAGTCCTATATAAGTACTCAGTGACCCCGTGTGACCCAACCTAGTCCTATATAAGTACTCAGTGACCCCGTGTGACCCAACCTAGTCCTATATAAGTATTCAGTGACCCCGTGTGACACAACCTAGTCCTATATAAGTACTCAATGACCCCGTGTGACCCAACCTAGTCCTATATAAGTACTCAATGACCCCGTGTGACCCAACCTAGTCCTATATAAGTACTCAATGACCCCGTGTGACCCAACCTAGTCCTATATAAGTACTCAATGACCCCGTGTGACCCAGCCTAGTCCTATATAAGTACTCAATGACCCCGTGTGACCCAACCTAGTCTTATATAAGTACTCAATGACCCCGTGTGACCCAACCTAGTCCTATATAAGTACTCAGTGACCCCGTGTGACCCAGCCTAGTCCTATATAAGTACTCAGTGACCCCGTGTGACCCAGCCTAGTCCTATATAAGTACTCAGTGACCCCGTGTGACCCAGCCTAGTCCTATATAAGTACTCAATGACTTCGTGTAACCCAGCCTAGTCCTATATAAGTACTCAATGACCCCGTGTGACCCAACCTAGTCCTATATAAGTACTCAGTGACCCCGTGTGACCCAACCTAGTCCTATATAAGTACTCAATGACCCCGTGTGACCCAACCTAGCCCTATATAAGTACTCAATGACCCCGTGTGACCCAACCTAGTCCTATATAAGTACTCAATGACCCCGTGTGACCCAACCTAGTCCTATATAAGTACTCAATGACCCCGTGTGACCCAACCTAGTCCTATATAAGTACTCAATGACCCCGTGTGACCCAACCTAGTCCTATATAAGTACTCAATGACCCAGTGTGACCCAACCTAGTCCTATATAAGTACTCAATGACCCCGTGTGACCCAACCTAGTCCTATATAAGTACTCCCTGACCCCAAGTGAGTTATCCTAGTCCATTTATATGTACTCTCTGACCGCAAGTGAGTTACCGTAGTCCCATAGTAGTACTCTCTGACCCCAAGTGAGTTACCCTAGTGCCATAGAAGTACTCCCTGACCCCAAGTGTGTTACCCTAACCCCTTTATAAGTACTCCCTGACCCCAAGTGAGTTACCCTAGCCCATATATAAGTATCCCTGACACCAAGTGAGTTATCCTAGCCCTTTATATGTACTCCCAGACCCCAAGTGAGTTATCCCAGTCCCTTATAAGTACTCCCTGACCCCAAGTGAGTTACCATATCACCTTTATAAGTACTCCCTGACCCCAAGTGAGTTATCCTAGCCCCTTTATATGTACTCTCTGACCGCAAGTGAGTTACCCTAGCCCCTTTGTATGTACTCTCTGACCGCAAGTGAGTTACCCTAGCCCCTTGGTATGTACTCTCTGATCGCAAGTGAGTTATCCTAGCCGTTTTATAGGTACTCCCTGACCCCAAGTGAGTTATCCTAGCCGTTTTATATGTACTCCCTGACCCCAAGTGAGTTACCCTAGCCCTTTAATAAGTACACCCTGACCCCAAGTGAGTTCCCCTGGTCTCATATAAGTACTCACAGACACAGAGTGAGTTACCCTAATCCCATATAAGTACTCCTTGACCCAAAGTGAGTTACCCTAGCCCCTTTATAAGTACTCCCTGACCCCAAGTGAGTTACCATATCACCTTTATAAGTACACCCTGACCCCAAGTGAGTTATCCTAGCCCCTTTATATGTACTCTTTGACTGCAAGTGAGTTATCCTATCCCATTTATATGTACTCTCAGACCCCAAGTGAGTTACCCTAGTCCCATATAAATACACCCTGACCCTATGTGAGTTACCCTAGTCCCATATAAGTACTCCCTGACCCCAAGTGAGTTACCATAGCCCCTTTATAAGTACTCCCTGACCCCAAGTGAGTTATCCTAGCCCCTTTATATGTACTCTCTCACCGCAAGTTAGTTACCCTAGTCCCATAGTAGTACTCCCTGACCCCAGTGATTTACCCTAGTGCCATAGAAGTACTCCTTGACCCAAAGTGCGTTACACTAGCCCCTTTATAAGTACTCCCTGACCCCAAGTGAGTTACCATATCACCTTTATAAGTACTCCCTGACCCCAAGTGAGTTATCCTAGCCCCTTTATATGTACTCTCTGACCGCAAGTTAGTTATCCTAGTCCCATAGTAGTACTCCCTGACCCAAGTGAGTTACCCTAGTCCCATATAAGTACTGCTTGACGCAAAGTGAGTTACCCTAACCCCTTTATAAGTACTCCCTGACCCCAAGTGAGTTATCCTAGCCCCTTTATATGTACTCTCTGACCGCAAGTTAGTTACCCTAGTCCCATAGTAGTACTCCCTGACCCCAGTGAGTTACCCTAGTGCCATAGAAGTACTCCCTGACCCCAAGTGAGTTACCCTAGCCCCTATATAAGTACTCCCTGACCCCAAGTGAGTTATCCTAGCCCCTTTATATGTACTCTCTGACCGCAAGTGAGTAACCCTAGTCCCTAATAAGTACTCCCTGAACCCAAGTGAGTTACCATAGCCCCTTTATAAGTTCACCCTGGCCCCAAGTGAGTTATCCTAGCCCCTTTATATGTACTCCCAGACTCCAAGTGAGTTACCCTAGCCGCTTTATATGTACTCCCATAACCCAAGTGAGTTACCCTAGTCCCATAGAAGTAATTCCTGACCCCAAGTGAGTTACCGTAGCCCATTATAAGTACTCCCTGACTCCACGTGAGTTATCCTAGCCCCTATATATATACTCTCTGACCGCAAGTGAGTTATTCTAATCCCTTTATAAGTACTCCCTGACCCCTAGTGTGTTACCCTAGTCTCATATAAGTACTCCCTGACCGCAAGTGAGTTACCATAGCCCTTTTATAAGTACACCCTGGCCCCAAGTGAGTTATCCTAGCCCCTTTATATGTACTCCCAGACTCCAAGTGAGTTACCCTAGCCGCTTTATATGTACTCCCATACCCCCAGTGAGTTACCCTAGTGCCATAGAAATACTCCCTGACCCTAAGTGAGTTACCATAGCCCCTATATAAATACTCCCTGACCCCAAGTGAGTTATCCCAGCCCCTTTGTATGTACTCTCTGACCGCAAGTGAGTTACCCCAGTCCAATATAAGTACTCCCTGACACCAAGTGAGTTATCCTAGCCCCTTTATATGTACTCTCTGACCGCAAGTGATTAACCCTAGTCCCATATAACTACTCCCTGATCCCAAGTGAGTTACCCTAGTCCCATAGAAGTACTCCCTGACCCCAAGTGAGTTATCCTAGCCCCTATATATATACTCTCTGACCGCAAGTGAGTTATTCTAATCCCTTTATAAGTACTCCCTGACCCCTAGTGTGTTACCCTAGTCTCATATAAGTACTCCCTGACCGCAAGTGAGTTACCATAGCCCTTTTATAAGTACACCCTGGCCCCAAGTGAGTTATCCTAGCCCCTTTATATGTACTCCCAGACTCCAAGTGAGTTACCCTAGCCGCTTTATATGTACTCCCATACCCCCAGTGAGTTACCCTAGTGCCATAGAAATACTCCCTGACCCCAAGTGAGTTACCATAGCCCCTATATAAATACTCCCTGACCCCAAGTGAGTTATCCCAGCCCCTTTGTATGTACTCTCTGACCGCAAGTGAGTTACCCCAGTCCAATATAAGTACTCCCTGACCCCAAGTGAGTTACCATAGCCCCTTTATAAGTACTCCCTGACCCTAAGTGAGTTACCCTAGTCCCATATAAGTACTTCTTGACGCAAAGTGAGTTACCCTAACCCCTTTATAAGTACTCCCTGACCCCAAGTGAGTTACCCTAGCCCCTTAATAAGTACACCCTGGCCCCAAGTGAGTTACCCTGGTCCCATATAAGTACTCAAAGACACCAAGTGAGTTACCCTAGTCCCATATAAGTACTCCTTGACCCAAAGTGAGTTAACCTAGCCCCTTTATAAGTACTCCCTGACCCCAAGTGAGTTACCCTGGTCCCATATAAGTACTCACAGACACCAAGTGAGTTATCCTAGCCCCTTTATATGTACTCTCTGACCGCAAGTGATTAACCCTAGTCCCATATAACTACTCCCTGATCCCAAGTGAGTTACCCTAGTCCCATAGAAGTACTCCCTGACCCCAAGTGAGTTATCCTAGCCCTTTATATGTACTCTCTGACCGCAAGTGAGTTACCCTAGTCACATAGAAATACTCCCTGACCCCAAGAGAGTTATTCTAGCCCCTTTATATGTACTCTCTGACCGCAAGTAAGTTATCCTAGCCCCTTTATATGTACTCCCAGACCCCCAGTGAGTTACCCTAGTCCCTTATAAGTACTCCCTGACCCCAAGTGGGTTATCCTAGCCCCTTTATATGTACTCTCTGACCGCATGTGAGTTATCCTAGCCACTTTATATGTACTCGCAGACACCAAGTGAGTTACCCTAGTCCCATATAAGTACTCCTTGACCCAAAGTGCGTTACCCTAGCCCCTTTATAAGTACTCCCTGACACCAAGTGTGTTACCCTAGTCCCATCTAAGTACTCCTAGACCCAAAGTGAGTTAACCTAGCCCCTTTATAAGTACTCCCTGACTCCAAGTGAGTTACCCTGGTCCCATATAAGTACTCACAGACACCAAGTGAGTTACCCTAGTCCCATATAAGTACTCCTTGACCCAAAGTGAGTTACCATATCACCTTTATAAGTACTCCCTGACCCCAAGTGAGTTATCCTAGCCCCTTTATATGTACTCTTTGACTGCAAGTGAGTTATCCTATTCCATTTATATGTACTCTCAGACCCCAAGTGAGTTACCCTAGTCCCATATAAATACACCCTGACCCTATGTGAGTTACCCTAGTCCCATATAAGTACTCCCTGACCCCAAGTGAGTTACCCTAGCCCCTATATAAGTATCCCTGACACCAAGTGAGTTATCCTAGCCCTTTATATGTACTCCCAGACCCCAAGTGAGTTATCCCAGTCCCTTATAAGTACTCCCTGACCCCAAGTGAGTTACCATATCACCTTTATAAGTACTCCCTGACCCCAAGTAAGTTATCCTAGCCCCTTTATATGTACTCTCTGACCGCAAGTGAGTTACCCTAGCCCCTTTGTATGTACTCTCTGACCGCAAGTGAGTTACCCTAGCCCCTTGGTATGTACTCTCTGATCGCAAGTGAGTTATCCTAACCCCTTTATAAGTACTCAATGACACCATGTGAGTTATCCTATCCCCTTTATATGTACTCTCAGACCCCAAGTGAGTTACCCTAGTCCCATATAAGTACTCCCAGACCCCAAGTGAGTTACCCTAGTGCCATAGAAGTACTCCCTGACCCCAAGTGTGTTACCCTAACCCCTTTATAAGTACTCCCTGACCCCAAGTGAGTTATCCTAGTCCATTTATATGTACTCTCTGACCGCAAGTGAGTTACCGTAGTCCCATAGTAGTACTCTCTGACCCCAAGTGAGTTACCCTAGTGCCATAGAAGTACTCCCTGACCCCAAGTGTGTTACCCTAACCCCTTTATAAGTACTCCCTGACCCCAAGTGAGTTACCCTAGCCCCTATATAAGTATCCCTGACACCAAGTGAGTTATCCTAGCCCTTTATATGTACTCCCAGACCCCAAGTGAGTTATCCCAGTCCCTTATAAGTACTCCCTGACCCCAAGTGAGTTACCATATCACCTTTATAAGTACTCCCTGACCCCAAGTGAGTTATCCTAGCCCCTTTATATGTACTCTCTGACCGCAAGTGAGTTACCCTAGCCCCTTTGTATGTACTCTCTGACCGCAAGTGAGTTACCCTAGCCCCTTGGTATGTACTCTCTGATCGCAAGTGAGTTATCCTAACCCCTTTATAAGTACTCAATGACACCATGTGAGTTATCCTATCCCCTTTATATGTACTCTCAGACCCCAAGTGAGTTACCCTAGTCCCATATAAGTACTCCCAGACCCCAAGTGAGTTACCCTAGTGCCATAGAAGTACTCCCTGACCCCAAGTGTGTTACCCTAACCCCTTTATAAGTACTCCCTGACCCCAAGTGAGTTATCCTAGTCCATTTATATGTACTCTCTGACCGCAAGTGAGTTACCGTAGTCCCATAGTAGTACTCTCTGACCCCAAGTGAGTTACCCTAGTGCCATAGAAGTACTCCCTGACCCCAAGTGTGTTACCCTAACCCCTTTATAAGTACTCCCTGACCCCAGTGAGTTACCCTAGTGCCATAGAAGTATTCCTTGACCCAAAGTGCGTTACCCTAGCCCCTTTATAAGTACTCCCTGACCCCAAGTGAGTTACCATATCACCTGTATAAGTACTCCCTGACCCCAAGTGAGTTATCCTAGCCCCTTTATATGTACTCTCTGACCGCAAGTGAGTTACCGTAGTCCCATAGTAGTACTCTCTGACCCCAAGTGAGTTATCCTAGCCCCTTTATATGTACTCCCTGACCGCAAGTGAGTTACCGTAGTCACATAGAAATACTCCCTGACCCCAAGAGAGTTATTCTAGCCCCTTTATATGTACTCTCTGACCGCAAGTGAGTTTTCCTAGCCCCTTTATATGTACTCCCAGACCCCCAGTGAGTTACCGTAGTCCCTTATAAGTACTCTCTGACCCCAAGTGAGTTACCCTAGCTCCTTAATAAGTACACCCTGGCCCCAAGTGAGTTACCCTGGTCCTATATAAGTACTCACAGACACCAAGTGAGTTACCATAGCCCCTATATAAGTTCACCCTGGCCCCAAGTGAGTTATCCTAGCCCCATTATATGTACTCCCAGACTCCAAGTGAGTTACCCTAGCCGCTTTATATGTACTCCCATAACCCAAGTGAGTTACCCTAGTCCCATAGAAGTAATTCCTGACCCCAAGTGAGTTACCGTAGCCCATTATAAGTACTCCCTGACTCCACGTGAGTTATCCTAGCCCCTTTATGTATACTCTCTGACCGCAAGTGTGTTATTCTAACCCCTTTATAAGTACTGCCTGACCCCTAGTGTGTTACCCTAGTCTCATATAAGTACTCCCTGACCGCAAGTGAGTTACCATAGCCCTTTTATAGGTACACCCTGGCCCCAAGTGAGTTATCCTAGCCCCTTTATATGTACTCCCAGACTCCAAGTGAGTTACCCTAGCCGCTTTATATGTACTCCCATACCCCCAGTGAGTTACCCTAGTGCCATAGAAATACTCCCTGACCACAAGTGAGTTACCATAGCCCCTATATAAATACTCCCTGACCCCAAGTGAGTTATCCCAACCCCTTTGTATGTACTCTCTGACCGCAAGTGAGTTACCCCAGTCCAATATAAGTACTCCCTGACCCCAAGTGTGTTACCCTGGTGCCATATAAGTACTCACAGACACCAAGTGAGTTATCCTAGCCCCTTTATATGTACTCTCTGACCGCAAGTGAGTAACCCTAGTCCCATATAACTACTCCCTGATCCCAAGTGAGTTACCCTGGTCCCACATAAGTACTCCCAGACCCCAAGTGAGTTACCCTAGTCCCATATAAGTACTCCCAGACCCCAAGTGAGTTACCCTAGTCTCATATAAGTACTCCCTGACCGCAAGTGAGTTACCATAGCCCTTTTATAGGTACACCCTTGCCCCAAGTGAGTTATCCTAGCCCCTTTATATGTACTCCCAGACTCCAAGTGAGTTACCCTAGCCGCTTTATATGTACTCCCATACCCCCAGTGAGTTACCCTAGTGCCATAGAAATACTCCCTGACCCCAAGTGTATTACCCTAACCCCTTTATAAGTACTCCCTGACCCCAAGTGAGTTATCCTAGCCCATTTATATGTACTCTCTGACCGCAAGTTAGTTACCCTAGTCCTATAGTAGTACTCCCTGACCCCAGTGAGTTACCCTAGTGCCATAGAAGTAATCCTTGACCCAAAGTGCGTTACCTTAGCCCCTTTATAAGTACTCCCTGACCCCAAGTGAGTTACCATATCACCTGTATAAGTACTCCCTGACCCCAAGTGAGTTATCCTAGCCCCTTTATATGTACTCTCTGACCGCAAGTGAGTTACCGTAGTCCCATAGTAGTAATCTCTGACCCCAAGTGAGTTATCCTAGCCCCTTTATATGTACTCTCTGACCGAAAGTGAGTTATCCTAGCCCCTTTATATGTACTCCCAGACCCCTAGTGAGTTACCCTAGTCCCTTATAAGTACTCCCTGACCCCAAGTGAGTTACCCTACCCCCTTAATAAGTACACCCTGGCCCCAAGTGAGTTACCCTGGTCCCATATAAGTACTCCTTGACCCACAATGAGTTAACCTAGCCCCTTTATAAGTACTCCCTGACTCCAAGTGAGTTACCCTGGTCCTATATAAGTACTCACAGACACCAAGTGAGTTACCCTATTCCCATATAAGTACTCCAAGACCCAAAGTGCCTTACCCTAGCCCCTTTATAAGTACTCCCTGACCCCAAGTGAGTTACCCTAGTCCCATATAAGTACTGCTTGACGCAAAGTGAGTTACCCTAACCCCTTTATAAGTACTCCCTGACCCCAAGTGAGTTATCCTAGCCCCTTTATATGTACTCTCTGACCGCAAGTTAGTTACCCTAGTCCCATAGTAGTACTCCCTGACCCCAGTGATTTACCCTAGTGCCATAGAAGTACTCCTTGACCCAAAGTGCGTTACCCTAGCCCCTTTATAAGTACTCCCTGACCCCAAGTGAGTTACCATATCACCTTTATAAGTACTCCCTGACCCCAATTGAGTTATCCTAGCCCCTTTATATGTACTCTCTGATTGCAAGTTAGTTATCCTAGTCCCATAGTAGTACTCCCTGACCCAAGTGAGTTACCCTAGTCCCATATAAGTACTGCTTGACGCAAAGTGAGTTACCCTAACCCCTTTATAAGTACTCCCTGACCCCAAGTGAGTTATCCTAGCCCCTTTATATGTACTCTCTGACCGCAAGTTAGTTACCCTAGTCCCATAGTAGTACTCCCTGACCCCAGTGAGTTACCCTAGTGCCATAGAAGTACTCCCTGACCCCAAGTGAGTTACCCTAGCCCCTATATAAGTACTCCCTGACCCCAAGTGAGTTATCCTAGCCCCTTTATATGTACTCTCTGACCGCAAGTGAGTAACCCTAGTCCCATATAAGTACTCCCTGACCCCAGTGAGTTACCCTAGTGCCATAGAAGTACTCCCTGACCCCAAGTGAGTTACCCTAGCCCCTATATAAGTACTCCCTGACCCCAAGTGAGTTATCCCAGCCCCTTTGTATGTACTCTCTGACCGCAAGTGAGTTACCCCAGTCCAATATAAGTACTCCCTGACCCCAAGTGAGTTACCATAGCCCCTTTATAAGTACTCCCTGACCCCAAGTGAGTTACCCTAACCCCTTTATAAGTACTCCCTGACCCCAAGTGAGTTACCCTAGCCCCTTAATAAGTACACCCTGGCCCCAAGTGAGTTACCCTGGTCCCATATAAGTACTCAAAGACACCAAGTGAGTTACCCTAGTCCCATATAAGTACTCCTTGACCCAAAGTGAGTTAACCTAGCCCCTTTATAAGTACTCCCTGACCCCAAGTGAGTTACCCTGGTCCCATATAAGTACTCACAGACACCAAGTGAGTTATCCTAGCCCCTTTATATGTACTCTCTGACCGCAAGTGATTAACCCTAGTCCCATATAACTACTCCCTGATCCCAAGTGAGTTACCCTAGTCCCATAGAAGTACTCCCTGACCCCAAGTGAGTTATCCTAGCCCCTTTATATGTACTCTCTGACCGCAAGTGAGTTACCCTAGTCACATAGAAATACTCCCTGACCCCAAGAGAGTTATTCTAGCCCCTTTATATGTACTCTCTGACCGCAAGTGAGTTATCCTAGCCCCTTTATATGTACTCCCAGACCCCCAGTGAGTTACCCTAGTCCCTTATAAGTACTCCCTGACCCCAAGTGGGTTATCCTAGCCCCTTTATATGTACTCTCTGACCGCATGTGAGTTATCCTAGCCCCTTTATATGTACTCGCAGACACCAAGTGAGTTACCCTAGTCCCATATAAGTACTCCTTGACCCAAAAGTGCGTTACCCTAGCCCCTTTATAAGTACTCCCTGACACCAAGTGTGTTACCCTAGTCCCATATAAGTACTCCTAGACCCAAAGTGAGTTAACCTAGCCCCTTTATAAGTACTCCCTGACTCCAAGTGAGTTACCCTGGTCCCATATAAGTACTCACAGACACCAAGTGAGTTACCCTAGTCCCATATAAGTACTCCTTGACCCAAAGTGAGTTACCATATCACCTTTATAAGTACTCCCTGACCCCAAGTGAGTTATCCTAGCCCCTTTATATGTACTCTTTTACTGCAAGTGAGTTATCCTATTCCATTTATATGTACTCTCAGACCCCAAGTGAGTTACCCTAGTCCCATATAAATACACCCTGACCCTATGTGAGTTACCCTAGTCCCATATAAGTACTCCCTGACCCCAAGTGAGTTACCATAGCCCCTTTATAAGTACTCCCTGACCCCAAGTGAGTTATCCTAGCCCCTTTATATGTACTCTCTGACCGCAAGTGAGTTACCCTAGCCCTTTGTATGTACTCTCTGACCGCAAGTGCGTTATTCTAGCCCCTTTATAAGTACTCCTCGACCCCAAGTGAGTTACCATATCACCTTTATAAGTACTCCCTGACCCCAAGTGAGTTATCCTAACCCCTTTATAAGTACTCAATGACACCATGTGAGTTATCCTATCCCCTTTATATGTACTCCCCGACCCCAAGTGAGTTACCCTAGCCCCTATATAAGTATCCCTGACACCAAGTGAGTTACCCTAGTCCCATATAAGTACTCCCAGACCCCAAGTGAGTTACCCTAGTCCAATAGAAGTACTCCCTGACCCCAAGTGTGTTACCCTAGTCACATAGAAGTACTCCCTGACCCCAAGTGAGTTATCCTAGTTCCATAGAAGTACTCCCTGACCACAAGTGAGTTACCCTGGTCCCATATAAGTACTCACAGGCACCAAGTGAGTTACCCTAGTCCCATATAAGTACTCCTTGACCCAAAGTGCGTTACCCTAGCCCCTTTATAAGTACTCCCTGACCCCAAGTGAGTTACCATATCACCTGTATAAGTACTCCCTGACCCCAAGTGAGTTATCCTAGCCCCTTTATATGCACTCTCCGACCGCAAGTGAGTTATCCTAGCCCTTTATATATACTCCCAGACCCCAAGTGAGTTATGCCAGTCCCTTATAAGTACTCCCTGACCCCAAGTGAGTTACCATATCACCTTTATAAGTACTCCCTGACCCCAAGTGAGTTACCATAGCCCCTTTATAAGTACTCCCTGACCCTAAGTGAGTTACCCTAGTCCCATATAAGTACTTCTTGACGCAAAGTGAGTTACCCTAACCCCTTTATAAGTACTCCCTGACCCCAAGTGAGTTACCCTAGCCCCTTAATAAGTACACCCTGGCCCCAAGTGAGTTACCCTGGTCCCATATAAGTACTCAAAGACACCAAGTGAGTTACCCTAGTCCCATATAAGTACTCCTTGACCCAAAGTGAGTTAACCTAGCCCCTTTATAAGTACTCCCTGACCCCAAGTGAGTTACCCTGGTCCCATATAAGTACTCACAGACACCAAGTGAGTTATCCTAGCCCCTTTATATGTACTCTCTGACCGCAAGTGATTAACCCTAGTCCCATATAACTACTCCCTGATCCCAAGTGAGTTACCCTAGTCCCATAGAAGTACTCCCTGACCCCAAGTGAGTTATCCTAGCCCCTTTATATGTACTCTCTGACCGCAAGTGAGTTACCCTAGTCACATAGAAATACTCCCTGACCCCAAGAGAGTTATTCTAGCCCCTTTATATGTACTCTCTGACCGCAAGTGAGTTATCCTAGCCCCTTTATATGTACTCCCAGACCCCCAGTGAGTTACCCTAGTCCCTTATAAGTACTCCCTGACCCCAAGTGGGTTATCCTAGCCCCTTTATATGTACTCTCTGACCGCATGTGAGTTATCCTAGCCCCTTTATATGTACTCGCAGACACCAAGTGAGTTACCCTAGTCCCATATAAGTACTCCTTGACCCAAAGTGCGTTACCCTAGCCCCTTTATAAGTACTCCCTTACACCAAGTGTGTTACCCTAGTCCCATATAAGTACTCCTAGACCCAAAGTGAGTTAACCTAGCCCCTGTATAAGTACTCCCTGACTCCAAGTGAGTTACCCTAGTCCCATATAAGTACTTCTTGACGCAAAGTGAGTTACCCTAACCGCTTTATAAGTACTCCCTGACCCCAAGTGAGTTACCCTAGCCCCTTAATAAGTACACCCTGGCCCCAAGTGAGTTACCCTGGTCCCATATAAGTACTCAAAGACACCAAGTGAGTTACCCTAGTCCCATATAAGTACTCCTTGACCCAAAGTGAGTTAACCTAGCCCCTTTATAAGTACTCCCTGACCCCAAGTGAGTTACCCTGGTCCCATATAAGTACTCACAGACACCAAGTGAGTTATCCTAGCCCCTTTATATGTACTCTCTGACCGCAAGTGATTAACCCTAGTCCCATATAACTACTCCCTGATCCCAAGTGAGTTACCCTAGTCCCATAGAAGTACTCCCTGACCCCAAGTGAGTTATCCTAGCCCCTTTATATGTACTCTCTGACCGCAAGTGAGTTACCCTAGTCACATAGAAATACTCCCTGACCCCAAGAGAGTTATTCTAGCCCCTTTATATGTACTCTCTGACCGCAAGTGAGTTATCCTAGCCCCTTTATATGTACTCCCAGACCCCCAGTGAGTTACCCTAGTCCCTTATAAGTACTCCCTGACCCCAAGTGGGTTATCCTAGCCCCTTTATATGTACTCTCTGACCGCATGTGAGTTATCCTAGCCCCTTTATATGTACTCGCAGACACCAAGTGAGTTACCCTAGTCCCATATAAGTACTCCTTGACCCAAAGTGCGTTACCCTAGCCCCTTTATAAGTACTCCCTTTCACCAAGTGTGTTACCCTAGTCCCATATAAATACTCCTAGACCCAAAGTGAGTTAACCTAGCCCCTTTATAAGTACTCCCTGACTCCAAGTGAGTTACCCTGGTCCCATATAAGTACTCACAGACACCATGTGAGTTACCCTAGTCCCATATAAGTACTCCTTGACCCAAAGTGAGTTACCATATCACCTTTATAAGTACTCCCTGACCCCAAGTGAGTTATCCTAGCCCCTTTATATGTACTCTTTGACTGCAAGTGAGTTATCCTATTCCATTTATATGTACTCTCAGACCCCAAGTGAGTTACCCTAGTCCCATATAAATACACCCTGACCCTATGTGAGTTACCCTAGTCCCATATAAGTACTCCCTGACCCCAAGTGAGTTACCATAGCCCCTTTATAAGTACTCCCTGACCCCAAGTGAGTTATCCTAGCCCCTTTATATGTACTCTCTGACCGCAAGTGAGTTACCCTAGCCCTTTGTATGTACTCTCTGACCGCAAGTGAGTTATCCTAGCCCCTTTATATGTACTCTCTGACCGCAAGTGAGTTACCCTAGTCACATAGAAATACTCCCTGACCCCAAGAGAGTTATTCTAGCCCCTTTATATGTACTCTCTGACCGCAAGTGAGTTATCCTAGCCCCTTTATATGTACTCCCAGACCCCCAGTGAGTTACCCTAGTCCCTTATAAGTACTCCCTGACCCCAAGTGGGTTATCCTAGCCCCTTTATATGTACTCTCTGACCGCATGTGAGTTATCCTAGCCCCTTTATATGTACTCGCAGACACCAAGTGAGTTACCCTAGTCCCATATAAGTACTCCTTGACCCAAAGTGCGTTACCCTAGCCCCTTTATAAGTACTCCCTGACACCAAGTGTGTTACCCTAGTCCCATATAAGTACTCCTAGACCCAAAGTGAGTTAACCTAGCCCCTTTATAAGTACTCCCTGACTCCAAGTGAGTTACCCTGGTCCCATATAAGTACTCACAGACACCAAGTGAGTTACCCTAGTCCCATATAAGTACTCCTTGACCCAAAGTGAGTTACCATATCACCTTTATAAGTACTCCCTGACCCCAAGTTAGTTATCCTAGCCCCTTTATATGTACTCTTTGACTGCAAGTGAGTTATCCTATTCCATTTATATGTACTCTCAGACCCCAAGTGAGTTACCCTAGTCCCATATAAATACACCCTGACCCTATGTGAGTTACCCTAGTCCCATATAAGTACTCCCTGACCCCAAGTGAGTTACCATAGCCCCTTTATAAGTACTCCCTGACCCCAAGTGAGTTATCCTAGCCCCTTTATATGTACTCTCTGACCGCAAGTGAGTTACCCTAGCCCTTTGTATGTACTCTCTGACCGCAAGTGCGTTATTCTAGCCCCTTTATAAGTATACCCTGACCCCAAGTGAGTTACCATATCACCTTTATAAGTACTCCCTGACCCCAAGTGAGTTATCCTAACCCCTTTATAAGTACTCAATGACACCATGTGAGTTATCCTATCCCCTTTATATGTACTCTCAGACCCCAAGTGAGTTACCCTAGTCCCATATAAATACACCCTGACCCTATGTGAGTTACCCTAGTCCCATATAAGTACTCCCCGACCCCAAGTGAGTTACCCTAGCCCCTATATAAGTATCCCTGACACCAAGTGAGTTACCCTAGTCCCATATAAGTACTCCCAGACCCCAAGTGAGTTACCCTAGTCCAATAGAAGTACTCCCTGACCCCAAGTGTGTTACCCTAGTCACATAGAAGTACTCCCTGACCCCAAGTGAGTTATCCTAGTTCCATAGAAGTACTCCCTGACCACAAGTGAGTTACCCTGGTCCCATATAAGTACACACAGGCACCAAGTGAGTTACCCTAGTCCCATATAAGTACTCCTTGACCCAAAGTGCGTTACCCTAGCCCCTATATAAGTATCCCTGACACCAAGTGAGTTACCCTAGTCCCATATAAGTACTCCCAGACCCCAAGTGAGTTACCCTAGTCCAATAGAAGTACTCCCTGACCCCAAGTGTGTTACCCTAGTCACATAGAAGTACTCCCTGACCCCAAGTGAGTTATCCTAGTTCCATAGAAGTACTCCCTGACCACAAGTGAGTTACCCTGGTCCCATATAAGTACTCACAGGCACCAAGTGAGTTACCCTAGTCCCATATAAGTACTCCTTGACAAAAAGTGCGTTACCCTAGCCCCTTTATAAGTACTCCCTGACCCCAAGTGAGTTATCCTAGCCCCTTTATATGTACTCCCAGACCCCAAGTGAGTTATCCCAGTCCCTTATAAGTACTCCCTGACCCCAAGTGAGTTATCCTAGCCCCTTTATATGTACTCTCCGACCGCAAGTGAGTTATCCTAGCCCTTTATATGTACTCCCAGACCCCAAGTGAGTTATCCCAGTCCCTTATAAGTACTACCTGACCCCAAGTGAGTTACCATATCACCTTTATAAGTACTCCCTGACCCCAAGTGAGTTATCCTAGCCCCTTTATATGTACTCTCTGACCGCAAGTGAGTTACCCTAGCCCCTTTGTATCGTACTCTCTGACCGCAAGTGAGTTACCCTAGCCCCTTTGTATGTACTCTCTGATCGCAAGTGAGTTATCCTAACCCCTTTATAAGTACTCCCTGACCCCAAGTGAGTTATGCTAGTTCCATAGAAGTACTCCCTGACCACAAGTGAGTTACCCTGGTCCCATATAAGTACACACAGGCACCAAGTGAGTTACCCTAGTCCCATATAAGTACTCCTTGACCCAAAGTGCGTTACCCTAGCCCCTATATAAGTATCCCTGACACCAAGTGAGTTACCCTAGTCCCATATAAGTACTCCCAGACCCCAAGTGAGTTACCCTAGTCCAATAGAAGTACTCCCTGACCCCAAGTGTGTTACCCTAGTCACATAGAAGTATCCCCTGACCCCAAGTGAGTAATCCTAGTTCCATAGAAGTACTCCCTGACCACAAGTGAGTTACCCTGGTCCCTTATAAGTACTCACAGGCACCAAGTAAGTTACCCTAGTCCTAATAAGTACTCCCTGACCTCAAGTGAGTTACCATATCAGCTTTATAAGTACTCCCTGACTCCAAGTGAGTTATCCTAGCCCCTTTATATGTACTCTCTGACCGCAAGTAAGTTACCCTAGTCCCATAGTAGTACTCCCTGACCCCAAGTGAGTTACCATAGCCCCTTTATAAGTACTCCCTGACCCCAAGTGAGTTATCCTAGCCCCCATATATGTACTCTTTGACTGCAAGTGAGTTATCCTATCCCCTTTATATGTACTCTCAAACCCCAAGTGAGTTACGCTAGTCCCATATAAATACACCCTGACCCTAAGTGAGTTACCATAGCCCCTTTATAAGTACTCCCTGACCCCAAATGAGTTACCCTGGTCCCATATAAGTACTCCCAGACACCAAGTGATTTACTCTAGCCCCTTTATAAGTACTCCCTGACCCCAAGTGAGTTACCCTAGTCCCATATTAGTACTCCCAGACCCCAAGTGAGTTACCCCAGTCCCATATTAGTACTCCCAGCCCCCAAGTGAGTTACCATAGCCCCTTTATAAGTACACCCTGGCCCCAAGTGAATTACCCTGGTCCCATATAAGTACTCCCATACACCAAGTGAGTTACCCTATCCCCTTTATAAATACTCCCTGACCCCAAATAAGTTACCCTGGTCCCATATAAGAACTCCCAGACACCAAGTGAGTTACCCTAGCCCCTTTATAAGTACTCCCTGACCCCAAGTGAGTTACCCTAGTCCCATATAAGTACTCCCTGACCCCAAGTGAGTTACCCTAGTCACTTAGAAGTACTCCCTGACCTCAAGTAAGTTACCCTAGTCACATAGAAGTACTCCTTGACCCCAAGTGAGTTATCCTAGCCCCTTTATATGTACTCTCTGACCGCAAGTGAGTTACCCTAATTCCATAGTAGTACTCCCAGACCCCAAGTGAGTTACCCCAGTCCCTTATAAGTACTCCCTGACCACAAGTGAGTTACCATATCACCTTTATAAGTACTCCCTGACCCCAAGTGAGTTATCCTAGCCCATTTACATGTACTCTCTGACCGCAAGTAAGTTACCCTAGTCCCATAGTAGTACTCCCTGACCCCAAGTGAGTTACCATAGCCCCTTTATAAGTACTCCCTGACACCAAGGGAGTTATCCTAGCCCCCATATATGTACTCTTTGACTGCAAGTGAGTTATCCTATCCCCTTTATATGTACTCTCAGACCCTTAGTGAGTTACCCTAGTCTCATATAAATACACCCTGACACTAAGTGAGTTACCCTAATCCCATATAAGTACTCCCTGACCCCAAGTGAGTTACCATAGCCCCTTTATAAGTACTCCCTGACCCCAAGTGAGTTATCCTAGCCTTTTTATATGTACTTTCTGACGGCAAGTGAGTTATCCTAGCCCCTTTATATGTACTCTCAGACCCCAAGTGAGTTACCCTACTCCTAATAAGTACTCCCTGACCCCAAGTGAGTTACCCTAGCCCCTATATAAGTACTCCCTGACCCCAAGTGAGTTACCCTAGTCCCCTAGAAGTACTCCCTGACCCCAAGTAAGTTACTCTAGTCACATAGAAGTACTCCCTGACCCCAAGTGAGTTACCCTAGCCCTTTAATAAGTACACCCTGGCCCCAAGTGAGTTACCCTGGTCTCATATAAGTACTCACAGACACCAAGTGAGTTACCCTAGTCCCATATAAGTACTCCTTGACCCAAAGTGAGTTACCCTAGCCCCTTTATAAGTAGTCCCTGACCCCATGTGAGTTACCCTAGTACATAGAAGTACTGCCTGACCCCAAGTGTGTTACCCTAGTCACTTAGAAGTACTCCCTGACCCCAAGTGAGTTACCCTAGTCCCATATAAGTATTCCCAGACCCCAAGTGAGTTACCATAGCCCCTTTATAAGTACTCCCTGACCCCAAGTGAGTTACCATATCACCTTTATAAGTATTCCCTGACCCCAAGTGAGTTATCCTAGCCCCTTTATATGTACTCTCTGACCGCAAGTGAGTTACCCTAGCCCCTTTGTATGTACTCTCTGACCACAAGTGAGTTACCCTAGCCCTTTTGTATGTACTCTCTGATCGCAAGTGAGTTATCCTAACCCCTTTATAAGTACTCAATGACACCATGTGAGTTATCCTATCCCCTTTATATGTACTCTCAGACCCAAGTGAGTTACCCTAGTCCCATATAAATACACCCTGACCCTATGTGAGTTACCCTAGTCCCATATAAGTACTCCGTGACCCCAAGTGAGTTACCCTAGCCCCTATATAAGTATCCCTGACACCAAGTGAGTTACCCTAGTCCCAAATAAGTACTCCCAGACCCCAAGTGAATTACCCTAGTCCAATAGAAGTACTCCCTGACCCCAAGTGTGTTACCCTAGTCACATAGAAGTATCCCCTGACCCCAAGTGAGTTATCCTATTTCCATAGAAGTACTCCCTGACCACAAGTGAGTTACCCTGGTCCCATATAAGTACTCACAGGCACCAAGTGAGTTACCCTAGTCCCATATAAGTACTCCTTGACCCAAAGTGCGTTACCCTAGCCCCTTTATAAGTACTCCATGACCCCAAGTGAGTTACCATATAACCTGTATAAGTACTCCCTGACCCCAAGTGAGTTATCCTAGCCCCTTTATATGTACTCTCTGACCGCAAGTGAGTTACCGTAGTCCCATAGTAGTAATCCCTGACCCCAAGTGAGTTATCCTAGCCCCTTTATATGTACTCTCTGACCGCAAGTGAGTTACCCTAGTCACCTAGAAGTACTCCCTGACCCCAAGTGAGCTATCCTTGTTCCATAGAAGTACTCCCTGACCCCAAGAGTGTTACCCTAGTCCCATATAAGTACTCCCTGACCCAAAATGTGTTGTCCTAGCCCCTTTATAAGTACTCCCTGACCCCAAGGGAGTTATCCTAGCCCCCATATATGTACTCTTTGACTGAAAGTGAGTTATCCTAGCCCATTTATATGTACTCTCTGACCGCAAGTAAGTTACCCTAGTCCCATAGTAGTACTCCCTGACCCCAATTGAGTTACCATAGCCCCTTTATAATTACTCCCTGACCCCAAGGGAGTTATCCTAGCCCCCATATATGTACTCTTTGACTGCAAGTGAGTTATCCTATCCCCTTTATATGTACTCTCAGACCCTTAGTGAGTTACCCTAGTCCCATATAAATACACCCTGACACTAAGTGAGTTACCCTAGTCCCATATAAGTACTCCCTGACCCCAAGTGAGTTACCATAGCCCCTTTATAAGTACTCCCTGACCCCAAGTGAGTTATCCTAGCCTTTTTATATTTACTTTCTGACGGCAAGTGAGTTATCCTAGCCCCTTTATATGTACTCTCAGACCCCAAGTGAGTTACCCTAGTCCTAATAAGTACTCCCTGACCCCAAGTGATTTACCCTAGCCCCTATATAAGTACTCCCTGACCCCAAGTGTGTTACCCTAGTCCCCTAGAAGTACTCCCTGACCCCAAGTAAGTTACTCTAGGCACATAGAAGTACTCCTTGACCCCAAGTGAGCTAACCCAGCCCCTTTATATGTACTCTCCGACCGCAAGTGAGTTATCCTAGCCCTTTATATGTACTCCCAGACCCCAAGTGAGTTATCCCAGTCCCTTATAAGTACTCCCTGACCCCATGTGAGTTACCCTAGTACATAGAAGTACTCCCTGACCCCAAGTGTGTTACCCTAGTCACTTAGAAGTACTCCCTGACCCCAAGTGAGTTACCCTAGTCCCATATAAGTATTCCCAGACCCCAAGTGAGTTACCATAGCCCCTTTATAAGTACTCCCTGACCCCAAGTGAGTTACCATATCACCTTTATAAGTATTCCCTGACCCCAAGTGAGTTATCCTAGCCCCTTTATATGTACTCTCTGACCGCAAGTGAGTTACCCTAGCCCCTTTGTATGTACTCTCTGACCACAAGTGAGTTACCCTAGCCCTTTTGTATGTACTCTCTGATCGCAAGTGAGTTATCCTAACCCCTTTATAAGTACTCAATGACACCATGTGAGTTATCCTATCCCCTTTATATGTACTCTCAGACCCAAGTGAGTTACCCTAGTCCCATATAAATACACCCTGACCCTATGTGAGTTACCCTAGTCCCATATAAGTACTCCGTGACCCCAAGTGAGTTACCCTAGCCCCTATATAAGTATCCCTGACACCAAGTGAGTTACCCTAGTCCCATATAAGTACTCCCAGACCCCAAGTGAATTACCCTAGTCCAATAGAAGTACTCCCTGACCCCAAATGTGTTACCCTAGTCACATAGAAGTATCCCCTGACCCCAAGTGAGTTATCCTATTTCCATAGAAGTACTCCCTGACCACAAGTGAGTTACCCTGGTCCCATATAAGTACTCACAGGCACCAAGTGAGTTACCCTAGTCCCATATAAGTACTCCTTGACCCAAAGTGCGTTACCCTAGCCCCTTTATAAGTACTCCATGACCCCAAGTGAGTTACCATATAACCTGTATAAGTACTCCCTGACCCCAAGTGAGTTATCCTAGCCCCTTTATATGTACTCTCTGACCGCAAGTGAGTTACCGTAGTCCCATAGTAGTACTCCCTGACCCCAAGTGAGTTATCCTAGCCCTTTTATATGTACTCTCTGACCGCAAGTGAGTTACCCTAGTCACCTAGAAGTACTCCCTGACCGCAAGTGAGCTATCCTTGTTCCATAGAAGTACTCCCTGACCCCAAGAGTGTTACCCTAGTCCCATATAAGTACTCCCTGACCCAAAATGTGTTGTCCTAGCCCCTTTATAAGTACTCCCTGACCCCAAGTGAGTTATCCTAGCCCCTTTATATGTACTCTCCGACCGCAAGTGAGTTATCCTAGCCCTTTATATGTACTCCCAGACCCCAAGTGAGTTATCCCAGTCCCTTATAAGTACTCCCTGACCCCAAGTGAGTTATCCTAGCCCCTTTATATGTACTCTCCGACCGCAAGTGAGTTATCCTAGCCCTTTATATGTACTCCCAGACCCCAAGTGAGTTATCCCAGTCCCTTATAAGTACTACCTGACCCCAAGTGAGTTACCATATCACCTTTATAAGTACTCCCTGACCCCAAGTGAGTTATCCTAGCCCCTTTATATGTACTCTCTGACCGCAAGTGAGTTACCCTAGCCCCTTTGTATCGTACTCTCTGACCGCAAGTGAGTTACCCTAGCCCCTTTGTATGTACTCTCTGATCGCAAGTGAGTTATCCTAACCCCTTTATAAGTACTCCCTGACCCCAAGTGAGTTATGCTAGTTCCATAGAAGTACTCCCTGACCACAAGTGAGTTACCCTGGTCCCATATAAGTACACACAGGCACCAAGTGAGTTACCCTAGTCCCATATAAGTACTCCTTGACCCAAAGTGCGTTACCCTAGCCCCTATATAAGTATCCCTGACACCAAGTGAGTTACCCTAGTCCCATATAAGTACTCCCAGACCCCAAGTGAGTTACCCTAGTCCAATAGAAGTACTCCCTGACCCCAAGTGTGTTACCCTAGTCACATAGAAGTATCCCCTGACCCCAAGTGAGTAATCCTAGTTCCATAGAAGTACTCCCTGACCACAAGTGAGTTACCCTGGTCCCATATAAGTACTCACAGGCACCAAGTAAGTTACCCTAGTCTTAATAAGTACTCCCTGACCTCAAGTGAGTTACCATATCAGCTTTATAAGTACTCCCTGACTCCAAGTGAGTTATCCTAGCCCCTTTATATGTACTCTCTGACCGCAAGTAAGTTACCCTAGTCCCATAGTAGTACTCCCTGACCCCAAGTGAGTTACCATAGCCCCTTTATAAGTACTCCCTGACCCCAAGTGAGTTATCCTAGCCCCCATATATGTACTCTTTGACTGCAAGTGAGTTATCCTATCCCCTTTATATGTACTCTCAAACCCCAAGTGAGTTACGCTAGTCCCATATAAATACACCCTGACCCTAAGTGAGTTACCATAGCCCCTTTATAAGTACTCCCTGACCCCAAATGAGTTACCCTGGTCCCATATAAGTACTCCCAGACACCAAGTGATTTACTCTAGCCCCTTTATAAGTACTCCCTGACCCCAAGTGAGTTACCCTAGTCCCATATTAGTACTCCCAGACCCCAAGTGAGTTACCCCAGTCCCATATTAGTACTCCCAGCCCCCAAGTGAGTTACCATAGCCCCTTTATAAGTACACCCTGGCCCCAAGTGAATTACCCTGGTCCCATATAAGTACTCCCATACACCAAGTGAGTTACCCTATCCCCTTTATAAATACTCCCTGACCCCAAATAAGTTACCCTGGTCCCATATAAGAACTCCCAGACACCAAGTGAGTTACCCTAGCCCCTTTATAAGTACTCCCTGACCCCAAGTGAGTTACCCTAGTCCCATATAAGTACTCCCTGACCCCAAGTGAGTTACCCTAGTCACTTAGAAGTACTCCCTGACCTCAAGTAAGTTACCCTAGTCACATAGAAGTACTCCTTGACCCCAAGTGAGTTATCCTAGCCCCTTTATATGTACTCTCTGACCGCAAGTGAGTTACCCTAATTCCATAGTAGTACTCCCAGACCCCAAGTGAGTTACCCCAGTCCCTTATAAGTACTCCCTGACCACAAGTGAGTTACCATATCACCTTTATAAGTACTCCCTGACCCCAAGTGAGTTATCCTAGCCCATTTACATGTACTCTCTGACCGCAAGTAAGTTACCCTAGTCCCATAGTAGTACTCCCTGACCCCAAGTGAGTTACCATAGCCCCTTTATAAGTACTCCCTGACACCAAGGGAGTTATCCTAGCCCCCATATATGTACTCTTTGACTGCAAGTGAGTTATCCTATCCCCTTTATATGTACTCTCAGACCCTTAGTGAGTTACCCTAGTCCCATATAAATACACCCTGACACTAAGTGAGTTACCCTAATCCCATATAAGTACTCCCTGACCCCAAGTGAGTTACCATAGCCCCTTTATAAGTACTCCCTGACCCCAAGTGAGTTATCCTAGCCTTTTTATATGTACTTTCTGACGGCAAGTGAGTTATCCTAGCCCCTTTATATGTACTCTCAGACCCCAAGTGAGTTACCCTACTCCTAATAAGTACTCCCTGACCCCAAGTGAGTTACCCTAGCCCCTATATAAGTACTCCCTGACCCCAAGTGAGTTACCCTAGTCCCCTAGAAGTACTCCCTGACCCCAAGTAAGTTACTCTAGTCACATAGAAGTACTCCCTGACCCCAAGTGAGTTACCCTAGCCCTTTAATAAGTACACCCTGGCCCCAAGTGAGTTACCCTGGTCTCATATAAGTACTCACAGACACCAAGTGAGTTACCCTAGTCCCATATAAGTACTCCTTGACCCAAAGTGAGTTACCCTAGCCCCTTTATAAGTAGTCCCTGACCCCATGTGAGTTACCCTAGTACATAGAAGTACTGCCTGACCCCAAGTGTGTTACCCTAGTCACTTAGAAGTACTCCCTGACCCCAAGTGAGTTACCCTAGTCCCATATAAGTATTCCCAGACCCCAAGTGAGTTACCATAGCCCCTTTATAAGTACTCCCTGACCCCAAGTGAGTTACCATATCACCTTTATAAGTATTCCCTGACCCCAAGTGAGTTATCCTAGCCCCTTTATATGTACTCTCTGACCGCAAGTGAGTTACCCTAGCCCCTTTGTATGTACTCTCTGACCACAAGTGAGTTACCCTAGCCCTTTTGTATGTACTCTCTGATCGCAAGTGAGTTATCCTAACCCCTTTATAAGTACTCAATGACACCATGTGAGTTATCCTATCCCCTTTATATGTACTCTCAGACCCAAGTGAGTTACCCTAGTCCCATATAAATACACCCTGACCCTATGTGAGTTACCCTAGTCCCATATAAGTACTCCGTGACCCCAAGTGAGTTACCCTAGCCCCTATATAAGTATCCCTGACACCAAGTGAGTTACCCTAGTCCCAAATAAGTACTCCCAGACCCCAAGTGAATTACCCTAGTCCAAAAGAAGTACTCCCTGACCCCAAGTGTGTTACCCTAGTCACATAGAAGTATCCCCTGACCCCAAGTGAGTTATCCTATTTCCATAGAAGTACTCCCTGACCACAAGTGAGTTACCCTGGTCCCATATAAGTACTCACAGGCACCAAGTGAGTTACCCTAGTCCCATATAAGTACTCCTTGACCCAAAGTGCGTTACCCTAGCCCCTTTATAAGTACTCCATGACCCCAAGTGAGTTACCATATAACCTGTATAAGTACTCCCTGACCCCAAGTGAGTTATCCTAGCCCCTTTATATGTACTCTCTGACCGCAAGTGAGTTACCGTAGTCCCATAGTAGTAATCCCTGACCCCAAGTGAGTTATCCTAGCCCCTTTATATGTACTCTCTGACCGCAAGTGAGTTACCCTAGTCACCTAGAAGTACTCCCTGACCCCAAGTGAGCTATCCTTGTTCCATAGAAGTACTCCCTGACCCCAAGAGTGTTACCCTAGTCCCATATAAGTACTCCCTGACCCAAAATGTGTTGTCCTAGCCCCTTTATAAGTACTCCCTGACCCCAAGGGAGTTATCCTAGCCCCCATATATGTACTCTTTGACTGAAAGTGAGTTATCCTAGCCCATTTATATGTACTCTCTGACCGCAAGTAAGTTACCCTAGTCCCATAGTAGTACTCCCTGACCCCAATTGAGTTACCATAGCCCCTTTATAATTACTCCCTGACCCCAAGGGAGTTATCCTAGCCCCCATATATGTACTCTTTGACTGCAAGTGAGTTATCCTATCCCCTTTATATGTACTCTCAGACCCTTAGTGAGTTACCCTAGTCCCATATAAATACACCCTGACACTAAGTGAGTTACCCTAGTCCCATATAAGTACTCCCTGACCCCAAGTGAGTTACCATAGCCCCTTTATAAGTACTCCCTGACCCCAAGTGAGTTATCCTAGCCTTTTTATATGTACTTTCTGACGGCAAGTGAGTTATCCTAGCCCCTTTATATGTACTCTCAGACCCCAAGTGAGTTACCCTAGTCCTAATAAGTACTCCCTGACCCCAAGTGATTTACCCTAGCCCCTATATAAGTACTCCCTGACCCCAAGTGTGTTACCCTAGTCCCCTAGAAGTACTCCCTGACCCCAAGTAAGTTACTCTAGGCACATAGAAGTACTCCTTGACCCCAAGTGAGCTAACCCAGCCCCTTTATATGTACTCTCCGACCGCAAGTGAGTTATCCTAGCCCTTTATATGTACTCCCAGACCCCAAGTGAGTTATCCCAGTCCCTTATAAGTACTCCCTGACCCCATGTGAGTTACCCTAGTACATAGAAGTACTCCCTGACCCCAAGTGTGTTACCCTAGTCACTTAGAAGTACTCCCTGACCCCAAGTGAGTTACCCTAGTCCCATATAAGTATTCCCAGACCCCAAGTGAGTTACCATAGCCCCTTTATAAGTACTCCCTGACCCCAAGTGAGTTACCATATCACCTTTATAAGTATTCCCTGACCCCAAGTGAGTTATCCTAGCCCCTTTATATGTACTCTCTGACCGCAAGTGAGTTACCCTAGCCCCTTTGTATGTACTCTCTGACCACAAGTGAGTTACCCTAGCCCTTTTGTATGTACTCTCTGATCGCAAGTGAGTTATCCTAACCCCTTTATAAGTACTCAATGACACCATGTGAGTTATCCTATCCCCTTTATATGTACTCTCAGACCCAAGTGAGTTACCCTAGTCCCATATAAATACACCCTGACCCTATGTGAGTTACCCTAGTCCCATATAAGTACTCCGTGACCCCAAGTGAGTTACCCTAGCCCCTATATAAGTATCCCTGACACCAAGTGAGTTACCCTAGTCCCATATAAGTACTCCCAGACCCCAAGTGAATTACCCTAGTCCAATAGAAGTACTCCCTGACCCCAAATGTGTTACCCTAGTCACATAGAAGTATCCCCTGACCCCAAGTGAGTTATCCTATTTCCATAGAAGTACTCCCTGACCACAAGTGAGTTACCCTGGTCCCATATAAGTACTCACAGGCACCAAGTGAGTTACCCTAGTCCCATATAAGTACTCCTTGACCCAAAGTGCGTTACCCTAGCCCCTTTATAAGTACTCCATGACCCCAAGTGAGTTACCATATAACCTGTATAAGTACTCCCTGACCCCAAGTGAGTTATCCTAGCCCCTTTATATGTACTCTCTGACCGCAAGTGAGTTACCGTAGTCCCATAGTAGTACTCCCTGACCCCAAGTGAGTTATCCTAGCCCTTTTATATGTACTCTCTGACCGCAAGTGAGTTACCCTAGTCACCTAGAAGTACTCCCTGACCGCAAGTGAGCTATCCTTGTTCCATAGAAGTACTCCCTGACCCCAAGAGTGTTACCCTAGTCCCATATAAGTACTCCCTGACCCAAAATGTGTTGTCCTAGCCCCTTTATAAGTACTCCCTGACCCCAAGGGAGTTATCCTAGCTCCCATATATGTACTCTTTGACTGAAAGTGAGTTATCCTAGCCCATTTATATGTACTCTCTGACCGCAAGTAAGTTACCCTAGTCCCATAGTAGTACTCCCTGACCCCAAGTGAGTTACCATAGCCCCTTTATAAGTACTCCCTGACCCCAAGGGAGTTATCCTAGCCCCCATATATGTACTCTTTGACTGCAAGTGAGTTATCCTATCCCCTTTATATGTACTCTCAGACCCTTAGTGAGTTACCCTAGTCCCATATAAATACACCCTGACACTAAGTGAGTTACCCTAGTCCCATATAAGTACTCCCTGACCCCAAGTGAGTTACCATAGCCCCTTTATAAGTACTCCCTGACCCCAAGTGAGTTATCCTAGCCTTTTTATATGTACTTTCTGACGGCAAGTGAGTTATCCTAGCCCCTTTATATGTACTCTCAGACCCCAAGTGAGTTACCCTAGTCCTAATAAGTACTCCCTGACCCCAAGTGATTTACCCTAGCCCCTATATAAGTACTCCCTGACCCCAAGTGTGTTACCCTAGTCCCCTAGAAGTACTCCCTGACCCCAAGTAAGTTACTCTAGGCACATAGAAGTACTCCTTGACCCCAAGTGAGCTAACCCAGCCCCTTTATATGTACTCTCCGACCGCAAGTGAGTTATCCTAGCCCTTTATATGTACTCCCAGACCCCAAGTGAGTTATCCCAGTCCCTTATAAGTACTCCCTGACCCCAAGTGAGTTACCATATCACCTTTATAAGTACTCCCTGACCCCAAGTGAGTTATCCTAGCCCCTTTATATGTACTCTCTAACCGCAAGTGAGTTACCCTAGCACCTTTGTATGTACTCTCTGACCGCAAGTGAGTTACCCTAGCCCCTTTGTATGTACTCTCTGATCGCAAGTGAGTTATCCTAGCCGTTTTATATGTACTCCCTGACCCCAAGTGAGTTACCCTAGCCCTTTAATAAGTACACCCTGGCCCCAAGTGAGTTACCCTGGTCTCATATAAGTACTCACAGACACCAAGTGAGTTACCCTAGTCCCATATAAGTACTCCTTGACCCAAAGTGAGTTACCCTAGCCCCTTTATAAGTACTCCCTGACCCCATGTGAGTTACCTTAGTCCATAGAAGTACACCCTGACCCCAAGTGTGTTACCCTAGTCACTTAGAAGTACTCCCTGACCCCAAGTGAGTTACCCTAGTCCCATATAAGTACTCCCAGACCCCAAGTGAGTTACCATAGCCCCTTTATAAGTACACCCTGGCCCCAAGTGAGTTACCCTGGTCCCATATAAGTACTCCCAGACACCAAGTGAGTAACCCTAGCCCCTTTATAAGTACTCCCTGACCCCAAGTGAGTTACCCTGGTCCCATATAAGTACTCCCAGACACCAAGTGAGTTACCCTAGCCCCTTTATAAGTACTCCCTGACCCCAAGTGAGTTACCCTAGTCCCATATTAGTACTCCTAGACCCCAAGTGAGTTACCATAGCCCCCTTATAAGTACACCCTGGCCCCAAGTGAGTTACCCTGGTCCCATATAAGTACTCCCAGACACCAAGTGAGTTACCCTAGCCCCTTTATAAGTACTCCCTGACCCCAAGTGAGTTACCCTAGTCCCATATTAGTACTCCCAGACCCCAAGTGAGTTACCCTAGTCCCATAGAAGTACTCCCTGTCCCCAAGTGTGTTACCCTAGTCACATAGAAGTTCTCCCTGACCCCAAGTGAGTTATCCTTGTTCCATAGAAGTACTCCCTGACCCCAAGTGTGTTACCCTAGTCCCATATAAGTACTCCCTGACCCAAAATGTGTTGCTGTAGCCCTTTTATATGAACTGTCTGACGGCAAGTCAGTTACCCTAGTCCCATATAAGTACTCCCTGACCCAAAATGTGTTGTCCTAGCCCCTTTATATGAACTCTCTGACCGCAAGTGAGTTACCCTAGTCCTAATAAGTACTCTCTGTCCCCAAGTGAGTTACCCTAGTCACTTAGAAGTACCCCCTAACCCCAAGTGAGTTATCCTAGCCCCTTTATATGTACTCTCTGACCGCAATTGATTTATCCTAGCCGCTTTATATGTACTCCCAGAAACCAAGTGAGTTACCCTAGTCCCTTATAAGTACTCCCTGACCCCAAGTGAGATACCAAAGCCCCTTGATAAGTACTCCCTGACCCCAAGAGAGTTATCCTAGTCCCTTATAAGTACTCCCTGACACCAAGTGAGTTACCCTAGACCCATAGAAGTACTCTCTGACCTCAAGTGAGTTATCCTAGCCCCTTTATATGTACTCCTAGAAACAAAGTGAGTTACCCAATCCCTTATAAGTACTCCCTGACCCCAAGTGAGTTACCCTAGCCTCTAAATAAGTACACCCTGGCCCCAAGTGAGTTACCTTAACCCCTATATAAATACTCCCTGACCCCAAGTGGATTATCCTGGCACCTTTATATGTACTCTCTGACCGCAAGTGAGTTACCCTAGTCCCATAGAAGTACTCCCTGACCCCTAAGTGAGTTACCATAGCCCCTTTATAAGTACTCCCTGACCCCAAGTGAGTTACCTTAACCCCTATATAAATACTCCCTCACCCCAAGTGGATTATCCTGGCACCTTTATATGTACTCTCTGACCGCAAGTGAGTTACCGTAGTCCCATAGTAGTAATCCCTGACCCCAAGTGAGTTATCCTAGCCCCTTTATATGTACTCTCTGACCGCAAGTAAGTTACCCTAGTCCCATAGTAGTACTCCCTGACCCCAAGTGAGTTACCATAGCCCCTTTATAAGTACTCCCTGACCCCAAGGGTGTTATCCTAGCCCCCATATATGTACTCTTTGACTGCAAGTGAGTTATCCTATCCCCTTTATATGTACTCTCAGACCTTTAGTGAGTTACCCTAGTCCCATATAAATACACCCTGACACTAAGTGAGTTACCCTAGTCCCATATAAGTACTCCCTGACCCCAAGTGAGTTACCATAGCCCCTTTATAAGTACTCCCTGACCCCAAGTGAGTTACCCTATTCCCATATAAGTACTCCCTGACCCCAAGTGTGTTACCCTAGTCCCATATAAGTACTCCCTGACCCAAAATGTGTTGCTCTAGCCCCTTTATATGAACTCTCTGACGGCAAGTGAGTTACCCTAGTCCCATATAAGTACTCCCTGACCCAAAATGTGTTGTCCTAGCCCCTTTATATGAACTCTCTGACCACAGGTGAGTTACCCTAGTCCTAATAAGTACTCCCTGACCCCAAGTGTGTTACCCTAGTCACGTAGAAGTACTCCCTAACCCCAAGTGAGTTATCCTAGCCCCTTTATATGTACTCTCTGACCGCAATTGATTTATCCTAGCCGCTTTATATGTACTCCCAGAAACCAAGTGAGTTACCCTAGTCCCTTATAAGTACTCCCTGACCCCAAGTGAGATACCAAAGCCCCTTGATAAGTACTCCCTGACCCCAAGTGAGTTATCCTAGTCTCTTATAAGTACTCCCTGACACCAAGTGAGTTACCCTAGACCCATAGAAGTACTCTCTGACCTCAAGTGAGTTATCCTAGCCCCTTTATATGTACTCCTAGAAACAAAGTGAGTTACCCAATCCCTTATAAGTACTCCCTGACCCCAAGTGAGTTACCCTAGCCTCTAAATAAGTACACCCTGGCCCCAAGTGAGTTACCCTGGTCTCATATAAGTACTCAAAGACACCAAGTGAGTTACCCTAGTCCAATATAAAAACTCCTTGACCCAAAGTGAGTTACCCTAGTCCCTTTATAAGTACTCCCTGACCCCAAATAAGTTACCCTAGTCCCATATAAGTACTCCCAGACCCCAAGTGAGATACCCTAGTACGATAGAAGTACTCCCTGACCCCAAGTGAGTTACCTTAACCCCTATATAAGTACTCCCTGACGCCAAGTGAGTTACCCTAGCCCCATATAAGTACTCCTTGACCCCAAGTGAGTTACCATATCACCTTTATAAGTACTCCTTGACCCAAAGTGAGTTACCCTAGCCCCTTTATAAGTACTCCCTGACCCCAAGTGAGTTACCCTATTCCCATATAAGTACTCCCTGACCCCAAGTGAGTTACCTTAACCCCTATATAAATACACCCTGACCCCAAGTGGATTATCCTGGCACCTTTATATGTACTCTCTGACCGCAAGTGAGTTACCCTAGTCCCATAGAAGTACTCCCTGACCCCTAAGTGAGTTACCATAGCCCCTTTATAAGTACTCCCTGACCCCAAGTGAGTTACCCTAGTACGATAGAAGTACTCCCTGACCCCAAGTGAGTTACCTTAACCCCTATATAAGTACTCCCTGACGCCAAGTGAGTTACCCTAGCCCCATATAAGTACTCCTTGACCCCAAGTGAGTTACCATATCACCTTTATAAGTACTCCTTGACCCAAAGTGAGTTACCCTAGCCCCTTTATAAGTACTCCCTGACCCCAAGTGAGTTACCCTATTCCCATATAAGTACTCCCTGACCACAAGTGAGTTACCTTAACCCCTATATAAATACTCCCTGACCCCAAGTGGATTATCCTGGCACCTTTATATGTACTCCCTGACCCCAAGTGAGTTACCCTATTCCCATATAAGTACTCCCTGACCCCAAGTGAGTTACCTTAACCCCTATATAAATACTCCCTGACCCCAAGTGGATTATCCTGGCACCTTTATATGTACTCTCTGACCGCAAGTGAGTTACCCTAGTCCCATAGAAGTACTCCCTGACCCCTAAGTGAGTTACCATAGCCCCTTTATAAGTACTCCCTGACCCCAAGTGAGTTACCTTAACCCCTATATAAATACTCCCTCACCCCAAGTGGATTATCCTGGCACCTTTATATGTACTCTCTGACCGCAAGTGAGTTACCGTAGTCCCATAGTAGTAATCCCTGACCCCAAGTGAGTTATCCTAGCCCCTTTATATGTACTCTCTGACCGAAAGTAAGTTACCCTAGTCCCATAGTAGTACTCCCTGACCCCAAGTGAGTTACCATAGCCCCTTTATAAGTACTCCCTGACCCCAAGGGTGTTATCCTAGCCCCCATATATGTACTCTTTGACTGCAAGTGAGTTATCCTATCCCCTTTATATGTACTCTCAGACCTTTAGTGAGTTACCCTAGTCCCATATAAATACACCCTGACACTAAGTGAGTTACCCTAGTCCCATATAAGTACTCCCTGACCCCAAGTGAGTTACCATAGCCCCTTTATAAGTACTCCCTGACCCCAAGTGAGTTATCCTAGCCTTTTTATATGTACTTTCTGACGGCAAGTGAGTTATCCTAGCCCCTTTATATGTACTCTCAGACCCCAAGTGAGTTACCCTAGTCCTAATAAGTACTCCCTGACCCCAAGTGAGTTACCCTATTCCCATATAAGTACTCCCTGACCCCAAGTGAGTTACCTTAACCCCTATATAAATACTCCCTGACCCCAAGTGGATTATCCTGGCACCTTTATATGTACTCTCTGACCGCAAGTGAGTTACCCTAGTCCCATAGAAGTACTCCCTGACCCCTAAGTGAGTTACCATAGCCCCTTTATAAGTACTCCCTGACCCCAAGTGAGTTACCTTAACCTCTATATAAATACTCCCTCACCCCAAGTGGATTATCCTGGCACCTTTATATGTACTCTCTGACCGCAAGTGAGTTACCGTAGTCCCATAGTAGTAATCCCTGACCCCAAGTGAGTTATCCTAGCCCCTTTATATGTACTCCCTGACCCCAAGTGAGCTATCCTTGTTCCATAGAAGTACTCCCTGACCCCAAGAGTGCTACCCTAGTCCCATATAAGTACTCCCTGACCCAAAATGTGTTGTCCTAGCCCCTTTATAATTACTCCCTGACCCCAAGGGAGTTATCCTAGCCCCCATATATGTACTCTTTGACTGCAAGTGAGTTATCCTAGCCCATTTATATGTACTCTCTGACCGCAAGTAAGTTACCCTAGTCCCATAGTAGTACTCCCTGACCCCAAGTGAGTTACCATAGCCCCTTTATAAGTACTCCCTGACCCCAAGGGTGTTATCCTAGCCCCCATATATGTACTCTTTGACTGCAAGTGAGTTATCCTATCCCCTTTATATGTACTCTCAGACCTTTAGTGAGTTACCCTAGTCCCATATAAATACACCCTGACACTAAGTGAGTTACCCTAGTCCCATATAAGTACTCCCTGACCCCAAGTGAGTTACCATAGCCCCTTTATAAGTACTCCCTGACCCCAAGTGAGTTATCCTAGCCTTTTTATATGTACTTTCTGACGACAAGTGAGTTATCCTAGCCCCTTTATATGTACTCTCAGACCCCAAGTGAGTTACCCTAGTCCTAATAAGTACTCCCTGACCCCAAGTGAGTTACCATAGCCCCTTTATAAGTACTCCCAGACCCCAAGTGAGTTACCCTAGTCCCTTATAAGTACTCCCTGACCTCAAGTGAGTTACCCTAGCCCCTTTATATGTACTCTCTGACCGCAAATGAGTTACCCTAGTCCCATAGTTGTTCTCGCTGACCCCAAGTGAGTTACCCTAGCCCCTATATAAGTACTCCCTGACGCCAAGTGAGTTACCCTAGCCCCATATAAGTACTCCTTGACCCCAAGTGAGTTACCTTAACCCCTATATAAATACTCCCTGACCCCAAGTGGATTATCCTGGCACCTTTATATGTACTCTCTGACCGCAATTGAGTTACCCTAGTCCCATAGAAGTACTCCCTGACCCCTAAGTGAGTTACCATAGCCCCTTTATAAGTACTCCCAGACCCCAAGTGAGTTACCCTAGTCCCTTATAAGTACTCCCTGAACCCAAGTGAGTTACCCTAGCCCCTTGATAAGTACTCCCTGACCCCAAGTGAGTTATCCTAACCCCTTATAAGTACTCCCTGACACCAAGTGAGTTACCCTAGTCCCATAGAAGTACTCCCTGACCCCAAGCGAGTTATCCTAGCCCCTTTATATGTACTCTCTGACAGCAAGTGAGTTAACCTAGCCCCTTTATATGTACTCCCAGACACCAAGTGAGTTAACCTAGTCCCATATAAGTACTCCTTGACCCAAAGTGAGTTACCCTAGCCCCTTTATAAGTACTCCCTGACCCCAAGTGAGTTATCCTAGCCCCTTTATATGTACTCTCTGACCGCAATTGAGTTATCCTAGCCCCTTTATATGTACTCCCAGAAACCAAGTGAGTTACCCTAGTCCCATAGAAGTACTCCCTGACCCCAAGTAAGTTACCATAGCCCTTTATAAGTACTCCCAGACCCCAAGTGAGTTACCCTGGTCCCATATAAGTACTCAAAGACACCAATTGAGTTACCCTAGTCCCATATAAGTACTCCTTGGCCCAAAGTGAGTTACCCTAGCCCCTTTATAAGTACTCCCTGACCCCAAGTGAGTTACCATATCCCCTTTATAAGTACTCCTTGACCGCAAGTGAGTTATCTTAGCACCTTTATATGTACTCTCTGACCGCAAGTGAGTTACCCTTGTCCATAGAAGTACTCCCTGACCCCAAGTGAGTTAGCCTAGTACTATAGAGTACTCCCTGACCCCAAGTGAGTTATCTTAGCCCCTTTATATGTATTCCCAGAAAACCAAGTGAGTTACCCTAGTCCCTTATAAGTACTCCTTGACCCCAAGTGAGTTAACCTAGCCCCTTGATAAGTAGTACCTGACCCCAAGTGAGTTATCCTAGCCCCTTATAACTACTCCCTGACCCCAAGTGTGTTACCCTAGCCCCTAAATAAGTACACCCTGGCCCCAAGTGAGTTACCCTGATCCCATAGGAGTACTCCCTGACCCCAATTGAGTTAGCCTAGTCCAATAGAAGTACTCCCTGACCCCAAGTGAGTTATCCTAGCCCCTTTATATGTACTCTCTGACCGTAAGTGAGTTATCCTAGCCCCTTTATATGTACTCTCTGAGCGCAAGTGAGATATTCTAGCCCCTTTATATGTACTCCCAGACAACAAGTGAGTTACCCTAGTCCCTTATAAGTACTCCCTGACCCCAAGTGAGTTTCCCTAGCCCCTAAATAGGTACACCCTGGCCCCAAGTGAGTTACCCTGGTCCCATATAAGTACTCACAGAAACCAAGTTAGTTACCCTAGTTCCATATAAGTACTACTTGACCCAAAGTGCGTTATCCTAGCTCCTTTAAAGGTACTCTCTGACCCCAAGTGATTTACCTTATCACCTTTATAAGTACTCCCTGACCCCAAGTGAGTTACCATATCACCTTTATAAGTACTCCCTGACCCCAAGTGAGTTATCCTAGCCCCTTTATATGTACTCTCTGACAGCAGGTGAGTTACCCTAGTCCCATAGAAGTTCTCCCTGACCCCAAGTGAGTTATCCTAGCCCCTTTATATGTACACTCTGACCGCAAGTGAGTTATCCTAGCCCCTTTATATGTACTCCCAGACACCAAGTGAGTTACCCTAGTCCCTTATAAGTACTCCCTGACCCCAAGTGAGTTACCCTGGTCCCATATAAGTACTCAAAGACACCAATTGAGTTACCCTAGTCCCATATAAGTACTCCTTGACCCAAAGTGAGTTACCCTAGCCCCTTTATAAGTACTCCCTGACCCCAAGTGTGTTACCCTAGTCCCATATAAATACACCCTGACCCTAAGTGAGTTACCCTAGTCCCATAAAAGTACTCCCTGACACCAAGTGAGTTACCATAGCCCCTTTATAAGTACTACCTGACCCCAAGTGAGATATCCAAGCCCCTTTATATGTACTCTCTGGCCGCAAGTGAGTTACCCTAGCCCCTTTATAAGTACACCCTGGCCCCAAGTGAGTTACCCTGGTCCCATATAATTACTCACAGACACCAAGTGAGTTACCCTAGTCCCATATAAGTAATCCTTGACACAAAGTGAGTTACCCTAGCCCGTTTATAAATACTCCCTGACACCAAGTGACCCCCCTAGTCCTATATAAGTACTCAATGACCCCATGTGACCCACCCTAGTCTTATATAAGTTCTCAATGACACCATGTGATCCACCCTGGTCCTTTATAAGTACTCAATGACCCCATGTGACCCACCCTAGTCCTATATAAGTACTCAATGACCCCAGGTCAGCCACCCTAGTCCTTTATAAGTACTCAATGACCCCATGTGACCCACCCTAGTCCTATATAAGTACTCAATGACCCCATGTGATCCTCCCTATTCCTATATAAGTACTTCATGACCCCTTGTGACCCACCCTAGTCTTCTATAAGTACTCAATGACCCCATGAGACCCACCCTAGTCCTATATAAGTACTCAATGTCCCCATGTGACCCACCCTAGTCCTATATAAGTACTCAATGATCCCATGTGACCCCCCTAGTCCTATATAAGTACTCAATGACCCCAGGTCAGACACCCTAGTCCTTTATAAGTACTCTATGACCCTATGTGACCCACCCTTGTCCTATATAAGTACTCAATGACCCCATGTGACACACCCTAATCCTACATAAGTACTCAATGACCCCATGTGACCAACCCTTTTACTATATAAGTACTGAATGACCACATGTGACCCCCCTAGTCCTATATAAGTACTCAATGACCCCATGTGACCCACCCTATTCCTATATAAGTACTTTATGACCCCTTGTGACCCACCCTAGTCTTATATAAGTACTCAATGACCCCATGTGACCCACCCTAGTCCTATATAAGTACTCAATGTCCCCATGTGACCCACCCTAGTCCTATATAAGTACTCAATGATCCCATGTGACCCCCCTAGTCCTATATAAGTACTCAATGACCCCAGGTCAGACACCCTAGTCCTTTATGAGTACTCTATGACCCTATGTGACCCACCCTTGTCCTATATAAGTACTCAATGACCCCATGTGACACACCCTAATCCTACATAAGTACTCAATGACCCCATGTGACCAACCCTTTTACTATATAAGTACTGAATGACCACATGTGACCCCCCTAGTCCTATATAAATAATCAATGACCCCATGTGACCCACCCTAGTCCTATATAAGTACTCAATGACCACATGTGACCCACCCTAGTCCTATATATGTACTCAATGACCCCATGTGATCCACCCTAGTCCTATATAAGTACTCAATGACCCCATATGACCCACCCTAGTCCTATATAAGTACTCATTGACCCCATGTGACACACCCTAATCCTATATAAGTACTCAATGACGCCATGTGACCCAACCTAGTCCTATCTAAGTTCTCAATGACCCCATGTGACCCCCCTTGTCCTATATAAGTATTCAATGACCACATGTGACCTCCCTAGTCCTATATAAATAATCAATGACCCCATGTGACCCATCCTAATCCTATATAAGTACTCAATTACCCCATCTGACCCACCCTAGCCCTATATAAGTACTCAATGACCCCATGTGATCCACCCTAGTCCTATATAAGTACTCAATGACCCCATATGACCCATCCTAGTCCTATATAAGTACTCAATGACCCCATGTGACCCCCCTAGTCCTATATAAGTACTCAATGACCCCATGTGACCCAATCTAGTCCTATATAAGTACTCAATGCCCCATGTGACCCCCCCATGTCCTATATAAGTACTCAATGACCCCATGTGACCCCCCTAGTCCTATATAAATACTCAATGACACCATGTGACCCCCTTAGTCCTATATAAGTTCTCAATTACCCCATGTGACCCACCCTAGTCCTATATAAGTACTCAATGACCCCATGTGACCCCCCCATGTCCTATATAAGTACTCAATGACACCATGTGACCCCCCTAGTCCTATATAAGTACTCAATGACCCCATGTGACCCCCCTAGTCCCATATAAGTTCTCAATGACCCCATGTGACCCACCCTAGTCCTATATAAGTACTCAATGACCCCATGTGACCCCCCCATGTCCTATATAAGTACTCAATGATCCCAGGTGACCCCCCTAGTCCTATATAAATACTCAATGACCCCATGTGACCCCCCTAGTCCTATATAAGTACTCAATGACCCCATGTGACCCCCCTAGTCCTAAATAAGTACTCAATGACCCCATGTGACCCACCCTAGTCCTATATAAGTACTCAATGACCCCATGTGACCCACCCTAGTCCTATATAAGTACTCAATGACCCCATGTGACCCCCCTAGTCCTATATAAGTACTCAATGACCCCATGTGACCCCCCTAGTCCTATATAAGTACTCAATGACACCATGTGACCCCCCTAGTCCTATATAAGTACTCAATGACCCCATGTGACCTCCCTAGTCCTATATAAGTACTCAATGACCCCATGTGACCCCCCTAGTTCTATATAAGTACTCAATGACCACATGTGACCTACCCTAGTCCTATATAAGTACTCAATGACCCCATGTGACCCCCCCCCCATGTCCTATATATGTACTCAATGACCCCATGTGATCCCCCTAGTCCTATATAAGTACTCAATGACCCCATGTGACCCCCCCCCATGTCCTATATAAGTACTCTATGACCCCATGTGACCCCCCTAGTCCTATATAAGTACTCAATGACCCCATGTGACCCACCCTAGTCCTATATAAGTACTCAATGCCCCATGTGACCCCCCCATGTCCTATATAAGTACTCAATGACCCCATGTGACCCCCCTAGTCCTATATAAATACTCAATGACCCCATGTGACCCCCCCTATCCTATATAAGTACTCAATGACCTCATGTGACCCACCCTAGTCCTATATAAGTACTCAATGACCCCATATGACCACCCCATGTCCTATATAAGTACTCAATGACCCCATGTGACCCCCCTAGTCCTATATAAGTACTCAATGACCCCATGTGACCCCCCTAGTCCTATATAAGTACTCAATGACCCCATGTGACCTCCCTAGTCCTATATAAGTACTCAATGACCCCATGTGACCCACCCTAGCCCTATATAAGTACTCAATGACCCCATGTGTCCCCCCCATGTCCTATATAAGTACTCAATGACACCATGTGACCCCCCTAGTCCTATATATGTACTCAATGACCCCATGTGACCCACCCTAGTCCTATATAAGTACTCAATGACCCCATGTGACCCACCCTAGTCCTATATAAGTACTCAATGACCCCATGTGATCCCCCCCCCCATGTCCTATATATGTACTCAATGACCCCATGTGACCCCCCTAGTCCTATATAAGTACTCAATGACCCCATGTGATCCCCCTAGTCCTATATAAGTACTCAATGACCCCATGTGACCCACCCTAGTCCTATATAAGTAATCAATGACCTCATGTGACCCCCCCATGTCCTCTATAAGTACTCAATGACCCCATGTGACCCCCCTAGTCCTATATAAGTACTCAATGACCCCATGTGACCCCCCTAGTCCTATATAAGTACTCAATGACCCCATGTGACCCACCCTAGTCCTATATAAGTACTCAATGACCCCATGTGACCCCCCCATGTCCTATATAAGTACTCAATGACCCCATGTGGCCCCCCTAGTCCTATATAAATACTCAATGACCACATGTGACCCACCCTAGTCCTATATAAATACTCAATGACCCCATGTGACCCCCCCATGTCCTATATAAGTACTCAATGACCCCATGTGACACCCCTAGTCCTATATAAGTACTCCCTGACCCCAAGTGAGTTACCCTAGCCCTTAAATATGTACACCCTGGCCCCAAGTGTGTTACCCTGGTCCCATATAAGTACTCAAAGACACCAATTGAGTTACCCTAGTCCCATATAAGTACTCCTTGACCCAAAGTGAGTTACCCTAGCCCCTTTATAAGTACTCCCTGACCCCAAGTGTGTTACCCTAGTCCCATATAAATACACCCTGACCCTAAGTGAGTTACCCTAGTCCCATAAAAGTACTCCCTGACACCAAGTGAGTTACCATAGCCCCTTTATAAGTACTACCTGACCCCAAGTGAGATATCCTAGCCCCTTTATATGTACACTCTGGCCGCAAGTGAGTTACCCTAGCCCCTTTATAAGTACACCCTGGCCCCAAGTGAGTTACCCTGGTCCCATATAATTACTCACAGACACCAAGTGAGTTACCCTAGTCCCATATAAGTAATCCTTGACACAAAGTGAGTTACCCTAGCCCGTTTATAAATACTCCCTGACCCCAAGTGACCCCCCTAGTCCTATATAAGTACTCAATGACCCCATGTGACCCACCCTAGTCCTATATAAGTTCTCAATGACACCATGTGATCCCCCCTGGTCCTTTATAAGTACTCAATGACCCCATGTGACCCACCCTAGTCCTATATAAGTACTCAATGACCCCAGGTCAGCCACCCTAGTCCTTTATAAGTACTCAATGACCCCATGTGACCCACCCTAGTCCTATATAAGTACTCAATGACCCCATGTGATCCACCCTATTCCTATATAAGTACTTCATGACCCCTTGTGACCCACCCTATTCTTATATAAGTACTCAATGACCCCATGTGACCCACCCTAGTCCTATATAAGTACTCAATGTCCCCATGTGACCCACCCTAGTCCTATATAAGTACTCAATGATCCCATGTGACCCCCCTAGTCCTATATAAGTACTCAATGACCCCAGGTCAGACACCCTAGTCCTTTATAAGTACTCTATGACCCTATGTGACCCACCCTTGTCCTATATAAGTACTCAATGACCCCATGTGACACACCCTAATCCTACATAAGTACTCAATGACCCCATGTGACCAACCCTTGTACTATATAAGTACTGAATGACCACATGTGACCCCCCTAGTCCTATATAAATAATCAATGACCCCATGTGACCCACCCTAGTCCTATATAAGTACTCAATGACCCCATGTGATCCACCCTATTCCTATATAAGTACTTCATGACCCCTTGTGACCCACCCTAGTCTTATATAAGTACTCAATGACCCCATGTGACCCACCCTAGTCCTATATAAGTACTCAATGTCCCCATGTGACCCACCCTAGTCCTATATAAGTACTCAATGATCCCATGTGACCCCCCTAGTCCTATATAAGTACTCAATGACCCCAGGTCAAACACCCTAGTCCTTTATAAGTACTCTATGACCCTATGTGACCCACCCTTGTCCTATAAAAGTACTCAATGACCCCATGTGACACACCCTAATCCTACATAAGTACTCAATGACCCCATGTGACCAACCCTTGTACTATATAAGTACTGAATGACCACATGTGACCCCCCTAGTCCTATATAAATAATCAATGACCCCATGTGACCCACCCTAATCCTATATAAGTACTCAATGACCCCATGTGACCCCCCTAGTTTCTATATAAGTACTCAATGACACCATGTGTCCCCACTAGTCCTATATAAGTACTCAATGACCCCATGTGACCTCCCTAGTCCTATATAAGTACTCAATGACCCCATGTGACCCCCCCATGTCCTATATAAGTACTCAATGACACCATGTGACCCCCCTAGTCCTATATAAGTACTCAATGACCCCATGTGACCCACCCTAGTCCTATATAAGTACTCAATGACCCCATGTGACCCCCCCATGTCCTATATAAGTACTCAATGATCCCATGTGACCCCCCTAGTCCTATATAAATACTCAATGACCCCATGTGACCCCCCTAGTCCTATATAAGTACTCAATGACCCCATGTGACCCCACTAGTCCTAAATAAGTACTCAATGACCCCATGTGACCCACCCTAGTCCTATATAAGTACTCAATGACCCCATGTGACCCACCCTAGTCCTATATAAGTACTCAATGACCCCATGTGACCCCCCTAGTCCTATATAAGTACTCAATGACCCCATGTGACCCCCCTAGTCCTATATAAGTACTCAATGACACCATGTGACACCCCTAGTCCTATATAAGTACTCAATGACCCCATGTGACCTCCCTAGTCCTATATAAATACTCAATGACCCCATGTGACCCCCCTAGTTCTATATAAGTACTCAATGACCACATGTGACCTACCCTAGTCCTATATAAGTACTCAATGACCCCATGTGACCCCCCCCCCCCCATGTCCTATATATGTACTCAATGACCCCATGTGACCCCCCTAGTCCTATATAAGTACTCAATGACCCCATGTCCTATATAAGTACTCTACGACCCCATGTGACCCCCCTAGTCCTATATAAGTACTCAATGACCCCATGTGACCCACCCTAGTCCTATATAAGTACTCAATGCCCCATGTGACCCCCCCATGTTCTATATAAGTACTCAATGACCCCATGTGACCCCCCTAGTCCTATATAAATACTCAATGACCCCATGTGACCCCCCTTATCCTATATAAGTTCTCAATGACCTCATGTGACCCACCCTAGTCCTATATAAGTACTCAATGACCCCATATGACCACCCCATGTCCTATATAAGTACTCAATGACCCCATGTGACCCACCCTAGTCCTATATAAGTACTCAATGACCCCATGTGATCCACCCTATTCCTATATAAGTACTTCATGACCCCTTGTGACCCACCCTAGTCTTATATAAGTACTCAATGACCCCATGTGACCCACCCTAGTCCTATATAAGTACTCAATGATCCCATGTGACCCCCCTAGTCCAAATAAGTACTCAATGACCCCAGGTCAGACACCCTAGTCCTTTATAAGTACTCTATGACCCTATGTGACCCACCCTTGTCCTATATAAGTACTCAATGACCCCATGTGACACACCCTAATCCTACATAAGTACTCAATGACCCCATGTGACCAACCCTTGTACTATATAAGTACTGAATGACCACATGTGACCCCCCTAGTCCTATATAAATAATCAATGACCCCATGTGACCCACCCTAGTCCTATATAAGTACTCAATGACCACATGTGACCCACCCTAGTCCTATATATGTACTCAATGACCCCATGTGATCCACCCTAGTCGTATATAAGTACTCAATGATCCCATATGACCCACCCTAGTCCTATATAAGTACTCATTGACCCCATGTGACACACCCTAATCCTATATAAGTACTCAATGACGCCATGTGACCCACCCTAGTCCTATATAAGTTCTCAATGACCCCATGTGACCCCCCTTGTCCTATATAAGTATTCAATGACCACATGTGACCTCCCTAGTCCTATATAAATAATCAATGACCCCATGTGACCCAATCTAGTCCTATATAAGTACTCAATGCCCTATGTAACCCCCCCATGTCCTATATAAATACTCAATGACCCCATGTGACCCCCCTAGTCCTATATAAATACTCAATGACCCCATGTGACCCCCTTAGTCCTATATAAGTTCTCAATTACCCCATGTGACCCACCCTAGTCCTATATAAGTTCTCAATGACCCCATGTGACCCCCCTTGTCCTATATAAGTATTCAATGACCACATGTGACCTCCCTAGTCCTATATAAATAATCAATGACCCCATGTGACCCATCCTAATCCTATATAAGTACTCAATGACCCCATGTGACCCACCCTAGCCCTATATAAGTACTCAATGACCCCATGTGATCCACCCTAGTCCTATATAAGTACTCAATGACCCCATATGACCCATCCTAGTCCTATATAAGTACTCAATGACCCCATGTGACCCCCCTAGTCCTATATAAGTACTCAATGACCCCATGTGACCCAATCTAGTCCTATATAAGTACTCAATGCCCTATGTAACCCCCCCATGTCCTATATAAATACTCAATGACCCCATGTGACCCCCCTAGTCCTATATAAATACTCAATGACCCCATGTGACCCCCTTAGTCCTAAATAAGTTCTCAATTACCCCATGTGACCCACCCTAGTCCTATATAAGTACTCAATGACACCATGTGACACCCCCATGTCCTATATAAGTACTCAATGACCCCATGTGACCCACCCTAGTCCTACATAAGTACTCAATGACCCCATGTGACCCCCTAGTCCTATATAAGTACTCAATGACCCCATGTAACCCCCCTAGTTTCTATATAAGTACTCAATGACACCATGTGTCCCCACTAGTCCTATATAAGTACTCAATGACCCCATGTGACCTCCCTAGTCCTATATAAGTACTCAATGACCCCATGTGACCCCCCTAGTTCTATATAAGTACTCAATGACCACATGTGACCTACCCTAGTCCTATATAAGTACTCAATGACCCCATGTGACCCCCCCCCCCCATTTCCTATATATGTACTCAATGACCCCATGTGACCCCCCTAGTCCTATATAAGTACTCAATGACCCCATGTGACCCCCCCCCCCCCCCATGTCCTATATAAGTACTCTATGACCCCATGTGACCCCCCTAGTCCTATATAAGTACTCAATGACCCCATGTGACCCACCCTAGCCCTATATAAGTACTCAATGACCCCATGTGATCCACCCTAGTCCTATATAAGTACTCAATGACCCCATATGACCCATCCTAGTCCTATATAAGTACTCAATGACCCCATGTGACCCCCCTAGTCCTATATAAGTACTCAATGACCCCATGTGATCCACCCTAGTCCTATATAAGTACTCAATGACCCCATATGACCCATCCTAGTCCTATAGAAGTACTCAATGACCCCATGTGACGTCCCTAGTCCTATATAAGTACTCAATGACCCCATGTGACCCAATCTAGTCCTATATAAGTACTCAATGCCCTATGTAACCCCCCCATGTCCTATATAAATACTCAATGACCCCATGTGACCCCCCTAGTCCTATATAAATACTCAATGACCCCATGTGACCCCCTTATTCCTAAATAAGTTCTCAATTACCCCATGTGACCCACCCTAGTCCTATATAAGTACTCAATGACACCATGTGACACCCCCATGTCCTATATAAGTACTCAATGACCCCATGTGACCCACCCTAGTCCTATATAAGTACTCAATGACCCCATGTGACCCCCCCCCATGTCCTATATAAGTACTCAATGACCCCATGTGACCCCCCTAGTCCTATATAAATACTCAATGACCCCATGTGACCCACCCTAGTCCTATATAAGTACTCAATGTCCCCATGTGACCCACCCTAGTCCTATATAAGTACTCAATGATCCCATGTGACCCCCCTAGTCCTATATAAGTACTCAATGACCCCAGGTCAGACACCCTAGTCCTTTATAAGTACTCTATGACCCTATGTGACCCACCCTTGTCCTATATAAGTACTCAATGACCCCATGTGAAACACCCTAATCCTACATAAGTACTCAATGACCCCATGTGACCAACCCTTGTACTATATAAGTACTGAATGACCACATGTGACCCCCCTAGTCCTATATAAATAATCAATGACCACATGTGACCCACCCTAGTCCTATATAAGTACTCAATGACCATATGTGACCCACCCTAGTCCTATATATGTACTCAATGACCCCATGTGATCCACCCTAGTCGTATATAAGTACTCAATGATCCCATATGACCCACCCTAGTCCTATATAAGTACTCATTGACCCCATGTGACACACCCTAATCCTATATAAGTACTCAATGACGCCATGTGACCCACCCTAGTCCTATATAAGTATTCAATGACCACATGTGACCTCCCTAGTCCTATATAAATAATCAATGACCCCATGTGACCCATCCTAATCCTATATAAGTACTCAATGACCCCATGTGACCCACCCTAGCCCTATATAAGTACTCAATGACCCCATGTGATCCACCCTAGTCCTATATAAGTCCTCAATGACCCCATATGACCCATCCTAGTCCTATATAAGTACTCAATGACCCCATGTGACCCCCCTAGTCCTATATAAGTACTCAATGACCCCATGTGACCCAATCTAGTCCTATATAAGTACTCAATGCCCTATGTAACCCCCCCATGTCCTATATAAATACTCAATGACCCCATGTGACCCCCCTAGTCCTATATAAATACTCCATGACCCCATGTGACCCCCTTAGTCCTATATAAGTTCTCAATTACCCCATGTGACCCACCCTAGTCCTATATAAGTACTCAATGACACCATGTGACACCCCCATGTCCTATATAAGTACTCAATAACCCCATGTGACCCCCCTAGTCCTATATAAGTACTCAATGACCCCATGTGACCCCCCTAGTCCCATATAAGTTCTCAATGACCCCATGTGACCCACCCTAGTCCTATATAAGTACTCAATGACCCCATGTGACCCCCCCATGTCCTATATAAGTACTCAATGACCCCATGTGACCCCCCTAGTCCTATATAAATACTCAATGACCCCATGTAAACCCCCTAGTTATATATAAGTTCTCAATGACCCAATGTGACCCACCCTAGTCCTATATAAGTACTCAATGACCCCATGTGACCCCCCCATGTCCTATATAAGTACTCAATGACCCCATGTGACCCCCCTAGTCCTATATAAGTACACAATGATCCCATGTAACCCCCCTAGTCCCATATAAGTACTCAATGACCCCATGTGACCCCCCCATGTCCTATATAAGTACTCAATGTCCCCATGTGACCCCCTTAGTCCTATATAAGTACTCAATGACCCCATGTGATCCACCCTAGTCCTATATAAGTACTCAATGACCCCATATGACCCATCCTAGTCCTATATAAGTACTCAATGACCCCATGTGACCCCCCTAGTCCTATATAAGTACTCAATGACCCCATGTGACCCAATCTAGTCCTATATAAGTACTCAATGCCCTATGTAACCCCCCCATGTCCTATATAAATACTCAATGACCCCATGTGACCCCCCTAGTCCTATATAAATACTCAATGACCCCATGTGACCCCCTTAGTCCTAAATAAGTTCTCAATTACCCCATGTGACCCACCCTAGTCCTATATAAGTACTCAATGACACCATGTGACACCCCCATGTCCTATATAAGTACTCAATGACCCCATGTGACCCACCCTAGTCCTACATAAGTACTCAATGACCCCATGTGACCCCCTAGTCCTATATAAGTACTCAATGACCCCATGTAACCCCCCTAGTTTCTATATAAGTACTCAATGACACCATGTGTCCCCACTAGTCCTATATAAGTACTCAATGACCCCATGTGACCTCCCTAGTCCTATATAAGTACTCAATGACCCCATGTGACCCCCCTAGTTCTATATAAGTACTCAATGACCACATGTGACCTACCCTAGTCCTATATAAGTACTCAATGACCCCATGTGACCCCCCCCCCCCATTTCCTATATATGTACTCAATGACCCCATGTGACCCCCCTAGTCCTATATAAGTACTCAATGACCCCATGTGACCCCCCCCCCCCCCATGTCCTATATAAGTACTCTATGACCCCATGTGACCCCCCTAGTCCTATATAAGTACTCAATGACCCCATGTGACCCACCCTAGCCCTATATAAGTACTCAATGACCCCATGTGATCCACCCTAGTCCTATATAAGTACTCAATGACCCCATATGACCCATCCTAGTCCTATATAAGTACTCAATGACCCCATGTGACCCCCCTAGTCCTATATAAGTACTCAATGACCCCATGTGATCCACCCTAGTCCTATATAAGTACTCAATGACCCCATATGACCCATCCTAGTCCTATAGAAGTACTCAATGACCCCATGTGACGTCCCTAGTCCTATATAAGTACTCAATGACCCCATGTGACCCAATCTAGTCCTATATAAGTACTCAATGCCCTATGTAACCCCCCCATGTCCTATATAAATACTCAATGACCCCATGTGACCCCCCTAGTCCTATATAAATACTCAATGACCCCATGTGACCCCCTTATTCCTAAATAAGTTCTCAATTACCCCATGTGACCCACCCTAGTCCTATATAAGTACTCAATGACACCATGTGACACCCCCATGTCCTATATAAGTACTCAATGACCCCATGTGACCCACCCTAGTCCTATATAAGTACTCAATGACCCCATGTGACCCCCCCCCATGTCCTATATAAGTACTCAATGACCCCATGTGACCCCCCTAGTCCTATATAAATACTCAATGACCCCATGTGACCCACCCTAGTCCTATATAAGTACTCAATGTCCCCATGTGACCCACCCTAGTCCTATATAAGTACTCAATGATCCCATGTGACCCCCCTAGTCCTATATAAGTACTCAATGACCCCAGGTCAGACACCCTAGTCCTTTATAAGTACTCTATGACCCTATGTGACCCACCCTTGTCCTATATAAGTACTCAATGACCCCATGTGAAACACCCTAATCCTACATAAGTACTCAATGACCCCATGTGACCAACCCTTGTACTATATAAGTACTGAATGACCACATGTGACCCCCCTAGTCCTATATAAATAATCAATGACCACATGTGACCCACCCTAGTCCTATATAAGTACTCAATGACCATATGTGACCCACCCTAGTCCTATATATGTACTCAATGACCCCATGTGATCCACCCTAGTCGTATATAAGTACTCAATGATCCCATATGACCCACCCTAGTCCTATATAAGTACTCATTGACCCCATGTGACACACCCTAATCCTATATAAGTACTCAATGACGCCATGTGACCCACCCTAGTCCTATATAAGTATTCAATGACCACATGTGACCTCCCTAGTCCTATATAAATAATCAATGACCCCATGTGACCCATCCTAATCCTATATAAGTACTCAATGACCCCATGTGACCCACCCTAGCCCTATATAAGTACTCAATGACCCCATGTGATCCACCCTAGTCCTATATAAGTCCTCAATGACCCCATATGACCCATCCTAGTCCTATATAAGTACTCAATGACCCCATGTGACCCCCCTAGTCCTATATAAGTACTCAATGACCCCATGTGACCCAATCTAGTCCTATATAAGTACTCAATGCCCTATGTAACCCCCCCATGTCCTATATAAATACTCAATGACCCCATGTGACCCCCCTAGTCCTATATAAATACTCCATGACCCCATGTGACCCCCTTAGTCCTATATAAGTTCTCAATTACCCCATGTGACCCACCCTAGTCCTATATAAGTACTCAATGACACCATGTGACACCCCCATGTCCTATATAAGTACTCAATAACCCCATGTGACCCCCCTAGTCCTATATAAGTACTCAATGACCCCATGTGACCCCCCTAGTCCCATATAAGTTCTCAATGACCCCATGTGACCCACCCTAGTCCTATATAAGTACTCAATGACCCCATGTGACCCCCCCATGTCCTATATAAGTACTCAATGACCCCATGTGACCCCCCTAGTCCTATATAAATACTCAATGACCCCATGTAAACCCCCTAGTTATATATAAGTTCTCAATGACCCAATGTGACCCACCCTAGTCCTATATAAGTACTCAATGACCCCATGTGACCCTCCCATGTCCTATATAAGTACTCAATGACCCCATGTGACCCCCCTAGTCCTATATAAGTACTCAATGATCCCATGTAACCCCCCTAGTCCCATATAAGTACTCCTTGGCCCAAAGTGAGTTACCCTAGCCCCTTTATAAGTACTCCCTGACCCCAAGTGAGTTACCATATCCCCTTTATAAGTACTCCTTGACCGCAAGTGAGTTATCTTAGCACCTTTATATGTACTCTCTGACCGCAAGTGAGTTACCCTTGTCCATAGAAGTACTCCCTGACCCCAAGTGAGTTAGCCTAGTACTATAGAGTACTCCCTGACCCCAAGTGAGTTATCTTAGCCCCTTTATATGTATTCCCAGAAAACCAAGTGAGTTACCCTAGTCCCTTATAAGTACTCCTTGACCCCAAGTGAGTTAACCTAGCCCCTTGATAAGTAGTACCTGACCCCAAGTGAGTTATCCTAGCCCCTTATAACTACTCCCTGACCCCAAGTGTGTTACCCTAGCCCCTAAATAAGTACACCCTGGCCCCAAGTGAGTTACCCTGATCCCATAGGAGTACTCCCTGACCCCAATTGAGTTAGCCTAGTCCAATAGAAGTACTCCCTGACCCCAAGTGAGTTATCCTAGCCCCTTTATATGTACTCTCTGACCGTAAGTGAGTTATCCTAGCCCCTTTATATGTACTCTCTGAGCGCAAGTGAGATATTCTAGCCCCTTTATATGTACTCCCAGACAACAAGTGAGTTACCCTAGTCCCTTATAAGTACTCCCTGACCCCAAGTGAGTTTCCCTAGCCCCTAAATAGGTACACCCTGGCCCCAAGTGAGTTACCCTGGTCCCATATAAGTACTCACAGAAACCAAGTTAGTTACCCTAGTTCCATATAAGTACTACTTGACCCAAAGTGCGTTATCCTAGCTCCTTTAAAGGTACTCTCTGACCCCAAGTGATTTACCTTATCACCTTTATAAGTACTCCCTGACCCCAAGTGAGTTACCATATCACCTTTATAAGTACTCCCTGACCCCAAGTGAGTTATCCTAGCCCCTTTATATGTACTCTCTGACAGCAGGTGAGTTACCCTAGTCCCATAGAAGTTCTCCCTGACCCCAAGTGAGTTATCCTAGCCCCTTTATATGTACACTCTGACCGCAAGTGAGTTATCCTAGCCCCTTTATATGTACTCCCAGACACCAAGTGAGTTACCCTAGTCCCTTATAAGTACTCCCTGACCCCAAGTGAGTTACCCTGGTCCCATATAAGTACTCAAAGACACCAATTGAGTTACCCTAGTCCCATATAAGTACTCCTTGACCCAAAGTGAGTTACCCTAGCCCCTTTATAAGTACTCCCTGACCCCAAGTGTGTTACCCTAGTCCCATATAAATACACCCTGACCCTAAGTGAGTTACCCTAGTCCCATAAAAGTACTCCCTGACACCAAGTGAGTTACCATAGCCCCTTTATAAGTACTACCTGACCCCAAGTGAGATATCCAAGCCCCTTTATATGTACTCTCTGGCCGCAAGTGAGTTACCCTAGCCCCTTTATAAGTACACCCTGGCCCCAAGTGAGTTACCCTGGTCCCATATAATTACTCACAGACACCAAGTGAGTTACCCTAGTCCCATATAAGTAATCCTTGACACAAAGTGAGTTACCCTAGCCCGTTTATAAATACTCCCTGACACCAAGTGACCCCCCTAGTCCTATATAAGTACTCAATGACCCCATGTGACCCACCCTAGTCTTATATAAGTTCTCAATGACACCATGTGATCCACCCTGGTCCTTTATAAGTACTCAATGACCCCATGTGACCCACCCTAGTCCTATATAAGTACTCAATGACCCCAGGTCAGCCACCCTAGTCCTTTATAAGTACTCAATGACCCCATGTGACCCACCCTAGTCCTATATAAGTACTCAATGACCCCATGTGATCCTCCCTATTCCTATATAAGTACTTCATGACCCCTTGTGACCCACCCTAGTCTTCTATAAGTACTCAATGACCCCATGAGACCCACCCTAGTCCTATATAAGTACTCAATGTCCCCATGTGACCCACCCTAGTCCTATATAAGTACTCAATGATCCCATGTGACCCCCCTAGTCCTATATAAGTACTCAATGACCCCAGGTCAGACACCCTAGTCCTTTATAAGTACTCTATGACCCTATGTGACCCACCCTTGTCCTATATAAGTACTCAATGACCCCATGTGACACACCCTAATCCTACATAAGTACTCAATGACCCCATGTGACCAACCCTTTTACTATATAAGTACTGAATGACCACATGTGACCCCCCTAGTCCTATATAAGTACTCAATGACCCCATGTGACCCACCCTATTCCTATATAAGTACTTTATGACCCCTTGTGACCCACCCTAGTCTTATATAAGTACTCAATGACCCCATGTGACCCACCCTAGTCCTATATAAGTACTCAATGTCCCCATGTGACCCACCCTAGTCCTATATAAGTACTCAATGATCCCATGTGACCCCCCTAGTCCTATATAAGTACTCAATGACCCCAGGTCAGACACCCTAGTCCTTTATGAGTACTCTATGACCCTATGTGACCCACCCTTGTCCTATATAAGTACTCAATGACCCCATGTGACACACCCTAATCCTACATAAGTACTCAATGACCCCATGTGACCAACCCTTTTACTATATAAGTACTGAATGACCACATGTGACCCCCCTAGTCCTATATAAATAATCAATGACCCCATGTGACCCACCCTAGTCCTATATAAGTACTCAATGACCACATGTGACCCACCCTAGTCCTATATATGTACTCAATGACCCCATGTGATCCACCCTAGTCCTATATAAGTACTCAATGACCCCATATGACCCACCCTAGTCCTATATAAGTACTCATTGACCCCATGTGACACACCCTAATCCTATATAAGTACTCAATGACGCCATGTGACCCAACCTAGTCCTATCTAAGTTCTCAATGACCCCATGTGACCCCCCTTGTCCTATATAAGTATTCAATGACCACATGTGACCTCCCTAGTCCTATATAAATAATCAATGACCCCATGTGACCCATCCTAATCCTATATAAGTACTCAATTACCCCATCTGACCCACCCTAGCCCTATATAAGTACTCAATGACCCCATGTGATCCACCCTAGTCCTATATAAGTACTCAATGACCCCATATGACCCATCCTAGTCCTATATAAGTACTCAATGACCCCATGTGACCCCCCTAGTCCTATATAAGTACTCAATGACCCCATGTGACCCAATCTAGTCCTATATAAGTACTCAATGCCCCATGTGACCCCCCCATGTCCTATATAAGTACTCAATGACCCCATGTGACCCCCCTAGTCCTATATAAATACTCAATGACACCATGTGACCCCCTTAGTCCTATATAAGTTCTCAATTACCCCATGTGACCCACCCTAGTCCTATATAAGTACTCAATGACCCCATGTGACCCCCCCATGTCCTATATAAGTACTCAATGACACCATGTGACCCCCCTAGTCCTATATAAGTACTCAATGACCCCATGTGACCCCCCTAGTCCCATATAAGTTCTCAATGACCCCATGTGACCCACCCTAGTCCTATATAAGTACTCAATGACCCCATGTGACCCCCCCATGTCCTATATAAGTACTCAATGATCCCAGGTGACCCCCCTAGTCCTATATAAATACTCAATGACCCCATGTGACCCCCCTAGTCCTATATAAGTACTCAATGACCCCATGTGACCCCCCTAGTCCTAAATAAGTACTCAATGACCCCATGTGACCCACCCTAGTCCTATATAAGTACTCAATGACCCCATGTGACCCACCCTAGTCCTATATAAGTACTCAATGACCCCATGTGACCCCCCTAGTCCTATATAAGTACTCAATGACCCCATGTGACCCCCCTAGTCCTATATAAGTACTCAATGACACCATGTGACCCCCCTAGTCCTATATAAGTACTCAATGACCCCATGTGACCTCCCTAGTCCTATATAAGTACTCAATGACCCCATGTGACCCCCCTAGTTCTATATAAGTACTCAATGACCACATGTGACCTACCCTAGTCCTATATAAGTACTCAATGACCCCATGTGACCCCCCCCCCATGTCCTATATATGTACTCAATGACCCCATGTGATCCCCCTAGTCCTATATAAGTACTCAATGACCCCATGTGACCCCCCCCCATGTCCTATATAAGTACTCTATGACCCCATGTGACCCCCCTAGTCCTATATAAGTACTCAATGACCCCATGTGACCCACCCTAGTCCTATATAAGTACTCAATGCCCCATGTGACCCCCCCATGTCCTATATAAGTACTCAATGACCCCATGTGACCCCCCTAGTCCTATATAAATACTCAATGACCCCATGTGACCCCCCCTATCCTATATAAGTACTCAATGACCTCATGTGACCCACCCTAGTCCTATATAAGTACTCAATGACCCCATATGACCACCCCATGTCCTATATAAGTACTCAATGACCCCATGTGACCCCCCTAGTCCTATATAAGTACTCAATGACCCCATGTGACCCCCCTAGTCCTATATAAGTACTCAATGACCCCATGTGACCTCCCTAGTCCTATATAAGTACTCAATGACCCCATGTGACCCACCCTAGCCCTATATAAGTACTCAATGACCCCATGTGTCCCCCCCATGTCCTATATAAGTACTCAATGACACCATGTGACCCCCCTAGTCCTATATATGTACTCAATGACCCCATGTGACCCACCCTAGTCCTATATAAGTACTCAATGACCCCATGTGACCCACCCTAGTCCTATATAAGTACTCAATGACCCCATGTGATCCCCCCCCCCATGTCCTATATATGTACTCAATGACCCCATGTGACCCCCCTAGTCCTATATAAGTACTCAATGACCCCATGTGATCCCCCTAGTCCTATATAAGTACTCAATGACCCCATGTGACCCACCCTAGTCCTATATAAGTAATCAATGACCTCATGTGACCCCCCCATGTCCTCTATAAGTACTCAATGACCCCATGTGACCCCCCTAGTCCTATATAAGTACTCAATGACCCCATGTGACCCCCCTAGTCCTATATAAGTACTCAATGACCCCATGTGACCCACCCTAGTCCTATATAAGTACTCAATGACCCCATGTGACCCCCCCATGTCCTATATAAGTACTCAATGACCCCATGTGGCCCCCCTAGTCCTATATAAATACTCAATGACCACATGTGACCCACCCTAGTCCTATATAAATACTCAATGACCCCATGTGACCCCCCCATGTCCTATATAAGTACTCAATGACCCCATGTGACACCCCTAGTCCTATATAAGTACTCCCTGACCCCAAGTGAGTTACCCTAGCCCTTAAATATGTACACCCTGGCCCCAAGTGTGTTACCCTGGTCCCATATAAGTACTCAAAGACACCAATTGAGTTACCCTAGTCCCATATAAGTACTCCTTGACCCAAAGTGAGTTACCCTAGCCCCTTTATAAGTACTCCCTGACCCCAAGTGTGTTACCCTAGTCCCATATAAATACACCCTGACCCTAAGTGAGTTACCCTAGTCCCATAAAAGTACTCCCTGACACCAAGTGAGTTACCATAGCCCCTTTATAAGTACTACCTGACCCCAAGTGAGATATCCTAGCCCCTTTATATGTACACTCTGGCCGCAAGTGAGTTACCCTAGCCCCTTTATAAGTACACCCTGGCCCCAAGTGAGTTACCCTGGTCCCATATAATTACTCACAGACACCAAGTGAGTTACCCTAGTCCCATATAAGTAATCCTTGACACAAAGTGAGTTACCCTAGCCCGTTTATAAATACTCCCTGACCCCAAGTGACCCCCCTAGTCCTATATAAGTACTCAATGACCCCATGTGACCCACCCTAGTCCTATATAAGTTCTCAATGACACCATGTGATCCCCCCTGGTCCTTTATAAGTACTCAATGACCCCATGTGACCCACCCTAGTCCTATATAAGTACTCAATGACCCCAGGTCAGCCACCCTAGTCCTTTATAAGTACTCAATGACCCCATGTGACCCACCCTAGTCCTATATAAGTACTCAATGACCCCATGTGATCCACCCTATTCCTATATAAGTACTTCATGACCCCTTGTGACCCACCCTATTCTTATATAAGTACTCAATGACCCCATGTGACCCACCCTAGTCCTATATAAGTACTCAATGTCCCCATGTGACCCACCCTAGTCCTATATAAGTACTCAATGATCCCATGTGACCCCCCTAGTCCTATATAAGTACTCAATGACCCCAGGTCAGACACCCTAGTCCTTTATAAGTACTCTATGACCCTATGTGACCCACCCTTGTCCTATATAAGTACTCAATGACCCCATGTGACACACCCTAATCCTACATAAGTACTCAATGACCCCATGTGACCAACCCTTGTACTATATAAGTACTGAATGACCACATGTGACCCCCCTAGTCCTATATAAATAATCAATGACCCCATGTGACCCACCCTAGTCCTATATAAGTACTCAATGACCCCATGTGATCCACCCTATTCCTATATAAGTACTTCATGACCCCTTGTGACCCACCCTAGTCTTATATAAGTACTCAATGACCCCATGTGACCCACCCTAGTCCTATATAAGTACTCAATGTCCCCATGTGACCCACCCTAGTCCTATATAAGTACTCAATGATCCCATGTGACCCCCCTAGTCCTATATAAGTACTCAATGACCCCAGGTCAAACACCCTAGTCCTTTATAAGTACTCTATGACCCTATGTGACCCACCCTTGTCCTATAAAAGTACTCAATGACCCCATGTGACACACCCTAATCCTACATAAGTACTCAATGACCCCATGTGACCAACCCTTGTACTATATAAGTACTGAATGACCACATGTGACCCCCCTAGTCCTATATAAATAATCAATGACCCCATGTGACCCACCCTAATCCTATATAAGTACTCAATGACCCCATGTGACCCCCCTAGTTTCTATATAAGTACTCAATGACACCATGTGTCCCCACTAGTCCTATATAAGTACTCAATGACCCCATGTGACCTCCCTAGTCCTATATAAGTACTCAATGACCCCATGTGACCCCCCCATGTCCTATATAAGTACTCAATGACACCATGTGACCCCCCTAGTCCTATATAAGTACTCAATGACCCCATGTGACCCACCCTAGTCCTATATAAGTACTCAATGACCCCATGTGACCCCCCCATGTCCTATATAAGTACTCAATGATCCCATGTGACCCCCCTAGTCCTATATAAATACTCAATGACCCCATGTGACCCCCCTAGTCCTATATAAGTACTCAATGACCCCATGTGACCCCACTAGTCCTAAATAAGTACTCAATGACCCCATGTGACCCACCCTAGTCCTATATAAGTACTCAATGACCCCATGTGACCCACCCTAGTCCTATATAAGTACTCAATGACCCCATGTGACCCCCCTAGTCCTATATAAGTACTCAATGACCCCATGTGACCCCCCTAGTCCTATATAAGTACTCAATGACACCATGTGACACCCCTAGTCCTATATAAGTACTCAATGACCCCATGTGACCTCCCTAGTCCTATATAAATACTCAATGACCCCATGTGACCCCCCTAGTTCTATATAAGTACTCAATGACCACATGTGACCTACCCTAGTCCTATATAAGTACTCAATGACCCCATGTGACCCCCCCCCCCCATGTCCTATATATGTACTCAATGACCCCATGTGACCCCCCTAGTCCTATATAAGTACTCAATGACCCCATGTCCTATATAAGTACTCTACGACCCCATGTGACCCCCCTAGTCCTATATAAGTACTCAATGACCCCATGTGACCCACCCTAGTCCTATATAAGTACTCAATGCCCCATGTGACCCCCCCATGTTCTATATAAGTACTCAATGACCCCATGTGACCCCCCTAGTCCTATATAAATACTCAATGACCCCATGTGACCCCCCTTATCCTATATAAGTTCTCAATGACCTCATGTGACCCACCCTAGTCCTATATAAGTACTCAATGACCCCATATGACCACCCCATGTCCTATATAAGTACTCAATGACCCCATGTGACCCACCCTAGTCCTATATAAGTACTCAATGACCCCATGTGATCCACCCTATTCCTATATAAGTACTTCATGACCCCTTGTGACCCACCCTAGTCTTATATAAGTACTCAATGACCCCATGTGACCCACCCTAGTCCTATATAAGTACTCAATGATCCCATGTGACCCCCCTAGTCCAAATAAGTACTCAATGACCCCAGGTCAGACACCCTAGTCCTTTATAAGTACTCTATGACCCTATGTGACCCACCCTTGTCCTATATAAGTACTCAATGACCCCATGTGACACACCCTAATCCTACATAAGTACTCAATGACCCCATGTGACCAACCCTTGTACTATATAAGTACTGAATGACCACATGTGACCCCCCTAGTCCTATATAAATAATCAATGACCCCATGTGACCCACCCTAGTCCTATATAAGTACTCAATGACCACATGTGACCCACCCTAGTCCTATATATGTACTCAATGACCCCATGTGATCCACCCTAGTCGTATATAAGTACTCAATGATCCCATATGACCCACCCTAGTCCTATATAAGTACTCATTGACCCCATGTGACACACCCTAATCCTATATAAGTACTCAATGACGCCATGTGACCCACCCTAGTCCTATATAAGTTCTCAATGACCCCATGTGACCCCCCTTGTCCTATATAAGTATTCAATGACCACATGTGACCTCCCTAGTCCTATATAAATAATCAATGACCCCATGTGACCCAATCTAGTCCTATATAAGTACTCAATGCCCTATGTAACCCCCCCATGTCCTATATAAATACTCAATGACCCCATGTGACCCCCCTAGTCCTATATAAATACTCAATGACCCCATGTGACCCCCTTAGTCCTATATAAGTTCTCAATTACCCCATGTGACCCACCCTAGTCCTATATAAGTTCTCAATGACCCCATGTGACCCCCCTTGTCCTATATAAGTATTCAATGACCACATGTGACCTCCCTAGTCCTATATAAATAATCAATGACCCCATGTGACCCATCCTAATCCTATATAAGTACTCAATGACCCCATGTGACCCACCCTAGCCCTATATAAGTACTCAATGACCCCATGTGATCCACCCTAGTCCTATATAAGTACTCAATGACCCCATATGACCCATCCTAGTCCTATATAAGTACTCAATGACCCCATGTGACCCCCCTAGTCCTATATAAGTACTCAATGACCCCATGTGACCCAATCTAGTCCTATATAAGTACTCAATGCCCTATGTAACCCCCCCATGTCCTATATAAATACTCAATGACCCCATGTGACCCCCCTAGTCCTATATAAATACTCAATGACCCCATGTGACCCCCTTAGTCCTAAATAAGTTCTCAATTACCCCATGTGACCCACCCTAGTCCTATATAAGTACTCAATGACACCATGTGACACCCCCATGTCCTATATAAGTACTCAATGACCCCATGTGACCCACCCTAGTCCTACATAAGTACTCAATGACCCCATGTGACCCCCTAGTCCTATATAAGTACTCAATGACCCCATGTAACCCCCCTAGTTTCTATATAAGTACTCAATGACACCATGTGTCCCCACTAGTCCTATATAAGTACTCAATGACCCCATGTGACCTCCCTAGTCCTATATAAGTACTCAATGACCCCATGTGACCCCCCTAGTTCTATATAAGTACTCAATGACCACATGTGACCTACCCTAGTCCTATATAAGTACTCAATGACCCCATGTGACCCCCCCCCCCCATTTCCTATATATGTACTCAATGACCCCATGTGACCCCCCTAGTCCTATATAAGTACTCAATGACCCCATGTGACCCCCCCCCCCCCATGTCCTATATAAGTACTCTATGACCCCATGTGACCCCCCTAGTCCTATATAAGTACTCAATGACCCCATGTGACCCACCCTAGCCCTATATAAGTACTCAATGACCCCATGTGATCCACCCTAGTCCTATATAAGTACTCAATGACCCCATATGACCCATCCTAGTCCTATATAAGTACTCAATGACCCCATGTGACCCCCCTAGTCCTATATAAGTACTCAATGACCCCATGTGATCCACCCTAGTCCTATATAAGTACTCAATGACCCCATATGACCCATCCTAGTCCTATAGAAGTACTCAATGACCCCATGTGACGTCCCTAGTCCTATATAAGTACTCAATGACCCCATGTGACCCAATCTAGTCCTATATAAGTACTCAATGCCCTATGTAACCCCCCCATGTCCTATATAAATACTCAATGACCCCATGTGACCCCCCTAGTCCTATATAAATACTCAATGACCCCATGTGACCCCCTTATTCCTAAATAAGTTCTCAATTACCCCATGTGACCCACCCTAGCACTATATAAGTACTCAATGACACCATGTGACACCCCCATGTCCTATATAAGTACTCAATGACCCCATGTGACCCACCCTAGTCCTATATAAGTACTCAATGACCCCATGTGACCCCCCCCCATGTCCTATATAAGTACTCAATGACCCCATGTGACCCCCCTAGTCCTATATAAATACTCAATGACCCCATGTGACCCACCCTAGTCCTATATAAGTACTCAATGTCCCCATGTGACCCACCCTAGTCCTATATAAGTACTCAATGATCCCATGTGACCCCCCTAGTCCTATATAAGTACTCAATGACCCCAGGTCAGACACCCTAGTCCTTTATAAGTACTCTATGACCCTATGTGACCCACCCTTGTCCTATATAAGTACTCAATGACCCCATGTGAAACACCCTAATCCTACATAAGTACTCAATGACCCCATGTGACCAACCCTTGTACTATATAAGTACTGAATGACCACATGTGACCCCCCTAGTCCTATATAAATAATCAATGACCACATGTGACCCACCCTAGTCCTATATAAGTACTCAATGACCATATGTGACCCACCCTAGTCCTATATATGTACTCAATGACCCCATGTGATCCACCCTAGTCGTATATAAGTACTCAATGATCCCATATGACCCACCCTAGTCCTATATAAGTACTCATTGACCCCATGTGACACACCCTAATCCTATATAAGTACTCAATGACGCCATGTGACCCACCCTAGTCCTATATAAGTATTCAATGACCACATGTGACCTCCCTAGTCCTATATAAATAATCAATGACCCCATGTGACCCATCCTAATCCTATATAAGTACTCAATGACCCCATGTGACCCACCCTAGCCCTATATAAGTACTCAATGACCCCATGTGATCCACCCTAGTCCTATATAAGTCCTCAATGACCCCATATGACCCATCCTAGTCCTATATAAGTACTCAATGACCCCATGTGACCCCCCTAGTCCTATATAAGTACTCAATGACCCCATGTGACCCAATCTAGTCCTATATAAGTACTCAATGCCCTATGTAACCCCCCCATGTCCTATATAAATACTCAATGACCCCATGTGACCCCCCTAGTCCTATATAAATACTCCATGACCCCATGTGACCCCCTTAGTCCTATATAAGTTCTCAATTACCCCATGTGACCCACCCTAGTCCTATATAAGTACTCAATGACACCATGTGACACCCCCATGTCCTATATAAGTACTCAATAACCCCATGTGACCCCCCTAGTCCTATATAAGTACTCAATGACCCCATGTGACCCCCCTAGTCCCATATAAGTTCTCAATGACCCCATGTGACCCACCCTAGTCCTATATAAGTACTCAATGACCCCATGTGACCCCCCCATGTCCTATATAAGTACTCAATGACCCCATGTGACCCCCCTAGTCCTATATAAATACTCAATGACCCCATGTAAACCCCCTAGTTATATATAAGTTCTCAATGACCCAATGTGACCCACCCTAGTCCTATATAAGTACTCAATGACCCCATGTGACCCCCCCATGTCCTATATAAGTACTCAATGACCCCATGTGACCCCCCTAGTCCTATATAAGTACTCAATGATCCCATGTAACCCCCCTAGTCCCATATAAGTACTCAATGACCCCATGTGACCCCCCCATGTCCTATATAAGTACTCAATGTCCCCATGTGACCCCCTTAGTCCTATATAAGTACTCAATGACCCCATGTGATCCACCCTAGTCCTATATAAGTACTCAATGACCCCATATGACCCATCCTAGTCCTATATAAGTACTCAATGACCCCATGTGACCCCCCTAGTCCTATATAAGTACTCAATGACCCCATGTGACCCAATCTAGTCCTATATAAGTACTCAATGCCCTATGTAACCCCCCCATGTCCTATATAAATACTCAATGACCCCATGTGACCCCCCTAGTCCTATATAAATACTCAATGACCCCATGTGACCCCCTTAGTCCTAAATAAGTTCTCAATTACCCCATGTGACCCACCCTAGTCCTATATAAGTACTCAATGACACCATGTGACACCCCCATGTCCTATATAAGTACTCAATGACCCCATGTGACCCACCCTAGTCCTACATAAGTACTCAATGACCCCATGTGACCCCCTAGTCCTATATAAGTACTCAATGACCCCATGTAACCCCCCTAGTTTCTATATAAGTACTCAATGACACCATGTGTCCCCACTAGTCCTATATAAGTACTCAATGACCCCATGTGACCTCCCTAGTCCTATATAAGTACTCAATGACCCCATGTGACCCCCCTAGTTCTATATAAGTACTCAATGACCACATGTGACCTACCCTAGTCCTATATAAGTACTCAATGACCCCATGTGACCCCCCCCCCCATTTCCTATATATGTACTCAATGACCCCATGTGACCCCCCTAGTCCTATATAAGTACTCAATGACCCCATGTGACCCCCCCCCCCCCCATGTCCTATATAAGTACTCTATGACCCCATGTGACCCCCCTAGTCCTATATAAGTACTCAATGACCCCATGTGACCCACCCTAGCCCTATATAAGTACTCAATGACCCCATGTGATCCACCCTAGTCCTATATAAGTACTCAATGACCCCATATGACCCATCCTAGTCCTATATAAGTACTCAATGACCCCATGTGACCCCCCTAGTCCTATATAAGTACTCAATGACCCCATGTGATCCACCCTAGTCCTATATAAGTACTCAATGACCCCATATGACCCATCCTAGTCCTATAGAAGTACTCAATGACCCCATGTGACGTCCCTAGTCCTATATAAGTACTCAATGACCCCATGTGACCCAATCTAGTCCTATATAAGTACTCAATGCCCTATGTAACCCCCCCATGTCCTATATAAATACTCAATGACCCCATGTGACCCCCCTAGTCCTATATAAATACTCAATGACCCCATGTGACCCCCTTATTCCTAAATAAGTTCTCAATTACCCCATGTGACCCACCCTAGTCCTATATAAGTACTCAATGACACCATGTGACACCCCCATGTCCTATATAAGTACTCAATGACCCCATGTGACCCACCCTAGTCCTATATAAGTACTCAATGACCCCATGTGACCCCCCCCCATGTCCTATATAAGTACTCAATGACCCCATGTGACCCCCCTAGTCCTATATAAATACTCAATGACCCCATGTGACCCACCCTAGTCCTATATAAGTACTCAATGTCCCCATGTGACCCACCCTAGTCCTATATAAGTACTCAATGATCCCATGTGACCCCCCTAGTCCTATATAAGTACTCAATGACCCCAGGTCAGACACCCTAGTCCTTTATAAGTACTCTATGACCCTATGTGACCCACCCTTGTCCTATATAAGTACTCAATGACCCCATGTGAAACACCCTAATCCTACATAAGTACTCAATGACCCCATGTGACCAACCCTTGTACTATATAAGTACTGAATGACCACATGTGACCCCCCTAGTCCTATATAAATAATCAATGACCACATGTGACCCACCCTAGTCCTATATAAGTACTCAATGACCATATGTGACCCACCCTAGTCCTATATATGTACTCAATGACCCCATGTGATCCACCCTAGTCGTATATAAGTACTCAATGATCCCATATGACCCACCCTAGTCCTATATAAGTACTCATTGACCCCATGTGACACACCCTAATCCTATATAAGTACTCAATGACGCCATGTGACCCACCCTAGTCCTATATAAGTATTCAATGACCACATGTGACCTCCCTAGTCCTATATAAATAATCAATGACCCCATGTGACCCATCCTAATCCTATATAAGTACTCAATGACCCCATGTGACCCACCCTAGCCCTATATAAGTACTCAATGACCCCATGTGATCCACCCTAGTCCTATATAAGTCCTCAATGACCCCATATGACCCATCCTAGTCCTATATAAGTACTCAATGACCCCATGTGACCCCCCTAGTCCTATATAAGTACTCAATGACCCCATGTGACCCAATCTAGTCCTATATAAGTACTCAATGCCCTATGTAACCCCCCCATGTCCTATATAAATACTCAATGACCCCATGTGACCCCCCTAGTCCTATATAAATACTCCATGACCCCATGTGACCCCCTTAGTCCTATATAAGTTCTCAATTACCCCATGTGACCCACCCTAGTCCTATATAAGTACTCAATGACACCATGTGACACCCCCATGTCCTATATAAGTACTCAATAACCCCATGTGACCCCCCTAGTCCTATATAAGTACTCAATGACCCCATGTGACCCCCCTAGTCCCATATAAGTTCTCAATGACCCCATGTGACCCACCCTAGTCCTATATAAGTACTCAATGACCCCATGTGACCCCCCCATGTCCTATATAAGTACTCAATGACCCCATGTGACCCCCCTAGTCCTATATAAATACTCAATGACCCCATGTAAACCCCCTAGTTATATATAAGTTCTCAATGACCCAATGTGACCCACCCTAGTCCTATATAAGTACTCAATGACCCCATGTGACCCTCCCATGTCCTATATAAGTACTCAATGACCCCATGTGACCCCCCTAGTCCTATATAAGTACTCAATGATCCCATGTAACCCCCCTAGTCCCATATAAGTACTCAATGACCCCATGTGACCCCCCCATGTCCTATATAAGTACTCAATGTCCCCATGTGACCCCCTTAGTCCTATATAAGTACTCAATGACCCCATGTGACCCCCATGTCCTATATAAGTACTCAATGACCCCATGTGACCCCCCTAGTCCTATATAAGTACTCAATAACTCCATGTGACCCCCCTAGTCCTATATAAGTACTCAATGACCCCATGTGACCCTCCCATGTCCTATATAAGTACTCAATGACCCCATGTGACCCCCCTAGTCCTATATAAGTACTCAATGACCCCATGTGACCCCCCTAGTCCTATATAAGTACTCAATGACCCCATGTGACCCACCCTAGTCCTATATAAGTACTCAATGACCCCATGTGACCCCCCTAGTCCTATATAAGTACTCAATGACCCCATGTGACCCCCCTAGTTTCTATATAAGTACTCAATGACACCATGTGTCCCCCCTAGTCCTATATAAGTACTCAATGACCCCATGTGACCTCCCTAGTCCTATATAAGTACTCAATGACCCCATGTGACCCCCCTAGTTCTATATAAGTACTCAATGACCACATGTGACCTACCCTAGTCCTATATAAGTACTCAATGACCCCATGTGACCCCCCCCCCCCCATTTCCTATATATGTACTCAATGACCCCATGTGACCCCCCTAGTCCTATATAAGTACTCAATGACCCCATGTGACCCCCCCCCCCATGTCCTATATAAGTACTCTATGACCCCATGTGACCCCCCTAGTCCTATATAAGTACTCAATGACCCCATGTGACCCACCCTAGTCCTATATAAGTACTCAATGCCCCATGTGACCCCCCCCCATGTCCTATATAAGTACTCAATGACCCCATGTGACCCCCCAAGTCCTATATAAATACTCAATGACCCCATGTGACCCCCCCTGTCCTATATAAGTTCTCAATGACCTCATGTGACCCACCCTAGTCCTATATAAGTACTCAATGACCCCATATGACCACCCCATGTCCTATATAAGTACTCAATGACCCCATGTGACCCCCCTAGTCCTATATAAATACTCAATGACCCCATGTGACCCCCCTAGTCCTATATAAGTACTCAATGACCCCATGTGACCTCCCTAGTCCTATATAAGTACTCAATGACCCCATGTGACCCACCCTAGCCCTATATAAGTACTCAATGACCCCATGTGACCCCCCTAGTCCTATATAAGTACTCAATGACCCCAGGTCAGACACCCTTGTCCTTTATGAGTACTCTATGACCCTATGTGACCCACCCTTGTCCTATTAAAGTACTCAATGACCCCATGTGACACACCCTAATCCTACATAAGTACTCAACGACCCCATGTGATCCACCCTATTCCTATATAAGTACTTCATGACCCCTTGTGACCCACCCTAGTCTTATATAAGTACTCAATGACCCCATGTGACCCACCCTAGTCCTATATAAGTACTCAATGTCCCCATGTGACCCACCCTAGTCCTATATAAGTACTCAATGATCCCATGTGACCCCCCTAGTCCTATATAAGTACTCAATGACCCCAGGTCAGACACCCTAGTCCTTTATGAGTACTCTATGACCCTATGTGACACACCCTTGTCCTATATAAGTACTCAATGACCCCATGTGACACACCCTAATCCTACATAAGTACTCAATGACCCCATGTGACCAACCCTTTTACTATATAAGTACTGAATGATCACATGTGACCCCCCTAGTCCTATATAAATAATCAATGACCCCATGTGACCCACCCTAGTCCTATATAAGTACTCAATTACCCCATGTGACCCACCCTAGTCCTATATAAGTTCTCAATGACCCCATGTGACCCCCCTTGTCCTATATAAGTATTCAATGACCACATGTGACCTCCCTAGTCCTATATAAATAATCAATGACCCCATGTGACCCATCCTAATCCTATATAAGTACTCAATGACCCCATGTGACCCACCCTAGCCCTATATAAGTACTCAATGACCCCATGTGATCCACCCTAGTCCTATATAAGTACTCACAGACCCCATGTGACCTCCCTAGTCCTATATAAGTACTCAATGACCCCATGTGACCCCCCTAGTTCTATATAAGTACTCAATGACCACATGTGACCTACCCTAGTCCTATATAAGTACTCAATGACCCCATGTGACCCCCCCCCATTTCCTATATATGTACTCAATGACCCCATGTGACCCCCCTAGTCCTATATAAGTACTCAATGACCCCATGTGACCCCCCCCCATGTCCTATATAAGTACTCTATGACCCCATGTGACCCCCCTAGTCCTATATAAGTACTCAATGACCCCATGTGACCCACCCTAGTCCTATATAAGTACTCAATGCCCCATGTGACCCCCCCCATGTCCTATATAAGTACTCAATGACCCCATGTGACCCCCCTAGTCCTATATAAATACTCAATGACCCCATGTGACCCACCCTAGTCCTATATAAGTACTCAATGTCCCCATGTGACCCACCCTAGTCCTATATAAGTACTCAATGATCCCATGTGACCCCCCTAGTCCTATATAAGTACTCAATGACCCCAGGTCAGACACCCTAGTCCTTTATAAGTACTCTATGACCCTATGTGACCCACCCTTGTCCTATATAAGTACTCAATGACCCCATGTGACACACCCTAATCCTACATAAGTACTCAATGACCCCATGTGACCAACCCTTGTACTATATAAGTACTGAATGACCACATGTGACCCCCCTAGTCCTATATAAATAATCAATGACCCCATGTGACCCACCCTAGTCCTATATAAGTACTCAATGACCACATGTGACCCACCCTAGTCCTATATATGTACTTAATGACCCCATGTGATCCACCCTAGTCGTATATAAGTACTCAATGATCCCATATGACCCACCCTAGTCCTATATAAGTACTCATTGACCCCATGTGACACACCCTAATCCTATATAAGTACTCAATGACGCCATGTGACCCACCCTAGTCCTATATAAGTTCTCAATGTCCCCATGTGACCCCCCTTGTCCTATATAAGTATTCAATGACCACATGTGACCTCCCTAGTCCTATATAAATAATCAATGACCCCATGTGACCCATCCTAATCCTATATAAGTACTCAATGACCCCATGTGACCCACCCTAGCCCTATATAAGTACTCAATGACCCCATGTGATCCACCCTAGTCCTATATAAGTACTCAATGACCCCATATGACCCATCCTAGTCCTATATAAGTACTCAATGACCCCATGTGACCCCCCTAGTCCTATATAAGTACTCAATGACCCCATGTGACCCAATCTAGTCCTATATAAGTACTCAATGCCCTATGTAACCCCCCCATGTCCTATATAAATACTCAATGACCCCATGTGACACCCCTAGTCCTATATAAATACTCCATGACCCCATGTGACCCCCTTAGTCCTATATAAGTTCTCAATTACCCCATGTGACCCACCCTAGTCCTATATAAGTACTCAATGCCCCATGTGACCCCCCCCCATGTCCTATATAAGTACTCAATGACCCCATGTGACCCCCCAAGTCCTATATAAATACTCAATGACCCCATGTGACCCCCCCTGTCCTATATAAGTTCTCAATGACCTCATGTGACCCACCCTAGTCCTATATAAGTACTCAATGACCCCATATGACCACCCCATGTCCTATATAAGTACTCAATGACCCCATGTGACCCCCCTAGTCCTATATAAATACTCAATGACCCCATGTGACCCCCCTAGTCCTATATAAGTACTCAATGACCCCATGTGACCTCCCTAGTCCTATATAAGTACTCAATGACCCCATGTGTCCCACCCTAGCCCTATATAAGTACTCAATGACCCCATGTGACCCCCCTAGTCCTATATAAGTACTCAATGACCCCAGGTCAGACACCCTTGTCCTTTATGAGTACTCTATGACCCTATGTGACCCACCCTTGTCCTATTAAAGTACTCAATGACCCCATGTGACACACCCTAATCCTACATAAGTACTCAATGACCCCATGTGACCAACCCTTTTACTATATAAGTACTGAATGACCACATGTGACCCCCCTAGTCCTATATAAGTACTCAATGACCCCATGTGATCCACCCTATTCCTATATAAGTACTTCATGACCCCTTGTGACCCACCCTAGTCTTATATAAGTACTCAATGACCCCATGTGACCCACCCTAGTCCTATATAAGTACTCAATGTCCCCATGTGACCCACCCTAGTCCTATATAAGTACTCAATGATCCCATGTGACCCCCCTAATCCTATATAAGTACTCAATGACCCCAGGTCAGACACCCTAGTCCTTTATGAGTACTCTATGACCCTATGTGACACACCCTTGTCCTATATAAGTACTCAATGACCCCATGTGACACACCCTAATCCTACATAAGTACTCAATGACCCCATGTGACCAACCCTTTTACTATATAAGTACTGAATGACCACATGTGACCACCCTAGTCCTATATAAATAATCAATGACCCCATGTGACCCACCCTAGTCCTATATAAGTACTCAATGACCAAATGTGACCCACCCTAGTCCTATATATGTACTCATAGACCCCATATGACCCACCCTAGTCCTATATAAGTACTCATTGACCCCATGTGACACACCCTAATCCTATATAAGTACTCAATGACGCCATGTGACCCACCCTAGTCCTATATAAGTTCTCAATGACCCCATGTGACCCCCCTTGTCCTATATAAGTATTCAATGACCACATGTGACCTCCCTAGTCCTATATAAATAATCAATGACCCCATGTGACCCATCCTAATCCTATATAAGTACTCAATGACCCCATCTGACCCACCCTAGCCCTATATAAGTACTCAATGACCCCGTGTGATCCACCCTAGTCCTATATAAGTACTCAATGACCCCATATGACCCATCCTAGTCCTATATAAGTACTCAATGACCCCATGTGACCCCCCTAGTCCTATATAAGTACTCAATGACCCCATGTGACCCAATCTAGTCCTATATAAATACTCAATGCCCCATGTGACCCCCCCATGTCCTATATAAGTACTCAATGACCCCATGTGACCCCCCTAGTCCTATATAAATACTCAATGACACCATGTGACCCCCTTAGTCCTATATAAGTTCTCAATTACCCCATGTGACCCACCCTAGTCCTATATAAGTACTCAATGACCCCATGTGACCCCCCCATGTCCTATATAAGTAGTCAATGACACCATGTGACCCCCCTAGTCCTATATAAGTACTCAATGACCCCATGTGACCCCCCTAGTCCCATATAAGTTCTCAATGACCCCATGTGACCCACCCTAGTCCTATATAAGTACTCAATGACCCCATGTGACCCCCCCATGTCCTATATAAGTACTCAATGATCCCATGTGACCCCCCTAGTCCTATATAAATACTCAATGACCCCATGTGAACCCTCTAGTTATATATAAGTTCTCAATGACCCCATGTGACCCACCCTAGTCCAATATAAGTACTCAATGACCCCATGTGACCCCCCCATGTCCTATATAAGTACTCAATGACCCCATGTGACCCCCTTAGTCCTATATAAGTACTCAATGACCCCATGTGACCCCCCATGTCCTATATAAGTACTCAATGACCCCATGTGACCCCCCTAGTCCTATATAAGTACTCAATGACTCCATGTGACCCCCCGAGTCCTATATAAGTACTCAATGACCCCATGTGACCCCCCCATGTCCTATATAAGTACTCAATGACCCCATGTGACCCCCCTAGTCCTATATAAGTACTCAATGACCCCATGTGACCCCCCTAGTCCTAAATAAGTACTCAATGACCCCATGTGACCCACCCTAGTCCTATATAAGTACTCAATGACCCCATGTGACCCCCCTAGTCCTATATAAGTACTCAATGACCCCATGTGATCCCCCTAGTCCTATATAAGTACTCAATGACCCCATGTGACCCACCCTAGTCCTATATAAGTAATCAATGACCTCATGTGACCCCCCCATGTCCTCTATAAGTACTCAATGACCCCATGTGACCCCCCTAGTCCTATATAAGTACTCAATGACCCCATGTGACCCCCCTAGTCCTATATAAGTACTCAATGACCATATGTGACCCACCCTAGTCCTATATAAGTACTCAATGACCCCATGTGACCCCCCCATGTCCTATATAAGTACTCAATGACCCCATGTGACACCCCTAGTCCTATATAAGTACTCCCTGACCCCAAGTGAGTTACCCTAGCCCTTAAATAAGTACACCCTGGCCCCAAGTGTGTTACCCTGGTCCCATATAAGTACTCAAAGACACCAATTGAGTTACCCTAGTCCCATATAAGTACTCCTTGACCCAAAGTGAGTTACCCTAGCCCCTTTATAAGTACTCCCTGACCCCAAGTGGTTTACCCTAGTCCCATATAAATACACCCTGACCCTAAGTGAGTTACCCTAGTCCCATAAAAGTACTCCCTGACACCAAGTGAGTTACCCTAGCCCCTTTATAAGTACACCCTGGCCCCAAGTGAGTTACCCTGGTCCCATATAAGTACTCCCAGAAACCAAGTGAGTTAGCCTAGTCCCTTATAAGTACTCCTTGATCCTAAGTGAGTTACCCTAGCCCTTTAATAAGTACACCCTGGCCCCAAGTGAGTTACCCTGGTCCCATATAATTACTCACAGACACCAAGTGAGTTACCCTAGTCCCATATAAGTAATCCTTGACACAAAGTGAGTTACCCTAGCCCGTTTTTAAATACTCCCTGACCCCAAGTGACCCCCCTAGTCCTATATAAGTACTCAATGACCCCATGTGACCCACCCTAGTCCTATATAAGTTCTCAATGACACCATGTGATCCACCCTGGTCCTTTATAAGTACTCAATGACCCCATGTGACCCACCCTAGTCCTATATAAGTACTCAATGACCCCAGGTCAGCCACCCTAGTCCTTTATAAGTACTCAATGACCCCATGTGACCCACCCTAGTCCTATATAAGTACTTCATGACCCCTTGTGACCCACCCTAGTCTTATATAAGTACTCAATGACCCCATGTGACCCACCCTAGTCCTATATAAGTACTCAATGTCCACATGTGACCCACCCTAGTCCTATATAAGTACTCAATGATCCCATGTGACCCCCCTAGTCCTATATAAGTACTCAATGACCCCAGGTCAGACACCCTAGTCCTTTATAAGTACTCTATGACCCCATGTGACCAACCCTTGTACTATATAAGTACTGAATGACCACATGTGACCCCCCTAGTCCTATATAAATAATCAATGACCCCATGTGACCCACCCTAGTCCTATATAAGTACTCAATGACCACATGTGACCCACCCTAGTCGTATATAAGTACTCAATGATCCCATATGACCCACCCTAGTCCTATATAAGTACTCATTGACCCCATGTGACACACCCTAATCCTATATAAGTACTTCATGACCCCTTGTGACCCACCCTAGTCTTATATAAGTACTCAATGACCCCATGTGACCCACCCTAGTCCTATATAAGTACTCAATGTCCCCATGTGACCCACCCTAGTCCTATATAAATACTCAATGACCACATGTGACCCACCCTAGTCCTATATAAGTACTCAATGACCCCATGTGACCCCCCCATGTCCTATATAAGTACTCAATGACCCCATGTGACACCCCTAGTCCTATATAAGTACTCCCTGACCCCAAGTGAGTTACCCTAGCCCTTAAATATGTACACCCTGGCCCCAAGTGTGTTACCCTGGTCCCATATAAGTACTCAAAGACACCAATTGAGTTACCCTAGTCCCATATAAGTACTCCTTGACCCAAAGTGAGTTACCCTAGCCCCTTTATAAGTACTCCCTGACCCCAAGTGTGTTACCCTAGTCCCATATAAATACACCCTGACCCTAAGTGAGTTACCCTAGTCCCATAAAAGTACTCCCTGACACCAAGTGAGTTACCATAGCCCCTTTATAAGTACTACCTGACCCCATGTGAGATATCCTAGCCCCTTTATATGTACACTCTGGCCGCAAGTGAGTTACCCTAGCCCCTTTATAAGTACACCCTGGCCCCAAGTGAGTTACCCTGGTCCCATATAATTACTCACAGACACCAAGTGAGTTACCCTAGTCCCATATAAGTAATCCTTGACACAAAGTGAGTTACCCTAGCCCGTTTATAAATACTCCCTGACCCCAAGTGACCCCCCTAGTCCTATATAAGTACTCAATGACCCCATGTGACCCACCCCAGTCCTATATAAGTTCTCAATGACACCATGTGATCCACCCTGGTCCTTTATAAGTACTCAATGACCCCATGTGACCCACCCTAGTCCTATATAAGTACTCAATGACCCCAGGTCAGCCACCCTAGTCCTTTATAAGTACTCAATGACCCCATGTGACCCACCCTAGTCCTATATAAGTACTCAATGACCCCATGTGATCCACCCTATTCCTATATAAGTACTTCATGACCCCTTGTGACCCACCCTAGTCTTATATAAGTACTCAATGACCCCATGTGACCCACCCTAGTCCTATATAAGTACTCAATGTCCCCATGTGACCCACCCTAGTCCTATATAAGTACTCAATGATCCCATGTGACCCCCCTAGTCCTATATAAGTACTCAATGACCCCAGGTCAGACACCCTAGTCCTTTATAAGTACTCAATGACCCCATGTGACCCACCCTAGTCCTATATAAGTACTCAATGACCCCATGTGACCCCCCTAGTCCTATATAAGTACTCAATGACCCCCTGTGACCCCCCTAGTCCTATATAAGTACTCAATGACACCATGTGACCCCCCTAGTCCTATATAAGTACTCAATGACCCCATGTGACCTCCCTAGTCCTATATAAGTACTCGATGACCCCATGTGACCCCCCTAGTTCTATATAAGTACTCAATGACCACATGTGACCTACCCTAGTCCTATATAAGTACTCAATGACCCCATGTGACCCCCCCCCCCCATGTCCTATATATGTACTCAATGACCCCATGTGACCCCCCTAGTCCTATATAAGTACTCAATGACCCCATGTGACCCCCCCCATGTCCTATATAAGTACTCTATGACCCCATGTGACCCCCCTAGTCCTATATAAGTACTCAATGACCCCATGTGACCCACCCTAGTCCTATATAAGTACTCAATGCCCCATGTGACCCTCCCATGTCCTATATAAGTACTCAATGACTCCATGTGACCCCCCTAGTCCTATATAAGTACTCAATGGCCCCATGTGACCCCCCTAGTCCTATATAAGTACTCAATAACCCCATGTGACCTCCCTAGTCCTATATAAATACTCAATGACCCCATGTGACCCACCCTAGCCCTATATAAGTACTCAATGACCCCATGTGACCCCCCCATGTCCTATATAAGTACTCAATGACACCATGTGACCCCCCTAGTCCTATATATGTACTCAATGACCCCATGTGACCCACCCTAGTCCTATATAAGTACTCAATGACCCCATGTGACCCACCCTAGTCCTATATAAGTACTCAATGACCCCATGTGATCCCCCCCCCATGTCCCATATAAGTACTCAATGACCCCATGTGACCCCCCTAGTCCTATATAAGTACTCAATGACCCCATGTGATCCCCCTAGTCCTATATAAGTACTCAATGACCCCATGTGACCCACCCTAGTCCTATATAAGTAATCAATGACCTCATGTGACCCCCCCATGTCCTCTATAAGTACTCAATGACCCCATGTGACCCCCCTAGTCCTATATAAGTACTCAATGACCCCATGTGACCCCCCTAGTCCTATATAAGTACTCAATGACCATATGTGACCCACCCTAGTCCTATATAAGTACTCAATGACCCCATGTGACCCCCCCATGTCCTATATAAGTACTCAATGACCCCATGTGACACCCCTAGTCCTATATAAGTACTCCCTGACCCCAAGTGAGTTACCCTAGCCCTTAAATAAGTACACCCTGGCCCCAAGTGTGTTACCCTGGTCCCATATAAGTACTCAAAGACACCAATTGAGTTACCCTAGTCCCATATAAGTACTCCTTGACCCAAAGTGAGTTACCCTAGCCCCTTTATAAGTACTCCCTGACCCCAAGTGGTTTACCCTAGTCCCATATAAATACACCCTGACCCTAAGTGAGTTACCCTAGTCCCATAAAAGTACTCCCTGACACCAAGTGAGTTACCCTAGCCCCTTTATAAGTACACCCTGGCCCCAAGTGAGTTACCCTGGTCCCATATAAGTACTCCCAGAAACCAAGTGAGTTAGCCTAGTCCCTTATAAGTACTCCTTGATCCTAAGTGAGTTACCCTAGCCCTTTAATAAGTACACCCTGGCCCCAAGTGAGTTACCCTGGTCCCATATAATTACTCACAGACACCAAGTGAGTTACCCTAGTCCCATATAAGTAATCCTTGACACAAAGTGAGTTACCCTAGCCCGTTTTTAAATACTCCCTGACCCCAAGTGACCCCCCTAGTCCTATATAAGTACTCAATGACCCCATGTGACCCACCCTAGTCCTATATAAGTTCTCAATGACACCATGTGATCCACCCTGGTCCTTTATAAGTACTCAATGACCCCATGTGACCCACCCTAGTCCTATATAAGTACTCAATGACCCCAGGTCAGCCACCCTAGTCCTTTATAAGTACTCAATGACCCCATGTGACCCACCCTAGTCCTATATAAGTACTTCATGACCCCTTGTGACCCACCCTAGTCTTATATAAGTACTCAATGACCCCATGTGACCCACCCTAGTCCTATATAAGTACTCAATGTCCCCATGTGACCCACCCTAGTCCTATATAAGTACTCAATGATCCCATGTGACCCCCCTAGTCCTATATAAGTACTCAATGACCCCAGGTCAGACACCCTAGTCCTTTATAAGTACTCTATGACCCTATGTGACCCACCCTTGTCCTATATAAGTACTCAATGACCCCATGTGACACACCCTAATCCTACATAAGTACTCAATGACCCCATGTGACCAACCCTTGTACTATATAAGTACTGAATGACCACATGTGACCCCCCTAGTCCTATATAAATAATCAATGACCCCATGTGACCCACCCTAGTCCTATATAAGTACTCAATGACCACATGTGACCCACCCTAGTCGTATATAAGTACTCAATGATCCCATATGACCCACCCTAGTCCTATATAAGTACTCATTGACCCCATGTGACACACCCTAATCCTATATAAGTACTTCATGACCCCTTGTGACCCACCCTAGTCTTATATAAGTACTCAATGACCCCATGTGACCCACCCTAGTCCTATATAAGTACTCAATGTCCCCATGTGACCCACCCTAGTCCTATATAAATACTCAATGACCACATGTGACCCACCCTAGTCCTATATAAGTACTCAATGACCCCATGTGACCCCCCCATGTCCTATATAAGTACTCAATGACCCCATGTGACACCCCTAGTCCTATATAAGTACTCCCTGACCCCAAGTGAGTTACCCTAGCCCTTAAATATGTACACCCTGGCCCCAAGTGTGTTACCCTGGTCCCATATAAGTACTCAAAGACACCAATTGAGTTACCCTAGTCCCATATAAGTACTCCTTGACCCAAAGTGAGTTACCCTAGCCCCTTTATAAGTACTCCCTGACCCCAAGTGTGTTACCCTAGTCCCATATAAATACACCCTGACCCTAAGTGAGTTACCCTAGTCCCATAAAAGTACTCCCTGACACCAAGTGAGTTACCATAGCCCCTTTATAAGTACTACCTGACCCCATGTGAGATATCCTAGCCCCTTTATATGTACACTCTGGCCGAAAGTGAGTTACCCTAGCCCCTTTATAAGTACACCCTGGCCCCAAGTGAGTTACCCTGGTCCCATATAATTACTCACAGACACCAAGTGAGTTACCCTAGTCCCATATAAGTAATCCTTGACACAAAGTGAGTTACCCTAGCCCGTTTATAAATACTCCCTGACCCCAAGTGACCCCCCTAGTCCTATATAAGTACTCAATGACCCCATGTGACCCACCCTAGTCCTATATAAGTTCTCAATGACACCATGTGATCCACCCTGGTCCTTTATAAGTACTCAATGACCCCATGTGACCCACCCTAGTCCTATATAAGTACTCAATGACCCCAGGTCAGCCACCCTAGTCCTTTATAAGTACTCAATGACCCCATGTGACCCACCCTAGTCCTATATAAGTACTCAATGACCCCATGTGATCCACCCTATTCCTATATAAGTACTTCATGACCCCTTGTGACCCACCCTAGTCTTATATAAGTACTCAATGACCCCATGTGACCCACCCTAGTCCTATATAAGTACTCAATGTCCCCATGTGACCCACCCTAGTCCTATATAAGTACTCAATGATCCCATGTGACCCCCCTAGTCCTATATAAGTACTCAATGACCCCAGGTCAGACACCCTAGTCCTTTATAAGTACTCAATGACCCCATGTGACCCACCCTAGTCCTATATAAGTACTCAATGACCCCATGTGACCCCCCTAGTCCTATATAAGTACTCAATGACCCCCTGTGACCCCCCTAGTCCTATATAAGTACTCAATGACACCATGTGACCCCCCTAGTCCTATATAAGTACTCAATGACCCCATGTGACCTCCCTAGTCCTATATAAGTACTCGATGACCCCATGTGACCCCCCTAGTTCTATATAAGTACTCAATGACCACATGTGACCTACCCTAGTCCTATATAAGTACTCAATGACCCCATGTGACCCCCCCCCCCATGTCCTATATATGTACTCAATGACCCCATGTGACCCCCCTAGTCCTATATAAGTACTCAATGACCCCATGTGACCCCCCCCCATGTCCTATATAAGTACTCTATGACCCCATGTGACCCCCCTAGTCCTATATAAGTACTCAATGACCCCATGTGACCCACCCTAGTCCTATATAAGTACTCAATGCCCCATGTGACCCCCCCATGTCCTATATAAGTACTCAATGACCCCATGTGACCCCCCTAGTCCTATATAAGTACTCAATGGCCCCATGTGACCCCCCTAGTCCTATATAAGTACTCAATGACCCCATGTGACCTCCCTAGTCCTATATAAGTACTCAATGACCCCATGTGACCCACCCTAGCCCTATATAAGTACTCAATGACCCCATGTGACCCCCCCATGTCCTATATAAGTACTCAATGACACCATGTGACCCCCCTAGTCCTATATATGTACTCAATGACCCCATGTGACCCACCCTAGTCCTATATAAGTACTCAATGACCCCATGTGACCCACCCTAGTCCTATATAAGTACTCAATGACCCCATGTGACCCCCCTAGTCCTATATAAGTACTCAATGACACCATGTGACCCCCCTAGTCCTATATATGTACTCAATGACCCCATGTGACCCACCCTAGTCCTATATAAGTACTCAATGACCCCATGTGACCCACCCTAGTCCTATATAAGTACTCAATGACCCCATGTGATCCCCCCCCCATGTCCCATATAAGTACTCAATGACCCCATGTGACACCCCTAGCCCCTTTATAAGTACTCCCTGACCCCAAGTGGTTTACCCTAGTCCCATATAAATACACCCTGACCCTAAGTGAGTTACCCTAGTCCCATAAAAGTACTCCCTGACACCAAGTGAGTTACCCTAGCCCCTTTATAAGTACACCCTGGCCCCAAGTGAGTTACCCTGGTCCCATATAAGTACTCCCAGAAACCAAGTGAGTTAGCCTAGTCCCTTATAAGTACTCCCTGATCCTAAGTGAGTTACCCTAGCCCTTTAATAAGTACACCCTGGCCCCAAGTGAGTTACCCTGGTCCCATATAATTACTCACAGACACCAAGTGAGTTACCCTAGTCCCATATAAGTAATCCTTGACACAAAGTGAGTTACCCTAGCCCGTTTTTAAATACTCCCTGACCCCAAGTGACCCCCCTAGTCCTATATAAGTACTCAATGACCCCATGTGACCCACCCTAGTCCTATATAAGTTCTCAATGACACCATGTGATCCACCCTGGTCCTTTATAAGTACTCAATGACCCCATGTGACCCACCCTAGTCCTATATAAGTACTCAATGACCCCAGGTCAGCCACCCTAGTCCTTTATAAGTACTCAATGACCCCATGTGACCCACCCTAGTCCTATATAAGTACTTCATGACCCCTTGTGACCCACCCTAGTCTTATATAAGTACTCAATGACCCCATGTGACCCACCCTAGTCCTATATAAGTACTCAATGTCCCCATGTGACCCACCCTAGTCCTATATAAGTACTCAATGATCCCATGTGACCCCCCTAGTCCTATATAAGTACTCAATGACCCCAGGTCAGACACCCTAGTCCTTTATAAGTACTCTATGACCCTATGTGACCCACCCTTGTCCTATATAAGTACTCAATGACCCCATGTGACACACCCTAATCCTACATAAGTACTCAATGACCCCATGTGACCAACCCTTGTACTATATAAGTACTGAATGACCACATGTGACCCCCCTAGTCCTATATAAATAATCAATGACCCCATGTGACCCACCCTAGTCCTATATAAGTACTCAATGACCACATGTGACCCACCCTAGTCGTATATAAGTACTCAATGATCCCATATGACCCACCCTAGTCCTATATAAGTACTCATTGACCCCATGTGACACACCCTAATCCTATATAAGTACTTCATGACCCCTTGTGACCCACCCTAGTCTTATATAAGTACTCAATGACCCCATGTGACCCACCCTAGTCCTATATAAGTACTCAATGTCCCCATGTGACCCACCCTAGTCCTATATAAATACTCAATGACCACATGTGACCCACCCTAGTCCTATATAAGTACTCAATGACCCCATGTGACCCCCCCATGTCCTATATAAGTACTCAATGACCCCATGTGACACCCCTAGTCCTATATAAGTACTCCCTGACCCCAAGTGAGTTACCCTAGCCCTTAAATATGTACACCCTGGCCCCAAGTGTGTTACCCTGGTCCCATATAAGTACTCAAAGACACCAATTGAGTTACCCTAGTCCCATATAAGTACTCCTTGACCCAAAGTGAGTTACCCTAGCCCCTTTATAAGTACTCCCTGACCCCAAGTGTGTTACCCTAGTCCCATATAAATACACCCTGACCCTAAGTGAGTTACCCTAGTCCTATAAAAGTACTCCCTGACACCAAGTGAGTTACCATAGCCCCTTTATAAGTACTACCTGACCCCATGTGAGATATCCTAGCCCCTTTATATGTACACTCTGGCCGCAAGTGAGTTACCCTAGCCCCTTTATAAGTACACCCTGGCCCCAAGTGAGTTACCCTGGTCCAATATAATTACTCACAGACACCAAGTGAGTTACCCTAGTCCCATATAAGTAATCCTTGACACAAAGTGAGTTACCCTAGCCCGTTTATAAATACTCCCTGACCCCAAGTGACCCCCCTAGTCCTATATAAGTACTCAATGACCCCATGTGACCCACCCTAGTCCTATATAAGTTCTCAATGACACCATGTGATCCACCCTGGTCCTTTATAAGTACTCAATGACCCCATGTGACCCACCCTAGTCCTATATAAGTACTCAATGACCCCAGGTCAGCCACCCTAGTCCTTTATAAGTACTCAATGACCCCATGTGACCCACCCTAGTCCTATATAAGTACTCAATGACCCCATGTGATCCACCCTATTCCTATATAAGTACTTCATGACCCCTTGTGACCCACCCTAGTCTTATATAAGTACTCAATGACCCCATGTGACCCACCCTAGTCCTATATAAGTACTCAATGTCCCCATGTGACCCACCCTAGTCCTATATAAGTACTCAATGATCCCATGTGACCCCCCTAGTCCTATATAAGTACTCAATGACCCCAGGTCAGACACCCTAGTCCTTTATAAGTACTCTATGACCCTATGTGACCCACCCTTGTCCTAAATAAGTACTCAATGACCCCATGTGACACACCCTAATCCTACATAAGTACTCAATGACCCCATGTGACCAACCCTTGTACTATATAAGTACTGAATGACCACATGTGACCCCCCTAGTCCTATATAAATAATCAATGACCCCATGTGACCCACCCTAGTCCTATATAAGTACTCAATGACCCCATGTGATCCACCCTATTCCTATATAAGTACTTCATGACCCCTTGTGACCCACCCTAGTCTTATATAAGTACTCAATGACCCCATGTGACCCACCCTAGTCCTATATAAGTACTCAATGTCCCCATGTGACCCACCCTAGTCCTATATAAGTACTCAATGATCCCATGTGACCCCCCCTAGTCCTATATAAGTACTCAATGACCCCAGGTCAGACACCCTAGTCCTTTATAAGTACTCTATGACCCTATGTGACCCACCCTTGTCCTATAAAAGTACTCAATGACCCCATGTGACACACCCTAATCCTACATAAGTACTCAATGACCCCATGTGACCAACCCTTGTACTATATAAGTACTGAATGACCACATGTGACCCCCCTAGTCCTATATAAATAATCAATGATCCCATGTGACCCACCCTAATCCTATATAAGTACTCAATGACCCCATGTGACCCCCCTAGTTTCTATATAAGTACTCAATGACACCATGTGTCCCCACTAGTCCTATATAAGTACTCAATGACCCCATGTGACCTCCCTAGTCCTATATAAGTACTCAATGACCCCATGTGACCCCCCCATGTCCTATATAAGTACTCAATGACACCATGTGACCCCCCTAGTCCTATATAAGTACTCAATGACCCCATGTGACCCCCCTAGTCCCATATAAGTTCTCAATGACCCCATGTGACCCACCCTAGTCCTATATAAGTACTCAATGACCCCATGTGACCCCCCCATGTCCTATATAAGTACTCAATGATCCCATGTGACCCCCCTAGTCCTATATAAGTACTCAATGACCCCATGTGACCCCCCTAGTCCTATATAAGTACTCAATGACACCATGTGACACCCCTAGTCCTATATAAATACTCAATGACCCCATGTGACCCCCCTAGTTCTATATAAGTACTCAATGACCAAATATGACCTATCCTAGTCCTATATAAGTACTCAATGACCCCATGTGACCCCCCCCCATGTCCTATATATGTACTCAATGACCCCATGTGACCCCCCTAGTCCTATATAAGTACTCAATGACCCCATGTGACCCCCCCCCCATGTCCTATATAAGTACTCTACGACCCCATGTGACCCCCCTAGTCCTATATAAGTACTCAATGACCCCATGTGACCCACCCTAGTCCTATATAAGTACTCAATGCCCCATGTGACCCCCCCATGTTCTATATAAGTACTCAATGACCCCATGTGACCCCCCTAGTCCTATATAAATACTCAATGACCCCATGTGACCCCCCCTATCCTATATAAGTTCTCAATGACCTCATGTGACCCACCCTAGTCCTATATAAGTACTCAATGACCCCATATGACCACCCCATGTCCTATATAAGTACTCAATGACCCCATGTGACCCCCCTAGTCCTATATAAGTACTCAATGACCCCATGTGACCCCCCTAGTCCTATATAAGTACTCAATGACCCCATGTGACCTCCCTAGTCCTATATAAGTACTCAATGACCCCATGTGACCCACCCTAGCCCTATATAAGTACTCAATGACCCCATGTGACCCCCCCATGTCCTATATAAGTACTCAATGACACCATGTGACCCCCCTAGTCCTATATATGTACTCAATGACCCCATGTGACCCACCCTAGTCCTATATAAGTACTCAATGACCCCATGTGACCCACCCCAGTCCTATATAAGTACTCAATGACCCCATGTGATCCCCCCCCCATGTCCTATATATGTACTCAATGACCCCATGTGACCCCCCTAGTCCTATATAAGTACTCAATGACCCCATGTGATCCCCCTAGTCCTATATAAGTACTCAATGACCCCATGTGACCCACCCTAGTCCTATATAAGTAATCAATGACCTCATGTGACCCCCCCATGTCCTCTATAAGTACTCAATGACCCCATGTGACCCCCCTAGTCCTATATAAGTACTCAATGACCCCATGTGACCCCCCTAGTCCTATATAAGTACTCAATGACCCCATGTGACCCACCCTAGTCCTATATAAGTACTCAATGACCCCATGTGACCCCCCCATGTCCTATATAAGTACTCAATGACCCCATGTGGCCCCCCTAGTCCTATATAAGTACTCAATGACCACATGTGACCCACCCTAGTCCTATATAAGTACTCAATGACCCCATGTGACCCCCCCATGTCCTATATAAGTACTCAATGACCCCATGTGACACCCCTAGTCCTATATAAGTACTCCCTGACCCCAAGTGAGTTACCCTAGCCCTTAAATAAGTACACCCTGGCCCCAAGTGTGTTACCCTGGTCCCATATAAGTACTCAAAGACACCAATTGAGTTACCCTAGTCCCATATAAGTACTCCTTGACCCAAAGTGAGTTACCCTAGCCCCTTTATAAGTACTCCCTGACCCCAAGTGTGTTACCCTAGTCCCATATAAATACACCCTGACCCTAAGTGAGTTACCCTAGTCCCATAAAAGTACTCCCTGACACCAAGTGAGTTACCATAGCCCCTTTATAAGTACTACCTGACCCCAAGTGAGATATCCTAGCCCCTTTATATGTACACTCTGGCCGCAAGTGAGTTACCCTAGCCCCTTTATAAGTACACCCTGGCCCCAAGTGTGTTACCCTGGTCCCATATAATTACTCACAGACACCAAGTGAGTTACCCTAGTCCCATATAAGTAATCCTTGACACAAAGTGAGTTACCCTAGCCCGTTTATAAATACTCCCTGACCCCAAGTGACCCCCCTAGTCCTATATAAGTACTCAATGACCCCATGTGACCCACCCTAGTCCTATATAAGTTCTCAATGACACCATGTGATCCACCCTGGTCCTTTATAAGTACTCAATGACCCCATGTGACCCACCCTAGTCCTATATAAGTACTCAATGACCCCAGGTCAGCCACCCTAGTCCTTTATAAGTACTCAATGACCCCATGTGACCCACCCTAGTCCTATATAAGTACTCAATGACCCCATGTGATCCACCCTATTCCTATATAAGTACTTCATGACCCCTTGTGACCCACCCTAGTCTTATATAAGTACTCAATGACCCCATGTGACCCACCCTAGTCCTATATAAGTACTCAATGATCCCATGTGACCCCCCTAGTCCAAATAAGTACTCAATGACCCCAGGTCAGACACCCTAGTCCTTTATAAGTACTCTATGACCCTATGTGACCCACCCTTGTCCTATATAAGTACTCAATAACCCCATGTGACACACCCTAATCCTACATAAGTACTCAATGACCCCATGTGACCAACCCTTGTACTATATAAGTACTGAATGACCACATGTGACCCCCCTAGTCCTATATAAATAATCAATGACCCCATGTGACCCACCCTAGTCCTATATAAGTACTCAATGACCACATGTGACCCACCCTAGTCCTATATATGTACTCAATGACCCCATGTGATCCACCCTAGTCGTATATAAGTACTCAATGATCCCATATGACCCACCCTAGTCCTATATAAGTACTCATTGACCCCATGTGACACACCCTAATCCTATATAAGTACTCAATGACGCCATGTGACCCACCCTAGTCCTATATAAGTTCTCAATGACCCCATGTGACCCCCCTTGTCCTATATAAGTATTCAATGACCACATGTGACCTCCCTAGTCCTATATAAATAATCAATGACCCCATGTGACCCAATCTAGTCCTATATAAGTACTCAATGCCCTATGTAACCCCCCCATGTCCTATATAAATACTCAATGACCCCATTTGACCCCCCTAGTCCTATATAAATACTCAATGACCCCATGTGACCCCCTTAGTCCTATATAAGTTCTCAATTACCCCATGTGACCCACCCTAGTCCTATATAAGTTCTCAATGACCCCATGTGACCCCCCTTGTCCTATATAAGTATTCAATGACCACATGTGACCTCCCTAGTCCAATATAAATAATCAATGACCCCATGTGACCCATCCTAATCCTATATAAGTACTCAATGACCCCATGTGACCCACCCTAGCCCTATATAAGTACCCAATGACCCCATGTGATCCACCCTAGTCCTATATAAGTACTCAATGACCCCATATTACCCATCCTAGTCCTATATAAGTACTCAATGACCCCATGTGACCCCCCTAGTCCTATATAAGTACTCAATGACCCCATGTGACCCAATCTAGTCCTATATAAGTACTCAATGCCCTATGTAACCCCCCCCATGTCCTATATAAATACTCAATGACCCCATGTGACCCCCCTAGTCCTATATAAATACTCAATGACCCCATGTGACCCCCTTAGTCCTAAATAAGTTCTCAATTACCCCATGTGACCCACCCTAGTCCTATATAAGTACTCAATGACACCATGTGACACCCCCATGTCCTATATAAGTACTCAATGACCCCATGTGACCCACCCTAGTCCTATATAAGTACTCAATGACCCCATGTGACCCCCTAGTCCTATATAAGTACTCAATGACCCCATGTAACCCCCCTAGTTTCTATATAAGTACTCAATGACACCATGTGTCCCCACTAGTCCTATATAAGTACTCAATGACCCCATGTGACCTCCCTAGTCCTATATAAGTACTCAATGACCCCATGTGACCCCCCTAGTTCTATATAAGTACTCAATGACCACATGTGACCTACCCTAGTCCTATATAAGTACTCAATGACCCCATGTGACCCCCCCCCATGTCCTATATAAGTACTCAATGACCCCATGTGACCCCCCTAGTCCTATATAAGTACTCAATGACCCCATGTGACCCCCCTAGTCCTATATAAGTACTCAATGACCCCATGTGACCTCCCTAGTCCTATATAAGTACTCAATGACCCCATGTGACCCACCCTAGCCCTATATAAGTACTCAATGACCCCATGTGACCCCCCCATGTCCTATATAAGTACTCAATGACACCATGTGACCCCCCTAGTCCTATATATGTACTCAATGACCCCATGTGACCCACCCTAGTCCTATATAAGTACTCAATGACCCCATGTGACCCACCCTAGTCCTATATAAGTACTCAATGACCCCATGTGATCCCCCCCCCCCCCATGACCTATATATGTACTCAATGACCCCATGTGACCCCCCTAGTCCTATATAAGTACTCAATGACCCCATGTGATCCCCCTAGTCCTATATAAGTACTCAATGACCCCATGTGACCCACCCTAGTCCTATATAAGTAATCAATGACCTCATGTGACCCCCCCATGTCCTCTATAAGTACTCAATGACCCCATGTGACCCCCCTAGTCCTATATAAGTACTCAATGACCCCATGTGACCCCCCTAGTCCTATATAAGTACTCAATGACCCCATGTGACCCACCCTAGTCCTATATAAGTACTCAATGACCCCATGTGACCCCCCCATGTCCTATATAAGTACTCAATGACCCCATGTGGCCCCCCTAGTCCTATATAAGTACTCAATGACCACATGTGACCCACCCTAGTCCTATATAAGTACTCAATGACCCCATGTGACCCCCCCATGTCCTATATAAGTACTCAATGACCCCATGTGACACCCCTAGTCCTATATAAGTACTCCCTGACCCCAAGTGAGTTACCCTAGCCCTTAAATAAGTACACCCTGGCCCCAAGTGTGTTACCCTGGTCCCATATAAGTACTCAAAGACACCAATTGAGTTACCCTAGTCCCATATAAGTACTCCTTGACCCAAAGTGAGTTACCCTAGCCCCTTTATAAGTACTCCCTGACCCCAAGTGTGTTACCCTAGTCCCATATAAATACACCCTGACCCTAAGTGAGTTACCCTAGTCCCATAAAAGTACACCCTGAAACCAAGTGAGTTACCATAGCCCCTTTATAAGTACTACCTGACCCCAAGTGAGATATCCTAGCCCCTTTATATGTACACTCTGGCCGCAAGTGAGTTACCCTAGCCCCTTTATAAGTACACCCTGGCCCCAAGTGAGTTACCCTGGTCCCATATAATTACTCACAGACACCAAGTGAGTTACCCTAGTCCCATATAAGTAATCCTTGACACAAAGTGAGTTACCCTAGCCCGTTTATAAATACTCCCTGACCCCAAGTGACCCCCCTAGTCCTATATAAGTACTCAATGACCCCATGTGACCCACCCTAGTCCTATATAAGTTCTCAATGACACCATGTGATCCACCCTGGTCCTTTATAAGTACTCAATGACCCCATGTGACCCACCCTAGTCCTATATAAGTACTCAATGACCCCAGGTCAGCCACCCTAGTCCTTTATAAGTACTCAATGACCCCATGTGACCCACCCTAGTCCTATATAAGTACTCAATGACCCCATGTGATCCACCCTATTCCTATATAAGTACTTCATGACCCCTTGTGACCCACCCTAGTCTTATATAAGTACTCAATGACCCCATGTGACCCACCCTAGTCCTATATAAGTACTCAATGATCCCATGTGACCCCCCTAGTCCAAATAAGTACTCAATGACCCCAGGTCAGACACCCTAGTCCTTTATAAGTACTCTATGACCCTATGTGACCCACCCTTGTCCTATATAAGTACTCAATGACCCCATGTGACACACCCTAATCCTACATAAGTACTCAATGACCCCATGTGACCCACCCTAGTCCTATATAAGTAATCAATGACCCCATGTGACCCATCCTAATCCTATATAAGTACTCAATGACCCCATGTGACCCCCCTAGTCCTATATAAGTACTCAATGACCCCATGTGACCCCCCTAGTCCTATATAAGTACTCAATGACCCCATGTGACCCACCCTAGTCCTATATAAGTACTCAATGACCCCATGTGACCCCCCCATGTCCTATATAAGTACTCAATGACCCCATGTGGCCCCCCTAGTCCTATATAAGTACTCAATGACCCCATGTGATCCCCCTAGTCCTATATAAGTACTCAATGACCCCATGTGACCCACCCTAGTCCTATATAAGTAATCAATGACCTCATGTGACCCCCCCATGTCCTCTATAAGTACTCAATGACCCCATGTGACCCCCCTAGTCCTATATAAGTACTCAATGACCCCATGTGACCCCCCTAGTCCTATATAAGTACTCAATGACCCCATGTGACCCACCCTAGTCCTATATAAGTACTCAATGACCCCATGTGACCCCCCCATGTCCTATATAAGTACTCAATGACCCCATGTGGCCCCCCTAGTCCTATATAAGTACTCAATGACCACATGTGACACTCCCTAGTCCTATATAAGTACTCAATGACCCCATGTGACCCCCCCATGTCCTATATAAGTACTCAATGACCCCATGTGACACCCCTAGTCCTATATAAGTACTCCCTGACCCCAAGTGAGTTACCCTAGCCCTTAAATAAGTACACCCTGGCCCCAAGTGTGTTACCCTGGTCCCATATAAGTACTCAAAGACACCAATTGAGTTACCCTAGTCCCATATAAGTACTCCTTGACCCAAAGTGAGTTACCCTAGCCCCTTTATAAGTACTCCCTGACCCCAAGTGTGTTACCCTAGTCCCATATAAATACACCCTGACCCTAAGTGAGTTACCCTAGTCCCATAAAAGTACACCCTGAAACCAAGTGAGTTACCATAGCCCCTTTATAAGTACTACCTGACCCCAAGTGAGATATCCTAGCCCCTTTATATGTACACTCTGGCCGCAAGTGAGTTACCCTAGCCCCTTTATAAGTACACCCTGGCCCCAAGTGTGTTACCCTGGTCCCATATAATTACTCACAGACACCAAGTGAGTTACCCTAGTCCCATATAAGTAATCCTTGACACAAAGTGAGTTACCCTAGCCCGTTTATAAATACTCCCTGACCCCAAGTGACCCCCCTAGTCCTATATAAGTACTCAATGACCCCATGTGACCCACCCTAGTCCTATATAAGTTCTCAATGACACCATGTGATCCACCCTGGTCCTTTATAAGTACTCAATGACCCCATGTGACCCACCCTAGTCCTATATAAGTACTCAATGACCCCAGGTCAGCCACCCTAGTCCTTTATAAGTACTCAATGACCCCATGTGACCCACCCTAGTCCTATATAAGTACTCAATGACCCCATGTGATCCACCCTATTCCTATATAAGTACTTCATGACCCCTTGTGACCCACCCTAGTCTTATATAAGTACTCAATGACCCCATGTGACCCACCCTAGTCCTATATAAGTACTCAATGATCCCATGTGACCCCCCTAGTCCAAATAAGTACTCAATGACCCCAGGTCAGACACCCTAGTCCTTTATAAGTACTCTATGACCCTATGTGACCCACCCTTGTCCTATATAAGTACTCAATGACCCCATGTGACACACCCTAATCCTACATAAGTACTCAATGACCCCATGTGACCAACCCTTGTACTATATAAGTACTGAATGACCACATGTGACCCCCCTAGTCCTATATAAATAATCAATGACCCCATGTGACCCACCCTAGTCCTATATAAGTACTCAATGACCACATGTGACCCACCCTAGTCCTATATATGTACTCACTGACCCCATGTGATCCACCCTAGTCGTATATAAGTACTCAATGATCCCATATGACCCACCCTAGTCCTATATAAGTACTCATTGACCCCATGTGACACACCCTAATCCTATATAAGTACTCAATGACGCCATGTGACCCACCCTAGTCCTATATAAGTTCTCAATGACCCCATGTGACCCCCCTTGTCCTATATAAGTATTCAATGACCACATGTGACCTCCCTAGTCCTATATAAATAATCAATGACCCCATGTGACCCAATCTAGTCCTATATAAGTACTCAATGCCCTATGTAACCCCCCCATGTCCTATATAAATACTCAATGACCCCATGTGACCCCCCTAGTCCTATATAAATACTCAATGACCCCATGTGACCCCCTTAGTCCTATATAAGTTCTCAATTACCCCATGTGACCCACCCTAGTCCTATATAAGTTCTCAATGACCCCATGTGACCCCCCTTGTCCTATATAAGTATTCAATGACCACATGTGACCTCCCTAGTCCTATATAAATAATCAATGACCCCATGTGACCCATCCTAATCCTATATAAGTACTCAATGACCCCATGTGACCCACCCTAGCCCTATATAAGTACCCAATGACCCCATGTGATCCACCCTAGTCCTATATAAGTACTCAATGACCCCATATGACCCATCCTAGTCCTATATAAGTACTCAATGACCCCATGTGACCCCCCTAGTCCTATATAAGTACTCAATGACCCCATGTGACCCAATCTAGTCCTATATAAGTACTCAATGCCCTATGTAACCCCCCCCATGTCCTATATAAATACTCAATGACCCCATGTGACCCCCCTAGTCCTATATAAATACTCAATGACCCCATGTGACCCCCTTAGTCCTAAATAAGTTCTCAATTACCCCATGTGACCCACCCTAGTCCTATATAAGTACTCAATGACACCATGTGACACCCCCATGTCCTATATAAGTACTCAATGACCCCATGTGACCCACCCTAGTCCTATATAAGTACTCAATGACCCCATGTGACCCCCTAGTCCTATATAAGTACTCAATGACCCCATGTAACCCCCCTAGTTTCTATATAAGTACTCAATGACACCATGTGTCCCCACTAGTCCTATATAAGTACTCAATGACCCCATGTGACCTCCCTAGTCCTATATAAGTACTCAATGACCCCATGTGACCCCCCTAGTTCTATATAAGTACTCAATGACCACATGTGACCTACCCTAGTCCTATATAAGTACTCAATGACCCCATGTGACCCCCCCCCCCATGTCCTATATAAGTACTCAATGACCCCATGTGACCCCCCTAGTCCTATATAAGTACTCAATGACCCCATGTGACCCCCCTAGTCCTATATAAGTACTCAATGACCCCATGTGACCCCCCTAGTCCTATATAAGTACTCAATGACCCCATGTGACCCAATCTAGTCCTATATAAGTACTCAATGCCCTATGTAACCCCCCCCATGTCCTATATAAATACTCAATGACCCCATGTGACCCCCCTAGTCCTATATAAATACTCAATGACCCCATGTGACCCCCTTAGTCCTAAATAAGTTCTCAATTACCCCATGTGACCCACCCTAGTCCTATATAAGTACTCAATGACACCATGTGACACCCCCATGTCCTATATAAGTACTCAATGACCCCATGTGACCCACCCTAGTCCTATATAAGTACTCAATGACCCCATGTGACCCCCTAGTCCTATATAAGTACTCAATTACCCCATGTAACCCCCCTAGTTTCTATATAAGTACTCAATGACCCCATGTGACCCCCCTAGTCCTATATAAGTACTCAATGACCCCATGTGACCTCCCTAGTCCTATATAAGTACTCAATGACCCCATGTGACCCACCCTAGCCCTATATAAGTACTCAATGACCCCATGTGACCCCCCTAGTCCTATATATGTACTCAATGACCCCATGTGACCCACCCTAGTCCTATATAAGTACTCAATGACCCCATGTGACCCACCCTAGTCCTATATAAGTACTCAATGACCCCATGTGATCCCCCCCCCCCCCCATGACCTATATATGTACTCAATGACCCCATGTGACCCCCCTAGTCCTATATAAGTACTCAATGACCCATGTGATCCCCCTAGTCCTATATAAGTACTCAATGACCCCATGTGACCCACCCTAGTCCTATATAAGTAATCAATGACCTCATGTGACCCCCCCATGTCCTCTATAAGTACTCAATGACCCCATGTGACCCCCCTAGTCCTATATAAGTACTCAATGACCCCATGTGACCCCCCTAGTCCTATATAAGTACTCAATGACCCCATGTGACCCACCCTAGTCCTATATAAGTACTCAATGACCCCATGTGACCCCCCCATGTCCTATATAAGTACTCAATGACCCCATGTGGCCCCCCTAGTCCTATATAAGTACTCAATGACCACATGTGACCCACCCTAGTCCTATATAAGTACTCAATGACACCATGTGACCCCCCCATGTCCTATATAAGTACTCAATGACCCCATGTGACACACCTAGTCCTATATAAGTACTCCCTGACCCCAAGTGAGTTACCCTAGCCCTTAAATAAGTACACCCTGGCCCCAAGTGTGTTACCCTGGTCCCATATAAGTACTCAAAGACACCAATTGAGTTACCCTAGTCCCATATAAGTACTCCTTGACCCAAAGTGAGTTACCCTAGCCCCTTTATAAGTACTCCCTGACCCCAAGTGTGTTACCCTAGTCCCATATAAATACACCCTGACCCTAAGTGAGTTACCCTAGTCCCATAAAAGTACTGCCTGACACCAAGTGAGTTACCATAGCCCCTTTATAAGTACTACCTGACCCCAAGTGAGATATCCTAGCCCCTTTATATGTACACTCTGGCCGCAAGTGAGTTACCCTAGCCCCTTTATAAGTACACCCTGGCCCCAAGTGTGTTACCCTGGTCCCATATAATTACTCACAGACACCAAGTGAGTTACCCTAGTCCCATATAAGTAATCCTTGACACAAAGTGAGTTACCCTAGCCCGTTTATAAATACTCCCTGACCCCAAGTGACCCCCCTAGTCCTATATAAGTACTCAATGACCCCATGTGACCCACCCTAGTCCTATATAAGTTCTCAATGACACCATGTGATCCACCCTGGTCCTTTATAAGTACTCAATGACCCCATGTGATCCACCCTATTCCTATATAAGTACTTCATGACCCCTTGTGACCCACCCTAGTCTTATATAAGTACTCAATGACCCCATGTGACCCACCCTAGTCCTATATAAGTACTCAATGATCCCATGTGACCCCCCTAGTCCAAATAAGTACTCAATGACCCCAGGTCAGACACCCTAGTCCTTTATAAGTACTCTATGACCCTATGTGACCCACCCTTGTCCTATATAAGTACTCAATGACCCCATGTGACACACCCTAATCCTACATAAGTACTCAATGACCCCATGTGACCCCCCTAGTCCTATATAAGTACTCAATGACCCCATGTGACCCAATCTAGTCATATAAGTACTCAATGCCCTATGTAACCCCCCCCCATGTCCTATATAAATACTCAATGACCCCATGTGACCCCCCTAGTCCTATATAAATACTCAATGACCCCATGTGACCCCCTTAGTCCTAATTAAGTTCTCAATTACCCCATGTGACCCACCCTAGTCCTATATAAGTACTCAATGACACCATGTGACACCCCCATGTCCTATATAAGTACTCAATGACCCCATGTGACCCACCCTAGTCCTATATAAGTACTCAATGACCCCATGTGACCCCCCTTGTGCTATATAAGTATTGAATGACCACATGTGACCTCCCTAGTCCTATATAAATAATCAATGACCCCATGTGACCCAATCTAGTCCTATATAAGTACTCAATGCCCTATGTAACCCCCCCATGTCCTATATAAATACTCAATGACCCCATGTGACCCCCCTAGTCCTATATAAATACTCAATGACCCCATGTGACCCCCTTAGTCCTATATAAGTTCTCAATTACCCCATGTGACCCACCCTAGTCCTATATAAGTTCTCAATGACCCCATGTGACCCCCCTTGTCCTATATAAGTATTCAATGACCACATGTGACCTCCCTAGTCCTATATAAATAATCAATGACCCCATGTGACCCATCCTAATCCTATATAAGTACTCAATGACCCCATGTGACCCACCCTAGCCCTATATAAGTACCCAATGACCCCATGTGATCCACCCTAGTCCTATATAAGTACTCAATGACCCCATATGACCCATCCTAGTCCTATATAAGTACTCAATGACCCCATGTGACCCCCCTAGTCCTATATAAGTACTCAATGACCCCATGTGACCCAATCTAGTCCTATATAAGTACTCAATGCCCTATGTAACCCCCCCCATGTCCTATATAAATACTCAATGACCCCATGTGACCCCCCTAGTCCTATATAAATACTCAATGACCCCATGTGACCCCCTTAGTCCTAAATAAGTTCTCAATTACCCCATGTGACCCACCCTAGTCCTATATAAGTACTCAATGACACCATGTGACACCCCCATGTCCTATATAAGTACTCAATGACCCCATGTGACCCACCCTAGTCCTATATAAGTACTCAATGACCCCATGTGACCCCCTAGTCCTATATAAGTACTCAATGACACCATGTAACCCCCCTAGTTTCTATATAAGTACTCAATGACACCATGTGTCCCCACTAGTCCTATATAAGTACTCAATGACCCCATGTGACCTCCCTAGTCCTATATAAGTACTCAATGACCCCATGTGACCCCCCTAGTTCTATATAAGTACTCAATGACCACATGTGACCTACCCTAGTCCTATATAAGTACTCAATGACCCCATGTGACCCCCCCCCATGTCCTATATAAGTACTCAATGACCCCATGTGACCCCCCTAGTCCTATATAAGTACTCAATGACCCCATGTGACCCCCCTAGTCCTATATAAGTACTCAATGACCCCATGTGACCTCCCTAGTCCTATATAAGTACTCAATGACCCCATGTGACCCACCCTAGCACTATATAAGTACTCAATGACCCCATGTGACCCCCCCATGTCCTATATAAGTACTCAATGACACCATGTGACCCCCCTAGTCCTATATATGTACTCAATGACCCCATGTGACCCACCCTAGTCCTATATAAGTACTCAATGACCCCATGTGACCCACCCTAGTCCTATATAAGTACTCAATGACCCCATGTGATCCCCCCCCCATGACCTATATATGTACTCAATGACCCCATGTGACCCCCCTAGTCCTATATAAGTACTCAATGACCCCATGTGATCCCCCTAGTCCTATATAAGTACTCAATGACCCCATGTGACCCACCCTAGTCCTATATAAGTAATCAATGACCTCATGTGACCCCCCCATGTCCTCTATAAGTACTCAATGACCCCATGTGACCCCCCTAGTCCTATATAAGTACTCAATGACCCCATGTGACCCCCCTAGTCCTATATAAGTACTCAATGACCCCATGTGACCCACCCTAGTCCTATATAAGTACTCAATGACCCCATGTGATCCCCCCCCCCATGACCTATATATGTACTCAATGACCCCATGTGACCCCCCTAGTCCTATATAAGTACTCAATGACCCCATGTGATCCCCCTAGTCCTATATAAGTACTCAATGACCCCATGTGACCCACCCTAGTCCTATATAAGTAATCAATGACCTCATGTGACCCCCCCATGTCCTCTATAAGTACTCAATGACCCCATGTGACCCCCCTAGTCCTATATAAGTACTCAATGACCCCATGTGACCCCCCTAGTCCTATATAAGTACTCAATGACCCCATGTGACCCACCCTAGTCCTATATAAGTACTCAATGACCCCATGTGACCCCCCCATGTCCTATATAAGTACTCAATGACCCCATGTGGCCCCCCTAGTCCTATATAAGTACTCAATGACCACATGTGACCCACCCTAGTCCTATATAAGTACTCAATGACCCCATGTGACCCCCCCATGTCCTATATAAGTACTCAATGACACCATGTGACCCCCCTAGTCCTATATATGTACTCAATGACCCCATGTGACCCACCCTAGTCCTATATAAGTACTCAATGACCCCATGTGACCCACCCTAGTCCTATATAAGTACTCAATGACCCCATGTGATCCCCCCCCCCATGACCTATATATGTACTCAATGACCCCATGTGACCCCCCTAGTCCTATATAAGTACTCAATGACCCCATGTGATCCCCCTAGTCCTATATAAGTACTCAATGACCCCATGTGACCCACCCTAGTCCTATATAAGTAATCAATGACCTCATGTGACCCCCCCATGTCCTCTATAAGTACTCAATGACCCCATGTGACCCCCCTAGTCCTATATAAGTACTCAATGACCCCATGTGACCCCCCTAGTCCTATATAAGTACTCAATGACCCCATGTGACCCACCCTAGTCCTATATAAGTACTCAATGACCCCATGTGACCCCCCCATGTCCTATATAAGTACTCAATGACCCCATGTGGCCCCCCTAGTCCTATATAAGTACTCAATGACCACATGTGACCCACCCTAGTCCTATATAAGTACTCAATGACCCCATGTGACCCCCCCATGTCCTATATAAGTACTCAATGACCCCATGTGACACCCCTAGTCCTATATAAGTACTCCCTGACCCCAAGTGGGTTACCCTAGCCCTTAAATAAGTACACCCTGGCCCCAAGTGTGTTACCCTGGTCCCATATAAGTACTCAAAGACACCAATTGAGTTACCCTAGTCCCATATAAGTACTCCTTGACCCAAAGTGAGTTACCCTAGCCCCTTTATAAGTACTCCCTGACCCCAAGTGTGTTACCCTAGTCCCATATAAATACACCCTGACCCTAAGTGAGTTACCCTAGTCCCATAAAAGTACTCCCTGAAACCAAGTGAGTTACCATAGCCCCTTTATAAGTACTACCTGACCCCAAGTGAGATATCCTAGCCCCTTTATATGTACACTCTGGCCGCAAGTGAGTTACCCTAGCCCCTTTATAAGTACACCCTGGCCCCAAGTGAGTTACCCTGGTCCCATATAATTACTCACAGACACCAAGTGAGTTACCCTAGTCCCATATAAGTAATCCTTGACACAAAGTGAGTTACCCTAGCCCGTTTATAAATACTCCCTGACACCAAGTGACCCCCCTAGTCCTATATAAGTACTCAATGACCCCATGTGACCCACCCTAGTCCTATATAAGTTCTCAATGACACCATGTGATCCACCCTGGTCCTTTATAAGTACTCAATGACCCCATGTGACCCACCCTAGTCCTATATAAGTACTCAATGACCCCAGGTCAGCCACCCTAGTCCTTTATAAGTACTCAATGACCCCATGTGACCCACCCTAGTCCTATATAAGTACTCAATGACCCCATGTGATCCACCCTATTCCTATATAAGTACTTCATGACCCCTTGTGACCCACCCTAGTCTTATATAAGTACTCAATGACCCCATGTGACCCACCCTAGTCCTATATAAGTACTCAATGATCCCATGTGACCCCCCTAGTCCAAATAAGTACTCAATGACCCCAGGTCAGACACCCTAGTCCTTTATAAGTACTCTATGACCCTATGTGACCCACCCTTGTCCTATATAAGTACTCAATGACCCCATGTGACACACCCTAATCCTACATAAGTACTCAATGACCCCATGTGACCAACCCTTGTACTATATAAGTACTGAATGACCACATGTGACCCCCCTAGTCCTATATAAATAATCAATGACCCCATGTGACCCACCCTAGTCCTATATAAGTACTCAATGACCACATGTGACCCACCCTAGTCCTATATATGTACTCAATGACCCCATGTGATCCACCCTAGTCGTATATAAGTACTCAATGATCCCATATGACCCACCCTAGTCCTATATAAGTACTCATTGACCCCATGTGACACACCCTAATCCTATATAAGTACTCAATGACGCCATGTGACCCACCCTAGTCCTATATAAGTTCTCAATGACCCCATGTGACCCCCCTTGTCCTATATAAGTATTCAATGACCACATGTGACCTCCCTAGTCCTATATAAATAATCAATGACCCCATGTGACCCAATCTAGTCCTATATAAGTACTCAATGCCCTATGTAACCCCCCCATGTCCTATATAAATACTCAATGACCCCATGTGACCCCCCTAGTCCTATATAAATACTCAATGGCCCCATGTGACCCCCTTAGTCCTATATAAGTTCTCAATTACCCCATGTGACCCACCCTAGTCCTATATAAGTTCTCAATGACCCCATGTGACCCCCCTTGTCCTATATAAGTATTCAATGACCACATGTGACCTCCCTAGTCCTATATAAATAATCAATGACCCCATGTGACCCATCCTAATCCTATATAAGTACTCAATGACCCCATGTGACCCACCCTAGCCCTATATAAGTACTCAATGACCCCATGTGATCCACCCTAGTCCTATATAAGTACTCAATGACCCATATGACCCATCCTAGTCCTATATAAGTACTCAATGACCCCATGTGACCCCCCTAGTCCTATATAAGTACTCAATGACCCCATGTGACCCAATCTAGTCCTATATAAGTACTCAATGCCCTATGTAACCCCCCCATGTCCTATATAAATACTCAATGACCCCATGTGACCCCCCTAGTCCTATATAAATACTCAATGACCCCATGTGACCCCCTTAGTCTTAAATAAGTTCTCAATTACCCCATGTGACCCACCCTAGTCCTATATAAGTACTCAATGACACCATGTGACACCCCCATGTCCTATATAAGTACTCAATGACCCTATGTGACCCACCCTAGTCCTACATAAGTACTCAATGACCCCATGTGACCCCCTAGTCCTATATAAGTACTCAATGACCCCATGTAACCCCCCTAGTTTCTATATAAGTACTCAATGACACCATGTGTCCCCACTAGTCCTATATAAGTACTCAATGACCCCATGTGACCTCCCTAGTCCTATATAAGTACTCAATGACCCCATGTGACCCCCCTAGTTCTATATAAGTACTCAATGACCACATGTGACCTACCCTAGTCCTATATAAGTACTCAATGACCCCATGTGACCCCCCCCCATTTCCTATATATGTACTCAATGACCCCATGTGACCCCCCTAGTCCTATATAAGTACTCAATGACCCCATGTGACCCCCCCCCCCCATGTCCTATATAAGTACTCTATGACCCCATGTGACCCCCCTAGTCCTATATAAGTACTCAATGACCCCATGTGACCCACCCTAGTCCTATATAAGTACTCAATGCCCCATGTGACCCCCCCCCATGTCCTATATAAGTACTCAATGACCCCATGTGACCCCCCTAGTCCTATATAAATACTCAATGACCCCATGTGACCCACCCTAGTCCTATATAAGTACTCAATGTCCCCATGTGACCCACCCTAGTCCTATATAAGTACTCATTGACCCCATGTGACACACCCTAATCCTATATAAGTACTCAATGACGCCATGTGACCCACCCTAGTCCTATATAAGTATTCAATGACCACATGTGACCTCCCTAGTCCTATATAAATAATCAATGACCCCATGTGACCCATCCTAATCCTATATAAGTACTCAATGACCCCATGTGACCCACCCTAGCCCTATATAAGTACTCAATGACCCCATGTGATCCACCCTAGTCCTATATAAGTACTCAATGACCCCATATGACCCATCCTAGTCCTATATAAGTACTCAATGACCCCATGTGACCCCCCTAGTCCTATATAAGTACTCAATGACCCCATGTGACCCAATCTAGTCCTATATAAGTACTCAATGCCCTATGTAACCCCCCCATGTCCTATATAAATACTCAATGACCCCATGTGACCCCCCTAGTCCTATATAAATACTCCATGACCCCATGTGACCCCCTTAGTCCTATATAAGTTCTCAATTACCCCATGTGACCCACCCTAGTCCTATATAAGTACTCAATGACACCATGTGACACCCCCATGTCCTATATAAGTACTCAATAACCCCATGTGACCCCCCTAGTCCTATATAAGTACTCAATGACCCCATGTGACCCCCCTAGTCCCATATAAGTTCTCAATGACCCCATGTGACCCACCCTAGTCCTATATAAGTACTCAATGACCCCATGTGACCCCCCCATGTCCTATATAAGTACTCAATGACCCCATGTGACCCCCCCATGTCCTATATAAGTACTCAATGACCCCATGTGACCCCCCTAGTCCTATATAAATACTCAATGACCCCATGTAAACCCCCTAGTTATATATAAGTTCTCAATGACCCAATGTGACCCACCATAGTCCTATATAAGTACTCAATGACCCCATGTGACCCCCCCATGTCCTATATAAGTACTCAATGACCCCATGTGACCCCCCTAGTCCTATATAAGTACTCAATGATCCCATGTGACCCCCCTAGTCCCATATAAGTACTCAATGACCCCATGTGACCCCCCCATGTCCTATATAAGTACTCAATGTCCCCATGTGACCCCCTTAGTCCTATATAAGTACTCAATGACCCCATGTGACCCCCATGTCCTATATAAGTACTCAATGACCCCATGTGACCCCCCTAGTCCTATATAAGTACTCAATGACTCCATGTGACCCCCCTAGTCCTATATAAGTACTCAATGACCCCATGTGACCCTCCCATGTCCTATATAAGTACTCAATGACCCCTTGTGACCCCCCTAGTCCTATATAAGTACTCAATGACCCCATGTGACCCCCCTAGTCCTATATAAGTACTCAATGACCCCATGTGACCCACCCTAGTCCTATATAAGTACTCAATGACCCCATGTGACCCCCCTAGTCCTATATAAGTACTCAATGACCCCATGTGACCCCCCTAGTTTCTATATAAGTACTCAATGACACCATGTGTCCCCCCTAGTCCTATATAAGTACTCAATGACCCCATGTGACCTCCCTAGTCCTATATAAGTACTCAATGACCCCATGTGACCCCCCTAGTTCTATATAAGTACTCAATGACCACATGTGACCTACCCTAGTCCTATATAAGTACTCAATGACCCCATGTGACCCCCCCCCCATTTCCTATATATGTACTCAATGACCCCATGTGACCCCCCTAGTCCTATATAAGTACTCAATGACCCCATGTGACCCCCCCCCATGTCCTATATAAGTACTCTATGACCCCATGTGACCCCCCTAGTCCTATATAAGTACTCAATGACCCCATGTGACCCACCCTAGTCCTATATAAGTACTCAATGCCCCATGTGACCCCCCCCCCATGTCCTATATAAGTACTCAATGACCCCATGTGACCCCCCAAGTCCTATATAAATACTCAATGACCCCATGTGACCCCCCCTGTCCTATATAAGTTCTCAATGACCTCACGTGACCCACCCTAGTCCTATATAAGTACTCAATGACCCCATATGACCACCCCATGTCCTATATAAGTACTCAATGACCCCATGTGACCCCCCTAGTCCTATATAAATACTCAATGACCCCATGTGACCCCCCTTGTCCTATTAAAGTACTCAATGACCCCATGTGACACACCCTAATCCTACATAAGTACTCAATGACCCCATGTGACCAACCCTTTTACTATATAAGTACTGAATGGCCACATGTGACCCCCCTAGTCCTATATAAGTACTCAATGACCCCATGTGATCCACCCTATTCCTATATAAGTACTTCATGACCCCTTGTGACCCACCCTAGTCTTATATAAGTACTCAATGACCCCATGTGACCCACCCTAGTCCTATATAAGTACTCAATGTCCCCATGTGACCCACCCTAGTCCTATATAAGTACTCAATGATCCCATGTGACCCCCCTAGTCCTATATAAGTACTCAATGACCCCAGGTCAGACACCCTAGTCCTTTATGAGTACTCTATGACCCTATGTGACACACCCTTGTCCTATATAAGTACTCAATGACCCCATGTGACACACCCTAATCCTACATAAGTACTCAATGACCCCATGTGACCAACCCTTTTACTATATAAGTACTGAATGACCACATGTGACCCCCCTAGTCCTATATAAATAATCAATGACCCCATGTGACCCACCCTAGTCCTATATAAGTACTCAATGACCAAATGTGACCCACCCTAGTCCTATATATGTACTTAATGACCCCATGTGATCCACCCTAGTCCTATATAAGTACTCAATTACCCCATGTGACCCACCCTAGTCCTATATAAGTTCTCAATGACCCCATGTGACCCCCCTTGTACTATATAAGTATTCAATGACCACATGTGACCTCCCTAGTCCTATATAAATAATCAATGACCCCATGTGACCCATCCTAATCCTATATAAGTACTCAATGACCCCATGTGACCCACCCTAGCCCTATATAAGTACTCAATGACCCCATGTGATCCACCCTGGTCCTTTATAAGTACTCAATGACCCCATGTGACCCACCCTAGTCCTATATAAGTACTCAATGACCCCATGTGACCCCCCCCATGTCCTATATAAGTACTCAATGACCCCATGTGACACCCCTAGTCCTATATAAGTACTCCCTGACCCCAAGTGAGTTACCCTAGCCCTTAAATAAGTACACCCTGGCCCCAAGTGTGTTACCCTGGTCCCATATAAGTACTCAAAGACACCAATTGAGTTACCCTAGTCCCATATAAGTACTCCTTGACCCAAAGTGAGTTACCCTAGCCCCTTTATAAGTACTCCCTGACCCCAAGTGGTTTACCCTAGTCCCATATAAATACACCCTGACCCTAAGTGAGTTACCCTAGTCCCATAAAAGTACTCCCTGACACCAAGTGAGTTACCCTAGCCCCTTTATAAGTAAACCCTGGCCCCAAGTGAGTTACCCTGGTCCCATATAAGTACTCCCAGAAACCAAGTGAGTTAGCCTAGTCCCTTATAAGTACTCCCTGATCCTAAGTGAGTTACCCTAGCCCTTTAATAAGTACACCCTGGCCCCAAGTGAGTTACCCTGGTCCCATATAATTACTCACAGACACCAAGTGAGTTACCCTAGTCCCATAGAAGTAATCCTTGACACAAAGTGAGTTACCCTAGCCCGTTTATAAATACTCCCTGACCCCAAGTGACCCCCCTAGTCCTATATAAGTACTCAATGACCCCATGTGACCCACCCTAGTCCTATATAAGTTCTCAATGACACCATGTGATCCACCCTGGTCCTTTATAAGTACTCAATGACCCCATGTGACCCACCCTAGTCCTATATAAGTACTCAATGACCCTAGGTCAGCCACCCTAGTCCTTTATAAGTACTCAATGACCCCATGTGACCCACCCTAGTCCTATATAAGTACTTCATGACCCCTTGTGACCCACCCTAGTCTTATATAAGTACTCAATGACCCCATGTGACCCACCCTAGTCCTATATAAGTACTCAATGTCCCCATGTGACCCACCCTAGTCCTATATAAGTACTCAATGATCCCATGTGACCCCCCTAGTCCTATATAAGTACTCAATGACCCCAGGTCAGACACCCTAGTCCTTTATAAGTACTCTATGACCCTATGTGACCCACCCTTGTCCTATATAAGTACTCAATGACCCCATGTGACACACCCTAATCCTACATAAGTACTCAATGACCCCATGTGACCAACCCTTGTACTATATAAGTACTGAATGACCACATGTGACCCCCCTAGTCCTATATAAGTAATCAATGACCCCATGTGACCCACCCTAGTCCTATATAAGTACTCAATGACCACATGTGACCCACCCTAGTCCTATATATGTACTCAATGACCCCATGTGATCCACCCTAGTCGTATATAAGTACTCAATGATCCCATATGACCCACCCTAGTCCTATATAAGTACTCATTGACACCATGTGACACACCCTAATCCTATATAAGTACTCAATGACGCCATGTGACCCACCCTAGTCCTATATAAGTTCTCAATGACCCCATGTGACCCCCCTTGTCCTATATAAATATTCAATGACCACATGTGACCTCCCTAGTCCTATATAAGTACTCAATGACCCCATGTGACCCACCCTAGTCCTATATAAGTTCTCAATGACACCATGTGATCCACCCTGGTCCTTTATAAGTACTCAATGACCCCATGTGACCCCCCTAGTCCTATATAAGTACTCAATGACCCCAGGTCAGACACCCTAGTCCTTTATAAGTACTCTATGACCCTATGTGACCCACCCTTGTCCTATATAAGTACTCAATGACCCCATGTGACACACCCTAATCCTACATAAGTACTCAATGACCCCATGTGACCAACCCTTGTACTATATAAGTACTGAATGACCACATGTGACCCCCCTAGTCCTATATAAATAATCAATGACCCCATGTGACCCACCCTAGTCCTATATAAGTACTCAATGACCACATGTGACCCACCCTAGTCCTATATATGTACTCAATGACCCAATGTGATCCACCCTAGTCGTATATAAGTACTCAATGATCCCATATGACCCACCCTAGTCCTATATAAGTACTCATTGACCCCATGTGACACACCCTAATCCTATATAAGTACTCAATGACGCCATGTGACCCACCCTAGTCCTATATAAGTTCTCAATGACCCCATGTGACCCCCCTTGTCCTATATAAGTATTCAATGACCACATGTGACCTCCCTAGTCCTATATAAATAACCAATGACCCCATGTGACCCATCCTAATCCTATATAAGTACTCAATGACCCCATGTGACCCACCCTAGCCCTATATAAGTACTCAATGACCCCATGTGATCCACCCTAGTCCTATATAAGTACTCAATGACCCCATATGACCCATCCTAGTCCTATATAAGTACTCAATGACCCCATGTGACCCCCCTAGTCCTATATAAGTACTCAGTGACCCCATGTGACCCAATCTAGTCCTATATAAGTACTCAATTACCCCATGTGACCCACCCTAGTCCTATATAAGTTCTCAATGACCCCATGTGACCCCCCTTGTACTATATAAGTATTCAATGACCACATGTGACCTCCCTAGTCCTATATAAATAATCAATGACCCCATGTGACCCATCCTAATCCTATATAAGTACTCAATGACCCCATGTGACCCACCCTAGCCCTATATAAGTACTCAATGACCCCATGTGATCCACCCTGGTCCTTTATAAGTACTCAATGACCCCATGTGACCCACCCTAGTCCTATATAAGTACTCAATGACCCCATGTGACCCCCCCCATGTCCTATATAAGTACTCAATGACCCCATGTGACACCCCTAGTCCTATATAAGTACTCCCTGACCCCAAGTGAGTTACCCTAGCCCTTAAATAAGTACACCCTGGCCCCAAGTGTGTTACCCTGGTCCCATATAAGTACTCAAAGACACCAATTGAGTTACCCTAGTCCCATATAAGTACTCCTTGACCCAAAGTGAGTTACCCTAGCCCCTTTATAAGTACTCCCTGACCCCAAGTGGTTTACCCTAGTCCCATATAAATACACCCTGACCCTAAGTGAGTTACCCTAGTCCCATAAAAGTACTCCCTGACACCAAGTGAGTTACCCTAGCCCCTTTATAAGTAAACCCTGGCCCCAAGTGAGTTACCCTGGTCCCATATAAGTACTCCCAGAAACCAAGTGAGTTAGCCTAGTCCCTTATAAGTACTCCCTGATCCTAAGTGAGTTACCCTAGCCCTTTAATAAGTACACCCTGGCCCCAAGTGAGTTACCCTGGTCCCATATAATTACTCACAGACACCAAGTGAGTTACCCTAGTCCCATAGAAGTAATCCTTGACACAAAGTGAGTTACCCTAGCCCGTTTATAAATACTCCCTGACCCCAAGTGACCCCCCTAGTCCTATATAAGTACTCAATGACCCCATGTGACCCACCCTAGTCCTATATAAGTTCTCAATGACACCATGTGATCCACCCTGGTCCTTTATAAGTACTCAATGACCCCATGTGACCCACCCTAGTCCTATATAAGTACTCAATGACCCTAGGTCAGCCACCCTAGTCCTTTATAAGTACTCAATGACCCCATGTGACCCACCCTAGTCCTATATAAGTACTTCATGACCCCTTGTGACCCACCCTAGTCTTATATAAGTACTCAATGACCCCATGTGACCCACCCTAGTCCTATATAAGTACTCAATGTCCCCATGTGACCCACCCTAGTCCTATATAAGTACTCAATGATCCCATGTGACCCCCCTAGTCCTATATAAGTACTCAATGACCCCAGGTCAGACACCCTAGTCCTTTATAAGTACTCTATGACCCTATGTGACCCACCCTTGTCCTATATAAGTACTCAATGACCCCATGTGACACACCCTAATCCTACATAAGTACTCAATGACCCCATGTGACCAACCCTTGTACTATATAAGTACTGAATGACCACATGTGACCCCCCTAGTCCTATATAAGTAATCAATGACCCCATGTGACCCACCCTAGTCCTATATAAGTACTCAATGACCACATGTGACCCACCCTAGTCCTATATATGTACTCAATGACCCCATGTGATCCACCCTAGTCGTATATAAGTACTCAATGATCCCATATGACCCACCCTAGTCCTATATAAGTACTCATTGACACCATGTGACACACCCTAATCCTATATAAGTACTCAATGACGCCATGTGACCCACCCTAGTCCTATATAAGTTCTCAATGACCCCATGTGACCCCCCTTGTCCTATATAAATATTCAATGACCACATGTGACCTCCCTAGTCCTATATAAGTACTCAATGACCCCATGTGACCCACCCTAGTCCTATATAAGTTCTCAATGACACCATGTGATCCACCCTGGTCCTTTATAAGTACTCAATGACCCCATGTGACCCCCCTAGTCCTATATAAGTACTCAATGACCCCAGGTCAGACACCCTAGTCCTTTATAAGTACTCTATGACCCTATGTGACCCACCCTTGTCCTATATAAGTACTCAATGACCCCATGTGACACACCCTAATCCTACATAAGTACTCAATGACCCCATGTGACCAACCCTTGTACTATATAAGTACTGAATGACCACATGTGACCCCCCTAGTCCTATATAAATAATCAATGACCCCATGTGACCCACCCTAGTCCTATATAAGTACTCAATGACCACATGTGACCCACCCTAGTCCTATATATGTACTCAATGACCCAATGTGATCCACCCTAGTCGTATATAAGTACTCAATGATCCCATATGACCCACCCTAGTCCTATATAAGTACTCATTGACCCCATGTGACACACCCTAATCCTATATAAGTACTCAATGACGCCATGTGACCCACCCTAGTCCTATATAAGTTCTCAATGACCCCATGTGACCCCCCTTGTCCTATATAAGTATTCAATGACCACATGTGACCTCCCTAGTCCTATATAAATAACCAATGACCCCATGTGACCCATCCTAATCCTATATAAGTACTCAATGACCCCATGTGACCCACCCTAGCCCTATATAAGTACTCAATGACCCCATGTGATCCACCCTAGTCCTATATAAGTACTCAATGACCCCATATGACCCATCCTAGTCCTATATAAGTACTCAATGACCCCATGTGACCCCCCTAGTCCTATATAAGTACTCAGTGACCCCATGTGACCCAATCTAGTCCTATATAAGTACTCAATGCCCTATGTGACCCCCCCATGTCCTATATAAATACTCAATGACCCCATGTGACCCCCCTAGTCCTATATAAATACTCAATGACCCCATGTGACCCCCTTAGTCCTATATAAGCTCTCAATTACCCCATGTGACCCACCCTAGTCCTATATAAGTACTCAATGAGACCATGTGACACCCCCATGTCCTATATAAGTACTCAATGACCCCATGTGACCCCCATAGTCCTATATAAGTACTCAATGACCCCATTTGACCCCCCTAGTCCCATATAAGTTCTCAATGACCCCATGTGACCCACCCTAGTCCTATATAAGTACTCAATGACCCCATTGACCCCCCCATGTCCTATATAAGTACTCAATGACCCCATGTGACCCCCCTAGTCCTATATAAATACTCAATGACCCCATGTAAACCCCCTAGTTATATATAAGTTCTCAATGACCCCATGTGACCCACCCTAGTCCTATATAAGTACTCAATGACCCCATGTGAACCCCCCATGTCCTATATAAGTACTCAATGACCCCATGTGACCCCCCTAGTCCTATATAAGTACTCAATGATCCCATGTGACCCCCTTAGTCCTATATAAGTAATCAATGACCCCATGTGACCCCCCATGTCCTATATAAGTACTCAATGACCCCATGTGACCCCCCTAGTCCTATATAAGTACTCAATGACTCCATGTGACCCCCCTAGTCCTATATAAGTACTCAATGACCCCATGTGACCCTCCCATGTCCTATATAAGTACTCAATGACCCCATGTGACCCCCCTAGTCCTATATAAGTACTCAATGACCCCATGTGACCCACCCTAGTCCTATATAAGTACTCAATGACCCCATGTGACCCCCCTAGTCCTATATAAGTACTCAATGACCCCATGTGACCCCCCTAGTTTCTATATAAGTACTCAATGACACCATGTGTCCCCCCTAGTCCTATATAAGTACTCAATGACCCCATGTGACCCCCCCCCCATTTCCTATATATGTACTCAATGACCCCATGTGACCCCCCTAGTCCTATATGAGTACTCAATGACCCCATGTGACCCCCCCCATGTCCTATATAAGTACTCTATGACCCCATGTGACCCCCCTAGTCCTATATAAGTACTCAATGACCCCATGTGACCCACCCTAGTCCTATATAAGTACTCAATGCCCCATGTGACCCCCCCATGTCCTATATAAGTACTCAATGACCCCATGTGACCCCCCAAGTCCTATATAAATACTCAATGACCCCATGTGACCCCCCCTGTCCTATATAAGTTCTCAATGACCTCATGTGACCCACCCTAGTCCTATATAAGTACTCAATGACCCCATATGACCACCCCATGTCCTATATAAGTACTCAATGACCCCATGTGACCCCCCTAGTCCTATATAAGTACTCAATGACCCCATGTGACCCCCCTAGTCCTATATAAGTACTCAATGACCCCATGTGACCCCCTAGTCCTATATAAGTACTCAATGACCCCATGTGACCCACCCTAGCCCTATATAAGTACTCAATGACCCCATGTGACCCCCCCATGTCCTATATAAGTACTCAATGACACCATGTGACCCCCCTAGTCCTATATATGTACTCAATGACCCCATGTGACCCACCCTAGTCCTATTTAAGTACTCAATGACCCCATGTGACCCACCCTAGTCCTATATAAGTACTCAATGACTCCATGTGATCCCCCCCCCATGTCCTATATAAGTACTCAATGACCCCATGTGACCCCCCTAGTCCTATATAAGTACTCAATGACCCCATGTGATCCCCCTAGTCCTATATAAGTACTCAATGACCCCATGTGACCCACCCTAGTCCTATATAAGTAATCAATGACCTCATGTGACCCCCCCATGTCCTCTATAAGTACTCAATGACTCCATGTGATCCCCCCCCCCATGTCCTATATAAGTACTCAATGACCCCATGTGACCCCCCTAGTCCTATATAAGTACTCAATGACCCCATGTGATCCCCCTAGTCCTATATAAGTACTCAATGACCCCATGTGACCCACCCTAGTCCTATATAAGTAATCAATGACCTCATGTGACCCCCCATGACCTCTATAAGTACTCAATGACCCCATGTGACCCCCCTAGTCCTATATAAGTACTCAATGACCCCATGTGACCCCCCTAGTCCTATATAAGTACTCAATGACCCCATGTGACCCACCCTAGTCCTATATAAGTACTCAATGTCCCCATGTGACCCCCCCATGTCCTATATAAGTACTCAATGACCCCATGTGACCCCCCTAGTCCTATATAAGTACTCAATGACTCCATGTGACCCCTCTAGTCCTATATAAGTACTCAATGACCCCATGTGACCCACCCTAGCCCTATATAAGTACTCAATGACCCCATGTGACCCACCCTAGTCCTATATAAGTACTCAATGACCCCATGTGACCCCCCCCCATGTCCTATATAAGTACTCAATGACCTCATGTGACCCCCCTACTCCTATATAAGTACTCAATGACCCCATGTGACCCCCCTACTCCTATATAAGCACTCAATGACCCCATGTGACCCCCCTAGTCCTATATAAGTACTCAATGACCACATATGACCACCCCATGTCCTATATAAGTACTCAATGACCCCATGTGACCCCCCTAGTCCTAAATAAATACTCAATGACCCCATGTGACCCCCCCATGACCTATATAAGTACTCAATGACCCCATGTGACCCCCCTAGTCCTATATAAGTACTCAATGACCCCATGTGACCCCCCTAGTCCTATATAAATACTCAATGACCCCATGTGACCCACCCTAGTCCTATATAAGTACTCAATGACCCCATGTGACCCCCCTAGTCCTATATAAGTACTCAATGACCCCATGTGACCCCCCTAGTCCTATGTAAGTACTCAATGACCCCATGTGACCCCCCTAGTCCTATATAAATACTCAATGACCCCATGTCACCCCACTAGTCCTATATAAGTACTCAATGACCCCATGTGACCCCCATGTCCTATATAAGTACTCAATGACCCCATGTGACCCCCCTAGTCCTATATAAGTACTCAATGACCCCATGTGACCCCCCCATGTCCTATATAAGTACTCAATGACCCCTTGTGACCCCCCTAGTCCTATATAAGTACTCAATGACCCCATGTGACCCCCCTAGTCCTATATAAGTACTCAATGACCACATGTGACCCACCCTAGTCCTTTATAAGTACTCAATGACCCCATGTAACCCCCCCATGTCCTATATAAGAACTCAATGACCCCATGTGACCCCCTAGTCCTATATAAGTACTCAATGACCCCATGTGACCCCCCTAGTCCTATATAAGTACTTAATGACCCCATGAGACCCACCCTAGTCCTATATAAGTACTCAATGACCACATGTGACCCCCCCATGACCTATATAAGTACTCAATGACCCCATGTGACCCCCCCATGTCCTATATGAGTACTCAATGACCCCTTGTGACCCCCCTAGTCCTATATAAGTACTCAATGACCCCATTTGACCCCCCTAGTCCTATATAAATACTCAATGACCCCATGTGACCCACCCTAGTCCTATATAAGTACTCAATGACCCCATGTGACCCCCCTAGTCCTATATAAGTACTCAATGACCACATGTGACCCACCCTAGTCCTATATAAGTACTCAATGACCCCATGTGACCCCCCCATGTCCTATATAAGTACTCAATGATCCCATGTGACCCCCCCATGACCTATATAAGTACTCAATGACCCCATGTGACCCACCTAGTCCTATATAAGTACTCAATGACCCCATGTGACCCCCCTAGTCCTATATAAATACTCAATGACCCCATGTGACCCACCCTAGTCCTATATAAGTACTCAATGACCCCATGTGACCCCCCCATGACCTATATAAGTACTCAATGACCCCATGTGACCCCCCTAGTCCTATATAAGTACTCAATGACCCCATGTGACCCCCCATGTCCTATATAAGTACTCAATGACCCCATGTGACCCCCCTAGTCCTATATAAGTACTCAATGACCCCATGTGACCCCCCCATGTCCTATATAAGTACTCAATGACCCCTTGTGACCCCCCTAGTCCTATATAAGTACACAATGACCCCATGTGACCCCCCTAGTCCTATATAAGTACTCAATGACCCCATGTGACCCACCCTAGTCCTATATAAGTACTCAATGACCCCATGTGACCCCCCCATGTCCTATATAAGAACTCAATGACCCCATGTGACCCCCCTAGTCCTATATAAGTACTCAATGACCCCATGTGACCCCCCTAGTCCTATATAAGTACTCAATGACCCCATGTGACCCACCCTAGTCCTATATAAGTACTCAATGACCACATGTGACCCCCACATGTCCTATATAAGTACTCAATGACCCCATGTGACCCCCCTAGTTCTATATAAGTACTCAATGACACCATGTGACCCCCCTAGTCCTATATCAGTACTCAATGACCCCATGTGACCCAACATAGTCCTATATAAGTACTCAATGACCTCATGTGACCCCCCTAGTCCTATATAAGTACTCAATGACCCCATGTGACCCCCCTAGTCCTATATAAGTACTCAATGACCCCATGTGACCCCCCTAGTCCTATATAAGTACTCAATGACCCCATGTGACCCACCCTAGTCCTATATAAGTACTCAATGACCCCATGTGACCCCCCTAGTCCTATATAAGTACTCAATGACCCCATGTGACCCCCCTAGTTCTATATAAATACTCAATGACCCCATGTGACCCACCCTAGTCCTATATAAGTACTCAATGACACCATGTGACCCCCCCATGACCTATATAAGGACTCAATGACCCCATGTGACCCCCCTAGTCCTATATAAGTACTCAATGACCCCATGTGACCCCCCTAGTCCTATATAAATACTTAATGACCCCATGTGACCCACCCTAGTTTTATATAAGTACTCAATGACCCCATGTGACCCCCCCATGACCTATATAAGTACTCAATGACGCCATGTGACCCCCCTAGTCCTATATAAGTACTCAATGACCCCATGTGACCCCCCTAGTCCTATATAAGTACTCAATGACCCCATGTGACCCACCCTAGTCCTATATAAGTACTCAATGACCCCATGTGACCCCCCCATGTCCTATATAAGTACTCAATGACCCCGTGTGACCCAGCCTAATCCTATATAAGTACTCAATGACCCCGTGTGACCCAGCCTAGTCCTATATAAGTACTCAATGACCCCGTGTGACCCACCCTAGTCCTATATAAATACTCAATGACCCCATGTGACCCACCCTAGTCCTATATAAGTACTCAATGACCCCATGTGACACCCCCATGACCTATATAAGTACTCAATGACCCCATGTGACCCCCCTAGTCCTATATAAGTACTCAATGACCCCATGTGACCCCCCCATGTCCTATATAAGTACTCAATGACCCCATGTGACCCCCCCATGTCCTATATAAGTACTCAATGACCCCATGTTACCCCCCTAGTCCTATATAAGTACTCAATGACCCCATGTGACCCACCCTAGTCCTATATAAGTACTCAATGACCCCATGTGACCCCCCCCATGTCCTAAATAAGAACTCAATGACCCCATGTGACCCCCCTAGTACTATATAAGTACTCAATGACCCCATGTGACCCCCCTAGTCCTATATAAGTACTCAATGACCCCATGTGACCCACCCTAGTCCTATATAAGTACTTAATGACCCAATGTGACCCACCCTAGTCCTATATAAGTACTCAATGAACACATGTGACCCCCCCCATGTCCTATATAAGTACTCAATGACCCCATGTGACCCCCCTAGTTCTATATAAGTACTCAATGACACCATGTGACCCCCCTAGTCCTATATCAGTACTCAATGACCCCATGTAACCCAACCTAGTCCTATATAAGTACTCAATGACCTCATGTGACCCCCCTAGTCCTATATAAGTACTCAATGACCCCATGTGACACCCCTAGTCCTATATAAGTACTCAATGACCCCATGTGACCCCCCTAGTCCTATATAAGTACTCAATGACCCCATGTGACCCACCCTAGTCCTATATAAGTACTCAATGACCCCATGTGACCCCCCTAGTTCTATATAAGTACTCAATGACCCCATGTGACCCCCCTAGTCCTATATAAATACTCAATGACCCCATGTGACCCACCGTAGTCCTATATAAGTACTCAATGACCCCATGTGACCCCCCCATGACCTATATAAGTACTCAATGACCCCATGTGACCCACCTAGTCCTATATAAGTACTCAATGACCCCATGTGACCCCCCTAGTCCTATATAAATACTCAATGACCCCATGTGACCCACCCTAGTCCTATATAAGTACTCAATCACCCCATGTGACCCTCCATGACCTATATAAGTACTCAATGACCCCATGTGACCCCCCTAGTCCTATATAAGTACTCAATGACCCCATGTGACCCCCCTAGTCCTATATAAGAACTCAATGACCCCATGTGACCCACCCTAGTCCTATATAAGTACTCAATGACCCCATGTGACCCCCCCATGTCCTATATAAGTACTCAATGACCCCATGTGACCTCCCCATGACCTATATAAGTACTCAATGACCCCATGTGACCCCCCTAGTCCTATATAAGTACTCAATGACCCCATGTGACCCCCCTAGTCCTATATAAGTACTCAATGACCCCATGTGACCCCCCATGTCCTATATAAGTACTCAATGACCCCATGTGACCCCCCTAGTCCTATATAAGTACTCAATGACTCCATGTGACCCCCCCATGACCTATATAAGTACTCAATGACCCCATGTGACCCCCCTAGTCCTATATAAGTACTCAATGACCCCATGTGACCCCCCTAGTCCTATATAAGTACTCAATGACCCCATGTGACCCCCCTAGTCCTATATAAATACTCAATGACCCCATGTGACCCACCCTAGTCCTATATAAGTACTCAATGACCCCATGTGACCCCCCCATGACCTATATAAGTACTCAATGACCCCATGTGACCCCCCTAGTCCTATATAAGTACTCAATGACCCCATGTGACCCCCCTAGTCCTATATAAATACTCAATGACCCCATGTGACCCACCCTAGTCCTATATAAGTACTCAATGACCCCATGTGACCCCCCTAGTCCTATATAAGTACTCAATGACTCCATGTGACCCCCCCATGACCTATATAAGTACTCAATGACCCCATGTGACCCCCCTAGTCCTATATAAGTACTCAATGACCCCATGTGACCCCCCTAGTCCTATATAAGTACTCAATGACCCCATGTGACCCCCCCATGACCTATATAAGTACTCAATGACCCCATGTGACCCCCCTAGTCCTATATAAGTACTCAATGACCCCATGTGACCCCCCTAGTCCTATATAAATACTCAATGACCCCATGTGACCCACCCTAGTCCTATATAAGTACTCAATGACCCCATGTGACCCCCCCCATGACCTATATAAGTACTCAATGACCCCATGTGACCCCCCTAGTCCTATATAAGTACTCAATGACCCCATGTGACCCCCCTAGTCCTATATAAGTACTCAATGACCCCGTGTGACCCAGCCTAGTCCTATATAAGTACTCAATGACCCCGTGTGACCCACCCTAGTCCTATATAAATACTCAATGACCCCATGTGACCCACCCTAGTCCTATATAAGTACTCAATGACCCCATGTGACCCCCCTAGTCCTATATAAGTACTCAATGACCCCGTGTGACCCAGCCTAGTCCTATATAAGTACTCAATGACCCCGTGTGACCCACCCTAGTCCTATATAAATACTCAATGACCCCATGTGACCCACCCTAGTCCTATATAAGTACTCAATGACCCCATGTGACCCCCCTAGTCCTATATAAGTACTCAATGACCCCATGTGACCCACCCTAGTCCTATATAAGTACTCAATGACCCCATGTGACCCCCCCCATGACCTATATAAGTACTCAATGACGCCATGTGACCCCCCTAGTCCTATATAAGTACTCAATGACCCCATGTGACCCCCCTAGTCCTATATAAGTACTCAATGACCCCATGTGACCCACCCTAGTCCTATATAAGTACTCAATGACCCCATGTGACCCCCCCATGTCCTATATAAGTACTCAATGACCCCGTGTGACCCAGCCTAATCCTATATAAGTACTCAATGACCCCGTGTGACCCAGCCTAGTCCTATATAAGTACTCAATGACCCCGTGTGACCCACCCTAGTCCTATATAAATACTCAATGACCCCATGTGACCCACCCTAGTCCTATATAAGTACTCAATGACCCCATGTGACACCCCCATGACCTATATAAGTACTCAATGACCCCATGTGACCCCCCTAGTCCTATATAAGTACTCAATGACCCCATGTGACCCCCCCATGTCCTATATAAGTACTCAATGACCCCATGTGACCCCCCCATGTCCTATATAAGTACTCAATGACCCCATGTTACCCCCCTAGTCCTATATAAGTACTCAATGACCCCATGTGACCCACCCTAGTCCTATATAAGTACTCAATGACCCCATGTGACCCCCCCCATGTCCTAAATAAGAACTCAATGACCCCATGTGACCCCCCTAGTACTATATAAGTACTCAATGACCCCATGTGACCCCCCTAGTCCTATATAAGTACTCAATGACCCCATGTGACCCACCCTAGTCCTATATAAGTACTTAATGACCCAATGTGACCCACCCTAGTCCTATATAAGTACTCAATGAACACATGTGACCCCCCCATGTCCTATATAAGTACTCAATGACCCCATGTGACCCCCCTAGTTCTATATAAGTACTCAATGACACCATGTGACCCCCCTAGTCCTATATCAGTACTCAATGACCCCATGTAACCCAACCTAGTCCTATATAAGTACTCAATGACCTCATGTGACCCCCCTAGTCCTATATAAGTACTCAATGACCCCATGTGACACCCCTAGTCCTATATAAGTACTCAATGACCCCATGTGACCCCCCTAGTCCTATATAAGTACTCAATGACCCCATGTGACCCACCCTAGTCCTATATAAGTACTCAATGACCCCATGTGACCCCCCTAGTTCTATATAAGTACTCAATGACCCCATGTGACCCCCCTAGTCCTATATAAATACTCAATGACCCCATGTGACCCACCGTAGTCCTATATAAGTACTCAATGACCCCATGTGACCCCCCCATGACCTATATAAGTACTCAATGACCCCATGTGACCCACCTAGTCCTATATAAGTACTCAATGACCCCATGTGACCCCCCTAGTCCTATATAAATACTCAATGACCCCATGTGACCCACCCTAGTCCTATATAAGTACTCAATCACCCCATGTGACCCTCCATGACCTATATAAGTACTCAATGACCCCATGTGACCCCCCTAGTCCTATATAAGTACTCAATGACCCCATGTGACCCCCCTAGTCCTATATAAGAACTCAATGACCCCATGTGACCCACCCTAGTCCTATATAAGTACTCAATGACCCCATGTGACCCCCCCATGTCCTATATAAGTACTCAATGACCCCATGTGACCTCCCCATGACCTATATAAGTACTCAATGACCCCATGTGACCCCCCTAGTCCTATATAAGTACTCAATGACCCCATGTGACCCCCCTAGTCCTATATAAGTACTCAATGACCCCATGTGACCCCCCATGTCCTATATAAGTACTCAATGACCCCATGTGACCCCCCTAGTCCTATATAAGTACTCAATGACTCCATGTGACCCCCCCATGACCTATATAAGTACTCAATGACCCCATGTGACCCCCCTAGTCCTATATAAGTACTCAATGACCCCATGTGACCCCCCTAGTCCTATATAAGTACTCAATGACCCCATGTGACCCCCCTAGTCCTATATAAATACTCAATGACCCCATGTGACCCACCCTAGTCCTATATAAGTACTCAATGACCCCATGTGACCCCCCCATGACCTATATAAGTACTCAATGACCCCATGTGACCCCCCTAGTCCTATATAAGTACTCAATGACCCCATGTGACCCCCCTAGTCCTATATAAATACTCAATGACCCCATGTGACCCACCCTAGTCCTATATAAGTACTCAATGACCCCATGTGACCCCCCTAGTCCTATATAAGTACTCAATGACTCCATGTGACCCCCCCATGACCTATATAAGTACTCAATGACCCCATGTGACCCCCCTAGTCCTATATAAGTACTCAATGACCCCATGTGACCCCCCTAGTCCTATATAAGTACTCAATGACCCCATGTGACCCCCCCATGACCTATATAAGTACTCAATGACCCCATGTGACCCCCCTAGTCCTATATAAGTACTCAATGACCCCATGTGACCCCCCTAGTCCTATATAAATACTCAATGACCCCATGTGACCCACCCTAGTCCTATATAAGTACTCAATGACCCCATGTGACCCCCCCCATGACCTATATAAGTACTCAATGACCCCATGTGACCCCCCTAGTCCTATATAAGTACTCAATGACCCCATGTGACCCCCCTAGTCCTATATAAGTACTCAATGACCCCGTGTGACCCAGCCTAGTCCTATATAAGTACTCAATGACCCCGTGTGACCCACCCTAGTCCTATATAAATACTCAATGACCCCATGTGACCCACCCTAGTCCTATATAAGTACTCAATGACCCCATGTGACACCCCCATGACCTATATAAGTACTCAATGACCCCATGTGACCCCCCTAGTCCTATATAAGTACTCAATGACCCCATGTGACCCCCCCATGTCCTATATAAGTACTCAATGACCCCATGTGACCCCCCCATGTCCTATATAAGTACTCAATGACCCCTTGTGACCCCCCTAGTCCTATATAAGTACTCAATGACCCCATGTGACCCCCCTAGTCCTATATAAGTACTCAATGACCCCATGTGACCCACCCTAGTCCTATATAAGTACTCAATGACCCCATGTGACCCCCCCCATGTCCTATATAAGAACTCAATGACCCCATGTGACCCCCCTAGTCTTATATAAGTACTCAATGACCCCATGTGACCCCCCTAGTCCTATATAAGTACTTAATGACCCAATGTGACCCACCCTAGTCCTATATAAGTACTCAATGAACACATGTGACCCCCCCATGTCCTATATAAGTACTCAATGACCCCATGTGACCCCCCTAGTTCTATATAAGTACTCAATGACACCATGTGACCCCCCTAGTCCTATATCAGTACTCAATGACCCCATGTAACCCAACCTAGTCCTATATAAGTACTCAATGACCTCATGTGACCCCCCTAGTCCTATATAAGTACTCAATGACCCCATGTGACACCCCTAGTCCTATATAAGTACTCAATGACCCCATGTGACCCCCCTAGTCCTATATAAGTACTCAATGACCCCATGTGACCCACCCTAGTCCTATATAAGTACTCAATGACCCCATGTGACCCCCCTAGTTCTATATAAGTACTCAATGACCCCATGTGACCCCCCTAGTCCTATATAAATACTCAATGACCCCATGTGACCCACCCTAGTCCTATATAAGTACTCAATGACCCCATGTGACCCCCCATGACCTATATAAGTACTCAATGACCCCATGTGACCCACCTAGTCCTATATAAGTACTCAATGACCCCATGTGACCCCCCTAGTCCTATATAAATACTCAATGACCCCATGTGACCCACCCTAGTCCTATATAAGTACTCAATCACCCCATGTGACCCTCCATGACCTATATAAGTACTCAATGACCCCATGTGACCCCCCTAGTCCTATATAAGTACTCAATGACCCCATGTGACCCCCCTAGTCCTATATAAGAACTCAATGACCCCATGTGACCCACCCTAGTCCTATATAAGTACTCAATGACCCCATGTGACCCCCCATGTCCTATATAAGTACTCAATGACCCCATGTGACCCCCCCATGACCTATATAAGTACTCAATGACCCCATGTGACCCCCCTAGTCCTATATAAGTACTCAATGACCCCATGTGACCCCCCTAGTCCTATATAAGTACTCAATGACCCCATGTGACCCCCCATGTCCTATATAAGTACTCAATGACCCCATGTGACCCCCCTAGTCCTATATAAGTACTCAATGACTCCATGTGACCCCCCCATGACCTATATAAGTACTCAATGACCCCATGTGACCCCCCTAGTCCTATATAAGTACTCAATGACCCCATGTGACCCCCCTAGTCCTATATAAGTACTCAATGACCCCATGTGACCCCCCTAGTCCTATATAAATACTCAATGACCCCATGTGACCCACCCTAGTCCTATATAAGTACTCAATGACCCCATGTGACCCCCCCATGACCTATATAAGTACTCAATGACCCCATGTGACCCCCCTAGTCCTATATAAGTACTCAATGACCCCATGTGACCCCTCTAGTCCTATATAAATACTCAATGACCCCATGTGACCCACCCTAGTCCTATATAAGTACTCAATGACCCCATGTGACCCCCCTAGTCCTATATAAGTACTCAATGACTCCATGTGACCCCCCCATGACCTATATAAGTACTCAATGACCCCATGTGACCCCCCTAGTCCTATATAAGTACTCAATGACCCCATGTGACCCCCCTAGTCCTATATAAGTACTCAATGACCCCATGTGACCCCCCTAGTCCTATATAAATACTCAATGACCCCATGTGACCCACCCTAGTCCTATATAAGTACTCAATGACCCCATGTGACCCCCCCATGACCTATATAAGTACTCAATGACCCCATGTGACCCCCCTAGTCCTATATAAGTACTCAATGACCCCATGTGACCCCCCTAGTCCTATATAAATACTCAATGACCCCATGTGACCCACCCTAGTCCTATATAAGTACTCAATGACCCCATGTGACCCCCCCATGACCTATATAAGTACTCAATGACCCCATGTGACCCCCCTAGTCCTATATAAGTACTCAATGACCCCATGTGACCCCCCTAGTCCTATATAAGTACACAATGACCCCATGTGACCCACCTAGTCCTATATAAGTACTCAATGACCCCATGTGACCCCCCCATGTCCTATATAAGAACTCAATGACCCCATGTGACCCCCCTAGTCCTATATAAGTACTCAATGACCCCATGTGACCCCCCTAGTCTTATATAAGTACTCAATGATCCCATGTGACCCACCCTAGTCCTATATAAGTACTCAATGACCACATGTGACCCCCACATGTCCTATATAAGTACTCAATGACCCCATGTGACCCCCCTAGTTCTATATAAGTACTCAATGACACCATGTGACCCCCCTAGTCCTATATCAGTACTCAATGAACCCATGTGACCCAACCTAGTCCTATATAAGTACTCAATGACCTCATGTGACCCCCCTAGTCCTATATAAGTACTCAATGACCCCATGTGACCCCCCTAGTCCTATATAAGTACTCAATGACCCCATGTGAACCCCCTAGTCCTATATAAGTACTCAATGACCCCATGTGACCCACCCTAGTCCTATATAAGTACTCAATGACCCCATGTGACCCCCCTAGTCCTATATAAGTACTCAATGACCCCATGTGACCCCCCTAGTCCTATATAAGTACTCAATGACCCTATGTGACCCCCCTAGTCCTATATAAATACTCAATGACCCCATGTGACCCACCCTAGTCCTATATAAGTACTCAATGACCACATGTGACCCCCCTATGTCCTATATAAGTACTCAATGACCCCATGTGACCCCCCTACTTCTATATAAGTACTCAATGACACCATGTGACCCCCCTAGTCCTATATCAGTACTCAATGACCCCATGTAACCCAACCTAGTCCTATATAAGTACTCAATGACCCCATGTGACCCACCGTAGTCCTATATAAGTACTCAATGACCCCATGTGACCCCCCTAGTCCTATATAAGTACTCAATGACCCCATGTGACCCCCCTAGTCCTATATAAATACTCAATGACCCCATGTGACCCCCCCATGACCTATATAAGTACTCAATGACCCCATGTGACCCCCCTAGTACTATATAAATACTCAATGACCCCATGTGACCCACCCTAGTCCTATATAAGTACTCAATGACCCCATGTGACCCCCCCATGTCCTATATAAGTACTCAATGACCCCATGTGACCCCCCCATGTCCTATATAAGTACTCAATGACCCCATGTAACCCCCCTAGTCCTATATAAGTACTCAATGACCCCATGTGACCCACCCTAGTCCTATATAAGTACTCAATGACCCCATGTGACCCCCCCCATGTCCTAAATAAGAACTCAATGACCCCATGTGACCCCCCTAGTACTATATAAGTACTCAATGACCCCATGTGACCCCCCTAGTCCTATATAAGTACTCAATGACCCCATGTGACCCACCCTAGTCCTATATAAGTACTTAATGACCCAATGTGACCCACCCTAGTCCTATATAAGTACTCAATGAACACATGTGACCCCCCCATGTCCTATATAAGTACTCAATGACCCCATGTGACCCCCCTAGTTCTATATAAGTACTCAATGACACCATGTGACCCCCCTAGTCCTATATCAGTACTCAATGACCCCATGTAACCCAACCTAGTCCTATATAAGTACTCAATGACCTCATGTGACCCCCCTAGTCCTATATAAGTACTCAATGACCCCATGTGACACCCCTAGTCCTATATAAGTACTCAATGACCCCATGTGACCCCCCTAGTCCTATATAAGTACTCAATGACCCCATGTGACCCACCCTAGTCCTATATAAGTACTCAATGACCCCATGTGACCCCCCTAGTTCTATATAAGTACTCAATGACCCCATGTGACCCCCCTAGTCCTATATAAATACTCAATGACCCCATGTGACCCACCCTAGTCCTATATAAGTACTCAATGACCCCATGTGACCCCCCCATGACCTATATAAGTACTCAATGACCCCATGTGACCCACCTAGTCCTATATAAGTACTCAATGACCCCATGTGACCCCCCTAGTCCTATATAAATACTCAATGACCCCATGTGACCCACCCTAGTCCTATATAAGTACTCAATCACCCCATGTGACCCTCCATGACCTATATAAGTACTCAATGACCCCATGTGACCCCCCTAGTCCTATATAAGTACTCAATGACCCCATGTGACCCCCCTAGTCCTATATAAGAACTCAATGACCCCATGTGACCCACCCTAGTCCTATATAAGTACTCAATGACCCCATGTGACCCCCCCATGTCCTATATAAGTACTCAATGACCCCATGTGACCTCCCCATGACCTATATAAGTACTCAATGACCCCATGTGACCCCCCTAGTCCTATATAAGTACTCAATGACCCCATGTGACCCCCCTAGTCCTATATAAGTACTCAATGACCCCATGTGACCCCCCATGTCCTATATAAGTACTCAATGACCCCATGTGACCCCCCTAGTCCTATATAAGTACTCAATGACTCCATGTGACCCCCCCATGACCTATATAAGTACTCAATGACCCCATGTGACCCCCCTAGTCCTATATAAGTACTCAATGACCCCATGTGACCCCCCTAGTCCTATATAAGTACTCAATGACCCCATGTGACCCCCCTAGTCCTATATAAATACTCAATGACCCCATGTGACCCACCCTAGTCCTATATAAGTACTCAATGACCCCATGTGACCCCCCCATGACCTATATAAGTACTCAATGACCCCATGTGACCCCCCTAGTCCTATATAAGTACTCAATGACCCCATGTGACCCCCCTAGTCCTATATAAATACTCAATGACCCCATGTGACCCACCCTAGTCCTATATAAGTACTCAATGACCCCATGTGACCCCCCTAGTCCTATATAAGTACTCAATGACTCCATGTGACCCCCCCATGACCTATATAAGTACTCAATGACCCCATGTGACCCCCCTAGTCCTATATAAGTACTCAATGACCCCATGTGACCCCCCTAGTCCTATATAAGTACTCAATGACCCCATGTGACCCCCCCATGACCTATATAAGTACTCAATGACCCCATGTGACCCCCCTAGTCCTATATAAGTACTCAATGACCCCATGTGACGCCCTAGTCCTATATAAATACTCAATGACCCCATGTGACCCACCCTAGTCCTATATAAGTACTCAATGACCCCATGTGACCCCCCCCATGACCTATATAAGTACTCAATGACCCCATGTGACCCCCCTAGTCCTATATAAGTACTCAATGACCCCATGTGACCCCCCTAGTCCTATATAAGTACTCAATGACCCCGTGTGACCCAGCCTAGTCCTATATAAGTACTCAATGACCCCGTGTGACCCACCCTAGTCCTATATAAATACTCAATGACCCCATGTGACCCACCCTAGTCCTATATAAGTACTCAATGACCCCATGTGACACCCCCATGACCTATATAAGTACTCAATGACCCCATGTGACCCCCCTAGTCCTATATAAGTACTCAATGACCCCATGTGACCCCCCCATGTCCTATATAAGTACTCAATGACCCCATGTGACCCCCCCATGTCCTATATAAGTACTCAATGACCCCTTGTGACCCCCCTAGTCCTATATAAGTACTCAATGACCCCATGTGACCCCCCTAGTCCTATATAAGTACTCAATGACCCCATGTGACCCACCCTAGTCCTATATAAGTACTCAATGACCCCATGTGACCCCCCCCCATGTCCTATATAAGAACTCAATGACCCCATGTGACCCCCCTAGTCTTATATAAGTACTCAATGACCCCATGTGACCCCCCTAGTCCTATATAAGTACTTAATGACCCAATGTGACCCACCCTAGTCCTATATAAGTACTCAATGAACACATGTGACCCCCCCATGTCCTATATAAGTACTCAATGACCCCATGTGACCCCCCTAGTTCTATATAAGTACTCAATGACACCATGTGACCCCCCTAGTCCTATATCAGTACTCAATGACCCCATGTAACCCAACCTAGTCCTATATAAGTACTCAATGACCTCATGTGACCCCCCTAGTCCTATATAAGTACTCAATGACCCCATGTGACACCCCTAGTCCTATATAAGTACTCAATGACCCCATGTGACCCCCCTAGTCCTATATAAGTACTCAATGACCCCATGTGACCCACCCTAGTCCTATATAAGTACTCAATGACCCCATGTGACCCCCCTAGTTCTATATAAGTACTCAATGACCCCATGTGACCCCCCTAGTCCTATATAAATACTCAATGACCCCATGTGACCCACCCTAGTCCTATATAAGTACTCAATGACCCCATGTGACCCCCCATGACCTATATAAGTACTCAATGACCCCATGTGACCCACCTAGTCCTATATAAGTACTCAATGACCCCATGTGACCCCCCTAGTCCTATATAAATACTCAATGACCCCATGTGACCCACCCTAGTCCTATATAAGTACTCAATCACCCCATGTGACCCTCCATGACCTATATAAGTACTCAATGACCCCATGTGACCCCCCTAGTCCTATATAAGTACTCAATGACCCCATGTGACCCCCCTAGTCCTATATAAGAACTCAATGACCCCATGTGACCCACCCTAGTCCTATATAAGTACTCAATGACCCCATGTGACCCCCCCATGTCCTATATAAGTACTCAATGACCCCATGTGACCCCCCCATGACCTATATAAGTACTCAATGACCCCATGTGACCCCCCTAGTCCTATATAAGTACTCAATGACCCCATGTGACCCCCCTAGTCCTATATAAGTACTCAATGACCCCATGTGACCCCCCATGTCCTATATAAGTACTCAATGACCCCATGTGACCCCCCTAGTCCTATATAAGTACTCAATGACTCCATGTGACCCCCCCATGACCTATATAAGTACTCAATGACCCCATGTGACCCCCCTAGTCCTATATAAGTACTCAATGACCCCATGTGACCCCCCTAGTCCTATATAAGTACTCAATGACCCCATGTGACCCCCCTAGTCCTATATAAATACTCAATGACCCCATGTGACCCACCCTAGTCCTATATAAGTACTCAATGACCCCATGTGACCCCCCCATGACCTATATAAGTACTCAATGACCCCATGTGACCCCCCTAGTCCTATATAAGTACTCAATGACCCCATGTGACCCCTCTAGTCCTATATAAATACTCAATGACCCCATGTGACCCACCCTAGTCCTATATAAGTACTCAATGACCCCATGTGACCCCCCTAGTCCTATATAAGTACTCAATGACTCCATGTGACCCCCCCATGACCTATATAAGTACTCAATGACCCCATGTGACCCCCCTAGTCCTATATAAGTACTCAATGACCCCATGTGACCCCCCTAGTCCTATATAAGTACTCAATGACCCCATGTGACCCCCCTAGTCCTATATAAATACTCAATGACCCCATGTGACCCACCCTAGTCCTATATAAGTACTCAATGACCCCATGTGACCCCCCCATGACCTATATAAGTACTCAATGACCCCATGTGACCCCCCTAGTCCTATATAAGTACTCAATGACCCCATGTGACCCCCCTAGTCCTATATAAATACTCAATGACCCCATGTGACCCACCCTAGTCCTATATAAGTACTCAATGACCCCATGTGACCCCCCCATGACCTATATAAGTACTCAATGACCCCATGTGACCCCCCTAGTCCTATATAAGTACTCAATGACCCCATGTGACCCCCCTAGTCCTATATAAGTACACAATGACCCCATGTGACCCCCCTAGTCCTATATAAGTACTCAATGACCCCATGTGACCCCCCCATGTCCTATATAAGAACTCAATGACCCCATGTGACCCCCCTAGTCCTATATAAGTACTCAATGACCCCATGTGACCCCCCTAGTCTTATATAAGTACTCAATGATCCCATGTGACCCACCCTAGTCCTATATAAGTACTCAATGACCACATGTGACCCCCACATGTCCTATATAAGTACTCAATGACCCCATGTGACCCCCCTAGTTCTATATAAGTACTCAATGACACCATGTGACCCCCCTAGTCCTATATCAGTACTCAATGACCCCATGTGACCCAACCTAGTCCTATATAAGTACTCAATGACCTCATGTGACCCCCCTAGTCCTATATAAGTACTCAATGACCCCATGTGACCCCCCTAGTCCTATATAAGTACTCAATGACCCCATGTGAACCCCCTAGTCCTATATAAGTACTCAATGACCCCATGTGACCCACCCTAGTCCTATATAAGTACTCAATGACCCCATGTGACCCCCCTAGTCCTATATAAGTACTCAATGACCCCATGTGACCCCCCTAGTCCTATATAAGTACTCAATGACCCTATGTGACCCCCCTAGTCCTATATAAATACTCAATGACCCCATGTGACCCACCCTAGTCCTATATAAGTACTCAATGACCACATGTGACCCCCCTATGTCCTATATAAGTACTCAATGACCCCATGTGACCCCCCTACTTCTATATAAGTACTCAATGACACCATGTGACCCCCCTAGTCCTATATCAGTACTCAATGACCCCATGTAACCCAACCTAGTCCTATATAAGTACTCAATGACCCCATGTGACCCACCGTAGTCCTATATAAGTACTCAATGACCCCATGTGACCCCCCTAGTCCTATATAAGTACTCAATGACCCCATGTGACCCCCCTAGTCCTATATAAATACTCAATGACCCCATGTGACCCCCCCATGACCTATATAAGTACTCAATGACCCCATGTGACCCCCCTAGTACTATATAAATACTCAATGACCCCATGTGACCCACCCTAGTCCTATATAAGTACTCAATGACCCCATGTGACCCCCCCATGACCTATATAAGTACTCAATGACCCCATGTGACCACCCTAGTCCTATATAAGTACTCAATGACCCCATGTGACCCCCCTAGTCCTATATAAGTACTCAATGACCCCATGTGACCCCCCTAGTCCTATATAAATACTTAATGACCCCATGTGACCCACCCTAGTTTTATATAAGTACTCAATGACCCCATGTGACCCCCCCATGACCTATATAAGTACTCAGTGACGCCATGTGACCCCCCTAGTCCTATATAAGTACTCAATGACCCCATGTGACCCCCCTAGTCCTATATAAGTACTCAATGACCCCATGTGACCCACCCTAGTCCTATATAAGTACTCAATGACCCCATGTGACCCCCCCATGTCCTATATAAGTACTCAATGACCCCATGTGACCCCCCCATGACCTATATAAGTACTCAATGACCCAATGTGACCCCCCTAGTCCTATATAAGTACTCAATGACCCCATGTGACCCCCCTAGTCCTATATAAATACTCAATGACCCCATGTCACCCCACTAGTCCTATATAAGTACTCAGTGACCCCATGTGACCCCCCATGTCCTATATAAGTACTCAATGACCACATGTGACACCCCTAGTCCTATATAAGTACTCAATGACCCCATGTGACCCCCCCATGTCCTATATAAGTACTCAATGACCCCTTGTGACCCCCCTAGTCCTATATAAGTACTCAATGACCCCATGTGACCCCCCTAGTCCTATATAAGTACTCAATGACCCCTTGTGACCCACCCTAGTCCTATATAAGTACTCAATGACCCCATGTGACCCCCCCCCCCCATGTCCTATATAAGAACTCAATGACCCTATGTGACCCCCCTAGTCCTATATAAGTACTCAATGACCCCATGTGACCCCCCTAGTCCTATATAAGTACTCAATGACCCTATGTGACCCCCCTAGTCCTATATAAATACTCAATGACCCCATGTGACCCACCCTAGTCCTATATAAGTACTCAATGACCCCATGTGACCCCCCTAGTCCTATATAAGTACTCAATGACCCCATGTGACCCCCCTAGTCCTATATAAATACTCAATGACCCCATGTGACCCACCCTAGTCCTATATAAGTACTCAATGACCACATGTGACCCCCCCATGACCTATATAAGTACTCAATGACCCCATGTCACCCCCCCTAGTACTATATAAATACTCAATGACCCCATGTGACCCCCCTAGTCCTATATAAGTACTCAATGACCCCATGTGACCCCCCCATGTCCTATATAAGTACTCAATGACCCCTTGTGACCCCCCTAGTCCTATATAAGTACTCAATGACCCCATGTTACCCCCCTAGTCCTATATAAGTACTCAATGACCCCATGTGACCCACCCTAGTCCTATATAAGTACTCAATGACCCCATGTGACCCCCCCCATGTCCTATATAAGAACTCAATGACCCCATGTGACCCCCCTAGTACTATATAAGTACTCAATGACCCCATGTGACCCCCCTAGTCCTATATAAGTACTCAATGACCCCATGTGACCCACCCTAGTCCTATATAAGTACTCAATGACCACATGTGACCCCCCCATGTCCTATATAAGTACTCAATGACACCATGTGACCCCCCTAGTCCTATATCAGTACTCAATGACCCCATGTGACCCAACCTAGTCCTATATAAGTACTCAATGACCTCATGTGACCCCCCTAGTCCTATATAAGTACTCAATGACCCCATGTAACACCCCTAGTCCTATATAAGTACTCAATGACCCCATGTGACCCCCCTAGTCCTATATAAGTACTCAATGACCCCATGTGACCCCCCCATGTCCTATATAAGTACTCAATGACCCCATGTGACCCACCCTAGTCCTATATAAGTACTCAATGACCCCATGTGACCCCCCCATGTCCTATATAAGTACTCAATGACCCCATGTGACCCCCCCATGACCTATATAAGTACTCAATGACCCAATGTGACCCCCCTAGTCCTATATAAGTACTCAATGACCCCATGTGACCCCCCTAGTCCTATATAAATACTCAATGACCCCATGTCACCCCACTAGTCCTATATAAGTACTCAGTGACCCCATGTGACCCCCCATGTCCTATATAAGTACTCAATGACCACATGTGACACCCCTAGTCCTATATAAGTACTCAATGACCCCATGTGACCCCCCCATGTCCTATATAAGTACTCAATGACCCCTTGTGACCCCCCTAGTCCTATATAAGTACTCAATGACCCCATGTGACCCCCCTAGTCCTATATAAGTACTCAATGACCCCTTGTGACCCACCCTAGTCCTATATAAGTACTCAATGACCCCATGTGACCCCCCCCCCCATGTCCTATATAAGAACTCAATGACCCTATGTGACCCCCCTAGTCCTATATAAGTACTCAATGACCCCATGTGACCCCCCTAGTCCTATATAAGTACTCAATGACCCTATGTGACCCCCCTAGTCCTATATAAATACTCAATGACCCCATGTGACCCACCCTAGTCCTATATAAGTACTCAATGACCACATGTGACCCCCCTATGTCCTATATAAGTACTCAATGACCCCATGTGACCCCCCTACTTCTATATAAGTACTCAATGACACCATGTGACCCCCCTAGTCCTATATCAGTACTCAATGACCCCATGTAACCCAACCTAGTCCTATATAAGTACTCAATGACCCCATGTGACCCACCGTAGTCCTATATAAGTACTCAATGACCCCATGTGACCCCCCTAGTCCTATATAAGTACTCAATGACCCCATGTGACCCCCCTAGTCCTATATAAATACTCAATGACCCCATGTGACCCACCCTAGTCCTATATAAGTACTCAATGACCACATGTGACCCCCCCATGACCTATATAAGTACTCAATGACCCCATGTTACCCCCCTAGTACTATATAAATACTCAATGACCCCATGTGACCCCCCTAGTCCTATATAAGTACTCAATGACCCCATGTGACCCCCCCATGTCCTATATAAGTACTCAATGACCCCTTGTGACCCCCCTAGTCCTATATAAGTACTCAATGACCCCATGTTACCCCCCTAGTCCTATATAAGTACTCAATGACCCCATGTGACCCACCCTAGTCCTATATAAGTACTCAATGACCCCATGTGACCCCCCCCATGTCCTATATAAGAACTCAATGACCCCATGTGACCCCCCTAGTACTATATAAGTACTCAATGACCCCATGTGACCCCCCTAGTCCTATATAAGTACTCAATGACCCCATGTGACCCACCCTAGTCCTATATAAGTACTCAATGACCACATGTGACCCCCCCATGTCCTATATAAGTACTCAATGACACCATGTGACCCCCCTAGTCCTATATCAGTACTCAATGACCCCATGTGACCCAACCTAGTCCTATATAAGTACTCAATGACCTCATGTGACCCCCCTAGTCCTATATAAGTACTCAATGACCCCATGTAACACCCCTAGTCCTATATAAGTACTCAATGACCCCATGTGACCCCCCTAGTCCTATATAAGTACTCAATGACCCCATGTGACCCCCCCATGTCCTATATAAGTACTCAATGACCCCATGTGACCCCCCCATGACCTATATAAGTACTCAATGACACCATGTGACCCCCCTAGTCCTATATAAGTACTCAATGACCCCATGTGACCCCCCTAGTCCTATATAAATACTCAATGACCCCATGTGACCCACCCTAGTCCTATATAAGTACTCAATGACCCCATGTGACCCCCCCATGACCTATATAAGTACTCAATGACCCCATGTGACCCCCCTAGTCCTATATAAGTACTCAATGACCCCATGTGACCCCCCTAGTCCTATATAAGTACTCAATGACACCATGTGACCCACCCTAGTCCTATATAAGTACTCAATGACCCCATGTGACCCCCCTAGTCCTATATAAGTACTCAATGACCCCATGTGACCCCCCATGTCCTATATAAGTACTCAATGACCCCATGTGACCCCCCTAGTCCTATATAAGTACTCAATGACCCCATGTGACCCCCCATGTCCTATATAAGTACTCAATGACCCCTTGTGACCCCCCTAGTCCTATATAAGTACACAATGACCCCATGTGACCCCCCTAGTCCTATATAAGTACTCAATGACCCCATGTGACCCACCCTAGTCCTATATAAGTACTCAATGACCCCATGTGACCCCCCCATGTCCTATATAAGAACTCAATGACCCCATGTGACCCCCCTAGTCCTATATAAGTACTCAATGACCCCATGTGACCCCCCTAGTCCTATATAAGTACTCAATGACCCCATGTGACCCACCCTAGTCCTATATAAGTACTCAATGACCACATGTGACCCCCACATGTCCTATATAAGTACTCAATGACCCCATGTGACCCCTCTAGTTCTATATAAGTACTCAATGACACCATGTGACCCCCCTAGTCCTATATCAGTACTCAATGACCCCATGTGACCCAACCTAGTCCTATATAAGTACTCAATGACCTCATGTGACCCCCCTAGTCCTATATAAGTACTCAATGACCCCATGTGACCCCCCTAGTCCTATATAAGTACTCAATGACCCCATGTGACCCCCCTAGTCCTATATAAGTACTCAATGACCCCATGTGACCCACCCTAGTCCTATATAAGTACTCAATGACCCCATGTGACCCCCCTAGTCCTATATAAGTACTCAATGACCCCATGTGACCCCCCTAGTCCTATATAAATACTCAATGACCCCATGTGACCCACCCTAGTCCTATATAAGTACTCAATGACACCATGTGACCCCCCCATGACCTATATAAGTACTCAATGACCCCATGTGACCCCCCTAGTCCTATATAAGTACTCAATGACCCCATGTGACCCCCCTAGTCCTATATAAATACTTAATGACCCCATGTGACCCACCCTAGTTTTATATAAGTACTCAATGACCCCATGTGACCCCCCCATGACCTATATAAGTACTCAATGACGCCATGTGACCCCCCTAGTCCTATATAAGTACTCAATGACCCCATGTGACCCCCCTAGTCCTATATAAGTACTCAATGACCCCATGTGACCCACCCTAGTCCTATATAAGTACTCAATGACCCCATGTGACCCCCCCATGTCCTATATAAGTACTCAATGACCCCGTGTGACCCAGCCTAGTCCTATATAAGTACTCAATGACCCCGTGTGACCCAGCCTAGTCCTATATAAGTACTCAATGACCCCGTGTGACCCACCCTAGTCCTATATAAATACTCAATGACCCCATGTGACCCACCCTAGTCCTATATAAGTACTCAATGACCCCATGTGACACCCCCATGACCTATATAAGTACTCAATGACCCCATGTGACCCCCCTAGTCCTATATAAGTACTCAATGACCCCATGTGACCCCCCCATGTCCTATATAAGTACTCAATGACCCCATGTGACCCCCCCATGTCCTATATAAGTACTCAATGACCCCTTGTGACCCCCCTAGTCCTATATAAGTACTCAATGACCCCATGTGACCCCCCTAGTCCTATATAAGTACTCAATGACCCCATGTGACCCACCCTAGTCCTATATAAGTACTCAATGACCCCATGTGACCCCCCCCATGTCCTATATAAGAACTCAATGACCCCATGTGACCCCCCTAGTCTTATATAAGTACTCAATGACCCCATGTGACCCCCCTAGTCCTATATAAGTACTTAATGACCCAATGTGACCCACCCTAGTCCTATATAAGTACTCAATGAACACATGTGACCCCCCCATGTCCTATATAAGTACTCAATGACCCCATGTGACCCCCCTAGTTCTATATAAGTACTCAATGACACCATGTGACCCCCCTAGTCCTATATAAGTACTCAATGACCCCATGTGACCCACCCTAGTCCTATATAAGTACTCAATGACCACATGTGACCCCCACATGTCCTATATAAGTACTCAATGACCCCATGTGACCCCCCTAGTTCTATATAAGTACTCAATGACACCATGTGACCCCCCTAGTCCTATATCAGTACTCAATGACCCCATGTGACCCAACCTAGTCCTATATAAGTACTCAATGACCTCATGTGACCCCCCTAGTCCTATATAAGTACTCAATGACCCCATGTGACCCCCCTAGTCCTATATAAGTACTCAATGACCCCATGTGACCCCCCTAGTCCTATATAAGTACTCAATGACCCCATGTGACCCACCCTAGTCCTATTTAAGTACTCAATGACCCCATGTGACCCCCCCATGTCCTATATAAGAACTCAATGACCCCATGTGACCCCCCTAGTCCTATATAAGTACTCAATGACCCCATGTGACCCACCCTAGTCCTATATAAGTACTCAATGACCACATGTGACCCCCACATGTCCTATATAAGTACTCAGTGACCCCTTGTGACCCCCCTAGTCCTATATAAGTACACAATGACCCCATGTGACCCCCCTAGTCCTATATAAGTACTCAATGACCCCATGTGACCCACCCTAGTCCTATATAAGTACTCAATGACCCCATGTGACCCCCCCATGTCCTATATAAGAACTCAATGACCCCATGTGACCCCCCTAGTCCTATATAAGTACTCAATGACCCCATGTGACCCCCCTAGTCCTATATAAGTACTCAATGACCCCATGTGACCCACCCTAGTCCTATATAAGTACTCAATGACCACATGTGACCCCCACATGTCCTATATAAGTACTCAATGACCCCATGTGATCCCCCTAGTTCTATATAAGTACTCAATGACACCATGTGACCCCCCTAGTCCTATATCAGTACTCAATGACCCCATGTGACCCAACCTAGTCCTATATAAGTACTCAATGACCTCATGTGACCCCCCTAGTCCTATATAAGTACTCAATGACCCCATGTGACCCCCCTAGTCCTATATAAGTACTCAATGACCCCATGTGACCCCCCTAGTCCTATATAAGTACTCAATGACCCCATGTGACCCACCCTAGTCCTATATAAGTACTCAATGACCCCATGTGACCCCCCTAGTCCTATATAAGTACTCAGTGACCCCATGTGACCCCCCTAGTCCTATATAAATACTCAATGACCCCATGTGACCCACCCTAGTCCTATATAAGTACTCAATGACACCATGTGACCACCCCATGACCTATATAAGTACTCAATGACCCCATGTGACCCCCCTAGTCCTATATAAGTACTCAATGACCCCATGTGACCCCCCTAGTCCTATATAAATACTTAATGACCCCATGTGACCCACCCTAGTTTTATATAAGTACTCAATGACCCCATGTGACCCCCCCATGACCTATATAAGTACTCAATGACGCCATGTGACCCCCCTAGTCCTATATAAGTACTCAATGACCCCATGTGACCCCCCTAGTCCTATATAAGTACTCAATGACCCCATGTGACCCACCCTAGTCCTATATAAGTACTCAATGACCCCATGTGACCCCCCCATGTCCTATATAAGTACTCAATGACCCCGTGTGACCCAGCCTAGTCCTATATAAGTACTCAATGACCCCGTGTGACCCAGCCTAGTCCTATATAAGTACTCAATGACCCCGTGTGACCCACCCTAGTCCTATATAAATACTCAATGACCCCATGTGACCCACCCTAGTCCTATATAAGTACTCAATGACCCCATGTGACACCCCCATGACCTATATAAGTACTCAATGACCCCATGTGACCCCCCTAGTCCTATATAAGTACTCAATGACCCCATGTGACCCCCCCATGTCCTATATAAGTACTCAATGACCCCATGTGACCCCCCCATGTCCTATATAAGTACTCAATGACCCCTTGTGACCCCCCTAGTCCTATATAAGTACTCAATGACCCCATGTGACCCCCCTAGTCCTATATAAGTACTCAATGACCCCATGTGACCCACCCTAGTCCTATATAAGTACTCAATGACCCCATGTGACCCCCCCCATGTCCTATATAAGAACTCAATGACCCCATGTGACCCCCCTAGTCTTATATAAGTACTCAATGACCCCATGTGACCCCCCTAGTCCTATATAAGTACTTAATGACCCAATGTGACCCACCCTAGTCCTATATAAGTACTCAATGAACACATGTGACCCCCCCATGTCCTATATAAGTACTCAATGACCCCATGTGACCCCCCTAGTTCTATATAAGTACTCAATGACACCATGTGACCCCCCTAGTCCTATATCAGTACTCAATGACCCCATGTAACCCAACCTAGTCCTATATAAGTACTCAATGACCTCATGTGACCCCCCTAGTCCTATATAAGTACTCAATGACCCCATGTGACACCCCTAGTCCTATATAAGTACTCAATGACCCCATGTGACCCCCCTAGTCCTATATAAGTACTCAATGACCCCATGTGACCCACCCTAGTCCTATATAAGTACTCAATGACCCCATGTGACCCCCCTAGTTCTATATAAGTACTCAATGACCCCATGTGACCCCCCTAGTCCTATATAAATACTCAATGACCCCATGTGACCCACCCTAGTCCTATATAAGTACTCAATGACCCCATGTGACCACCCCATGACCTATATAAGTACTCAATGACCCCATGTGACCCACCTAGTCCTATATAAGTACTCAATGACCCCATGTGACCCCCCTAGTCCTATATAAATACTCAATGACCCCATGTGACCCACCCTAGTCCTATATAAGTACTCAATCACCCCATGTGACCCTCCATGACCTATATAAGTACTCAATGACCCCATGTGACCCCCCTAGTCCTATATAAGTACTCAATGACCCCATGTGACCCCCCTAGTTCTATATAAGTACTCAATGACACCATGTGACCCCCCTAGTCCTATATAAGTACTCAATGACCCCATGTGACCCACCCTAGTCCTATATAAGTACTCAATGACCACATGTGACCCCCACATGTCCTATATAAGTACTCAATGACCCCATGTGACCCCCCTAGTTCTATATAAGTACTCAATGACACCATGTGACCCCCCTAGTCCTATATCAGTACTCAATGACCCCATGTGACCCAACCTAGTCCTATATAAGTACTCAATGACCTCATGTGACCCCCCTAGTCCTATATAAGTACTCAATGACCCCATGTGACCCCCCTAGTCCTATATAAGTACTCAATGACCCCATGTGACCCCCCTAGTCCTATATAAGTACTCAATGACCCCATGTGACCCACCCTAGTCCTATATAAGTACTCAATGACCCCATGTGACCCCCCCATGTCCTATATAAGAACTCAATGACCCCATGTGACCCCCCTAGTCCTATATAAGTACTCAATGACCCCATGTGACCCACCCTAGTCCTATATAAGTACTCAATGACCACATGTGACCCCCACATGTCCTATATAAGTACTCAGTGACCCCTTGTGACCCCCCTAGTCCTATATAAGTACACAATGACCCCATGTGACCCCCCTAGTCCTATATAAGTACTCAATGACCCCATGTGACCCACCCTAGTCCTATATAAGTACTCAATGACCCCATGTGACCCCCCCATGTCCTATATAAGAACTCAATGACCCCATGTGACCCCCCTAGTCCTATATAAGTACTCAATGACCCCATGTGACCCCCCTAGTCCTATATAAGTACTCAATGACCCCATGTGACCCACCCTAGTCCTATATAAGTACTCAATGACCACATGTGACCCCCACATGTCCTATATAAGTACTCAATGACCCCATGTGATCCCCCTAGTTCTATATAAGTACTCAATGACACCATGTGACCCCCCTAGTCCTATATCAGTACTCAATGACCCCATGTGACCCAACCTAGTCCTATATAAGTACTCAATGACCTCATGTGACCCCCCTAGTCCTATATAAGTACTCAATGACCCCATGTGACCCCCCTAGTCCTATATAAGTACTCAATGACCCCATGTGACCCCCCTAGTCCTATATAAGTACTCAATGACCCCATGTGACCCACCCTAGTCCTATATAAGTACTCAATGACCCCATGTGACCCCCCTAGTCCTATATAAGTACTCAGTGACCCCATGTGACCCCCCTAGTCCTATATAAATACTCAATGACCCCATGTGACCCACCCTAGTCCTATATAAGTACTCAATGACACCATGTGACCACCCCATGACCTATATAAGTACTCAATGACCCCATGTGACCCCCCTAGTCCTATATAAGTACTCAATGACCCCATGTGACCCCCCTAGTCCTATATAAATACTTAATGACCCCATGTGACCCACCCTAGTTTTATATAAGTACTCAATGACCCCATGTGACCCCCCCATGACCTATATAAGTACTCAATGACGCCATGTGACCCCCCTAGTCCTATATAAGTACTCAATGACCCCATGTGACCCCCCTAGTCCTATATAAGTACTCAATGACCCCATGTGACCCACCCTAGTCCTATATAAGTACTCAATGACCCCATGTGACCCCCCCATGTCCTATATAAGTACTCAATGACCCCGTGTGACCCAGCCTAGTCCTATATAAGTACTCAATGACCCCGTGTGACCCAGCCTAGTCCTATATAAGTACTCAATGACCCCGTGTGACCCACCCTAGTCCTATATAAATACTCAATGACCCCATGTGACCCACCCTAGTCCTATATAAGTACTCAATGACCCCATGTGACACCCCCATGACCTATATAAGTACTCAATGACCCCATGTGACCCCCCTAGTCCTATATAAGTACTCAATGACCCCATGTGACCCCCCCATGTCCTATATAAGTACTCAATGACCCCATGTGACCCCCCCATGTCCTATATAAGTACTCAATGACCCCTTGTGACCCCCCTAGTCCTATATAAGTACTCAATGACCCCATGTGACCCCCCTAGTCCTATATAAGTACTCAATGACCCCATGTGACCCACCCTAGTCCTATATAAGTACTCAATGACCCCATGTGACCCCCCCCATGTCCTATATAAGAACTCAATGACCCCATGTGACCCCCCTAGTCTTATATAAGTACTCAATGACCCCATGTGACCCCCCTAGTCCTATATAAGTACTTAATGACCCAATGTGACCCACCCTAGTCCTATATAAGTACTCAATGAACACATGTGACCCCCCCATGTCCTATATAAGTACTCAATGACCCCATGTGACCCCCCTAGTTCTATATAAGTACTCAATGACACCATGTGACCCCCCTAGTCCTATATCAGTACTCAATGACCCCATGTAACCCAACCTAGTCCTATATAAGTACTCAATGACCTCATGTGACCCCCCTAGTCCTATATAAGTACTCAATGACCCCATGTGACACCCCTAGTCCTATATAAGTACTCAATGACCCCATGTGACCCCCCTAGTCCTATATAAGTACTCAATGACCCCATGTGACCCACCCTAGTCCTATATAAGTACTCAATGACCCCATGTGACCCCCCTAGTTCTATATAAGTACTCAATGACCCCATGTGACCCCCCTAGTCCTATATAAATACTCAATGACCCCATGTGACCCACCCTAGTCCTATATAAGTACTCAATGACCCCATGTGACCACCCCATGACCTATATAAGTACTCAATGACCCCATGTGACCCACCTAGTCCTATATAAGTACTCAATGACCCCATGTGACCCCCCTAGTCCTATATAAATACTCAATGACCCCATGTGACCCACCCTAGTCCTATATAAGTACTCAATCACCCCATGTGACCCTCCATGACCTATATAAGTACTCAATGACCCCATGTGACCCCCCTAGTCCTATATAAGTACTCAATGACCCCATGTGACCCCCCTAGTCCTATATAAGAACTCAATGACCCCATGTGACCCACCCTAGTCCTATATAAGTACTCAATGACCCCATGTGACCCCCCCATGTCCTATATAAGTACTCAATGACCCCATGTGACCCCCCCATGACCTATATAAGTACTCAATGACCCATGTGACCCCCCTAGTCCTATATAAGTACTCAATGACCCCATGTGACCCCCCTAGTCCTATATAAGTACTCAATGACCCCATGTGACCCCCCATGTCCTATATAAGTACTCAATGACCCCATGTGACCCCCCTAGTCCTATATAAGTACTCAATGACTCCATGTGACCCCCCCATGACCTATATAAGTACTCAATGACCCCATGTGACCCCCCTAGTCCTATATAAGTACTCAATGACCCCATGTGACCCCCCTAGTCCTATATAAGTACTCAATGACCCCATGTGACCCCCCTAGTCCTATATAAATACTCAATGACCCCATGTGACCCACCCTAGTCCTATATAAGTACTCAATGACCCCATGTGACCCCCCCATGACCTATATAAGTACTCAATGACCCCATGTGACCCCCCTAGTCCTATATAAATACTCAATGACCCCATGTGACCCACCCTAGTCCTATATAAGTACTCAATGACCCCATGTGACCCCCCTAGTCCTATATAAGTACTCAATGACTCCATGTGACCCCCCCATGACCTTTATAAGTACTCAATGACCCCATGTGACCCCCCTAGTCCTATATAAGTACTCAATGACCCCATGTGACCCCCCTAGTCCTATATAAGTACTCAATGACCCCATGTGACCCCCCTAGTCCTATATAAATACTCAATGACCCCATGTGACCCACCCTAGTCCTATATAAGTACTCAATGACCCCATGTGACCCCCCCATGACCTATATAAGTACTCAATGACCCCATGTGACCCCCCTAGTCCTATATAAGTACTCAATGACCCCATGTGACCCCCCTAGTCCTATATAAATACTCAATGACCCCATGTGACCCACCCTAGTCCTATATAAGTACTCAATGACCCCATGTGACCCCCCCATGACCTATATAAGTACTCAATGACCCCATGTGACCCCCCTAGTCCTATATAAGTACTCAATGACCCCATGTGACCCCCCTAGTCCTATATAAGTACTCAATGACCCCGTGTGACCCAGCCTAGTCCTATATAAGTACTCAATGACCCCGTGTGACCCACCCTAGTCCTATATAAATACTCAATTACCCCATGTGACCCCCCCATGACCTATATAAGTACTCAATGACCCCATGTGACCCCCCTAGTCCTATATAAGTACTCAATGACCCCATGTGACCCCCCTAGTCCTATATAAGTACTCAATGACCCCATGTGACCCCCCTAGTCCTATATAAATACTCAATGACCCCATGTGACCCACCCTAGTCCTATATAAGTACTCAATGACCCCATGTGACCCCCCCATGACCTATATAAGTACTCAATGACCCCATGTGACCCCCCTAGTCCTATATAAGTACTCAATGACCCCATGTGACCCCCCTAGTCCTATATAAATACTCAATGACCCCATGTGACCCACCCTAGTCCTATATAAGTACTCAATGACCCCATGTGACCCCCCCATGACCTATATAAGTACTCAATGACCCCATGTGACCCCCCTAGTCCTATATAAGTACTCAATGACCCCATGTGACCCCCCTAGTCCTATATAAGTACTCAATGACCCCGTGTGACCCAGCCTAGTCCTATATAAGTACTCAATGACCCCGTGTGACCCACCCTAGTCCTATATAAATACTCAATTACCCCATGTGACCCACCCTAGTCCTATATAAGTACTCAATGACCCCATGTGACACCCCCATGACCTATATAAGTACTCAATGACCCCATGTGACCCCCCTAGTCCTATATAAGTATTCAATGACCCCATGTGACCCCCCCATGTCCTATATAAGTACTCAATGACCCCTTGTGACCCCCCTAGTCCTATATAAGTACTCAATGACCCCATGTGACCCCCCTAGTCCTATATAAGTACTCAATGACCCCATGTGACCCAACCTAGTCCTATATAAGTACTCAATGACCCCATGTGACCCCCCCCCATGTCCTATATAAGAACTCAATGACCCCATGTGACCCCCCTAGTCTTATATAAGTACTCAATGACCCCATGTGACCCCCCTAGTCCTATATAAGTACTTAATGTCCCAATGTGACCCACCCTAGTCCTATATAAGTACTCAATGAACACATGTGACCCCCCCATGTCCTATATAAGTACTCAATGACCCCATGTGACCCCCCTAGTTCTATATAAGTACTCAATGACACCATGTGACCCCCCTAGTCCTATATCAGTACTCAATGACCCCATGTAACCCAACCTAGTCCTATATAAGTACTCAATGACCTCATGTGACCCCCCTAGTCCTATATAAGTACTCAATGACCCCATGTGACACCCCTAGTCCTATATAAGTACTCAATGACCCCATGTGACCCCCCTAGTCCTATATAAGTACTCAATGACCCCATGTGACCCACCCTAGTCCTATATAAGTACTCAATGACCCCATGTGACCCCCCTAGTTCTATATAAGTACTCAATGACCCCATGTGACCCCCCCTAGTCCTATATAAATACTCAATGACTCCATGTGACCCACCCTAGTCCTATATAAGTACTCAATGACCCCATGTGACCCCCCATGACCTATATAAGTACTCAATGACCCCATGTGACCCACCTAGTCCTATATAAGTACTCAATGACCCCATGTGACCCCCCTAGTCCTATATAAATACTCAATGACCCCATGTGACCCACCCTAGTCCTATATAAGTACTCAATCACCCCATGTGACCCTCCATGACCTATATAAGTACTCAATGACCCCATGTGACCCCCCTAGTCCTATATAAGTACTCAATGACCCCATGTGACCCCCCTAGTCCTATATAAATACTCAATGACCCCATGTGACCCACCCTAGTCCTATATAAGTACTCAATGACCCCATGTGACCCCCCATGACCTATATAAGTACTCAATGACCCCATGTGACCCACCTAGTCCTATATAAGTACTCAATGACCCCATGTGACCCCCCTAGTCCTATATAAATACTCAATGACCCCATGTGACCCACCCTAGTCCTATATATGTACTCAATCACCCCATGTGACCCTCCATGACCTATATAAGTACTCAATGACCCCATGTGACCCCCCTAGTCCTATATAAGTACTCAATGACCCCATGTGACCCCCCTAGTCCTATATAAGAACTCAATGACCCCATGTGACCCACCCTAGTCCTATATAAGTACTCAATGAACACATGTGACCCCCCCATGTCCTATATAAGTACTCAATGACCCCATGTGACCCCCCTAGTTCTATATAAGTACTCAATGACACCATGTGACCCCCCTAGTCCTATATCAGTACTCAATGACCCCATGTAACCCAACCTAGTCCTATATAAGTACTCAATGACCTCATGTGACCCCCCTAGTCCTATATAAGTACTCAATGACCCCATGTGACACCCCTAGTCCTATATAAGTACTCAATGACCCCATGTGACCCCCCTAGTCCTATATAAGTACTCAATGACCCCATGTGACCCACCCTAGTCCTATATAAGTACTCAATGACCCCATGTGACCCCCCTAGTTCTATATAAGTACTCAATGACCCCATGTGACCCCCCCTAGTCCTATATAAATACTCAATGACCCCATGTGACCCACCCTAGTCCTATATAAGTACTCAATGACCCCATGTGACCCCCCATGACCTATATAAGTACTCAATGACCCCATGTGACCCACCTAGTCCTATATAAGTACTCAATGACCCCATGTGACCCCCCTAGTCCTATATAAATACTCAATGACCCCATGTGACCCACCCTAGTCCTATATAAGTACTCAATCACCCCATGTGACCCTCCATGACCTATATAAGTACTCAATGACCCCATGTGACCCCCCTAGTCCTATATAAGTACTCAATGACCCCATGTGACCCCCCTAGTCCTATATAAGAACTCAATGACCCCATGTGACCCACCCTAGTCCTATATAAGTACTCAATGACCCCATGTGACCCCCCCATGTCCTATATAAGTACTCAATGACCCCATGTGACCCCCCCATGACCTATATAAGTACTCAATGACCCCATGTGACCCCCCTAGTCCTATATAAGTACTCAATGACCCCATGTGACACCCCTAGTCCTATATAAGTACTCAATGACCCCATGTGACCCCCCATGTCCTATATAAGTACTCAATGACCCCATGTGACCCCCCTAGTCCTATATAAGTACTCAATGACTCCATGTGACCCCCCCATGACCTATATAAGTACTCAATGACCCCATGTGACCCCCCTAGTCCTATATAAGTACTCAATGACCCCATGTGACCCCCCTAGTCCTATATAAATACTCAATGACCCCATGTGACCCACCCTAGTCCTATATAAGTACTCAATGACCCCATGTGACCCCCCCATGACCTATATAAGTACTCAATGACCCCATGTGACCCCTCTAGTCCTATATAAGTACTCAATGACCCCATGTGACCCCCCTATTCCTATATAAGTACTCAATGACCCCATGTGACCCCCCTAGTCCTATATAAGTACTCAATGACCCCATGTGACCCCCCATGTCTTATATAAGTACTCAATGACCCCATGTGACCCCCCTAGTCCTATATAAGTACTCAATGACCCCATGTGACCCCCCCATGTCCTATATAAGTACTCAATGACCCCTTGTGACCACCCTAGTCCTATATAAGTACACAATGACCCCATGTGACCCCCCTAGTCCTATATAAGTACTCAATGACCCCATGTGACCCACCCTAGTCCTATATAAGTACTCAATGACCCCATGTGACCCCCCCATGTCCTATATAAGAACTCAATGACCCCATGTGACCCCCCTAGTCCTATATAAGTACTCAATGACCCCATGTGACCCCCCTAGTCCTATATAAGTACTCAATGATCCCATGTGACCCACCCTAGTCCTATATAAGTACTCAATGACCACATGTGACCCCCACATGTCCTATATAAGTACTCAATGACCCCATGTGACCCCCCTAGTTCTATATAAGTACTCAATGACACCATGTGACCCCCCTAGTCCTATATCAGTACTCAATGACCCCATGTGACCCAACCTAGTCCTATATAAGTACTCAATGACCTCATGTGACCCCCCTAGTCCTATATAAGTACTCAATGACCCCATGTGACCCCCCTAGTCCTATATAAGTACTCAATGACCCCATGTGACCCCCCTAGTCCTATATAAGTACTCAATGACCCCATGTGACCCACCCTAGTCCTATATAAGTACTCAATGACCCCATGTGACCCCCCTAGTCCTATATAAGTACTCAATGACCCCATGTGACCCCCCTAGTCCTATATAAATACTCAATGACCCCATGTGACCCACCCTAGTCCTATATAAGTACTCAATGACACCATGTGACCCCCCCCATTACCTATATAAGTACTCAATGACCCCATGTGACCCCCCTAGTCCTATATAAGTACTCAATGACCCCATGTGACCCCCCTAGTCCTATATAAATACTTAATGACCCCATGTGACCCACCCTAGTTTTATATAAGTACTCAATGACCCCATGTGACCCCCCCATGACCTATATAAGTACTCAATGACGCCATGTGACCCCCCTAGTCCTATATAAGTACTCAATGACCCCATGTGACCCCCCTAGTCCTATATAAGTACTCAATGACCCCATGTGACCCACCCTAGTCCTATATAAGTACTCAATGACCCCATGTGACCCCCCCATGTCCTATATAAGTACTCAATGACCCCATGTGACCCCCCCATGACCTATATAAGTACTCAATGACCCAATGTGACCCCCCTAGTCCTATATAAGTACTCAATGACCCCATGTGACCCCCCTAGTCCTATATAAATACTCAATGACCCCATGTCACCCCACTAGTCCTATATAAGTACTCAATGACCCCATGTGACCCCCCATGTCCTATATAAGTACTCAATGACCACATGTGACACCCCTAGTCCTATATAAGTACTCAATGACCCCATGTGACCCCCCCATGTCCTATATAAGTACTCAATGACCCCTTGTGACCCCCCTAGTCCTATATAAGTACTCAATGACCCCATGTGACCCCCCTAGTCCTATATAAGTACTCAATGACCCCTTGTGACCCACCCTAGTCCTATATAAGTACTCAATGACCCTATGTGACCCCCCTAGTCCTATATAAATACTCAATGACCCCATGTGACCCACCCTAGTCCTATATAAGTACTCAATGACCACATGTGACCCCCCTATGTCCTATATAAGTACTCAATGACCCCATGTGACCCCCCTACTTCTATATAAGTACTCAATGACACCATGTGACCCCCCTAGTCCTATATCAGTACTCAATGACCCCATGTAACCCAACCTAGTCCTATATAAGTACTCAATGACCCCATGTGACCCACCGTAGTCCTATATAAGTACTCAATGACCCCATGTGACCCCCCTAGTCCTATATAAGTACTCAATGACCCCATGTGACCCCCCTAGTCCTATATAAATACTCAATGACCCCATGTGACACCCCCATGACCTATATAAGTACTCAATGACCCCATGTGACCCCCCTAGTACTATATAAATACTCAATGACCCCATGTGACCAACCCTAGTCCTATATAAGTACTCAATGACCCCATGTGACCCCCCCATGACCTATATAAGTACTCAATGACCCCATGTGACCCCCCTAGTCCTATATAAGTACTCAATGACCCCATGTGACCCCCCTAGTCCTATATAAGTACTCAATGACCCCATGTGACCCCCCTAGTCCTATATAAATACTTAATGACCCCATGTGACCCACCCTAGTTTTATATAAGTACTCAATGACTCCATGTGACCCCCCCATGACCTATATAAGTACTCAATGACGCCATGTGACCCCCCTAGTCCTATATAAGTACTCAATGACCCCATGTGACCCCCCTAGTCCTATATAAGTACTCAATGACCCCATGTGACCCACCCTAGTCCTATATAAGTACTCAATGACCCCATGTGACCCCCCCATGTCCTATATAAGTACTCAATGACCCCATGTGACCCCCCCATGACCTATATAAGTACTCAATGACCCAATGTGACCCCCCTAGTCCTATATAAGTACTCAATGACCCCATGTGACCCCCCTAGTCCTATATAAATACTCAATGACCCCATGTCACCCCACTAGTCCTATATAAGTACTCAGTGACCCCATGTGACCCCCCATGTCCTATATAAGTACTCAATGACCACATGTGACACCCCTAGTCCTATATAAGTACTCAATGACCCCATGTGACCCCCCCATGTCCTATATAAGTACTCAATGACCCCTTGTGACCCCCCTAGTCCTATATAAGTACTCAATGACCCCATGTGACCCCCCTAGTCCTATATAAGTACTCAATGACCCCTTGTGACCCACCCTAGTCCTATATAAGTACTCAATGACCCCATGTGACCCCCCCCATGTCCTATATAAGAACTCAATGACCCTATGTGACCCCCCTAGTCCTATATAAGTACTCAATGACCCCATGTGACCCCCCTAGTCCTATATAAGTACTCAATGATCCTATGTGACCCCCCTAGTCCTATATAAATACTCAATGACCCCATGTGACCCACCCTAGTCCTATATAAGTACTCAATGACCACATGTGACCCCCCTATATCCTATATAAGTACTCAATGACCCCATGTGACCCCCCTACTTCTATATAAGTACTCAATGACACCATGTGACCCCCCTAGTCCTATATCAGTACTCAATGACCCCATGTAACCCAACCTAGTCCTATATAAGTACTCAATGACCCCATGTGACCCACCGTAGTCCTATATAAGTACTCAATGACCCCATGTGACCCCCCTAGTCCTATATAAGTACTCAATGACCCCATGTGACCCCTCTAGTCCTATATAAATACTCAATGACCCCATGTGACCCACCCTAGTCCTATATAAGTACTCAATGACCCCATGTGACCCCCCCATGACCTATATAAGTACTCAATGACCCCATGTGACCCCCCTAGTACTATATAAATACTCAATGACCCCATGTGACCCACCCTAGTCCTATATAAGTACTCAATGACCCCATGTGACCCCCCCATGACCTATATAAGTACTCAATGACACCATGTGACCCCCCTAGTCCTATATAAGTACTCAATGACCCCATGTGACCCCCCTAGTCCTATATAAGTACTCAATGACCCCATGTGACCCACCCTAGTCCTATATAAGTACTCAATGACCCCATGTGACCCCCCCATGTCCTATATAAGTACTCAATGACCCCATGTGACCCCCCCATGACCTATATATGTACTCAATGACCCCATGTGACCCCCCTAGTCCTATATAAGTACTCAATGACCCCATGTGACCCCCCTAGTCCTATATAAGTACTCAATGACCCCATGTGACCCCCCTAGTCCTATATAAGTACTCAATGACCCCATGTGACCCTCCTAGTCCTATATAAATACTCAATGACCCCATGTGACCCACCCTAGTCCTATATAAGTACTCAATGACCCCGTGTGACCCCCCCATGACCTATATAAGTACTCAATGACCCCATGTGACCCCCCTAGTCCTATATAAATACTCAATGACCCCATGTGACCCCCCTAGTCCTATATAAGTACTCAATGACCCCATGTGACCCCCCCATGTCCTATATAAGTACTCAATGACCCCTTGTGACCCCCCTAGTCCTATATAAGTACTCAATGACCCCATGTTACCCCCCTAGTCCTACATAAGTACTCAATGACCCCATGTGACCCACCCTAGTCCTATATAAGTACTCAATGACCCCATGTGACCCCGCCCATGTCCTATATAAGAACTCAATGACCCCATGTGACCCCCCTAGTACTATATAAGTACTCAATGACCCCATGTGACCCCCCTAGTCCTATATAAGTACTCAATGACCCCATGTGACCCACCCTAGTCCTATATAAGTACTCAATGACCACATGTGACCCCCCCATGTCCTATATAAGTACTCAATGACACCATGTGACCCCCCTAGTCCTATATCAGTACTCAATGACCCCATGTGACCCAACCTAGTCCTATATAAGTACTCAATGACCTCATGTGACCCCCCTAGTCCTATATAAGTACTCAATGACCCCATGTAACACCCCTAGTCCTATATAAGTACTCAATGACCCCATGTGACCCCCCTAGTCCTATATAAGTACTCAATGACCCCATGTGACCCCCCCATGTCCTATATAAGTACTCAATGACCCCATGTGACCCCCCCATGACCTATATAAGTACTCAATGACCCCATGTGACCCCCCTAGTCCTATATAAGTACTCAATGAACCCATGTGACCCCCCTAGTCCTAAATAAATACTCAATGACCCCATGTCACCCCACTAGTCCTATATAAGTACTCAATGACCCCATGTGACACCCCATGTCCTATATAAGTACTCAATGACCCCATGTGACCCCCCTAGTCCTATATAAGTACTCAATGACCCCATGTGACCCCCCCATGTCCTATATAAGTACTCAATGACCCCTTGTGACCCCCCTAGTCCTATATAAGTACTCAATGACCCCATGTGACCCCCCTAGTCCTATATAAGTACTCAATGACCCCATGTGACCCACCCTAGTCCTATATAAGTACTCAATGACCCCATGTGACCCCCCCCATGTCCTATATAAGAACTCAATGACCCCATGTGACCCCCCTAGTCCTATATAAGTACTCAATGACCCCATGTGACCCCCCTAGTCCTATATAAGTACTCAATGACCCCATGTGACCCCCCTAGTCCTATATAAATACTCAATGACCCCATGTAACCCACCCTAGTCCTATATAAGTACTCAATGACCACATGTGACCCCCCTATGTCCTATATAAGTACTCAATGACCCCATGTGACCCCCCTACTTCAATATAAGTACTCAATGACACCATGTGACCCCCCTAGTCCTATATCAGTACTCAATGACCCCATGTAACCCAACCTAGTCCTATATAAGTACTCAATGACCCCATGTGACCCACCGTAGTCCTATATAAGTACTCAATGACCCCATGTGACCCCCCTAGTCCTATATAAGTACTCAATGACCCCATGTGACCCCCCTAGTCCTATATAAATACTCAATAACCCCATGTGACCCACCCTAGTCCTATATAAGTACTCAATGACCCCACGTGACCCCCCCCATGTCCTATATAAGAACTCAATGACCCCATGTGACCCACCCTAGTCTTATATAAATACACAATGATCCCATGTGACCCACCCTAGTCCTATATAAGTACTCAATAACCCCATGTGACCCACCCTAGTCCTATATAAGTACTCAATGACCCCATGTGACCCCCCCTAGTCCTATATAAGTACTCAATGACCCCATGTGATCCACCCTAGTCCTATATAAGTACTCAATGACCCCACGTGACCCCCCCATGTCCTATATAAGTACTCAATGACCCCACGTGACCCCCCCATGTCCTATATAAGAACTCAATGACCCCATGTGACCCACCCTAGTCCTATATAAGTAATCAATGACCATATGTGAACCTCACTAGTCCTATATAAGTACTCAATAACCCCATGTGACCCACCCTAGTCCTATATAAGTACTCAATGACCCCGTGTGACCCCCCCTAGTCCTATATAAGTACTCAATGACCCCATGTGATCCACCCTAGTCCTATATAAGTACTCAATGACCCCACGTGACCCCCCCATGTCCTATATAAGTACTCAATGACCCCATTTGACCCCCCCTAGTCATATATAAGTACTCAATGACCCCATGTGACCCACCCTAGTCCTATATAAGTACAAAATGACACCATGTGACCCACCCTAATCCTATATAAGTACTCAATGACCCCATGTGACCCCCCCTAGTCATATATAAGTACTCAATGACCCCATGTGACACACCCTACTCCTATATAAGTACTCAATGACCCCATGTGACCCCTCCTAGTCCTATATAAGTACTCAATGACCCCATGTGACCAACCCTAGTCCTATATAAGTACTTAATGACCCCATGTGACCCACCCTAGTCCTATATAAGTACTCAATGACCCCACGTGACCCCCCATGTCCTATATAAGTACTCAATGACCCCATGTGACCCCCCTAGTTCTATATAAGTACTCAATGACCCCATGTGAAGCACCCTACTCCTATATAAGTACTCAATGACCCCATGTGACCCACCCTAGTCCTATATAAGTACTCAATGACCCCATTTGACCCCCCCTAGTCATATATAAGTACTCAATGACCCCATGTGACCCACCCTAGTCCTATATAAGTACAAAATGACACCATGTGACCCACCCTAATCCTATATAAGTACTCAATGACCCCATGTGACCCCCCCTAGTCATATATAAGTACTCAATGACCCCATGTGACACACCCTACTCCTATATAAGTACTCAATGACCCCATGTGACCCCTCCTAGTCCTATATAAGTACTCAATGACCCCATGTGAAGCACCCTAGTCCTATATAAGTACTCAATGACCCCATGTGACCCACCCTAGTCCTATATAAATACTCAATGACCCCATTTGACCCCCCTAGTCATATATAAGTACTCAATGACCGCATGTGACCCACCCTAGTCCTATATAAGTACAAAATGACCACATGTGACCCACCCTAGTCCTATATAAGTACTCAATGACCCCATGTGACCCCCCCTAGTCATATATAAGTACTCAATGACCCCATGTGACCCACCCTACTCCTATATAAGTACTCAATGACCCCATGTGACCCACCCTACTCCTATATAAGTACTCAATGACCCCATGTGACCCCCCCTAGTCCTATATAAGTACTCAATGACCCCATGTGACCCACCCTAGTCCTATATAAGTACTCAATGACCCCATGTGAAGCACCCTAGTCCTATATAAGTACTCAATGACCCCATGTGACCCACCCTAGTCCTATATAAATACTCAATGACCCATGTGACCCACCCTAGTCCTATATAAATACAAAATGACCCCATGTGACCCACCCTAGTCCTATATAAGTACTCAATGACCCCATGTGACCCCCCCTAGTCATATATAAGTACTCAATGACCCCATGTGACCCACCCTACTCCTATATAAGTACTCAATGACCCCACGTGACCCCCCATGTCCTATATAAGTACTCAATGACCCCATGTGACCCCCCTAGTTCTATATAAGTACTCAATGACCCCATGTGAAGCACCCTACTCCTATATAAGTACTCAATGACCCCATGTGACCCACCCTAGTCCTATATAAGTACTCAATGACCCCATTTGACCCCCCCTAGTCATATATAAGTACTCAATGACCCCATGTGACCCACCCTAGTCCTATATAAGTACAAAATGACACCATGTGACCCACCCTAATCCTATATAAGTACTCAATGACCCCATGTGACCCCCCCTAGTCATATATAAGTACTCAATGACCCCATGTGACCCACCCTACTCCTATATAAGTACTCAATGACCCCATGTGACCCCTCCTAGTCCTATATAAGTACTCAATGACCCCATGTGACCAACCCTAGTCCTATATAAGTACTTAATGACCCCATGTGACCCACCCTAGTCCTATATAAGTACTCAATGACCCCACGTGACCCCCCATGTCCTATATAAGTACTCAATGACCCCATGTGACCCCCCTAGTTCTATATAAGTACTCAATGACCCCATGTGAAGCACCCTACTCCTATATAAGTACTCAATGACCCCATGTGACCCACCCTAGTCCTATATAAGTACTCAATGACCCCATTTGACCCCCCCTAGTCATATATAAGTACTCAATGACCCCATGTGACCCACCCTAGTCCTATATAAGTACAAAATGACACCATGTGACCCACCCTAATCCTATATAAGTACTCAATGACCCCATGTGACCCCCCCTAGTCATATATAAGTACTCAATGACCCCATGTGACACACCCTACTCCTATATAAGTACTCAATGACCCCATGTGACCCCTCCTAGTCCTATATAAGTACTCAATGACCCCATGTGAAGCACCCTAGTCCTATATAAGTACTCAATGACCCCATGTGACCCACCCTAGTCCTATATAAATACTCAATGACCCCATTTGACCCCCCCTAGTCATATATAAGTACTCAATGACCGCATGTGACCCACCCTAGTCCTATATAAGTACAAAATGACCACATGTGACCCACCCTAGTCCTATATAAGTACTCAATGACCCCATGTGACCCCCCTAGTCATATATAAGTACTCAATGACCTCATGTGACCCACCCTAGTCCTATATAAGTACTCAATGACCCCATGTGACCCCCCCTAGTCATATATAAGTACTCAATGACCCCATGTGACCCACCCTACTCCTATATAAGTACTCAATGACCCCACGTGACCCCCCATGTCCTATATAAGTACTCAATGACCCCATGTGACCCTCCTAGTCCTATATAAGTACTCAATGACCCCATGTGAAGCACCCTAGTCCTATATAAGTACTCAATGACCCCATGTGACCCACCCTAGTCCTATATAAATACTCAATGACCCCATTTGACCCCCCCTAGTCATATATAAGTACTTAATGACCTCATGTGACCCACCCTAGTCCTATATAAGTATTCAATGACCACATGTGACCCCCCCTAGTCCTATATAAGTACTCAATGACCCCATGTGAACCCCCCTAGTCATATATAAGTACTCAATGACCCCATGTGACCCACCCTAGTCCTATATAAGTACTCAATGACCCCATGTGACCCACCCTAGTCCTATATAAGTACTCAATGACCCCACGTGACCCCCCCATATCCTATATAAGTACTCAATGACGTCATGTGACCCACCCTAGTCCTATATAAGTACAAAATGACCCCATGTGACCCACCCTAGTCCTATATAAGTACTCAATGACCCCATGTGACCCCTCCTAGTCATATATAAGTACTCAATGACCTCATGTGACCCACCCTAGTCCTATATAAGTACTCAATGACCACATGTGACCCCCCCTAGTCCTATATAAGTACTTAATGACCCCATGTGACCCACCCTAGTCCTATATAAGTACTCAATGACCACACGTGACCCCTCCATGTCCTATATAAGTACTCAATGACCCCATGTGACCCACCCTAGTCCTATATAAGTACTCAATGACCCCATGTGACCCCCCCTAGTCATATATAAGTACTTAATGACCCCATGTGACCCACCCTACTCCTATATAAGTACTCAATGACCCCACGTGACCCCCCATGTCCTATATAAGTACTCAATGACCCCATGTGACCCTCCTAGTCCTATATAAGTACTCAATGACCCCATGTGAAGCACCCTAGTCCTATATAAGTACTCAATGACCCCATGTGACCCACCCTAGTCCTATATAAATACTCAATGACCCCATTTGACCCCCCCTAGTCATATATAAGTACTCAATGACCTCATGTGACCCACCCTAGTCCTATATAAGTATTCAATGACCACATGTGACCCCCCCTAGTCCTATATAAGTACTCAATGACCCCATGTGAACCCCCCTAGTCATATATAAGTACTCAATGACCCCATGTGACCCACCCTAGTCCTATATAAGTACTCAATGACCCCATGTGACCCACCCTAGTCCTATATAAGTACTCAATGACCCCACGTGACCCCCCCATATCCTATATAAGTACTCAATGACGTCATGTGACCCACCCTAGTCCTATATAAGTACAAAATGACCCCATGTGACCCACCCTAGTCCTATATAAGTACTCAATGACCCCATGTGACCCCTCCTAGTCATATATAAGTACTCAATGACCTCATGTGACCCACCCTAGTCCTATATAAGTACTCAATGACCACATGTGACCCCCCCTAGTCCTATATAAGTACTTAATGACCCCATGTGACCCACCCTAGTCCTATATAAGTACTCAATGACCACACGTGACCCCTCCATGTCCTATATAAGTACTCAATGACCCCATGTGACCCACCCTAGTCCTATATAAGTACTCAATGACCCCATGTGAACCCCCCTAGTCATATATAAGTACTCAATGACCCCATGTGACCCACCCTAGTCCTATATAAGTACTCAATGACCCCATGTGAACCCCCCTAGTCATATATAAGTACTCAATGACCATATGTGACCCACCCTAGTCCTATATAAGTACTCAATGACCCCATGTGACCCACCCTAGTCCTATATAAGTACTCAATGACTCCACGTGACCCCCCCATGTCATATATAAGTACTCAATGACCCCATGTGACCCACCCTAGTCTTATATAAGTACACAATGATCCCATGTGACCCACCCTAGTCCTATATAAGTACTCAATAACCCCATGTGACCCACCCTAGTCCTATATAAGTACTCAATGACCCCATGTGACCCCCCCTAGTCCTATATAAGTACTCAATGACCCCATGTGACCCCCCTAGTCCTATATAAGTACTCAATGACCCCATGTGACCCCCCTAGTCCTATATAAGTACTCAATGACCCCATGTGACCCCCCTAGTCCTATATAAATACTCAATGACCCCATGTGACCCACCCTAGTCCTATATAAGTACTCAATGACCCCGTGTGACCCCCCCATGACCTATATAAGTACTCAATGACCCCATGTGACCCCCCTAGTCCTATATAAATACTCAATGACCCCATGTGACCCCCCTAGTCCTATATAAGTACTCAATGACCCCATGTGACCCCCCCATGTCTTATATAAGTACTCAATGACCCCTTGTGACCCCCCTAGTCCTATATAAGTACTCAATGACCCCATGTTACCCCCCTAGTCCTATATAAGTACTCAATGACCCCATGTGACCCACCCTAGTCCTATATAAGTACTCAATGACCCCATGTGACCCCCCCCATGTCCTATATAAGAACTCAATGACCCCATGTGACCCCCCTAGTACTATATAAGTACTCAATGACCCCATGTGACCCCCCTAGTCCTATATAAGTACTCAATGACCCCATGTGACCCACCCTAGTCCTATATAAGTACTCAATGACCACATGTGACCCCCCCATGTCCTATATAAGTACTCAATGACACCATGTGACCCCCCTAGTCCTATATCAGTACTCAATGACCCCATGTGACCCAACCTAGTCCTATATAAGTACTCAATGACCTCATGTGACCCCCCTAGTCCTATATAAGTACTCAATGACCCCATGTAACACCCCTAGTCCTATATAAGTACTCAATGACCCCATGTGACCCCCCTAGTCCTATATAAGTACTCAATGACCCCATGTGACCCCCCCATGTCCTATATAAGTACTCAATGACCCCATGTGACCCCCCCATGACCTATATAAGTACTCAATGACCCCATGTGACCCCCCTAGTCCTATATAAGTACTCAATGACCCCATGTGACCCCCCTAGTCCTAAATAAATACTCAATGACCCCATGTCACCCCACTAGTCCTATATAAGTACTCAATGACCCCATGTGACACCCCATGTCCTATATAAGTACTCAATGACCCCATGTGACCCCCCTAGTCCTATATAAGTACTCAATGACCCCATGTGACCCCCCCATGTCCTATATAAGTACTCAATGACCCCTTGTGACCCCCCTAGTCCTATATAAGTACTCAATGACCCCATGTGACCCCCCTAGTCCTATATAAGTACTCAATGACCCCATGTGACCCACCCTAGTCCTATATAAGTACTCAATGACCCCATGTGACCCCCCCCATGTCCTATATAAGAACTCAATGACCCCATGTGACCCCCCTAGTCCTATATAAGTACTCAATGACCCCATGTGACCCCCCTAGTCCTATATAAGTACTCAATGACCCCATGTGACCCCCCTAGTCCTATATAAATACTCAATGACCCCATGTAACCCACCCTAGTCCTATATAAGTACTCAATGACCACATGTGACCCCCCTATGTCCTATATAAGTACTCAATGACCCCATGTGACCCCCCTACTTCAATATAAGTACTCAATGACACCATGTGACCCCCCTAGTCCTATATCAGTACTCAATGACCCCATGTAACCCAACCTAGTCCTATATAAGTACTCAATGACCCCATGTGACCCACCGTAGTCCTATATAAGTACCCAATGACCCCATGTGACCCCCCTAGTCCTATATAAGTACTCAATGACCCCATGTGACCCCCCTAGTCCTATATAAATACTCAATAACCCCATGTGACCCACCCTAGTCCTATATAAGTACTCAATGACCCCACGTGACCCCCCCATGTCCTATATAAGAACTCAATGACCCCATGTGACCCACCCTAGTCTTATATAAATACACAATGATCCCATGTGACCCACCCTAGTCCTATATAAGTACTCAATAACCCCATGTGACCCACCCTAGTCCTATATAAGTACTCAATGACCCCATGTGACCCCCCCTAGTCCTATATAAGTACTCAATGACCCCATGTGATCCACCCTAGTCCTATATAAGTACTCAATGACCCCACGTGACCCCCCCATGTCCTATATAAGTACTCAATGACCCCACGTGACCCCCCCATGTCCTATATAAGAACTCAATGACCCCATGTGACCCACCCTAGTCCTATATAAGTAATCAATGACCGCATGTGAACCTCACTAGTCCTATATAAGTACTCAATAACCCCATGTGACCCACCCTAGTCCTATATAAGTACTCAATGACCCCGTGTGACCCCCCCTAGTCCTATATAAGTACTCAATGACCCCATGTGATCCACGCTAGTCCTATATAAGTACTCAATGACCCCACGTGACCCCCCCATGTCCTATATAAGTACTCAATGACCCCATTTGACCCCCCCTAGTCATATATAAGTACTCAATGACCCCATGTGACCCACCCTAGTCCTATATAAGTACAAAATGACACCATGTGACCCACCCTAATCCTATATAAGTACTCAATGACCCCATGTGACCCCCCCTAGTCATATATAAGTACTCAATGACCCCATGTGACACACCCTACTCCTATATAAGTACTCAATGACCCCATGTGACCCCTCCTAGTCCTATATAAGTACTCAATGACCCCATGTGACCAACCCTAGTCCTATATAAGTACTCAATAACCCCATGTGACCCACCCAGGTCCTATATAAGTATTCAATGACCCCGTGTGACCCCCCCTAGTCCTATATAAGTACTCAATGACCCCATGTGATCCACCCTAGTCCTATATAAGTACTCAATGACCCCACGTGACCCCCCCATGTCCTATATAAGTACTCAATGACCCCATTTGACCCCCCCTAGTCATATATAAGTACTCAATGACCCCATGTGACCCACCCTAGTCCTATATAAGTACAAAATGACACCATGTGACCCACCCTAATCCTATATAAGTACTCAATGACCCCATGTGACCCCCCCTAGTCATATATAAGTACTCAATGACCCCATGTGACACACCCTACTCCTATATAAGTACTCAATGACCCCATGTGACCCCTCCTAGTCCTATATAAGTACTCAATGACCCCATGTGACCAACCCTAGTCCTATATAAGTACTTAATGACCCCATGTGACCCACCCTAGTCCTATATAAGTACTCAATGACCCCACGTGACCCCCCATGTCCTATATAAGTACTCAATGACCCCATGTGACCCCCCTAGTTCTATATAAGTACTCAATGACCCCATGTGAAGCACCCTACTCCTATATAAGTACTCAATGACCCCATGTGACCCACCCTAGTCCTATATAAGTACTCAATGACCCCATTTGACCCCCCCTAGTCATATATAAGTACTCAATGACCCCATGTGACCCACCCTAGTCCTATATAAGTACAAAATGACACCATGTGACCCACCCTAATCCTATATAAGTACTCAATGACCCCATGTGACCCCCCCTAGTCATATATAAGTACTCAATGACCCCATGTGACACACCCTACTCCTATATAAGTACTCAATGACCCCATGTGACCCCTCCTAGTCCTATATAAGTACTCAATGACCCCATGTGAAGCACCCTAGTCCTATATAAGTACTCAATGACCCCATGTGACCCACCCTAGTCCTATATAAATACTCAATGACCCCATTTGACCCCCCCTAGTCATATATAAGTACTCAATGACCGCATGTGACCCACCCTAGTCCTATATAAGTACAAAATGACCACATGTGACCCACCCTAGTCCTATATAAGTACTCAATGACCCCATGTGACCCCCCCTAGTCATATATAAGTACTCAATGACCCCATGTGACCCACCCTACTCCTATATAAGTACTCAATGACCCCATGTGACCCACCCTACTCCTATATAAGTACTCAATGACCCCATGTGACCCCCCCTAGTCCTATATAAGTACTCAATGACCCCATGTGACCCACCCTAGTCCTATATAAGTACTCAATGACCCCATGTGAAGCACCCTAGTCCTATATAAGTACTCAATGACCCCATGTGACCCACCCTAGTCCTATATAAATACTCAATGACCCATGTGACCCACCCTAGTCCTATATAAATACAAAATGACCCCATGTGACCCACCCTAGTCCTATATAAGTACTCAATGACCCCATGTGACCCCCCCTAGTCATATATAAGTACTCAATGACCCCATGTGACCCACCCTACTCCTATATAAGTACTCAATGACCCCACGTGACCCCCCATGTCCTATATAAGTACTCAATAACCCCATGTGACCCCCCTAGTCCTATATAAGTACTCAATGACCCCATGTGAAGCACCCTAGTCCTATATAAGTACTCAATGACCCCATGTGACCCACCCTAGTCCTATATAAATACTCAATGACCCCATTTGACCCCCCCTAGTCATATATAAGTACTCAATGACCTCATGTGACCCACCCTAGTCCTATATAAGTATTCAATGACCACATGTGACCCCCCCTAGTCCTATATAAGTACTCAATGACCCCATGTGAACCCCCCTAGTCATATATAAGTACTCAATGACCCCATGTGACCCACCCTAGTCCTATATAAGTACTCAATGACCCCATGTGACCCACCCTAGTCCTATATAAGTACTCAATGACCCCACGTGACCCCCCCATATCCTATATAAGTACTCAATGACCTCATGTGACCCACCCTAGTCCTATATAAGTACAAAATGACCCCATGTGACCCACCCTAGTCCTATATAAGTACTCAATGACCCCATGTGACCCCTCCTAGTCATATATAAGTACTCAATGACCTCATGTGACCCACCCTAGTCCTATATAAGTACTCAATGACCACATGTGACCCCCCCTAGTCCTATATAAGTACTTAATGACCCCATGTGACCCACCCTAGTCCTATATAAGTACTCAATGACCACACGCGACCCCTCCATGTCCTATATAAGTACTCAATGACCCCATGTGACCCACCCTAGTCCTATATAAGTACTCAATGACCCCATGTGAACCCCCCTAGTCATATATAAGTACTCAATGACCCCATGTGACCCACCCTAGTCCTATATAAGTACTCAATGACCCCATGTGAACCCCCCTAGTCATATATAAGTACTCAATGACCATATGTGACCCACCCTAGTCCTATATAAGTACTCAATGACCCCATGTGACCCACCCTAGTCCTATATAAGTACTCAATGACTCCACGTGACCCCCCCATGTCATATATAAGTACTCAATGACCCCATGTGACCCACCCTAGTCTTATATAAGTACACAATGATCCCATGTGACCCACCCTAGTCCTATATAAGTACTCAATAACCCCATGTGACCCACCCTAGTCCTATATAAGTACTCAATGACCCCATGTGACCCCCCCTAGTCCTATATAAGTACTCAATGACCCCACGTGACCCCCCCATGTCCTATATAAGTACTCAATGACCCCACGTGACCCCCCCATGTCCTATATAAGAACTCAATGACCCCATGTGACCCACCCTAGTCTTATATAAGTACAGAATGATCCCATGTGACCCACCCTAGTCCTATATAAGTACTCAATAACCCCATGTGACCCACCCTAGTCCTATATAAGTACTCAATGACCCCATGTGACCCCCCCTAGTCCTATATAAGTACTCAATGACCCCATGTGATCCACCCTAGTCCTATATAAGTACTCAATGACCCCACGTGACCCCCCCATGTCCTATATAAGTACTCAATGACCCCACGTGACCCCCCCATGTCCTATATAAGAACTCAATAACCCCATGTAACCCACCCTAGTCCTATATAAGTAATCAATGACCGCATGTGAACCTCACTAGTCCTATATAAGTACTCAATAACCCCATGTGACCCACCCTAGTCCTATATAAGTACTCAATGACCCCGTGTGACCCCCCCTAGTCCTATATAAGTACTCAATGACCCCATGTGATCCACCCTAGTCCTATATAAGTACTCAATGACCCCACGTGACCCCCCCATGTCCTATATAAGTACTCAATGACCCCAGTTGACCCCCCCTAGTCATATATAAGTACTCAATGACCCCATGTGACCCACCCTAGTCCTATATAAGTACAAAATGACACCATGTGACCCACCCTAATCCTATATAAGTACTCAATGACCCCATGTGACCCCCCCTAGTCAAATATAAGTACTCAATGACCCCATGTGACACACCCTACTCCTATATAAGTACTCAATGACCCCATGTGACCCCTCCTAGTCCTATATAAGTACTCAATGACCCCATGTGACCCACCCTAGTCCTATATAAGTACTTAATGACCCCATGTGACCCACCCTAGTCCTATATAAGTACTCAATGACCCCACGTGACCCCCCATGTCCTATGTAAGTACTCAATGACCCCATGTGACCCCCCTAGTTCTATATAAGTACTCAATGACCCCATGTGAAGCACCCTACTCCTATATAAGTACTCAATGACCCCATGTGACCCACCCTAGTCCTATATAAGTACTCAATGACCCCATTTGACCCCCCCTAGTCATATATAAGTACTCAATGACCCCATGTGACCCACTCTAGTCCTATATAAGTACAAAATGACACCATGTGACCCACCCTAATCCTATATAAGTACTCAATGACCCCATGTGACCCCCCCTAATCATATATAAGTACTCAATGACCCCATGTGACACACCCTACTCCTATATAAGTACTCAATGACCCCATGTGACCCCTCCTAGTCCTATATAAGTACTCAATGACCCCATGTGAAGCACCCTAGTCCTATATAAGTACTCAATGACCCCATGTGACCCACCCTAGTCCTATATAAATACTCAATGACCCCATTTGACCACCCCTAGTCATATATAAGTACTCAATGACCGCATGTGACCCACCCTAGTCCTATATAAGTACAAAATGACAACATGTGACCCACCCTAGTCCTATATAAGTACTCAATGACCCCATGTGACCCCCCCTAGTCATATATAAGTACTCAATGACCTCATGTGACCCACCCTACTCTTATATATGTACTCAATGACCCCATGTGACCCACCCTACTCCTATATAAGTACTCAATGACCCCATGTGACCCCCCCTAGTCCTATATAAGTACTCAATGACCCCATGTGACCCACCCTAGTCCTATATAAGTACTCAATGACCCCATGTGAACCCCCCTAGTCATATATAAGTACTCAATGACCCCATGTGACCCACCCTAGTCCTATATAAGTACTCAATGACCCCATGTGAACCCCCCTAGTCATATATAAGTACTCAAATACCCCATGTGACCCACCCTAGTCCTATATAAGTACTCAATGACCCCATGTGACCCACCCTAGTCCTATATAAGTACTCAATGACCCCACGTGACCCCCCCATATCCTATATAAGTACTCAATGACCTCATGTGACCCACCCTAGTCCTATATAAGTACAAAATGACCCCATGTGACCCACCCTAGTCCTATATAAGTACTCAATGACCCCATGTGACCCCTCCTAGTCATATATAAGTACTCAATGACCTCATGTGACCCACCCTAGTCCTATATAAGTACTCAATGACCACATGTGACCCCCCCTAGTCCTATATAAGTACTTAATGACCCCATGTGACCCACCCTAGTCCTATATAAGTACTCAATGACCACACGTGACCCCTCCATGTCCTATATAAGTACTCAATGACCCCATGTGACCCACCCTAGTCCTATATAAGTACTCAATGACCCCATGTGAACCCCCCTAGTCATATATAAGTGCTCAATGACCCCATGTGACCCACCCTAGTCCTATATAAGTACTCAATGACCCCATGTGAACCCCCCTAGTCATATATAAGTACTCAATGACCCCATGTGACCCACCCTAGTCCTATATAAGTACTCAATGACCCCATGTGACCCACCCTAGTCCTATATAAGTACTCAATGACTCCACGTGACCCCCCCATGTCATATATAAGTACTCAATGACCCCATGTGACCCACCCTAGTCTTCTATAAGTACACAATGATCCCATGTGACCCACCCTAGTCCTATATAAGTACTCAATAACCCCATGTGACCCACCCTAGTCCTATATAAGTACTCAATGACCCCATGTGACCCCCCCTAGTCCTATATAAGTACTCAATGACCCCACGTGACCCCCCCATGTCCTATATAAGTACTCAATGACCCCACGTGACCCCCCCATGTCCTATATAAGAACTCAATGACCCCATGTGACCCACCCTAGTCTTATATAAGTACACAATGATCCCATGTGACCCACCCTAGTCCTATATAAGTACTCAATAACCCCATGTGACCCACCCTAGTCCTATATAAGTACTCAATGACCCCATGTGACCCCCCCTAGTCCTATATAAGTACTCAATGACCCCATGTGATCCACCCTAGTCCTATATAAGTACTCAATGACCCCACGTGACCCCCCCATGTCCTATATAAGTACTCAATGACCCCACGTGACCCCCCCATGTCCTATATAAGAACTCAATGACCCCATGTGACCCACCCTAGTCCTATATAAGTAATCAATGACCGCATGTGAACCTCACTAGTCCTATATAAGTACTCAATAACCCCATGTGACCCACCCTAGTCCTATATAAGTACTCAATGACCCCGTGTGACCCCCCCTAGTCCTATATAAGTACTCAATGACCCCTAGTGATCCACCCTAGTCCTATATAAGTACTCAATGACCCCACGTGACCCCCCCATGTCCTATATAAGTACTCAATGACCCCATTTGACCCCCCCTAGTCCTATATAAGTACTCAATGACCCCATGTGATCCACCCTAGTCCTATATAAGTACTCAATGACCCCACGTGACCCCCCCATGTCCTATATAAGTACTCAATGACCCCACGTGACCCCCCCATGTCCTATATAAGAACTCAATGACCCCATGTGACCCACCCTAGTCCTATATAAGTAATCAATGACCGCATGTGAACCTCACTAGTCCTATATAAGTACTCAATAACCCCATGTGACCCACCCTAGTCCTATATAAGTACTCAATGACCCCGTGTGACCCCCCCTAGTCCTATATAAGTACTCAATGACCCCATGTGACCCCCCCTAGTCCTATATAAGTACTCAATGACCCCACGTGACCCCCCCATGTCCTATATAAGTACTCAATGACCCCACGTGACCCCCCCATGTCCTATATAAGAACTCAATGACCCCATGTGACCCACCCTAGTCTTATATAAGTACAAAATGACACCATGTGACCCACCCTAATCCTATATAAGTACTCAATGACCCCATGTGACCCCCCCTAGTCATATATAAGTACTCAATGACCCCATGTGACACACCCTACTCCTATATAAGTACTCAATGACCCCATGTGACCCCTCCTAGTCCTATATAAGTACTCAATGACCCCATGTGACCCACCCTAGGCCTATATAAGTACTTAATGACCCCATGTGACCCCTCCTAGTCCTATATAAGTACTCAATGACCCCACGTGACCCCCCATGTCCTATATAAGTACTCAATGACCCCATGTGACCCCCCTAGTTCTATATAAGTACTCAATGACCCCATGTGAAGCACCCTACTCCTATATAAGTACTCAATGACCCAATGTGACCCACCCTAGTCCTATATAAGTACTCAATGTCCCCACGTGACCCCCCCATATCCTATATAAGTACTCAATGACCTCATGTGACCCACCCTAGTCCTTTATAAGTACAAAATGACCCCATGTGACCCACCCTAGTCCTATATAAGTACTCAATGACCCCATGTGACCCCTCCTCGTCATATATAAGTACTCAATGACCTCATGTGACCCACCCTAGTCCTATATAAGTACTCAATGACCACATGTGACCCCCCCTAGTCCTATATAAGTACTTAATGACCCCATGTGACCCACCCTAGTCCTATATAAGTACTCAATGACCACACGTGACCCCTCCATGTCCTATATAAGTACTCAATGACCCCATGTGACCCACCCTAGTCCTATATAAGTACTCAATGACCCCATGTGAACCCCCCTAGTCATATATAAGTACTCAATGACCCCATGTGACCCACCCTAGTCATATATAAGTACTCAATGACCCCATGTGACCCACCCTAGTCCTATATAAGTACTCAATGACTCCACGTGACCCCCCCATGTCATATATAAGTACTCAATGACCCCATGTGACCCCTCCTAGTCCTATATAAGTACTCAATGACCCCTAGTGATCCACCCTAGTCCTATATAAGTACTCAATGACCCCACGTGACCCCCCCATGTCCTATATAAGTACTCAATGACCCCATTTGACCCCCCCTAGTCATATATAAGTACTCAATGACCCCATGTGACCCACCCTAGTCATATATAAGTACTCAATGACCCCATGTGACCCACCCTAGTCCTATATAAGTACTCAATGACCCCACGTGACCCCCCCATATCCTATATAAGTACTCAATGACCTCATGTGACCCACCCTAGTCCTTTATAAGTACAAAATGACCCCATGTGACCCACCCTAGTCCTATATAAGTACTCAATGACCCCATGTGACCCCTCCTAGTCATATATAAGTACTCAATGACCTCATGTGACCCCTCCATGTCCTATATAAGTACTCAATGACCCCATGTGACCCACCCTAGTCCTATATAAGTACTCAATGACCCCATGTGAACCCCCCTAGTCATATATAAGTACTCAATGACCCCATGTGACCCACCCTAGTCATATATAAGTACTCAATGACCCCATGTGACCCACCCTAGTCCTATATAAGTACTCAATGACTCCACGTGACCCCCCCATGTCATATATAAGTACTCAATGACCCCATGTGACCCCTCCTAGTCCTATATAAGTACTCAATGACCCCATGTGAAGCACCCTAGTCCTATATAAGTACTCAATGACCCCATGTGACCCACCCTAGTCCTATATAAATACTCAATGACCCCATTTGACCCCCCCTAGTCATATATAAGTACTCAATGACCGCATGTGACCCACCCTAGTCCTATATAAGTACAAAATGACCACATGTGACCCACCCTAGTCCTATATAAGTACTCAATGACCCCATGTGACCCCCCCTAGTCATATATAAGTACTCAATGACCCCATGTGACCCACCCTACTCCTATATAAGTACTCAATGACCCCATGTGACCCACCCTACTCCTATATAAGTACTCAATGACCCCATGTGACCCCCCCTAGTCCTATATAAGTACTCAATGACCCCATGTGACCCACCCTAGTCCTATATAAGTACTCAATGACCCCATGTGAAGCACCCTAGTCCTATATAAGTACTCAATGACCCCATGTGACCCACCCTAGTCCTATATAAATACAAAATGACCCCATGTGACCCACCCTAGTCCTATATAAGTACTCAATGACCCCATGTGACCCCCCCTAGTCATATATAAGTACTCAATGACCCCATGTGACCCACCCTACTCCTATATAAGTACTCAATGACCCCACGTGACCCCCCATGTCCTATATAAGTACTCAATGACCCCATGTGACCCCCCTAGTCCTATATAAGTACTCAATGACCCCATGTGAAGCACCCTAGTCCTATATAAGTACTCAATGACCCCATGTGACCCACCCTAGTCCTATATAAATACTCAATGACCCCATTTGACCCCCCCTAGTCATATATAAGTACTCAATGACCTCATGTGACCCACCCTAGTCCTATATAAGTATTCAATGACCACATGTGACCCCCCCTAGTCCTATATAAGTACTCAATGACCCCAAGTGATCCACCCTAGTCCTATATAAGTACTCAATGACCCCACGTGACCCCCCCATGTCCTATATAAGTACTCAATGACCCCACGTGACCCCCCCATGTCCTATATAAGAACTCAATGACCCCATGTGACCCACCCTAGTCCTATATAAGTAATCAATGACCGCATGTGAACCTCACTAGTCCTATATAAGTACTCAATAACCCCATGTGACCCACCCTAGTCCTATATAAGTACTCAATGACCCCGTGTGACCCCCCCTAGTCCTATATAAGTACTCAATGACCCCATGTGATCCACCCTAGTCCTATATAAGTAATCAATGACCGCATGTGAACCTCACTAGTCCTATATAAGTACTCAATAACCCCATGTGACCCACCCTAGTCCTATATAAGTACTCAATGACCCCGTGTGACCCCCCCTAGTCCTATATAAGTACTCAATGACCCCATGTGATCCACCCTAGTCCTATATAAGTACTCAATGACCCCACGTGACCCCCCCATGTCCTATATAAGTACTCAATGACCCCACGTGACCCCCCCATGTCCTATATAAGAACTCAATGACCCCATGTGACCCACCCTAGTCCTATATAAGTAATCAATGACCGCATGTGAACCTCACTAGTCCTATATAAGTACTCAATGACCCCATGTGACCCCCCCTAGTCCTATATAAGTACTCAATGACCCCATGTGATCCACCCTAGTCCTATATAAGTACTCAATGACCCCACGTGACCCCCCCATGTCCTATATAAGTACTCAATGACCCCACGTGACCCCCCCATGTCCTATATAAGAACTCAATGACCCCATGTGACCCACCCTAGTCCTATATAAGTAATCAATGACCGCATGTGAACCTCACTAGTCCTATATAAGTACTCAATAACCCCATGTGACCCACCCTAGTCCTATATAAGTACTCAATGACCCCGTGTGACCCCCCCTAGTCCTATATAAATACTCAATGACCCCATGTGATCCACCCTAGTCCTATATAAGTACTCAATGACCCCACGTGACCCCCCCATGTCCTATATAAGTACTCAATGACCCCACGTGACCCCCCCATGTCCAATATAAGAACTCAATGACCCCATGTGACCCACCCTAGTCCTATATAAGTAATCAATGACCGCATGTGAACCTCACTAGTCCTATATAAGTACTCAATAACCCCATGTGACCCACCCTAGTCCTATATAAGTACTCAATGACCCCGTGTGACCCCCCCTAGTCCTATATAAGTACTCAATGACCCCATGTGATCCACCCTAGTCCTATATAACTACTCAATGACCCCATGTGACCCACCCTATTCCTATATAAGTACTCATTGACCCAATGTGACCCACCCTAGTCCTATATAAGTAGAAAATGACCCCATGTGACCCACCCTAGTCCTATATAAGTACTCAATGACCCCATGTGACCCCCCCCTAGTCATATATAAGTACTGAATGACCCCATGTGACCCACCCTAGTCCTATATAAGTACTCAATGACCCCATGTGACCCCCCCTAGTCCTATATAAGTACTCAATGACCCCATGCGATCCACCCTAGTCCTATATAAGTACTCAATGACCCCACGTGACCCCCCCATGTCCTATATAAGTACTCAATGACCCCACGTGACCCCCCCATATCCTATATAAGAACTCAATGACCCCATGTGACCCACCCTAATCCTATATAAGTAATCAATGACCGCATGTGAACCTCACTAGCCCTATATAACTACTCAATGACACCATGTGACCCACCCTACTCCTATATAAGTACTCAATGACCCCATGTAACCCCCCTAGTCCTATATAAGTACTCAATGACCCCATGTGACCCACCCTAGTCCTATATAAGTACTTAATGACCCCATGTGACCCACCCTAGTCCTATATAAGTACTCAATGACCCCATGTGACCCCCCCTAGTCCTATATAAGTACTCAATGACCCCATGTGACCCACCCTAGTCCTATATAAGTACTCAATGACCCCACGTGACCCCACATGTCCTATATAAGTACTCAATGACCCCATGTGACCCCCCCATATCCTATATAAGTACTCAATGACCTCATGTGACCCACCCTAGTCCTGTATAAGTACAAAATGACCCCATGTGACCCACCCTAGTCCTATATAAGTACTCAATGACCCCATGTGACCCCTCCTAGTCATATATAAGTACTCAATGACCTCATGTGACCCACCCTAGTCCTATATAAGTACTCAATGACCACATGTGACCCCCCCTAGTCCTATATAAGTACTTAATGACCCCATGTGACCCACCCTAGTCCAATATAAGTACTCAATGACCCCACGTGACCCCCCCATATCCTATATAAGTACTCAATGACCTCATGTGACCCACCCTAGTCCTATATAAGTACAAAATGACCCCATGTGACCCACCCTAGTCCTATATAAGTACTCAATGACCCCATGTGACCCCTCCTAGTCATATATAAGTACTCAATGACCTCATGTGACCCACCCTAGTCCTATATAAGTACTCAATGACCACATGTGACCCCCCCTAGTCCTATATAAGTACTTAATGACCCCATGTGACCCACCCTAGTCCTATATAAGTACTCAATGACCCCACGTGACCCCCCCATGTCCTATATAAGAACTCAATGACCCCATGTGACCCACCCTAGTCTTATATAAGTACACAATGATCCCATGTGACCAACCCTAGTCCTATATAAGTACTCAATAACCCCATGTGACCCACCCTAGTCCTATATAAGTACTCAATGACCCCATGTGACCCCCCCTAGTCCTATATAAGTACTCAATGACCCCATGTGATCCACCCTAGTCCTATATAAGTACTCAATGACCCCACGTGACCCCCCCATGTCCTATATAAGTACTCAATGACCCCACGTGACCCCCCCCATGTCCTATATAAGAACTCAATGACCCCATGTGACCCACCCTAGTCCTATATAAGTAATCAATGACCGCATGTGAACCTCACTAGTCCTATATAAGTACTCAATAACCCCATGTGACCCACCCTAGTCCTATATAAGTACTCAATGACCCCGTGTGACCCCCCCTAGTCCTATATAAGTACTCAATGACCCCATGTGATCCACCCTAGTCCTATATAAGTACTCAATGACCCCACGTGACCCCCCCATGTCCTATATAAGTAGTCAATGACCCCACGTGACCCCCCCATGTCCTATATAAGAACTCAATGACCCCATGTGACCCACCCTAGTCCTATATAAGTAATCAATGACCGCATGTGAACCTCACTAGTCCTATATAAGTTCTCAATAACCCCATGTGACCCACCCTAGTCCTATATAAGTACTCAATGACCCCGTGTGACCCCCCCTAGTCCTATATAAGTACTCAATGACCCCATGTGACCCCCCCTAGTCCTATATAAGTACTCAATGACCCCACGTGACCCCCCCATGTCCTATATAAGTACTCAATGACCCCACGTGACCCCCCCATGTCCTATATAAGAACTCAATGACCCCATGTGACCCACCCTAGTCTTATATAAGTACACAATGATCCCATGTGACCCACCCTAGTCCTATATAAGTACTCAATAAACCCATGTGACCCACCCTAGTTCTATATAAGTACTCAATGACCCCATGTGACCCCCCCTAGTCCTATATAAGTACTCAATGACCCCATGTGATCCACCCTAGTCCTATATAAGTACTCAATGACCCCACGTGACCCCCCCATGTCCTATATAAGTACTCAATGACCCCACGTGACCCCCCCATGTCCTATATAAGAACTCAATGACCCCATGTGACCCACCCTAGTCCTATATAAGTAATCAATGACCGCATGTGAACCTCACTAGTCCTATATAAGTACTCAATAACCCCATGTGACCCACCCTAGTCCTATATAAGTACTCAATGACCCCGTGTGACCCCCCCTAGTCCTATATAAGTACTCAATGACCCCATGTGATCCACCCTAGTCCTATATAAGTACTCAATGACCCCACGTGACCCCCCCATGTCCTATATAAGTACTCAATGACCCCACGTGACCCCCCCATGTCCTATATAAGAACTCAATGACCCCATGTGACCCACCCTAGTCCTATATAAGTAATCAATGACCGCATGTGAACCTCACTAGTCCTATATAACTACTCAATGACCCCATGTGACCCACCCTATTCCTATATAAGTACTCATTGACCCCATGTGACCCACCCTAGTCCTATATAAGTAGAAAATGACCCCATGTGACCCACCCTAGTCCTATATAAGTACTCAATGACCCCATGTGACCCCCCCCTAGTCATATATAAGTACTGAATGACCCCATGTGACCCACCCTAGTCCTATATAAGTACTCAATGACCCCATGTGACCCCCCCTAGTCCTATATAAGTACTCAATGACCCCATGCGATCCACCCTAGTCCTATATAAGTACTCAATGACCCCACGTGACCCCCCCATGTCCTATATAAGTACTCAATGACCCCACGTGACCCCCCCATATCCTATATAAGAACTCAATGACCCCATGTGACCCACCCTAGTCCTATATAAGTAATCAATGACCGCATGTGAACCTCACTAGTCCTATATAACTACTCAATGACACCATGTGACCCACCCTACTCCTATATAAGTACTCAATGACCCCATGTAACCCCCCTAGTCCTATATAAGTACTCAATGACCCCATGTGACCCACCCTAGTCCTATATAAGTACTTAATGACCCCATGTGACCCACCCTAGTCCTATATAAGTACTCAATGACCCCATGTGACCCCCCCTAGTCCTTTATAAGTACAAAATGACCCCATGTGACCCACCCTAGTCCTATATAAGTACTCAATGACCCCATGTGACCCCCCTAGTCCTATATAAGTACGCAATGAACCCATGTGACCCCTCCATGTCCTATATAAGTACTCAATGACCCCATGTGACCCACCCTAGTCCTATATAAGTACTCAATGACCCCATGTGAACCCCCCTAGTCATATATAAGTACTCAATGACCCCATGTGACCCACCCTAGTCATATATAAGTACTCAATGACCCCATGTGACCCACCCTAGTCCTATATAAGTACTCAATGACTCCACGTGACCCCCCCATGTCATATATAAGTACTCAATGACCCCATGTGACCCCTCCTAGTCCTATATAAGTACTCAATGACCCCATGTGAAGCACCCTAGTCCTATATAAGTACTCAATGACCCCATGTGACCCACCCTAGTCCTATATAAATACTCAATGACCCCATTTGACCCCCCCTAGTCATATATAAGTACTCAATGACCGCATGTGACCCACCCTAGTCCTATATAAGTACAAAATGACCACATGTGACCCACCCTAGTCCTATATAAGTACTCAATGACCCCATGTGACCCCCCCTAGTCATATATAAGTACTCAATGACCCCATGTGACCCACCCTACTCCTATATAAGTACTCAATGACCCCATGTGACCCACCCTACTCCTATATAAGTACTCAATGACCCCATGTGACCCCCCCTAGTCCTATATAAGTACTCAATGACCCCATGTGACCCACCCTAGTCCTATATAAGTACTCAATGACCCCATGTGAAGCACCCTAGTCCTATATAAGTACTCAATGACCCCATGTGACCCACCCTAGTCCTATATAAATACAAAATGACCCCATGTGACCCACCCTAGTCCTATATAAGTACTCAATGACCCCATGTGACCCCCCCTAGTCATATATAAGTACTCAATGACCCCATGTGACCCACCCTACTCCTATATAAGTACTCAATGACCCCACGTGACCCCCCATGTCCTATATAAGTACTCAATGACCCCATGTGACCCCCCTAGTCCTATATAAGTACTCAATGACCCCATGTGAAGCACCCTAGTCCTATATAAGTACTCAATGACCCCATGTGACCCACCCTAGTCCTATATAAATACTCAATGACCCCATTTGACCCCCCCTAGTCATATATAAGTACTCAATGACCTCATGTGACCCACCCTAGTCCTATATAAGTATTCAATGACCACATGTGACCCCCCCTAGTCCTATATAAGTACTCAATGACCCCAAGTGATCCACCCTAGTCCTATATAAGTACTCAATGACCCCACGTGACCCCCCCATGTCCTATATAAGTACTCAATGACCCCACGTGACCCCCCCATGTCCTATATAAGAACTCAATGACCCCATGTGACCCACCCTAGTCCTATATAAGTAATCAATGACCGCATGTGAACCTCACTAGTCCTATATAAGTACTCAATAACCCCATGTGACCCACCCTAGTCCTATATAAGTACTCAATGACCCCGTGTGACCCCCCCTAGTCCTATATAAGTACTCAATGACCCCATGTGATCCACCCTAGTCCTATATAAGTAATCAATGACCGCATGTGAACCTCACTAGTCCTATATAAGTACTCAATAACCCCATGTGACCCACCCTAGTCCTATATAAGTACTCAATGACCCCGTGTGACCCCCCCTAGTCCTATATAAGTACTCAATGACCCCATGTGATCCACCCTAGTCCTATATAAGTACTCAATGACCCCACGTGACCCCCCCATGTCCTATATAAGTACTCAATGACCCCACGTGACCCCCCCATGTCCTATATAAGAACTCAATGACCCCATGTGACCCACCCTAGTCCTATATAAGTAATCAATGACCGCATGTGAACCTCACTAGTCCTATATAAGTACTCAATGACCCCATGTGACCCCCCCTAGTCCTATATAAGTACTCAATGACCCCATGTGATCCACCCTAGTCCTATATAAGTACTCAATGACCCCACGTGACCCCCCCATGTCCTATATAAGTACTCAATGACCCCACGTGACCCCCCCATGTCCTATATAAGAACTCAATGACCCCATGTGACCCACCCTAGTCCTATATAAGTAATCAATGACCGCATGTGAACCTCACTAGTCCTATATAAGTACTCAATAACCCCATGTGACCCACCCTAGTCCTATATAAGTACTCAATGACCCCGTGTGACCCCCCCTAGTCCTATATAAGTACTCAATGACCCCATGTGATCCACCCTAGTCCTATATAAGTACTCAATGACCCCACGTGACCCCCCCATGTCCTATATAAGTACTCAATGACCCCACGTGACCCCCCCATGTCCAATATAAGAACTCAATGACCCCATGTGACCCACCCTAGTCCTATATAAGTAATCAATGACCGCATGTGAACCTCACTAGTCCTATATAAGTACTCAATAACCCCATGTGACCCACCCTAGTCCTATATAAGTACTCAATGACCCCGTGTGACCCCCCCTAGTCCTATATAAGTACTCAATGACCCCATGTGATCCACCCTAGTCCTATATAACTACTCAATGACCCCATGTGACCCACCCTATTCCTATATAAGTACTCATTGACCCAATGTGACCCACCCTAGTCCTATATAAGTAGAAAATGACCCCATGTGACCCACCCTAGTCCTATATAAGTACTCAATGACCCCATGTGACCCCCCCCTAGTCATATATAAGTACTGAATGACCCCATGTGACCCACCCTAGTCCTATATAAGTACTCAATGACCCCATGTGACCCCCCCTAGTCCTATATAAGTACTCAATGACCCCATGCGATCCACCCTAGTCCTATATAAGTACTCAATGACCCCACGTGACCCCCCCATGTCCTATATAAGTACTCAATGACCCCACGTGACCCCCCCATATCCTATATAAGAACTCAATGACCCCATGTGACCCACCCTAATCCTATATAAGTAATCAATGACCGCATGTGAACCTCACTAGCCCTATATAACTACTCAATGACACCATGTGACCCACCCTACTCCTATATAAGTACTCAATGACCCCATGTAACCCCCCTAGTCCTATATAAGTACTCAATGACCCCATGTGACCCACCCTAGTCCTATATAAGTACTTAATGACCCCATGTGACCCACCCTAGTCCTATATAAGTACTCAATGACCCCATGTGACCCCCCCTAGTCCTATATAAGTACTCAATGACCCCATGTGACCCACCCTAGTCCTATATAAGTACTCAATGACCCCACGTGACCCCACATGTCCTATATAAGTACTCAATGACCCCATGTGACCCCCCCATATCCTATATAAGTACTCAATGACCTCATGTGACCCACCCTAGTCCTGTATAAGTACAAAATGACCCCATGTGACCCACCCTAGTCCTATATAAGTACTCAATGACCCCATGTGACCCCTCCTAGTCATATATAAGTACTCAATGACCTCATGTGACCCACCCTAGTCCTATATAAGTACTCAATGACCACATGTGACCCCCCCTAGTCCTATATAAGTACTTAATGACCCCATGTGACCCACCCTAGTCCAATATAAGTACTCAATGACCCCACGTGACCCCCCCATATCCTATATAAGTACTCAATGACCTCATGTGACCCACCCTAGTCCTATATAAGTACAAAATGACCCCATGTGACCCACCCTAGTCCTATATAAGTACTCAATGACCCCATGTGACCCCTCCTAGTCATATATAAGTACTCAATGACCTCATGTGACCCACCCTAGTCCTATATAAGTACTCAATGACCACATGTGACCCCCCCTAGTCCTATATAAGTACTTAATGACCCCATGTGACCCACCCTAGTCCTATATAAGTACTCAATGACCCCACGTGACCCCCCCATGTCCTATATAAGAACTCAATGACCCCATGTGACCCACCCTAGTCTTATATAAGTACACAATGATCCCATGTGACCAACCCTAGTCCTATATAAGTACTCAATAACCCCATGTGACCCACCCTAGTCCTATATAAGTACTCAATGACCCCATGTGACCCCCCCTAGTCCTATATAAGTACTCAATGACCCCATGTGATCCACCCTAGTCCTATATAAGTACTCAATGACCCCACGTGACCCCCCCATGTCCTATATAAGTACTCAATGACCCCACGTGACCCCCCCATGTCCTATATAAGTAATCAATGACCGCATGTGAACCTCACTAGTCCTATATAAGTACTCAATAACCCCATGTGACCCACCCTAGTCCTATATAAGTACTCAATGACCCCGTGTGACCCCCCCTAGTCCTATATAAGTACTCAATGACCCCATGTGATCCACCCTAGTCCTATATAAGTACTCAATGACCCCACGTGACCCCCCCATGTCCTATATAAGTAGTCAATGACCCCACGTGACCCCCCCATGTCCTATATAAGAACTCAATGACCCCATGTGACCCACCCTAGTCCTATATAAGTAATCAATGACCGCATGTGAACCTCACTAGTCCTATATAAGTTCTCAATAACCCCATGTGACCCACCCTAGTCCTATATAAGTACTCAATGACCCCGTGTGACCCCCCCTAGTCCTATATAAGTACTCAATGACCCCATGTGACCCCCCCTAGTCCTATATAAGTACTCAATGACCCCACGTGACCCCCCCATGTCCTATATAAGTACTCAATGACCCCACGTGACCCCCCCCATGTCCTATATAAGAACTCAATGACCCCATGTGACCCACCCTAGTCTTATATAAGTACACAATGATCCCATGTGACCCACCCTAGTCCTATATAAGTACTCAATAAACCCATGTGACCCACCCTAGTTCTATATAAGTACTCAATGACCCCATGTGACCCCCCCTAGTCCTATATAAGTACTCAATGACCCCATGTGATCCACCCTAGTCCTATATAAGTACTCAATGACCCCACGTGACCCCCCCATGTCCTATATAAGTACTCAATGACCCCACGTGACCCCCCCATGTCCTATATAAGAACTCAATGACCCCATGTGACCCACCCTAGTCCTATATAAGTAATCAATGACCGCATGTGAACCTCACTAGTCCTATATAAGTACTCAATAACCCCATGTGACCCACCCTAGTCCTATATAAGTACTCAATGACCCCGTGTGACCCCCCCTAGTCCTATATAAGTACTCAATGACCCCATGTGATCCACCCTAGTCCTATATAAGTACTCAATGACCCCACGTGACCCCCCCATGTCCTATATAAGTACTCAATGACCCCACGTGACCCCCCCATGTCCTATATAAGAACTCAATGACCCCATGTGACCCACCCTAGTCCTATATAAGTAATCAATGACCGCATGTGAACCTCACTAGTCCTATATAACTACTCAATGACCCCATGTGACCCACCCTATTCCTATATAAGTACTCATTGACCCCATGTGACCCACCCTAGTCCTATATAAGTAGAAAATGACCCCATGTGACCCACCCTAGTCCTATATAAGTACTCAATGACCCCATGTGACCCCCCCCTAGTCATATATAAGTACTGAATGACCCCATGTGACCCACCCTAGTCCTATATAAGTACTCAATGACCCCATGTGACCCCCCCTAGTCCTATATAAGTACTCAATGACCCCATGCGATCCACCCTAGTCCTATATAAGTACTCAATGACCCCACGTGACCCCCCCATGTCCTATATAAGTACTCAATGACCCCACGTGACCCCCCCATATCCTATATAAGAACTCAATGACCCCATGTGACCCACCCTAGTCCTATATAAGTAATCAATGACCGCATGTGAACCTCACTAGTCCTATATAACTACTCAATGACACCATGTGACCCACCCTACTCCTATATAAGTACTCAATGACCCCATGTAACCCCCCTAGTCCTATATAAGTACTCAATGACCCCATGTGACCCACCCTAGTCCTATATAAGTACTTAATGACCCCATGTGACCCACCCTAGTCCTATATAAGTACTCAATGACCCCATGTGACCCCCCCTAGTCCTATATAAGTACTCAATGACCCCACGTGACCCCACATGTCCTATATAAGTACTCAATGACCCCATGTGACCCCCCTAGTCCTATATAAGTACGCAATGAACCCATGTGAAGCACCCTAGTCCTATATAAGTACTCAATGACCCCATGTGACCCACACTAGTCCTATATAAGTACTCAATGACCCCATTTGACCCCCCCTAGTCATATATAAGTACTCAATGACCCCATGTGACCCACCCTAGTCCTATATAAGTACAAAATGACACCATGTGACCCCCCCTAATCCTATATAAGTACTCAATGACCCCATGTGACCCCCCCTAGTCATATATAAGTACTCAATGACCCCATGTGACACACCCTACTCCTATATAAGTACTCAATGACCCCATGTGACCCCTCCTAGTCCTATATAAGTACTCAATGACCCCATGTGACCCACCCTAGTCCTATATAAGTACTTAATGACCCCATGTGACCCACCCTAGTCCTATATAAGTACTCAATGACCCCACGTGACCCCCCATGTCCTATATAAGTACTCAATGACCCCATGTGACCCCCCTAGTCCTATATAAGTACTCAATGACCCCATGTGAAGCACCCTACTCCTATATAAGTACTCAATGACCCCATGTGACCCACCCTAGTCCTATATAAGTACTCAATGACCCCATTTGACCCCCCCTAGTCATATATAAGTACTCAATGACCCCATGTGACCCACCCTAGTCCTATATAAGTACAAAATGACACCATGTGACCCACCCTAATCCTATATAAGTACTCAATGACCCCATGTGACCCCCCCTAGTCATATATAAGTACTCAATGACCCCATGTGACACACCCTACTCCTATATAAGTACTCAATGACCCCATGTGACCCCTCCTAGTCCTATATAAGTACTCAATGACCCCATGTGAAGCACCCTAGTCCTATATAAGTACTCAATGACCCCATGTGACCCACCCTAGTCCTATATAAATACTCAATGACCCCATTTGACCCCCCCTAAACATATATAAGTACTCAATGACCCCATGTGACCCACCCTAGTCCTATATAAGTACTCAATGACCCCATGTGACCCCCCCTAGTCCTATATAAGTACTCAATGACCCCATGTGACCCACCCTAGTCCTATATAAATACTTAATGACCACACGTGACCCCTCCATGTCCTATATAAGTACTCAATGACCCCATGTGACCCACCCTAATCCTATATAAGTACTCAATGACCCCATGTGAACCCCCCTAGTCATATATAAGTACTCAATGACCCCATGTGACCCACCCTAGTCCTATATAAGTACTCAATGGCCCCATGTGACCCACCCTAGTCCTATATAAGTACTCAATGACCCCACGTGACCCCCCCATATCCTATATAAGTACTCAATGACCCCATGTGACCCCCCTAGTACTATATAAGTACTCAATGGCCCCATGTGACGCACCCTAGTCCTATATAAGAACTCAATGACCCCATGTGACCCACCCTAGTAATATATAAGTACTCAATGACCCCATGTGACCCACCCTAGTCCTATATAAGTACAAAATGACCTCATGTGACCCACCCTAGTCCTATATAAGTACTCAATGACCCCATGTGACCCCCCCTAGTCATATATAAGTACTCAATGACCCCATGTGACCCACCCTAGTCGTATATAAGTACTCAATGACCCCATGTGAACCCCCCTAGTCATATATAAGTACTCAATGACCTCATGTGACCCACCCTAGTCCTATATAAGTACTCAATGACCCCATGTGACCCACCCTAGTCCTATATAATTACTCAATGACCCCACGTGACCCCCCCATATCCTATATAAGTACTCAATGACCCCATGTGACCCCCCTAGTACTATATAAGTACTCAATGACCCCATGTGACCCACCCTAGTCCTATATAAGTACTCAATGACCACATGTGACCCCCCCTAGTCCTATATAAGTACTTAATGACCCCATGTGACCCACCCTAGTCCTATATAAGTACTCAATGACCCCATGTGACCCCCCCATGTCCTATATAAGTACTCAATGACCCCATGTGACGCACCCTAGTCCTATATAAGAACTCAATGACCCCATGTGACCCACCCTAGTAATATATAAGTACTCAATGACCCCATGTGACCCCCCCTAGTCCTATATAAATACTCAATGACCCCATGTGACCCCCCCTAGTAATATATAAGTACTCAATGACCCCATGTGACCCCCCCTAGTCCTATATAAGTACTCAATGACCCCATGTGACCCCCCCTAGTCATATATAAGTACTCAATGACCCCATGTGACCCACCCTAGTCCTATATAAGTACTCAATGACCACTTGTGACCCCCCCTAGTCCTATATAAGTACTTAATGACCCCATGTGACCCCCCATGTCCTATATAAGTACTCAATGACCCCATGTGACCCACCTAGTACTATATAAGTACTCAATGACCCCATGTGACGCACCCTAGTCCTATATAAGAACTCAATGTCCCCATGTGACCCACCCTAGTAATATATAAGTACTCAATGACCCCATGTGACCCACCCTACTCCTATATAAGTACTCAATGACCCCATGTGACCCCTCCTAGTCCTATATAAGTACTCAATGACCCCATGTGACCCACCCTAGTCCTATATAAGTACTTAATGACTCCATGTGACCCCCCCTAGTCCTATATAAGTACTCAATGACCCCACGTGACCCCCCTAGTCCTATATAAGTACTCAATGACCCCAACGACCCACCCTATTCCTATATAAGTACTTAATGACCCCATGTGAGCCACCCTTGTCCTATATAAGTACTCAATGACCCCATGTGACCCCCCTAGTCCTATACAAGTACTTAATGACCCCATGTGACCCCCCCTAGTCATATATAAGTACTCAATGACCCCATGTGACCCACCCTAGTCCTATATAACTACTCAATGACACCATGTGACCCACCCTACTCCTATATAAGTACTCAATGACCCCATGTAACCCCCCTAGTCCTATATAAGTACTCAATGACCCCATGTGACCCACCCTAGTCCTATATAAGTACTTAATGACCCCATGTGACCCACCCTAGTCCTATATAAGTACTCAATGACCCCATGTGACCCCCCCTAGTCCTATATAAGTACTCAATGACCCCATGTGACCCACCCTAGTCCTATATAAGTACTCAATGACCCCACGTGACCCCACATGTCCTATATAAGTACTCAATGACCCCATGTGACCCCCCTAGTCCTATATAAGTACGCAATGAACCCATGTGAAGCACCCTAGTCCTATATAAGTACTCAATGACCCCATGTGACCCACCCTAGTCCTATATAAGTACTCAATGACCCCATTTGACCCCCCCTAGTCATATATAAGTACTCAATGACCCCATGTGACCCACCCTAGTCCTATATAAGTACAAAATGACACCATGTGAACCACCCTAATCCTATATAAGTACTCAATGACCCCATGTGACCCCCCCTAGTCATATATAAGTACTCAATGACCCCATGTGACACACCCTACTCATATATAAGTACTCAATGACCCCATTTGACCCCCCCTAGTCATATATAAGTACTCAATGACCCCATGTGACCCACCCTAGTCCTATATAAGTACTTAATGACCCCATGTGACCCACCCTAGTCCTATATAAGTACTCAATGACCCCACGTGACCCCCCATGTCCTATATAAGTACTCAATGACCCCATGTGACCCCCCTAGTCCTATATAAGTACTCAATGACCCCATGTGAAGCACCCTACTCCTATATAAGTACTCAATGACCCCATGTGACCCACCCTAGTCCTATATAAGTACTCAATGACCCCATTTGACCCCCCCTAGTCATATATAAGTACTCAATGACCCCATGTGACCCACCCTAGTCCTATATAAGTACAAAATGACACCATGTGACCCACCCTAGTCCTATATAATTACTCAATGACCCCACGTGACCCCCCCATATCCTATATAAGTACTCAATGACCCCATGTGACCCCCCTAGTACTATATAAGTACTCAATGACCCCATGTGACCCACCCTAGTCCTATATAAGTACTCAATGACCACATGTGACCCCCCCTAGTCCTATATAAGTACTTAATGACCCCATGTGACCCACCCTAGTCCTATATAAGTACTCAATGACCCCATGTGACCCCCCCATGTCCTATATAAGTACTCAATGACCCCATGTGACGCACCCTAGTCCTATATAAGAACTCAATGACCCCATGTGACCCACCCTAGTAATATATAAGTACTCAATGACCCCATGTGACCCCCCCTAGTCCTATATAAATACTCAATGACCCCATGTGACCCCCCCTAGTAATATATAAGTACTCAATGACCCCATGTGACCCCCCCTAGTCCTATATAAGTACTCAATGACCCCATGTGACCCCCCCTAGTCATATATAAGTACTCAATGACCCCATGTGACCCACCCTAGTCCTATATAAGTACTCAATGACCACTTGTGACCCCCCCCCCCTAGTCCTATATAAGTACTTAATGACCCCATGTGACCCCCCATGTCCTATATAAGTACTCAATGACCCCATGTGACCCACCTAGTACTATATAAGTACTCAATGACCCCATGTGACGCACCCTAGTCCTATATAAGAACTCAATGTCCCCATGTGACCCACCCTAGTAATATATAAGTACTCAATGACCCAATGCGACACACCCTAGTCCTATGTAAGAGCTCAATGACCCCATGTGACCCACCCTAGTAATATATAAGTACTCAATGACCCCATGTGACCCACCCTAGTCCTATATAAGTACAAAATGACCCCATGTGACCCGCCCTAGTCCTATATAATTACTCATTGACCCCACGTGACCCCCACATGTCCTATATAAGTACTCAATGGCCCCATGTGACCCACCCTAGTCCTATATAAGTACAAAATGACCCCATGTGACCCACCCTAGTCCTATATAAGTACTCAATGACCACATGTGACCCCCCCTAGTCCTATATAAGTACTTAATGACCCCATGTGACCCTCCCTAGTCCTATATAAGTACTCAATGACCCCACGTGACCCCCCCATGTCATATATAAGTACTCAATGACCCCATGTAACCCCCCTAGTACTATATAAGTACTCAATGGCCCCATGTGACGCACCCTAGTCCTATATAAGAACTCAATGACCCCATGTGACCCACCCCAGTAATATATAAGTACTCAATGACCCCATGTGACCCACCCTAGTCCTATATAAGTACAAAATGACCCCATGTGACCCACCCTAGTCCTATATAAGTACTCAATGACCCCACGTGACCCCCCCATGTCCTATATAAGTACTCAATGACCCCATGTGACCCCCTAGTCCTATATAAGTACTCAATGACCCCATGTGACCCACCCTATTCCTATGTAAGTACTCAATGACCACATGTGACCCCCCCTAGTTCAATATAAGTACTTAATGACCCCATGTGACCCACTCTAGTCCTATATAAGTACTCAATGACCCCACGTGACCCCCCCCCCATGTCATATATAAGTACTCAATGACCCCATGTAACCCCCCTAGTACTATGTAAGTTCTCAATGACCCCATGTGACGCACCCTAGTCCTATATAAGTACTTAATGACCCCATGTGACCCACCCTCGTCCTATATAAGTACTCAATGACCCCACGTGACCACCCATGTCCTATATAAGTACTCAATGACCCCATGTGACCCCCTAGTCCTATATAAGTACTCAATGACCCCATGTGACCCACCCTATTCCTATATAAGTACTCAATGATCACATGTGACCCCCCCTAGTCCTATATAAGTACTTAATGACCCCATGTGACCCACCCTAGTCCTATATAAGTACTCAATGACCCCATGTGACCCCCCCTAGTCCTATATAAGTACTCAATGACCCCATGTGACCCACCCTAGTCCTATATAAGTACTCAATGACCCCATGTGACCCCCTAGTCCTATAAAAGTACTCAATGACCCCATGTGACCCACCCTAGTCTTATATAAGTACACAATGATCCCATGTGACCCACCCTAGTCCTATATAAGTACTCAATAACCCCATGTGACCCACCCTAGTCCTATATAAGTACTCAATGACCCCATGTGACCCCCCCTAGTCCTATATAAGTACTCAATGACCCCATGTGACCCACCCTAGTCCTATATAAGTACTCAATGACCCCACGTGACCCCACATGTCCTATATAAGTACTCAATGACCCCATGTGACCCCCCTAGTCCAATATAAGTACTCAATGAACCCATGTGAAGCACCCTAGTCCTATATAAGTACTCAATGACCCCATGTGACCCACCCTAGTCCTATATAAGTACTCAATGACCCCATTTGACCCCCCCTAGTCATATATAAGTACTCAATGACCCCATGTGACCCCCCCTAGTCCTATATAAGTACTCAATGACCCCATGTGACCCACCCTAGTCCTATATAAGTACTCAATGACCCCACGTGACCCCACATGTCCTATATAAGTACTCAATGACCCCATGTGACCCCCCTAGTCCAATATAAGTACTCAATGAACCCATGTGAAGCACCCTAGTCCTATATAAGTACTCAATGACCCCATGTGACCCCCCCTAGTCCTATATAAGTACTCAATGACCCCATGTGACCCACCCTAGTCCTATATAAGTACTCAATGACCCCACGTGACCCCACATGTCCTATATAAGTACTCAATGACCCCATGTGACCCCCCTAGTCCAATATAAGTACTCAATGAACCCATGTGAAGCACCCTAGTCCTATATAAGTACTCAATGACCCCATGTGACCCACCCTAGTCCTATATAAGTACTCAATGACCCCATTTGACCCCCCCTAGTCATATATAAGTACTCAATGACCCCATGTGACCCACCCTAGTCCTATATAAGTACAGAATGACACCATGTGACCCACCCTAATCCTTTATAAGTACTCAATGACCCCATGTGACCCACCCTACTCCTATATAGGTACTCAATGACCCCATGTGACCCCTCCTAGTCCTATATAAGTACTCAATGACCCCATGTGACCCACCCTAGTCCTATATAAGTACTTAATGACCCCATGTGACCCACCCTAGTCCTATATAAGTACTCAATGACCCCATGTGACCCCCCCTAGTCCTATATAAGTACTCAATGACCCCATGTGACACACCCTAGTCCTATATAAGTACTCAATGACCCCACGTGACCCCACATGTCCTATATAAGTACTCAATGACCCCATGTGACCCCCCTAGTCCTATATAAGTACTCAATGAACCCATGTGAAGCACCCTAGTCCTATATAAGTACTCAATGACCCCATGTGACCCACCCTACTCCTATATAAGTACTCAATGACCCCATGTGACCCACCCTAGTCCTATATAAGTACTCAATGACCACTTGTGACCCCCCCTAGTCCTATATAAGTACTTAATGACCCCATGTGACCCCCCATGTCCTATATAAGTACTCAATGACCCCATGTGACCCACCTAGTACTATATAAGTACTCAATGACCCCATGTGACGCACCCTAGTCCTATATAAGAACTCAATGTCCCCATGTGACCCACCCTAGTAATATATAAGTACTCAATGACCCAATGTGACACACCCTAGTCCTATGTAAGAGCTCAATGACCCCATGTGACCCACCCTAGTAATATATAAGTACTCAATGACCCCATGTGACCCACCCTAGTCCTATATAAGTACAAAATGACCCCATGTGACCCGCCCTAGTCCTATATAATTACTCATTGACCCCACGTGACCCCCACATGTCCTATATAAGTACTCAATGGCCCCATGTGACCCACCCTAGTCCTATATAAGTACAAAATGACCCCATGTGACCCACCCTAGTCCTATATAAGTACTCAATGACCACATGTGACCCCCCCTAGTCCTATATAAGTACTTAATGACCCCATGTGACCCTCCCTAGTCCTATATAAGTACTCAATGACCCCACGTGACCCCCCCATGTCATATATAAGTACTCAATGACCCCATGTAACCCCCCTAGTACTATATAAGTACTCAATGGCCCCATGTGACGCACCCTAGTCCTATATAAGAACTCAATGACCCCATGTGACCCACCCCAGTAATATATAAGTACTCAATGACCCCATGTGACCCACCCTAGTCCTATATAAGTACAAAATGACCCCATGTGACCCACCCTAGTCCTATATAAGTACTCAATGACCCCACGTGACCCCCCCATGTCCTATATAAGTACTCAATGACCCCATGTGACCCCCTAGTCCTATATAAGTACTCAATGACTCCATGTGACCCACCCTATTCCTATATAAGTACTCAATGACCACATGTGACCCCCCCTAGTTCAATATAAGTACTTAATGACCCCATGTGACCCACTCTAGTCCTATATAAGTACTCAATGACCCCACGTGACCCCCCCCCATGTCATATATAAGTACTCAATGACCCCATGTAACCCCCCTAGTACTATGTAAGTTCTCAATGACCCCATGTGACGCACCCTAGTCCTATATAAGTACTTAATGACCCCATGTGACCCACCCTAGTCCTATATAAGTACTCAATGACCCCATGTGACCCACCCTAGTCTTATATAAGTACACAATGATCCCATGTGACCCACCCTAGTCCTATATAAGTACTCAATAACCCCATGTGACCCACCCTAGTCCTATATAAGTACTCAATGACCCCATGTGACCCCCCCTAGTCCTATATAAGTACTCAATGACCCCATGTGACCCACCCTAGTCCTATATAAGTACTCAATGACCCCACGTGACCCCACATGTCCTATATAAGTACTCAATGACCCCATGTGACCCCCCTAGTCCAATATAAGTACTCAATGAACCCATGTGAAGCACCCTAGTCCTATATAAGTACTCAATGACCCCATGTGACCCACCCTAGTCCTATATAAGTACTCAATGACCCCATTTGACCCCCCCTAGTCATATATAAGTACTCAATGACCCCATGTGACCCACCCTAGTCCTATATAAGTACAGAATGACACCATGTGACCCACCCTAATCCTTTATAAGTACTCAATGACCCCATGTGACCCACCCTACTCCTATATAGGTACTCAATGACCCCATGTGACCCCTCCTAGTCCTATATAAGTACTCAATGACCCCATGTGACCCACCCTAGTCCTATATAAGTACTTAATGACCCCATGTGACCCACCCTAGTCCTATATAAGTACTCAATGACCCCATGTGACCCCCCCTAGTCCTATATAAGTACTCAATGACCCCATGTGACCCACCCTAGTCCTATATAAGTACTCAATGACCCCACGTGACCCCACATGTCCTATATAAGTACTCAATGACCCCATGTGACCCCCCTAGTCCTATATAAGTACTCAATGAAACCATGTGAAGCACCCTAGTCCTATATAAGTACTCAATGACCCCATGTGACCCACCCTACTCCTATATAAGTACTCAATGACCCCATGTGACCCCTCCTAGTCCTATATAAGTACTCAATGACCCCATGTGACCCCCCCTAGTCCTATATAAGTACTCAATGACCCCACGTGACCCCCCTAGTCCTATATAAGTACTCAATGACCCCAACGACCCACCCTATTCCTATATAAGTACTTAATGACCCCATGTGAGCCACCCTTGTCCTATATAAGTACTCAATGACCCCATGTGACCCCCCTAGTCCTATACAAGTACTTAATGACCCCATGTGACCCCCCCTAGTCATATATAAGTACTCAATGACCCCATGTGACCCACCCTAGTCCTATATAACTACTCAATGACACCATGTGACCCACCCTACTCCTATATAAGTACTCAATGACCCCATGTAACCCCCCTAGTCCTATATAAGTACTCAATGACCCCATGTGACCCACCCTAGTCCTATATAAGTACTTAATGACCCCATGTGACCCACCCTAGTCCTATATAAGTACTCAATGACCCCATGTGACCCCCCCTAGTCCTATATAAGTACTCAATGACCCCATGTGACCCACCCTAGTCCTATATAAGTACTCAATGACCCCACGTGACCCCACATGTCCTATATAAGTACTCAATGACCCCATGTGACCCCCCTAGTCCTATATAAGTACGCAATGAACCCATGTGAAGCACCCTAGTCCTATATAAGTACTCAATGACCCCATGTGACCCACCCTAGTCCTATATAAGTACTCAATGACCCCATTTGACCCCCCCTAGTCATATATAAGTACTCAATGACCCCATGTGACCCACCCTAGTCCTATATAAGTACAAAATGACACCATGTGAACCACCCTAATCCTATATAAGTACTCAATGACCCCATGTGACCCCCCCTAGTCATATATAAGTACTCAATGACCCCATGTGACACACCCTACTCATATATAAGTACTCAATGAACCCATGTGACCCCTCCTAGTCCTATATAAGTACTCAATGACCCCATGTGACCCACCCTAGTCCTATATAAGTACTTAATGACCCCATGTGACCCACCCTAGTCCTATATAAGTACTCAATGACCCCACGTGACCCCCCATGTCCTATATAAGTACTCAATGACCCCATGTGACCCCCCTAGTCCTATATAAGTACTCAATGACCCCATGTGAAGCACCCTACTCCTATATAAGTACTCAATGACCCCATGTGACCCACCCTAGTCCTATATAAGTACTCAATGACCCCATTTGACCCCCCCTAGTCATATATAAGTACTCAATGACCCCATGTGACCCACCCTAGTCCTATATAAGTACAAAATGACACCATGTGACCCACCCTAGTCCTATATAATTACTCAATGACCCCACGTGACCCCCCCATATCCTATATAAGTACTCAATGACCCCATGTGACCCCCCTAGTACTATATAAGTACTCAATGACCCCATGTGACCCACCCTAGTCCTATATAAGTACTCAATGACCACATGTGACCCCCCCTAGTCCTATATAAGTACTTAATGACCCCATGTGACCCACCCTAGTCCTATATAAGTACTCAATGACCCCATGTGACCCCCCCATGTCTTATATAAGTACTCAATGACCCCATGTGACGCACCCTAGTCCTATATAAGAACTCAATGACCCCATGTGACCCACCCTAGTAATATATAAGTACTCAATGACCCCATGTGACCCCCCCTAGTCCTATATAAATACTCAATGACCCCATGTGACCCCCCCTAGTAATATATAAGTACTCAATGACCCCATGTGACCCCCCCTAGTCCTATATAAGTACTCAATGACCCCATGTGACCCCCCCTAGTCATATATAAGTACTCAATGACCCCATGTGACCCACCCTAGTCCTATATAAGTACTCAATGACCACTTGTGACCCCCCCCCTAGTCCTATATAAGTACTTAATGACCCCATGTGACCCCCCATGTCCTATATAAGTACTCAATGACCCCATGTGACCCACCTAGTACTATATAAGTACTCAATGACCCCATGTGACGCACCCTAGTCCTATATAAGAACTCAATGTCCCCATGTGACCCACCCTAGTAATATATAAGTACTCAATGACCCAATGCGACACACCCTAGTCCTATGTAAGAGCTCAATGACCCCATGTGACCCACCCTAGTAATATATAAGTACTCAATGACCCCATGTGACCCACCCTAGTCCTATATAAGTACAAAATGACCCCATGTGACCCGCCCTAGTCCTATATAATTACTCATTGACCCCACGTGACCCCCACATGTCCTATATAAGTACTCAATGGCCCCATGTGACCCACCCTAGTCCTATATAAGTACAAAATGACCCCATGTGACCCACCCTAGTCCTATATAAGTACTCAATGACCACATGTGACCCCCCCTAGTCCTATATAAGTACTTAATGACCCCATGTGACCCTCCCTAGTCCTATATAAGTACTCAATGACCCCACGTGACCCCCCCATGTCATATATAAGTACTCAATGACCCCATGTAACCCCCCTAGTACTATATAAGTACTCAATGGCCCCATGTGACGCACCCTAGTCCTATATAAGAACTCAATGACCCCATGTGACCCACCCCAGTAATATATAAGTACTCAATGACCCCATGTGACCCACCCTAGTCCTATATAAGTACAAAATGACCCCATGTGACCCACCCTAGTCCTATATAAGTACTCAATGACCCCACGTGACCCCCCCATGTCCTATATAAGTACTCAATGACCCCATGTGACCCCCTAGTCCTATATAAGTACTCAATGACCCCATGTGACCCACCCTATTCCTATGTAAGTACTCAATGACCACATGTGACCCCCCCTAGTTCAATATAAGTACTTAATGACCCCATGTGACCCACTCTAGTCCTATATAAGTACTCAATGACCCCACGTGACCCCCCCCATGTCATATATAAGTACTCAATGACCCCATGTAACCCCCCTAGTACTATGTAAGTTCTCAATGACCCCATGTGACGCACCCTAGTCCTATATAAGTACTTAATGACCCCATGTGACCCACCCTCGTCCTATATAAGTACTCAATGACCCCACGTGACCACCCATGTCCTATATAAGTACTCAATGACCCCATGTGACCCCCTAGTCCTATATAAGTACTCAATGACCCCATGTGACCCACCCTATTCCTATATAAGTACTCAATGATCACATGTGACCCCCCCTAGTCCTATATAAGTACTTAATGACCCCATGTGACCCACCCTAGTCCTATATAAGTACTCAATGACCCCATGTGACCCCCCCTAGTCCTATATAAGTACTCAATGACCCCATGTGACCCACCCTAGTCCTATATAAGTACTCAATGACCCCATGTGACCCCCTAGTCCTATAAAAGTACTCAATGACCCCATGTGACCCACCCTAGTCTTATATAAGTACACAATGATCCCATGTGACCCACCCTAGTCCTATATAAGTACTCAATAACCCCATGTGACCCACCCTAGTCCTATATAAGTACTCAATGACCCCATGTGACCCCCCCTAGTCCTATATAAGTACTCAATGACCCCATGTGACCCACCCTAGTCCTATATAAGTACTCAATGACCCCACGTGACCCCACATGTCCTATATAAGTACTCAATGACCCCATGTGACCCCCCTAGTCCAATATAAGTACTCAATGAACCCATGTGAAGCACCCTAGTCCTATATAAGTACTCAATGACCCCATGTGACCCACCCTAGTCCTATATAAGTACTCAATGACCCCATTTGACCCCCCCTAGTCATATATAAGTACTCAATGACCCCATGTGACCCCCCCTAGTCCTATATAAGTACTCAATGATCCCATGTGACCCACCCTAGTCCTATATAAGTACTCAATGACCCCACGTGACCCCACATGTCCTATATAAGTACTCAATGACCCCATGTGACCCCCCTAGTCCAATATAAGTACTCAATGAACCCATGTGAAGCACCCTAGTCCTATATAAGTACTCAATGACCCCATGTGACCCCCCCTAGTCCTATATAAGTACTCAATGACCCCATGTGACCCACCCTAGTCCTATATAAGTACTCAATGACCCCACGTGACCCCACATGTCCTATATAAGTACTCAATGACCCCATGTGACCCCCCTAGTCCAATATAAGTACTCAATGAACCCATGTGAAGCACCCTAGTCCTATATAAGTACTCAATGACCCCATGTGACCCACCCTAGTCCTATATAAGTACTCAATGACCCCATTTGACCCCCCCTAGTCATATATAAGTACTCAATGACCCCATGTGACCCACCCTAGTCCTATATAAGTACAGAATGACACCATGTGACCCACCCTAATCCTTTATAAGTACTCAATGACCCCATGTGACCCACCCTACTCCTATATAGGTACTCAATGACCCCATGTGACCCCTCCTAGTCCTATATAAGTACTCAATGACCCCATGTGACCCACCCTAGTCCTATATAAGTACTTAATGACCCCATGTGACCCACCCTAGTCCTATATAAGTACTCAATGACCCCATGTGACCCCCCCTAGTCCTATATAAGTACTCAATGACCCCATGTGACACACCCTAGTCCTATATAAGTACTCAATGACCCCACGTGACCCCACATGTCCTATATAAGTACTCAATGACCCCATGTGACCCCCCTAGTCCTATATAAGTACTCAATGAACCCATGTGAAGCACCCTAGTCCTATATAAGTACTCAATGACCCCATGTGACCCACCCTACTCCTATATAAGTACTCAATGACCCCATGTGACCCCTCCTAGTCCTATATAAGTACTCAATGACCCCATGTGACCCACCCTAGTCCTATATAAGTACTTAATGACTCCATGTGACCCCCCCTAGTCCTATATAAGTACTCAATGACCCCACGTGACCCCCCTAGTCCTATATAAGTACTCAATGACCCCAACGACCCACCCTATTCCTATATAAGTACTTAATGACCCCATGTGAGCCACCCTTGTCCTATATAAGTACTCAATGACCCCATGTGACCCCCCTAGTCCTATACAAGTACTTAATGACCCCATGTGACCCCCCCTAGTCATATATAAGTACTCAATGACCCCATGTGACCCACCCTAGTCCTATATAAGTACTCAATGACCACATGTGACCCCCCCTAGTCCTATATAAGTACTTAATGACCCCATGTGACCCCCCCCATGTCCTATATAAGTACTCAATGAACCCATGTGACCCCCCTAGTACTATATAAGTACTCAATGACCCCATGTGACGCACCCTAGTCCTATATAAGAACTCAATGACCCCATGTGACCCACCCTAGTAATATATAAGTGCTTAATGACCCAATGTGACGCACCCTAGTCCTATATAAGAACTCAATGACCCCTAGTGAACCACCCTAGTAATATATAAGTACACAATGACCCATGTGACCCACCCTAGTCCTATATAAGTACAAAATGACCCCATGTGACCCACCCTAGTCCTATATAAGTACTCAATGACCCCATGTGACCCCCCCTAGTCATATATAAGTACTCAATGACCCCATGTGACCCACCCTAGTTCTATATAAGTACTCAATGACCACATGTGACCCCCCCTAGTCCTATATAAGTACTTAATGACCCCATGTGACACCCCATGTCCTATATAAGTACTCAATGACCCCATTTGACCCCCCCTAGTCATATATAAGTAATCAATGACCCCATGTGACCCACCCTAGTCCTATATAAGTACTCAATGACCCCACGTGACCCCCCCATGTCCTATATAAGTACTCAATGACCCCATGTGACCCACCCTATTCCTATATAAGTACTCAATGACCCCATGTGACCCCCCCATGTCCTATATAAGAACTCAATGACACCATGTGACCCCCCTAGTCCTATATAAGTACTCAATGACCCCATGTGACCCCCCTATTCCTATATAAGTACTCAATGACCCCATGTGACCCCCCTAATCCTATATAAGTACTCATTGACCCCATGTGACCCACCCTAATCCTATATAAGTACTCAATGACCCCATGTGACCCCCCCATGTCCTATATAAGTACTCAATGACCCCATGTGAACCCCCTAGTCCTATATAAGAACTCAATGACCACATGTGACTCCCCTAGTCCTATATAAGTACTCAATGGCCCCATGTGACCCCCCTAGTCCTATATAAGTACTCAATCACCCCATGTGACACCCCTAATCCTATATAAGTACTCAATGACCCCATGTGACCCACCCTAGTCCTATATAAGTACTCAATGACCCCATGTGACCCCCCCATGTCCTATATAAGTACTCAATGACCCCATGTGAACCCCCTAGTCCTATATAAGAACTCAATGACCACATGTGACTCCCCTAGTCCTATATAAGTACTCAATGGCCCCATGTGACCCCCCTAGTCCTATATAAGTACTCAATGACCCCATGTGACCCCCCCATGTCCTATATAAGTACTCAATGACCCCATGTGACCCCCCCCATGTCCTATATAAGTACTCAATAACCCCATGTGACCCTCCTAGTCCTATATAAGTACTCAATGACCCCATGTGACCCCCCTAGTCCTATATAAGTACTCAATGACCCCATGTGACCCCCCTAATCCTATATAAGTACTCAATGACCCCATGTGACCCACCCTAGTCCTATATAAGTACTCAATGACCCCATGTGACCCACCATTGTCCTATATAAGTACTCAATGACCCCATGTGACCCCCCCATGTCCTATAGAAGTACTCAATAAACCCATGTGACCCTCCTAGTCCTATATAAGTACTCAATGACCCCATGTGACCCCCCTATTCCTATATAAGTACTCAATGACCCCCCCATGTCCTATATAGGTACTCAATGACCCCATGTGACCCCCCTAGTCCTATATAAGTACTCAATGACCCCATGTGACCCACCCTAGTCCTATATAAGTACTAAATGCCCCCATGTGACCCACCCTAGTCCTATATAAGTACTCAATGACCCCATGTGACCCCCCCATGTCCTATATAAGTACTCAACGACCCCATGTGACCCCCCTAGTCCTATATAAGTACTCAATGACCCCATGTGACCCCCCTAGTCCTATATATGTACTCAATGACCCCATGTGACCCACCCTAGTCCTATATAAGTACTCAATGACTCCATGTGACCCCCCCATGTCCTATATAAGTACTCAATGACCCCATGTGATCCCCCTAGTCCTATATAAGTACTGAATGACCCCATGTGACCCCCCTAGTCCTATATAAGTACTCAATGACCCCATGTGACCCCCCCATGTCCTATATAAGTACTCAATGACCCCATTTGACCCCCCCCTAGTCATATATAAGTACTCAATGACCCCATGTGACCCACCCTAGTCCTATATAAGTACAAAATGACCCCATGTGACCCACCCTAGTCCTATATAAGTACTCAATGACCCCATGTGACCACCCCTAGTCATATATAAGTACTCAATGACCCCATGTGACCCACCCTACTCCTATATAAGTACTCAATGACCCCATGTGACCCACCCTACTCCTATATAAGTACTCAATGACTCCATGTGACCCCCCCTAGTCCTATATAAGTACTCAATGACCCCATGTGACCCACCCAAGTCCTATATAAGTACTCAATGACCCCATTTGACCCCCCCTAGTCATATATAAGTACTCAATGACCCCATGTGACCCACCCTAGTCCTATATAAGTACAAAATGACACCATGTGACCCACCCTAATCCTATATAAGTACTCAATGACCCCATGTGACCCCCCCTAGTCATATATAAGTACTCAATGACCCCATGTGACACACCCTACTCCTATATAAGTACTCAATGACCCCATGTGACCCCTCCTAGTCCTATATAAGTACTCAATGACCCCATGTGACCCACCCTAGTCCTATATAAGTACTTAATGACCCCATGTGACCCACCCTAGTCCTATATAAGTACTCAATGACCCCACGTGACCCCCCATGTCCTATATAAGTACTCAATGACCCCATGTGACCCCCCTAGTCCTATATAAGTACTCAATGACCCCATGTGAAGGACCCTACTCCTATATAAGTACTCAATGACCCCATGTGACCCACCCTAGTCCTATATAAGTACTCAATGACCCCATTTGACCCCCCCTAGTCATATATAAGTACTCAATGACCCCATGTGACCCACCCTAGTCCTATATAAGTACAAAATGACACCATGTGACCCACCCTAATCCTATATAAGTACTCAATGACCCCATGTGACCCCCCCTAGTCATATATAAGTACTCAATGACCCCATGTGACACACCCTACTCCTATATAAGTACTCAATGACCCCATGTGACCCCTCCTAGTCCTATATAAGTACTCAATGACCCCATGTGAAGCACCCAAGTCCTATATAAGTACTCAATGACCCCATGTGACCCACCCTAGTCCTATATAAATACTCAATGACCCCATTTGACCCCCCCTAGTCATATATAAGTACTCAATGACCCCATGTGACCCACCCTAGTCCTATATAAGTACTCAATGACCCCATGTGACCCCCCCTAGTCCTATATAAGTACTCAATGACCCCATGTGACCCACCCTAGTCCTATATAAGTACTCAATGACCACACGTGACCCCTCCATGTCCTATATAAGTACTCAATGACCCCATGTGACCCACCCTAATCCTATATAAGTACTCAATGACCCCATGTGAACCCCCCTAGTCATATATAAGTACTCAATGACCCCATGTGACCCACCCTAGTCCTATATAAGTACTCAATGGCCCCATGTGACCCACCCTAGTCCTATATAAGTACTCAATGACCCCACGTGACCCCCCCATATCCTATATAAGTACTCAATGACCCCATGTGACCCCCCTAGTACTATATAAGTACTCAATGGCCCCATGTGACGCACCCTAGTCCTATATAAGAACTCAATGACCCCATGTGACCCACCCTAGTAATATATAAGTACTCAATGACCCCATGTGACCCACCCTAGTCCTATATAAGTACAAAATGACCTCATGTGACCCACCCTAGTCCTATATAAGTACTCAATGACCCCATGTGACCCCCCCTAGTCATATATAAGTACTCAATGACCCCATGTGACCCACCCTAGTCCTATATAAGTACTCAATGACCCCATGTGAACCCCCCTAGTCATATATAAGTACTCAATGAACCCATGTGACCCACCCTAGTCCTATATAAGTACTCAATGACCCCATGTGACCCACCCTAGTCCTATATAATTACTCAATGACCCCACGTGACCCCCCCATATCCTATATAAGTACTCAATGACCCCATGTGACCCCCCTAGTACTATATAAGTACTCAATGACCCCATGTGACCCACCCTAGTCCTATATAAGTACTCAATGACCACATGTGACCCCCCCTAGTCCTATATAAGTACTTAATGACCCCATGTGACCCACCCTAGTCCTATATAAGTACTCAATGACCCCATGTGACCCCCCCATGTCCTATATAAGTACTCAATGACCCCATGTGACGCACCCTAGTCCTATATAAGAACTCAATGACCCCATGTGACCCACCCTAGTAATATATAAGTACTCAATGACCCCATGTGACCCCCCCTAGTCCTATATAAGTACTCAATGACCCCATGTGACCCCCCCCTAGTAATATATAAGTACTCAATGACCCCATGTGACCCCCCCTAGTCCTATATAAGTACTCAATGACCCCATGTGACCCCCCCTAGTCATATATAAGTACTCAATGACCCCATGTGACCCACCCTAGTCCTATATAAGTACTCAATGACCACTTGTGACCCCCCCCTAGTCCTATATAAGTACTTAATGACCCCATGTGACCCCCCATGTCCTATATAAGTACTCAATGACCCCATGTGACCCACCTAGTACTATATAAGTACTCAATGACCCCATGTGACGCACCCTAGTCCTATATAAGAACTCAATGTCCCCATGTGACCCACCCTAGTAATATATAAGTACTCAATGACCCAATGTGACACACCCTAGTCCTATGTAAGAGCTCAATGACCCCATGTGACCCACCCTAGTAATATATAAGTACTCAATGACCCCATGTGACCCACCCTAGTCCTATATAAGTACAAAATGACCCCATGTGACCCGCCCTAGTCCTATATAATTACTCATTGACCCCACGTGACCCCCACATGTCCTATATAAGTACTCAATGGCCCCATGTGACCCACCCTAGTCCTATATAAGTACAAAATGACCCCATGTGACCCACCCTAGTCCTATATAAGTACTCAATGACCACATGTGACCCCCCCTAGTCCTATATAAGTACTTAATGACCCCATGTGACCCTCCCTAGTCCTATATAAGTACTCAATGACCCCACGTGACCCCCCCATGTCATATATAAGTACTCAATGACCCCATGTAACCCCCCTAGTACTATATAAGTACTCAATGGCCCCATGTGACGCACCCTAGTCCTATATAAGAACTCAATGACCCCATGTGACCCACCCCAGTAATATATAAGTACTCAATGACCCCATGTGACCCACCCTAGTCCTATATAAGTACAAAATGACCCCATGTGACCCACCCTAGTCCTATATAAGTACTTAATGACCCCACGTGACCCCCCCATGTCCTATATAAGTACTCAATGACCCCATGTGACCCCCTAGTCCTATATAAGTACTCAATGACCCCATGTGACCCACCCTATTCCTATATAATTACTCAATGACCACATGTGACCCCCCCTAGTTCTATATAAGTACTTAATGACCCCATGTGACCCACTCTAGTCCTATATAAGTACTCAATGACCCCACGTGACCCCCCCCATGTCATATATAAGTACTCAATGACCCCATGTAACCCCCCTAGTACTATGTAAGTTCTCAATGACCCCATGTGACGCACCCTAGTCCTATATAAGTACTTAATGACCCCATGTGACCCACCCTAGTCCTATATAAGTACTCAATGACCCCACGTGACCCCCCCATGTCCTATATAAGTACTCAATGACCCCATGTGACCCCCTAGTCCTATATAAGTACTCAATGACCCCATGTGACCCACCCTATTCCTATATAAGTACTCAATGATCACATGTGACCCCCCCTAGTCCTATATAAGTACTTAATGACCCCATGTGACCCACCCTAGTCCTATATAAGTACTCAATGACCCCACGTGACCCCCCCATGTCATATATAAGTACTCAATGACCCCATGTGACCCACCCTAGTCTTATATAAGTACACAATGATCCCATGTGACCCACCCTAGTCCTATATAAGTACTCAATAACCCCATGTGACCCACCCTAGTCCTATATAAGTACTCAATGACCCCATGTGACACCCCCTAGTCCTATATAAGTACTCAATGACCCCATGTGACCCACCCTAGTCCTATATAAGTACTCAATGACCCCACGTGACCCCACATGTCCTATATAAGTACTCAATGACCCCATGTGACCCCCCTAGTCCAATATAAGTACTCAATGAACCCATGTGAAGCACCCTAGTCCTATATAAGTACTCAATGACCCCATGTGACCCACCCTAGTCCTACATAAGTACTCAATGACCCCATTTGACCCCCCCTAGTCATATATAAGTACTCAATGACCCCATGTGACCCACCCTAGTCCTATATAAGTACAGAATGACACCATGTGACACACCCTAATCCTTTATAAGTACTCAATGACCCCATGTGACCCACCCTACTCCTATATAGGTACTCAATGACCCCATGTGACCCCTCCTAGTCCTATATAAGTACTCAATGACCCCATGTGACCCACCCTAGTCCTATATAAGTACTTAATGACCCCATGTGACCCACCCTAGTCCTATATAAGTACTCAATGACCCCATGTGACCCCCCCTAGTCCTATATAAGTACTCAATGACCCCATGTGACCCACCCTAGTCCTATATAAGTACTCAATGACCCCACGTGACCCCACATGTCCTATATAAGTACTCAATGACCCCATGTGACCCCCCTAGTCCTATATAAGTACTCAATGAACCCATGTGAAGCACCCTAGTCCTATATAAGTACTCAATGACCCCATGTGACCCACCCTACTCCTATATAAGTACTCAATGACCCCATGTGACCCCTCCTAGTCCTATATAAGTACTCAATGACCCCATGTGACCCACCCTAGTCCTATATAAGTACTTAATGACCCCATGTGACCCCCCCTAGTCCTATATAAGTACTCAATGACCCCACGTGACCCCCCTAGTCCTATATAAGTACTCAATGACCCCAACGACCCACCCTATTCCTATATAAGTACTTAATGACCCCATGTGACCCACCCTTGTCCTATATAAGTACTCAATGACCCCATGTGACCCCCCTAGTCCTATACAAGTACTTAATGACCCCATGTGACCCCCCCTAGTCATATATAAGTACTCAATGACCCCATGTGACCCACCCTAGTCCTATATAAGTACTCAATGACCACATGTGACCCCCCCCTAGTCCTATATAAGTACTTAATGACCCCATGTGACCCCCCCCATGTCCTATATAAGTACTCAATGAACCCATGTGACCCCCCTAGTACTATATAAGTACTCAATGACCCCATGTGACGCACCCTAGTCCTATATAAGAACTCAATGACCCCATGTGACCCACCCTAGTAATATATAAGTGCTCAATGACCCAATGTGACGCACCCTAGTCCTATATAAGAACTCAATGACCCCTAGTGACCCACCCTAGTAATATATAAGTACACAATGACCCATGTGCCCCACCCTAGTCCTATATAAGTACAAAATGACCCCATGTGACCCACCCTAGTCCTATATAAGTACTCAATGACCCCATGTGACCCCCCCTAGTCATATATAAGTACTCAATGACCCCATGTGACCCACCCTAGTTCTATATAAGTACTCAATGACCACATGTGACCCCCCCCTAGTCCTATATAAGTACTTAATGACCCCATGTGACACCCCATGTCCTATATAAGTACTCAATGACCCCATTTGACCCCCCCTAGTCATATATAAGTAATCAATGACCCCATGTGACCCACCCTAGTCCTATATAAGTACTCAATGACCCCACGTGACCCCCCCATGTCCTATATAAGTACTCAATGACCCCATGTGACCCACCCTATTCCTATATAAGTACTCAATGACCCCATGTGACCCCCCCATGTCCTATATAAGAACTCAATGACACCATGTGACCCCCCTAGTCCTATATAAGTACTCAATGACCCCATGTGACCCCCCTATTCCTATATAAGTACTCAATGACCCCATGTGACCCCCCTAATCCTATATAAGTACTCATTGACCCCATGTGACCCACCCTAATCCTATATAAGTACTCAATCACCCCATGTGACCCACCCCATGTCCTATATAAGTACTCAATGACCCCATGTGAACCCCCTAGTCCTATATAAGAACTCAATGACCACATGTGACTCCCCTAGTCCTATATAAGTACTCAATGGCCCCATGTGACCCCCCTAGTCCTATATAAGTACTCAATGACCCCATGTGACACCCCTAATCCTATATAAGTACTCAATGACCCCATGTGACCCACCCTAGTCCTATATAAGTACTCAATGACCCCATGTGACCAACCATTGTCCTATATAAGTACTCAATGACCCCATGTGACCCCCCCATGTCCTATATAAGTACTCAATGACCCCATGTGACCCCCCCATGTCCTATATAAGTACTCAATAACCCCATGTGACCCTCCTAGTCCTATATAAGTACTCAATGACCCTATGTACCCCTAGTCCTATATAAGTACTCAATGACCCCATGTGACCCCCCTAATCCTATATAAGTACTCAATGACCCCATGTGACCCACCCTAGTCCTATATAAGTACTCAATGACCCCATGTGACCCACCATTGTCCTATATAAGTACTCAATGACCCCATGTGACCCCCCCATGTCCTATATAAGTACTCAATAACCCCATGTGACCCTCCTAGTCCTATATAAGTACTCAATGACCCCATGTGACCCCCCTATTCCTATATAAGTACTCAATGACCCCCCCATGTCCTATATAAGTACTCAATGACCCCATGTGACCCCCCTAGTCCTATATAAGTACTCAATGACCCCATGTGACCCACCCTAGTCCTATGTAAGTACTAAATGACCCCATGTGACCCACCCTAGTCCTATATAAGTACTCAATGACCCCATGTGACCCCCCCATGTCCTATATAAGTACTCAACGACCCCATGTGACCCCCCTAGTCCTATATAAGTACTCAATGACCCCATGTGACCCCCCTAGTCCTATATAATTACTCAATGACCCCATGTGACCCACCCTAGTCCTATATAAGTACTCAATGACTCCATGTGACCCCCCCATGTCCTATATAAGTACTCAATGACCCCATGTGATCCCCCTAGTCCTATATAAGTACTGAATGACCCCATGTGACCCCCCTAGTCCTATATAAGTACTCAATGACCCCATGTGACCCACCATTGTCCTATATAAGTACTCAATGACCCCATGTGACCCCCCCATGTCCTATATAAGTACTCAATAACCCCATGTGACCCTCCTAGTCCTATATAAGTACTCAATGACCCCATGTGACCCCCCTATTCCTATATAAGTACTCAATGACCCCCCCATGTCCTATATAAGTACTCAACGACCCCATGTGACCCCCCTAGTCCTATATAAGTACTCAATGACCCCATGTGACCCCCCTAGTCCTATATAATTACTCAATGACCCCATGTGATCCCCCTAGTCCTATATAAGTACTGAATGACCCCATGTGACCCCCCTAGTCCTATATAAGTACTCAATGACCCCATGTGACCCCCCCATGTCCTATATAAGTACTCAATGACCCCATTTGACCCTCCCCTAGTCATATATAAGTACTCAATGACCCCATGTGACCCCCCTAGTCCTATATAAGTACTCAATGACCCCATGTGACCCACCATTGTCCTATATAAGTACTCAATGACCCCATGTGACCCCCCCATGTCCTATATAAGTACTCAATAACCCCATGTGACCCTCCTAGTCCTATATAAGTACTCAATGACCCCATGTGACCCCCCTATTCCTATATAAGTACTCAATGACCCCCCCATGTCCTATATAAGTACTCAATGACCCCATGTGACCCACCCTAGTCCTATATAAGTACTCAATGACTCCATGTGACCCCCCCATGTCCTATATAAGTACTCAATGACCCCATGTGATCCCCCTAGTCCTATATAAGTACTGAATGACCCCATGTGACCCCCCTAGTCCTATATAAGTACTCAATGACCCCATGTGACCCCCCCATGTCCTATATAAGTACTCAATGACCCCATTTGACCCTCCCCTAGTCATATATAAGTACTCAATGACCCCATGTGACCCACCCTAGTCCTATATAAGTACAAAATGACCCCATGTGACCCACCCTAGTCCTATATAAGTACTCAATGACCCCATGTGACCCCCCCTAGTCATATATAAGTACTCAATGACCCCATGTGACCCACCCTACTCCTATATAAGTACTCAATGACCCCATGTGACCCACCCTACTCCTATATAAGTACTCAATGACCCCATGTGACCCCCCCTAGTCCTATATAAGTACTCAATGACCCCATGTGACCCACCCAAGTCCTATATAAGTACTCAATGACCCCATTTGACCCCCCCTAGTCATATATAAGTACTCAATGACCCCATGTGACCCACCCTAGTCCTATATAAGTACAAAATGACACCATGTGACCCACCCTAATCCTATATAAGTACTCAATGACCCCATGTGACCCCCCCTAGTCATATATAAGTACTCAATGACCCCATGTGACACACCCTACTCCTATATAAGTACTCAATGACCCCATGTGACCCCTCCTAGTCCTATATAAGTACTCAATGACCTCATGTGACCCACCCTAGTCCTATATAAGTACTTAATGACCCCATGTGACCCACCCTAGTCCTATATAAGTACTCAATGACCCCACGTGACCCCCCATGTCCTATATAAGTACTCAATGACCCCATGTGACCCCCCTAGTCCTATATAAGTACTCAATGACCCCATGTGAAGCACCCTACTCCTATATAAGTACTCAATGACCCCATGTGACCCACCCTAGTCCTATATAAGTACTCAATGACCTCATTTGACCCCCCCTAGTCATATATAAGTACTCAATGACCCCATGTGACCCACCCTAGTCCTATATAAGTACAAAATGACACCATGTGACCCACCCTAATCCTCTATAAGTACTCAATGACCCCATGTGACCCCCCCTAGTCATATATAAGTACTCAATGACCCCATGTGACACACCCTACTCCTATATAAGTACTCAATGACCCCATGTGACCCCTCCTAGTCCTATATAAGTACTCAATGACCCCATGTGAAGCACCCTAGTCCTATATAAGTACTCAATGACCCCATGTGACCCACCCTAGTCCTATATAAATACTCAATGACCCCATTTGACCCCCCCTAGTCATATATAAGTACTCAATGACCCCATGTGACCCACCCTAGTCCTATATAAGTACTCAATGACCCCATGTGACCCACCCTAGTCCTATATAAATACTCAATGACCCCATTTGACCCCCCCTAGTCATATATAAGTACTCAATGACCCCACGTGACCCCCCATGTCCTATATAAGTACTCAATGACCCCATGTGACCCCCCTAGTCCTATATAAGTACTCAATGACCCCATGTGACCCACCCTAGTCCTATATAAGTACTCAATGACCACACGTGACCCCTCCATGTCCTATATAAGTACTCAATGACCCCATGTGACCCACCCTAATCCTATATAAGTACTCAATGACCCCATGTGAACCCCCCTAGTCATATATAAGTACTCAATGACCCCATGTGACCCACCCTAGTCCTATATAAGTACTCAATGGCCCCATGTGATCCACCCTAGTCCTATATAAGTACTCAATGACCCCACGTGACCCCCCCATATCCTATATAAGTACTCAATGACCCCATGTGACCCCCCTAGTACTATATAAGTACTCAATGGCCCCATGTGACGCACCCTAGTCCTATATAAGAACTCAATGACCCCATGTGACCCACCCTAGTAATATATAAGTACTCAATGACCCCATGTGACCCACCCTAGTCCTATATAAGTACAAAATGACCTCATGTGACCCACCCTAGTCCTATATAAGTACTCAATGACCCCATGTGACCCCCCCTAGTCATATATAAGTACTCAATGACCCCATGTGACCCACCCTAGTCCTATATAAGTACTCAATGACCCCATGTGACCCACCCTAGTCCTATATAAATACTCAATGACCCCATTTGACCCCCCCTAGTCATATATAAGTACTCAATGACCCCACGTGACCCCCCATGTCCTATATAAGTACTCAATGACCCCATGTGACCCCCCTAGTCCTATATAAGTACTCAATGACCCCATGTGACCCACCCTAGTCCTATATAAGTACTCAATGACCACACGTGACCCCTCCATGTCCTATATAAGTACTCAATGACCCCATGTGACCCACCCTAATCCTATATAAGTACTCAATGACCCCATGTGAACCCCCCTAGTCATATATAAGTACTCAATGACCCCATGTGACCCACCCTAGTCCTATATAAGTACTCAATGGCCCCATGTGATCCACCCTAGTCCTATATAAGTACTCAATGACCCCACGTGACCCCCCCATATCCTATATAAGTACTCAATGACCCCATGTGACCCCCCTAGTACTATATAAGTACTCAATGGCCCCATGTGACGCACCCTAGTCCTATATAAGAACTCAATGACCCCATGTGACCCACCCTAGTAATATATAAGTACTCAATGACCCCATGTGACCCACCCTAGTCCTATATAAGTACAAAATGACCTCATGTGACCCACCCTAGTCCTATATAAGTACTCAATGACCCCATGTGACCCCCCCTAGTCATATATAAGTACTCAATGACCCCATGTGACCCACCCTAGTCCTATATAAGTACTCAATGACCCCATGTGAACCCCCCTAGTCATATATAAGTACTCAATGACCCCATGTGACCCACCCTAGTCCTATATAAGTACTCAATGACCCCATGTGACCCACCCTAGTCCTATATAATTACTCAATGACACCACGTGACCCCCCCATATCCTATATAAGTACTCAATGACCCCATGTGACCCCCCTAGTACTATATAAGTACTCAATGACCCCATGTGACCCACCCTAGTCCTATATAAGTACTCAATGACCACATGTGACCCCCCCTAGTCCTATATAAGTACTTAATGACCCCATGTGACCCACCCTAGTCCTATATAAGTACTCAATGACCCCATGTGACCCCCCCATGTCCTATATAAGTACTCAATGACCCCATGTGACGCACCCTAGTCCTATATAAGAACTCAATGACCCCATGTGACCCACCCTAGTAATATATAAGTACTCAATGACCCCATGTGACCCCCCCTAGTCCTATATAAGTACTCAATGACCCCATGTGACCCCCCCTAGTAATATATAAGTACTCAATGACCCCATGTGACCCCCCCTAGTCCTATATAAGTACTCAATGACCCCATGTGACCCCCCCATGTCCTATATAAGTACTCAATGACCCCATGTGACCCCCCCATGTCCTATATAAGTACTCAATAACCCCATGTGACCCTCCTAGTCCTATATAAGTACTCAATGACCCTATGTACCCCTAGTCCTATATAAGTACTCAATGACCCCATGTGACCCCCCTAATCCTATATAAGTACTCAATGACCCCATGTGACCCACCCTAGTCCTATATAAGTACTCAATGACCCCATGTGACCCACCATTGTCCTATATAAGTACTCAATGACCCCATGTGACCCCCCCATGTCCTATATAAGTACTCAATAACCCCATGTGACCCTCCTAGTCCTATATAAGTACTCAATGACCCCATGTGACCCCCCTATTCCTATATAAGTACTCAATGACCCCCCCATGTCCTATATAAGTACTCAATGACCCCATGTGACCCCCCTAGTCCTATATAAGTACTCAATGACCCCATGTGACCCACCCTAGTCCTATATAAGTACTAAATGACCCCATGTGACCCACCCTAGTCCTATATAAGTACTCAATGACCCCATGTGACCACCCCATGTCCTATATAAGTACTCAACGACCCATGTAACCCCCCTAGTCCTATATAAGTACTCAATGACCCCATGTGACCCCCCTAGTCCTATATAAGTACTCAATGACCCCATGTGACCCACCCTAGTCCTATATAAGTACTCAATGACTCCATGTGACCCCCCCATGTCCTATATAAGTACTCAATGACCCCATGTGATCCCCCTAGTCCTATATAAGTACTGAATGACACCATGTGACCCCCCTAGTCCTATATAAGTACTCAATGACCCCATGTGACCCACCATTGTCCTATATAAGTACTCAATGACCCCATGTGACCACCCCATGTCCTATATAAGTACTCAATAACCCCATGTGACCCTCCTAGTCCTATATAAGTACTCAATGACACCATGTGACCCCCCTATTCCTATATAAGTACTCAATGACCCCCCCATGTCCTATATAAGTACTCAATGACCCCATGTGACCCCCCTAGTCCTATATAAGTACTCAATGACCCCATGTGACCCACCCTAGTCCTATATAAGTACTAAATGACCCCATGTGACCCACCCTAGTCCTATATAAGTACTCAATGACCCCATGTGACCCCCCCCATGTCCTATATAAGTACTCAACGACCCCATGTGACCCCCCTAGTCCTATATAAGTACTCAATGACCCCATGTGACCCCCCTAGTCCTATATAAGTACTCAATGACCCCATGTGACCCACCCTAGTCCTATATAAGTACTCAATGACTCCATGTGACCCCCCCATGTCCTATATAAGTACTCAATGACCCCATGTGATCCCCCTAGTCCTATATAAGTACTGAATGACCCCATGTGACCCCCCTAGTCCTATATAAGTACTCAATGACCCCATGTGACCCCCCCATGTCCTATATAAGTACTCAATGACCCCATTTGACCCTCCCCTAGTCATATATAAGTACTCAATGACCCCATGTGACCCACCCTAGTCCTATATAAGTACAAAATGACCCCATGTGACCCACCCTAGTCCTATATAAGTACTCAATGACCCCATGTGACCCCCCCTAGTCATATATAAGTACTCAATGACCCCATGTGACCCACCCTACTCCTATATAAGTACTCAATGACCCCATGTGACCCACCCTACTCCTATATAAGTACTCAATGACCCCATGTGACCCCCCCTAGTCCTATATAAGTACTCAATGACCCCATGTGACCCACCCAAGTCCTATATAAGTACTCAATGACCCCATTTGACCCCCCCTAGTCATATATAAGTACTCAATGACCCCATGTGACCCACCCTAGTCCTATATAAGTACAAAATGACACCATGTGACCCACCCTAATCCTATATAAGTACTCAATGACCCCATGTGACCCCCCCTAGTCATATATAAGTACTCAATGACCCCATGTGACACACCCTACTCCTATATAAGTACTCAATGACCCCATGTGACCCCTCCTAGTCCTATATAAGTACTCAATGACCTCATGTGACCCACCCTAGTCCTATATAAGTACTTAATGACCCCATGTGACCCACCCTAGTCCTATATAAGTACTCAATGACCCCACGTGACCCCCCATGTCCTATATAAGTACTCAATGACCCCATGTGACCCCCCTAGTCCTATATAAGTACTCAATGACCCCATGTGAAGCACCCTACTCCTATATAAGTACTCAATGACCCCATGTGACCCACCCTAGTCCTATATAAGTACTCAATGACCTCATTTGACTCCCCCTAGTCATATATAAGTACTCAATGACCCCATGTGACCCACCCTAGTCCTATATAAGTACAAAATGACACCATGTGACCCACCCTAATCCTATATAAGTACTCAATGACCCCATGTGACCCCCCCTAGTCATATATAAGTACTCAATGACCCCATGTGACACACCCTACTCCTATATAAGTACTCAATGACCCTATGTGACCCCTCCTAGTCCTATATAAGTACTCAATGACCCCATGTGAAGCACCCTAGTCCTATATAAGTACTCAATGACCCCATGTGACCCACCCTAGTCCTATATAAATACTCAATGACCCCATTTGACCCCCCCTAGTCATATATAAGTACTCAATGACCCCATGTGACCCACCCTAGTCCTATATAAGTACTCAATGACCCCATGTGACCCCCCCTAGTCCTATATAAGTACTCAATGACCCCATGTGACCCACCCTAGTCCTATATAAGTACTCAATGACCACACGTGACCCCTCCATGTCCTATATAAGTACTCAATGACCCCATGTGACCCACCCTAATCCTATATAAGTACTCAATGACCCCATGTGAACCCCCCTAGTCATATATAAGTACTCAATGACCCCATGTGACCCACCCTAGTCCTATATAAGTACTCAATGGCCCCATGTGATCCACCCTAGTCCTATATAAGTACTCAATGACCCCACGTGACCCCCCCCATATCCTATATAAGTACTCAATGACCCCATGTGACCCCCCTAGTACTATATAAGTACTCAATGGCCCCATGTGACGCACCCTAGTCCTATATAAGAACTCAATGACCCCATGTGACCCACCCTAGTAATATATAAGTACTCAATGACCCCATGTGACCCACCCTAGTCCTATATAAGTACAAAATGACCTCATGTGACCCACCCTAGTCCTATATAAGTACTCAATGACCCCATGTGACCCCCCCTAGTCATATATAAGTACTCAATGACCCCATGTGACCCACCCTAGTCCTATATAAGTACTCAATGACCCCATGTGAACCCCCCTGGTCATATATAAGTACTCAATGACCCCATGTGACCCACCCTAGTCCTATATAAGTAATCAATGACCCCATGTGACCCACCCTAGTCCTATATAATTACTCAATGACCCCACGTGACCCCCCCATATCCTATATAAGTACTCAATGACCCCATGTGACCCCCCTAGTACTATATAAGTACTCAATGACCCCATGTGACCCACCCTAGTCCTATATAAGTACTCAATGACCACATGTGACCCCCCCTAGTCCTATATAAGTACTTAATGACCCCATGTGACCCACCCTAGTCCTATATAAGTACTCAATGACCCCATGTGACCCCCCCATGTCCTATATAAGTACTCAATGACCCCATGTGACGCACCCTAGTCCTATATAAGAACTCAATGACCCCATGTGACCCACCCTAGTAATATATAAGTACTCAATGACCCCATGTGACCCCCCCTAGTCCTATATAAGTACTCAATGACCCCATGTGACCCCCCCTAGTAATATATAAGTACTCAATGACCCCATGTGACCCCCCCTAGTCCTATATAAGTACTCAATGACCCCATGTGACCCCCCCTAGTCATATATAAGTACTCAATGACCCCATGTGACCCACCCTAGTCCTATATAAGTACTCAATGACCACTTGTGACCCCCCCCTAGTCCTATATAAGTACTTAATGACCCCATGTGACCCCCCATGTCCTATATAAGTACTCAATGACCCCATGTGACCCACCTAGTACTATATAAGTACTCAATGACCCCATGTGACGCACCCTAGTCCTATATAAGAACTCAATGTCCCCATGTGACCCACCCTAGTAATATATAAGTACTCAATGACCCAATGTGACACACCCTAGTCCTATGTAAGAGCTCAATGACCCCATGTGACCCACCCTAGTAATATATAAGTACTCAATGACCCCATGTGACCCACCCTAGTCCTATATAAGTACAAAATGACCCCATGTGACCCGCCCTAGTCCTATATAATTACTCATTGACCCCACGTGACCCCCACATGTCCTATATAAGTACTCAATGGCCCCATGTGACCCACCCTAGTCCTATATAAGTACAAAATGACCCCATGTGACCCACCCTAGTCCTATATAAGTACTCAATGACCACATGTGACCCCCCCTAGTCCTATATAAGTACTTAATGACCCAATGTGACCCTCCCTAGTCCTATATAAGTACTCAATGACCCCACGTGACCCCCCCATGTCATATATAAGTACTCAATGACCCCATGTAACCCCCCTAGTACTATATAAGTACTCAATGGCCCCATGTGACGCACCCTAGTCCTATATAAGAACTCAATGACCCCATGTGACCCACCCCAGTAATATATAAGTACTCAATGACCCCATGTGACCCACCCTAGTCCTATATAAGTACAAAATGACCCCATGTGACCCACCCTAGTCCTATATAAGTACTTAATGACCCCACGTGACCCCCCCATGTCCTATATAAGTACTCAATGACCCCATGTGACCCCCTAGTCCTATATAAGTATTCAATGACCCCATGTGACCCACCCTATTCCTATATAAGTACTCAATGACCACATGTGACCCCCCCTAGTTCTATATAAGTACTTAATGACCCCATGTGACCCACTCTAGTCCTATATAAGTACTCAATGACCCCACGTGACCCCCCCCATGTCATATATAAGTACTCAATGACCCCATGTAACCCCCCTAGTACTATGTAAGTTCTCAATGACCCCATGTGACCCCCCTAGTCCTATATAAGTACTCAATGACCCCATGTGAAGCACCCTACTCCTATATAAGTACTCAATGACCCCAAGTGACCCACCCTAGTCCTATATAAGTACTCAATGACCCCATTTGACCCCCCCTAGTCATATATAAGTACTCAATGACCCCATGTGACCCACCCTAGTCCTATATAAGTACAAAATGACACCATGTGACCCACCCTAATCCTATATAAGTACTCAATGACCCCATGTGACCCCCCCTAGTCATATATAAGTACTCAATGACCCCATGTGACACACCCTACTCCTATATAAGTACTCAATGACCCCATGTGACCCCTCCTAGTCCTATATAAGTACTCAATGACCCCATGTGAAGCACCCTAGTCCTATATAAGTACTCAATGACCCCATGTGACCCACCCTAGTCCTATATAAATACTCAATGACCCCATTTGACCCCCCCTAGTCATATATAAGTACTCAATGACCCCATGTGACCCACCCTAGTCCTATATAAGTACTCAATGACCCCATGTGACCCCCCCTAGTCCTATATAAGTACTCAATGACCCCATGTGACCCACCCTAGTCCTATATAAGTACTCAATGACCACACGTGACCCCTCCATGTCCTATATAAGTACTCAATGACCCCATGTGACCCACCCTAATCCTATATAAGTACTCAATGACCCCATGTGAACCCCCCTAGTCATATATAAGTACTCAATGACCCCATGTGACCCACCCTAGTCCTATATAAGTACTCAATGGCCCCATGTGATCCACCCTAGTCCTATATAAGTACTCAATGACCCCACGTGACCCCCCCATATCCTATATAAGTACTCAATGACCCCATGTGACCCCCCTAGTACTATATAAGTACTCAATGGCCCCATTTGACGCACCCTAGTCCTATATAAGAACTCAATGAACCCATGTGACCCACCCTAGTAATATATAAGTACTCAATGACCCCATGTGACCCACCCTAGTCCTATATAAGTACAAAATGACCTCATGTGACCCACCCTAGTCCTATATAAGTACTCAATGACCCCATGTGACCCACCCTAGTCCTATATAATTACTCAATGACCCCACGTGACCCCCCCATATCCTATATAAGTACTCAATGACCCCATGTGACCCCCCTAGTACTATATAAGTACTCAATGACCCCATGTGACCCACCCTAGTCCTATATAAGTACTCAATGACCACATGTGACCCCCCCTAGTCCTATATAAGTACTTAATGACCCCATGTGACCCACCCTAGTCCTATATAAGTACTCAATGACCCCATGTGACCCCCCCATGTCCTATATAAGTACTCAATGACCCCATGTGACGCACCCTAGTCCTATATAAGAACTCAATGACCCCATGTGACCCACCCTAGTAATATATAAGTACTCAATGACCCCATGTGACCCCCCCTAGTCCTATATAAGTACTCAATGACCCCATGTGACCCCCCCTAGTAATATATAAGTACTCAATGACCCCATGTGACCCCCCCTAGTCCTATATAAGTACTCAATGACCCCATGTGACCCCCCCTAGTCATATATAAGTACTCAATGACCCCATGTGACCCACCCTAGTCCTATATAAGTACTCAATGACCACTTGTGACCCCCCCCTAGTCCTATATAAGTACTTAATGACCCCATGTGACACCCCATGTCCTATATAAGTACTCAATGACCCCATGTGACCCACCTAGTACTATATAAGTACTCAATGACCCCATGTGACGCACCCTAGTCCTATATAAGTACTCAATGACCCCACGTGACCCCCCCCATATCCTATATAAGTACTCAATGACCCCATGTGACCCCCCTAGTACTATATAAGTACTCAATGGCCCCATGTGACGCACCCTAGTCCTATATAAGAACTCAATGACCCCATGTGACCCACCCTAGTAATATATAAGTACTCAATGACCCCATGTGACCCACCCTAGTCCTATATAAGTACAAAATGACCTCATGTGACCCACCCTAGTCCTATATAAGTACTCAATGACCCCATGTGACCCCCCCTAGTCATATATAAGTACTCAATGACCCCATGTGACCCACCCTAGTCCTATATAAGTACTCAATGACCCCATGTGAACCCCCCTAGTCATATATAATTACTCAATGACCCCATGTGACCCACCCTAGTCCTATATAAGTATTCAATGACCCCATGTGACCCACCCTAGTCCTATATAATTACTCAATGACCCCACGTGACCCCCCCATATCCTATATAAGTACTCAATGACCCCATGTGACCCCCCTAGTACTATATAAGTACTCAATGGCCCCATGTGACGCACCCTAGTCCTATATAAGAACTCAATGACCCCATGTGACCCACCCTAGTAATATATAAGTACTCAATGACCCCATGTGACCCACCCTAGTCCTATATAAGTACAAAATGACCTCATGTGACCCACCCTAGTCCTATATAAGTACTCAATGACCCCATGTGACCCCCCCTAGTCATATATAAGTACTCAATGACCCCATGTGACCCACCCTAGTCCTATATAAGTACTCAATGACCCCATGTGAACCCCCCTAGTCATATATAAGTACTCAATGACCCCATGTGACCCACCCTAGTCCTATATAAGTACTCAATGACCCCATGTGACCCACCCTAGTCCTATATAATTACTCAATGACCACACGTGACCCCCCCATATCCTATATAAGTACTCAATGACCCCATGTGACCCCCCTAGTACTATATAAGTACTCAATGACCACATGTGACACCCCTAGTCATATATAAGTACTCAATGACCCCATGTGACCCACCCTAGTCCTATATAAGTACTCAATGACCCCATGTGAACCCCCCTAGTCATATATAAGTACTCAATGACCCCATGTGACCCCCCTAGTACTATATAAGTACTCAATGGCCCCATTTGACGCACCCTAGTCCTATATAAGAACTCAATGAACCCATGTGACCCACCCTAGTAATATATAAGTACTCAATGACCCCATGTGACCCACCCTAGTCCTATATAAGTACAAAATGACCTCATGTGACCCACCCTAGTCCTATATAAGTACTCAATGACCCCATGTGACCCACCCTAGTCCTATATAATTACTCAATGACCCCACGTGACCCCCCCATATCCTATATAAGTACTCAATGACCCCATGTGACCCCCCTAGTACTATATAAGTACTCAATGACCCCATGTGACCCACCCTAGTCCTATATAAGTACTCAATGACCACATGTGACCCCCCCTAGTCCTATATAAGTACTTAATGACCCCATGTGACCCACCCTAGTCCTATATAAGTACTCAATGACCCCATGTGACCCCCCCATGTCCTATATAAGTACTCAATGACCCCATGTGACGCACCCTAGTCCTATATAAGAACTCAATGACCCCATGTGACCCACCCTAGTAATATATAAGTACTCAATGACCCCATGTGACCCCCCCTAGTCCTATATAAGTACTCAATGACCCCATGTGACCCCCCCTAGTAATATATAAGTACTCAATGACCCCATGTGACCCCCCCTAGTCCTATATAAGTACTCAATGACCCCATGTGACCCCCCCTAGTCATATATAAGTACTCAATGACCCCATGTGACCCACCCTAGTCCTATATAAGTACTCAATGACCACTTGTGACCCCCCCCTAGTCCTATATAAGTACTTAATGACCCCATGTGACACCCCATGTCCTATATAAGTACTCAATGACCCCATGTGACCCACCTAGTACTATATAAGTACTCAATGACCCCATGTGACGCACCCTAGTCCTATATAAGTACTCAATGACCCCACGTGACCCCCCCCATATCCTATATAAGTACTCAATGACCCCATGTGACCCCCCTAGTACTATATAAGTACTCAATGGCCCCATGTGACGCACCCTAGTCCTATATAAGAACTCAATGACCCCATGTGACCCACCCTAGTAATATATAAGTACTCAATGACCCCATGTGACCCACCCTAGTCCTATATAAGTACAAAATGACCTCATGTGACCCACCCTAGTCCTATATAAGTACTCAATGACCCCATGTGACCCCCCCTAGTCATATATAAGTACTCAATGACCCCATGTGACCCACCCTAGTCCTATATAAGTACTCAATGACCCCATGTGAACCCCCCTAGTCATATATAATTACTCAATGACCCCATGTGACCCACCCTAGTCCTATATAAGTATTCAATGACCCCATGTGACCCACCCTAGTCCTATATAATTACTCAATGACCCCACGTGACCCCCCCATATCCTATATAAGTACTCAATGACCCCATGTGACCCCCCTAGTACTATATAAGTACTCAATGGCCCCATGTGACGCACCCTAGTCCTATATAAGAACTCAATGACCCCATGTGACCCACCCTAGTAATATATAAGTACTCAATGACCCCATGTGACCCACCCTAGTCCTATATAAGTACAAAATGACCTCATGTGACCCACCCTAGTCCTATATAAGTACTCAATGACCCCATGTGACCCCCCCTAGTCATATATAAGTACTCAATGACCCCATGTGACCCACCCTAGTCCTATATAAGTACTCAATGACCCCATGTGAACCCCCCTAGTCATATATAAGTACTCAATGACCCCATGTGACCCACCCTAGTCCTATATAAGTACTCAATGACCCCATGTGACCCACCCTAGTCCTATATAATTACTCAATGACCCCACGTGACCCCCCCATATCCTATATAAGTACTCAATGACCCCATGTGACCCCCCTAGTACTATATAAGTACTCAATGACCACATGTGACACCCCTAGTCATATACAAGTACTCAATGACCCCATGTGACCCACCCTAGTCCTATATAAGTACTCAATGACCCCATGTGAACCCCCCTAGTCATATATAAGTACTCAATGACCCCATGTGACCCACCCTAGTCCTATATAAGTACTCAATGACCCCATGTGACCCACCCTAGTCCTATATAATTACTCAATGACCCCACGTGACCCCCCCATATCCTATATAAGTACTCAATGACCCCATGTGACCCACCCTAGTCCTATATAAGTACTCAATGACCACATGTGACCCCCCCTAGTCCTATATAAGTACTTAATGACCCCATGTGACCCACCCTAGTCCTATATAAGTACTCAATGACCCCATGTGACCCCCCCATGTCCTATATAAGTACTCAATGACCCCATGTGACGCACCCTAGTCCTATATAAGAACTCAATGACCCCATGTGACCCACCCTAGTAATATATAAGTACTCAATGACCCCATGTGACCCCCCCTAGTCCTATATAAGTACTCAATGACCCCATGTGACCCCCCCTAGTAATATATAAGTACTCAATGACCCCATGTGACCCCCCCTAGTCCTATATAAGTACTCAATGACCCCATGTGACCCCCCCTAGTCATATATAAGTACTCAATGACCCCATGTGACCCACCCTAGTCCTATATAAGTACTCAATGACCACTTGTGACCCCCCCCTAGTCCTATATAAGTACTTAATGACCCCATGTGACCCCCCATGTCCTATATAAGTACTCAATGACCCCATGTGACCCACCTAGTACTATATAAGTACTCAATGACCCCATGTGACGCACCCTAGTCCTATATAAGAACTCAATGTCCCCATGTGACCCACCCTAGTAATATATAAGTACTCAATGACCCAATGTGACACACCCTAGTCCTATGTAAGAGCTCAATGACCCCATGTGACCCACCCTAGTAATATATAAGTACTCAATGTCCCCATGTGACCCACCCTAGTCCTATATAAGTACAAAATGACCCCATGTGACCCGCCCTAGTCCTATATAATTACTCATTGACCCCACGTGACCCCCACATGTCCTATATAAGTACTCAATGGCCCCATGTGACCCACCCTAGTTCTATATAAGTACAAAATGACCCCATGTGACCCACCCTAGTCCTATATAAGTACTCAATGACCACATGTGACCCCCCCTAGTCCTATATAAGTATTTAATGACCCAATGTGACCCTCCCTAGTCCTATATAAGTACTCAATGACCCTACGTGACCCCCCCATGTCATATATAAGTACTCAATGACCCCATGTAACCCCCCTAGTACTATATAAGTACTCAGTGGCCCCATGTGACGCACCCTAGTCCTATATAAGAACTCAATGACCCCATGTGACCCACCCCAGTAATATATAAGTACTCAATGACCCCATGTGACCCACCCTAGTCCTATATAAGTACAAAATGACCCCATGTGACCCACCCTAGTCCTATATAAGTACTTAATGACCCCACGTGACCCCCCCATGTCCTATATAAGTACTCAATGACCCCATGTGACCCCCTAGTCCTATATAAGTATTCAATGACCCCATGTGACCCACCCTATTCCTATATAAGTACTCAATGACCACATGTGACCCCCCCTAGTTCTATATAAGTACTTAATGACCCCATGTGACCCACTCTAGTCCTATATAAGTACTCAATGACCCCACGTGACCCCCCCCCATGTCATATATAGGTACTCAATGACCCCATGTAACCCCCCTAGTACTATGTAAGTTCTCAATGACCCCATGTGACCCCCCTAGTCCTATATAAGTACTCAATGACCCCATGTGAAGCACCCTACTCCTATATAAGTACTCAATGACCCCATGTGACCCACCCTAGTCCTATATAAGTACTCAATGACCCCATTTGACCCCCCCTAGTCATATATAAGTACTCAATGACCCCATGTGACCCACCCTAGTCCTATATAAGTACAAAATGACACCATGTGACCCACCCTAATCCTATATAAGTACTCAATGACCCCATGTGACCCCCCCTAGTCATATATAAGTACTCAATGACCCCTTGTGACACACCCTACTCCTATATAAGTACTCAATGACCCCATGTGACCCCTCCTAGTCCTATATAAGTACTCAATGACCCCATGTGAAGCACCCTAGTCCTATATAAGTACTCAATGACCCCATGTGACCCACCCTAGTCCTATATAAATACTCAATGACCCCATTTGACCCCCCCTAGTCATATATAAGTACTCAATGACCCCATGTGACCCACCCTAGTCCTATATAAGTACTCAATGACCCCATGTGACCCCCCCTAGTCCTATATAAGTACTCAATGACCCCATGTGACCCACCCTAGTCCTATATAAGTACTCAATGACCACACGTGACCCCTCCATGTCCTATATAAGTACTCAATGACCCCATGTGACCCACCCTAATCCTATATAAGTACTCAATGACCCCATGTGAACCCCCCTAGTCATATATAAGTACTCAATGACCCCATGTGACCCACCCTAGTCCTATATAAGTACTCAATGGCCCCATGTGATCCACCCTAGTCCTATATAAGTACTCAATGACCCCACGTGACCCCCCCATATCCTATAAAAGTACTCAATGACCCCATGTGACCCCCCTAGTACTATATAAGTACTCAATGGCCCCATTTGACGCACCCTAGTCCTATATAAGAACTCAATGACCCCATGTGACCCACCCTAGTAATATATAAGTACTCAATGACCCCATGTGACCCACCCTAGTCCTATATAAGTACAAAATGACCTCATGTGACCAACCCTAGTCCTATATAAGTACTCAATGACCCCATGTGACCCACCCTAGTCCTATATAATTACTCAATGACCCCACGTGACCCCCCCATATCCTATATAAGTACTCAATGACCCCATGTGACCCCCCTAGTACTATATAAGTACTCAATGACCCCATGTGACCCACCCTAGTCCTATATAAGTACTCAATGACCACATGTGACCCCCCCTAGTCCTATATAAGTACTTAATGACCCCATGTGACCCACCCTAGTCCTATATAAGTAATCAATGACCCCATGTGACCCCCCCATGTCCTATATAAGTACTCAATGACCCCATGTGACGCACCCTAGTCCTATATAAGAACTCAATGACCCCATGTGACCCACCCTAGTAATATATAAGTACTCAATGACCCCATGTGACCCCCCCTAGTCCTATATAAGTACTCAATGACCCCATGTGACCCCCCCTAGTAATATATAAGTACTCAATGACCCCATGTGACCCCCCCTAGTCCTATATAAGTACTCAATGACCCCATGTGACCCCCGCTAGTCATATATAAGTACTCAATGACCCCATGTGACCCACCCTAGTCCTATATAAGTACTCAATGACCACTTGTGACCCCCCCCTAGTCCTATATAAGTACTTAATGACCCCATGTGACCCCCCATGTCCTATATAAGTACTCAATGACCCCATGTGACCCACCTAGTACTATATAAGTACTCAATGACCCCATGTGACGCACCCTAGTCCTATATAAGAACTCAATGTCCCCATGTGACCCACCCTAGTAATATATAAGTACTCAATGACCCAATGTGACACACCCTAGTCCTATGTAAGAGCTCAATGACCCCATGTGACCCACCCTAGTAATATATAAGTACTCAATGACCCCATGTGACCCACCCTAGTCCTATATAAGTACAAAATGACCCCATGTGACCCGCCCTAGTCCTATATAATTACTCATTGACCCCACGTGACCCCCCATGTCCTATATAAGTACTCAATGACCCCATGTGACCCACCTAGTACTATATAAGTACTCAATGACCCCATGTGACGCACCCTAGTCCTATATAAAAACTCAATGTCCCCATGTGACCCACCCTAGTAATATATAAGTACTCAATGACCCAATGTGACACACCCTAGTCCTATGTAAGAGCTCAATGACCCCATGTGACCCACCCTAGTAATATATAAGTACTCAATGACCCCATGTGACCCACCCTAGTCCTATATAAGTACAAAATGTCCCCATGTGACCCACCCTAGTAATATATAAGTACTCAATGACCCAATGTGACACACCCTAGTCCTATGTAAGAGCTCAATGACCCCATGTGACCCTCCCTAGTCCTATATAAGTACTCAATGACCCCACGTGACCCCCCCATGTCATATATAAGTACTCAATGACCCCATGTAACCCCCCTAGTACTATATAAGTACTCAATGGCCCCATGTGACGCACCCTAGTCCTATATAAGAACTCAATGACCACATGTGACCCACCCCAGTAATATATAAGTACTCAATGACCCCATGTGACCCCCTAGTCCTATATAAGTACTCAATGACCCCATGTGACCCACCCTATTCCTATATATGTACTCAATGACCACATGTGACCCCCCCTAGTTCTATATAAGTACTTAATGACCCCATGTGACCCACTCTAGTCCTATATAAGTACTCAATGACCCCACGTGACCCCCCCCATGTCATATATAAGTACTCAATGACCCCATGTAACCCCCCTAGTACTATGTAAGTTCTCAATGACCCCATGTGACGCACCCTAGTCCTATATAAGTACTTAATGACCCCATGTGACCCACCCTAGTCCTATATAAGTACTCAATGACCCCACGTGACCCCCCCCATGTCCTATATAAGTACTCAATGACCCCATGTGACCCCCTAGTCCTATATAAGTACTCAATGACCCCATGTGACCCACCCTATTCCTATATAAGTACTCAATGATCACATGTGACCCCCCCTAGTCCTATATAAGTACTTAATGACCCCATGTGACCCACCCTAGTCCTATATAAGTACTCAATGACCCCACGTGACCCCCCCATGTCATATATAAGTACTCAATGACCCCATGTGACCCACCCTAGTCTTATATAAGTACACAATGATCCCATGTGACCCACCCTAGTCCTATATAAGTACTCAATAACCCCATGTGACCCACCCTAGTCCTATATAAGTACTCAATGACCCCATGTGACACCCCCTAGTCCTATATAAGTACTCAATGACCCCATGTGACCCACCCTAGTCCTATATAAGTACTCAATGAATCCACGTGACCCCACATGTCCTATATAAGTACTCAATGACCCCATGTGACCCCCCTAGTCCAATATAAGTACTCAATGAACCCATGTGAAGCACCCTAGTCCTATATAAGTACTCAATGACCCCATGTGACCCACCCTAGTCCTATATAAGTACTCAATGACCCCACTTGACCCTCCCTAATCCTTTATAAGTACTCAATGACCCCATGTGACCCACCCTACTCCTATATAGGTACTCAATGACCCCATGTGACCCCTCCTAGTCCTATATAAGTACTCAATGACCCCATGTGACCCACCCTAGTCCTATATAAGTACTTAATGACCCCATGTGACCACTCCTAGTCCTATATAAGTACTCAATGACCCCATGTGACCCCCCCTAGTCCTATATAAGTACTCAATGACCCCATGTGACCCACCCTAGTCCTATATAAGTACTCAATGACCCCACGTGACCCCACATGTCCTATATAAGTACTCAATGACCCCATGTGACCCCCCTAGTCCTATATAAGTACTCAATGAACCCATGTGAAGCACCCTAGTCCTATATAAGTACTCAATGACCCCATGTGACCCACCCTACTCCTATATAAGTACTCAATGACCCCATGTGACCCCTCCTAGTCCTATATAAGTACTCAATGACCCCATGTGATCCACCCTAGTCCTATATAAGTACTTAATGACCCCATGTGACCCCCCCTAGTCCTATATAAGTACTCAATGACCCCACGTGACCCCCCTAGTCCTATATAAGTACTCAATGACCCCAACGACACACCCTATTCCTATATAAGTACTTAATGACCCCATGTGACCCACCCTTGTCCTATATAAGTACTCAATGACCCCATGTGACCCCCCTAGTCCTATACAAGTACTTAATGACCCCATGTGACCCCCCCTAGTCATATATAAGTACTCAATGACCCCATGTGACCCACCCTAGTCCTATATAAGTACTCAATGACCACATGTGACCCCCCCCTAGTCCTATATAAGTACTTAATGACCCCATGTGACCCCCCCCATGTCCTATATAAGTACTCAATGAACCCATGTGACCCCCCTAGTACTATATAAGTACTCAATGACCCCATGTGACGCACCCTAGTCCTATATAAGAACTCAATGACCCCATGTGACCCACCCTAGTAATATATAAGTGCTCAATGACCCAATGTGACGCACCCTAGTCCTATATAAGAACTCAATGACCCCTAGTGACCCACCCTAGTAATATATAAGTACACAATGACCCATGTGACCCACTCTAGTCCTATATAAGTACAAAATGACCCCATGTGACCCACCCTAGTCATATATAAGTACTCAATGACCCCATGTGACCCACCCTAGTTCTATATAAGTACTCAATGACCACATGTGACCCCCCCCCTAGTCCTATATAAGTACTAAATGACCCCATGTGACACCCCATGTCCTATATAAGTACTCAATGACCCCATGTGACCCCCCCATGTCCTATATAAGTACTCAATAACCCCATGTGACCCTCCTAGTCCTATATAAGTACTCAATGACCCCATGTGACCCCCCTATTCCTATATAAGTACTCAATGACCCCCCCATGTCCTATATAAGTACTCAATGACCCCATGTGACCCCTCTAGTCCTATATAAGTACTCAATGACCCCATGTGACCCACCCTAGTCCTATATAAGTACTAAATGACCCCATGTGACCCACCCTAGTCCTATATAAGTACTCAATGACCCCATGTGACCCCCCCATGTCCTATATAAGTACTCAACGACCCCATGTGACCCCCCTAGTCCTATATAAGTACTCAATGACCCCATGTGACCCCCCTAGTCCTATATAAGTACTCAATGACCCCATGTGACCCACCCTAGTCCTATATAAGTACTCAATGACTCCATGTGACCCCCCCATGTCCTATATAAGTACTCAATGACCCCATGTGATGCCCCTAGTCCTATATAAGTACTGAATGACCCCATGTGACCCCCCTAGTTCTATATAAGTACTCAATGACCCCATGTGACCCCCCCATGTCCTATATAAGTACTCAATGACCCCATTTGACCCCCCCCTAGTCATATATAAGTACTCAATGACCCCATGTGACCCACCCTACTCCTATATAAGTACAAAATGACCCCATGTGACCCACCCTAGTCCTATATAAGTACTCAATGACCCCATGTGACCCCCCCTAGTCATATATAAGTACTCAATGACCCCATGTGACCCACCCTACTCCTATATAAGTACTCAATGACCCCATGTGACCCACCCTACTCCTATATAAGTACTCAATGACCCCATGTGACCCCCCCTAGTCCTATATAAGTACTCAATGACCCCATGTGACCCACCCAAGTCCTATATAAGTACTCAATGACCCCATTTGACCCCCCCTAGTCATATATAAGTACTCAATGACCCCATGTGACCCACCCTAGTCCTATATAAGTACTCAGTGACCCCATGTGACCCCCCCCCAGTCCTATATAAGTACTCAATGAGACCATGTGACCCACCCTAATCCTATATAAGTACTCAATGACCCCATGTGACTCACCCTAATCCTATATAAGTACTCAATGACCCCATGTGACCCCCCCTAGTCATATATAAGTACTCAATGACCCCATGTGACCCACCCTACTCCTATATAAGTACTCAATGACCCCATGTGACCCCTCCTAGTCCTATATAAGTACTCAATGACCCCATGTGACCCACCCTAGTCCTATATAAGTACTTAATGACCCCATGTGAAGCACCCTAGTCCTATATAAGTACTCAATGACCCCATGCGACCCACCATAGTCCTATATAAATACTCAATGACCCCATTTGACCCCCCCTAGTCATATATAAGTACTCAATGACCCCATGTGACCCACCCTAGTCCTATATAAGTACAAAATGACCCTATGTGACCCACCCTAGTCCTATATAAGTACTCAATGACCCCATTTGACCCCCCCTAGTTATATATAAGTACTCAATGACCCCATGTGACACACCCTAGTCCTATATAAGTACAAAATAACCCCATGTGACCCACCCTAGTTCTATATAAGTACTCAATGACCCCATGTGACCCCCCCTAGTCATATATAAGTACTCAATGACCCCATGTGACCCACCCTACTCCTATATAAGTACTCAATGACCCAATGTGACCCACCCTACTCCTATATAAGTACTCAATGACCCCATGTGACCCCCCCTAGTCCTATATAAGTACTCAATGACCCCATGTGACCCACCCTAGTCCTATATAAGTACTCAATGACCCCATGTGACCCACCATTGTCCTATATAAGTACTCAATGACCCCATGTGACCCCCCCATGTCCTATATAAGTACTCAATAACCCCATGTGACCCTCCTAGTCCTATATAAGTACTCAATGACCCCATGTGACCCCCCTATTCCTATATAAGTACTCAATGACCCCCCCATGTCCTATATAAGTACTCAATGACCCCATGTGACCCACCCAAGTCCTATATAAGTACTCAATGACCCCATGTGACCCACCCTAGTCCTATATAAGTACTCAATGACCCCATGTGACCCCCCTAGTCCTATACAAGTACTCAATTACCCCATGTGACCCACCCAAGTCCTATATAAGTACTCAATGACCCCATGTGACCCACCCTAGTCCTATATAAGTACTCAATGACCCCATGTGACCCCCCTAGTCCTATACAAGTACTTAATGACCCCATGTGACCCACCCTAGTCCTATATAAGTACTCAATGACCCCACGTGACCCCCCCTAGTCATATATAAGTACTCAATAACCCCATGTGACCCTCCTAGTCCTATATAAGTACTCAATGACCCCATGTGACCCCCCTATTCCTATATAAGTACTCAATGACCCCCCCTAGTCCTATATAAGTACTCAATGACCCCATGTGACCCACCCAAGTCCTATATAAGTACTCAATGACCCCATGTGACCCACCCTAGTCCTATATAAGTACTCAATGACCCCATGTGACCCCCCTAGTCCTATACAAGTACTCAATGACCCCATGTGACCCACCCAAGTCCTATATAAGTACTCAATGACCCCATGTGACCCACCCTAGTCCTATATAAGTACTCAATGACCCCATGTGACCCCCCTAGTCCTATACAAGTACTTAATGACCCCATGTGACCCACCCTAGTCCTATATAAGTACTCAATGACCCCACGTGACCCCCCCTAGTCATATATAAGTACTCAATGACCCCATGTGACCCCCCCTAGTCATATATAAGTACTCAATGACCCCATGTGACCCACCCTACTCCTATATAAGTACTCAATGACCCCATGTGACCCCTCCTAGTCCTATATAAGTACTCAATGACCCCATGTGACCCACCCTAGTCCTATATAAGTACTTAATGACCCCATGTGAAGCACCCTAGTCCTATATAAGTACTCAATGACCCCATGCGACCCACCATAGTCCTATATAAATACTCAATGACCCCATTTGACCCCCCCTAGTCATATATAAGTACTCAATGACCCCATGTGACCCACCCTAGTCCTATATAAGTACAAAATGACCCTATGTGACCCACCCTAGTCCTATATAAGTACTCAATGACCCCATTTGACCCCCCCTAGTTATATATAAGTACTCAATCACCCCATGTGACACACCCTAGTCCTATATAAGTACAAAATAACCCCATGTGACCCACCCTAGTTCTATATAAGTACTCAATGACCCCATGTGACCCCCCCTAGTCATATATAAGTACTCAATGACCCCATGTGACCCACCCTACTCCTATATAAGTACTCAATGACCCAATGTGACCCACCCTACTCCTATATAAGTACTCAATGACCCCATGTGACCCCCCCTAGTCCTATATAAGTACTCAATGTCCCCATGTGACCCACCCAAGTCCTATATAAGTACTCAATGACCCCATGTGACCCACCCTAGTCCTATATAAGTACTCAATGACCCCATGTGACCCCCCTAGTCCTATACAAGTACTTAATGACCCCATGTGACCCACCCTAGTCCTATATAAGTACTCAATGACCCCACGTGACCCACCCATGTCCTATTTAAGTACTCAATAACCCATGTGACCCCCCTAGTCCTATATAAGTACTCAATGACCCCATGTGACCCCCCTAGTCCTATATAAGTACTCAATGAACCCATGTGAAGCACCCTAGTCCTAATAAGTACTCAATGACCCCATGTGACCCACCCTAGTCCTATATAAGTACTCAATGACCCCATTTGACCCCCCCTAGTCATATGTAAGTACTCAATGACCCCATGTGACCCACCCTAGTCCTATATAAGTACAAAATGACACCATGTGACCCACCCTAATCCTATATAAGTACTCAATGACCCCATGTGACCCCCCCAAGTCGTATATAAGTACTCAATGACCCCATGTGACCCACCCTACTCCTATATAAGTACTCAATGACCCCATGTGACCCCTCCTAGTCCTATATAAGTACTCAATGACCCCATGTGACCCACCCTAGTCCTATATAAGTACTTAATGACCCCATGTGACCCACCCTAGTCCTATATAAGTACTCAATGACCCCACGTGACCCCCCATGTCCTATATAAGTACTCAATGACCCCATGTGACCCCCCTAGTCCTATATAAGTACTCAATGACCCCATGTGAAGCACCCTAGTCCTATATAAGTACTCAATGACCCCATGTGACCCACCCTAGTCTTATATAAATACTCAATGACCCCATTTGACCCCCCCCTAGTCATATATAAGTACTCAATGACCCCATGTGACCCACCCTAGTCCTATATAAGTACAAAATGACCCCATGTGACCCACCCTAGTCCTATATAAGTACTCAATGACCACATGTGACCCCCCCTAGTCATATATAAGTACTCAATGACCCCATGTGACCCACCCTACTCCTATATAAAAATACTCAATGACCCCATTTGACCCCCCCTAGTCATATATAAGTACTCAATGACCCCATGTGACCCACCCTAGTCCTATATAAGTACAAAATGACCCCATGTGATCCACCCTAGTCCTATATAAGTACTCAATGTCCCCATGTGACCCCCCCTAGTCATATATAAGTACTCAATGACCCCATGTTACCCACCCTAGTCCTATATAAGTACTCAATGACCCCATGTGACCCACCCTACTCCTATATAAATACTCAATGACCCCATTTGACCCCCCCTAGTCATATATAAGTACTCAATGACCCCATGTGACCCACCCTAGTCCTATATAAGTACAAAATGACCCCATGTGACCCACCCTAGTAATATATAAGTACACAATGAACCATGTGACCCACCCTAGTCCTATATGAGTACTCAATGACCCCATGTGACCCACCCTAGTCCTATATAAGTACTCAAAGACCCCATGTGACCCCCCCTAGTCATATATAAGTACTCAATGACCCCATGTTACCCACCCTAGTCCTATATAAGTTCTCAATGACCCAATGTGACCCACCCTAGTAATATATAAGTACACAATGACCCATGTGACCCACCCTAGTCCTATATAAGTACTCAATGACCCCATGTGACCCCCCCTAGTCATATATAAGTACTCAATGACCCCATGTGACCCCCCTAGTCCTATATAAGTACTCAATGACCCCAACGACCCACCCTATTCCTATATAAGTACTTAATGACCCCATGTGACCCACCCTTGTCCTATATAAGTACTCAATGACCCCATGTGACCCCCCTAGTCCTATACAAGTACTTAATGACCCCATGTGACCCCCCCTAGTCATATATAAGTACTCAATGACCCCATGTGACCCACCCTAGTCCTATATAAGTACTCAATGACCACATGTGACCCCCCCCTAGTCCTATATAAGTACTTAATGACCCCATGTGACCCCCCCCATGTCCTATATAAGTACTCAATGAACCCATGTGACCCCCCTAGTACTATATAAGTACTCAATGACCCCATGTGACGCACCCTAGTCCTATATAAGAACTCAATGACCCCATGTGACCCACCCTAGTAATATATAAGTGCTCAATGACCCAATGTGACGCACCCTAGTCCTATATAAGAACTCAATGACCCCTAGTGACCCACCCTAGTAATATATAAGTACACAATGACCCATGTGACCCACCCTAGTCCTATATAAGTACAAAATGACCCCATGTGACCCACCCTAGTCCTATATAAGTACTCAATGACCCCATGTGACCCCCCCTAGTCATATATAAGTACTCAATGACCCCATGTGACCCACCCTAGTCCTATATAAGTACTTAATGACCCCATGTGACACCCCATGTCCTATATAAGTACACAATGACCCATGTGACCCACCCTAGTCCTATATAAGTACAAAATGACCCCATGTGACCCACCCTAGTCCTATATAAGTACTCAATGACCCCATGTGACCCCCCCTAGTCATATATAAGTACTCAATGACCCCATGTGACCCACCCTACTCCTATATAAGTACTCAATGACCCAATGTGACCCACCCTACTCCTATATAAGTACTCAATGACCCCATGTGACCCCCCCTAGTCCTATATAAGTACTCAATGACCCCATGTGACCCACCCTAGTTATATATAAGTACTCAATGACCCCATGTGACACACCCTAGTCCTATATAAGTACTCAATGACCCCATTTGACCCCCCCTAGTTATATATAAGTACTCAATGACCCCATGTGACACACCCTAGTCCTATATAAGTACAAAATAACCCCATGTGACCCACCCTAGTTCTATATAAGTACTCAATGACCCCATGTGACGCACCCTAGTCCTATATAAGAACTCAATGACCCCATGTGACCCACCCTAGTAATATATAAGTGCTCAATGACCCAATGTGACGCACCCTAGTCCTATATAAGAACTCAATGACCCCTAGTGACCCACCCTAGTAATATATAAGTACACAATGACCCATGTGACCCACCCTAGTCCTATATAAGTACAAAATGACCCCATGTGACCCACCCTAGTCCTATATAAGTACTCAATGACCCCATGTGACCCCCCCTAGTCATATATAAGTACTCAATGACCCCATGTGACCCACCCTAGTCCTATATAAGTACTCAATGACCCCATGTGACCCCCCCTAGTCATATATAAGTACTCAATGACCCCATGTGACCCACCCTACTCCTATATAAGTACTCAATGACCCAATGTGACCCACCCTACTCCTATATAAGTACTCAATGACCCCATGTGACCCCCCCTAGTCCTATATAAGTACTCAATGACCCCATTTGACCCCCCCTAGTTATATATAAGTACTCAATGACCCCATGTGACACACCCTAGTCCTATATAAGTACAAAATAACCCCATGTGACCCACCCTAGTTCTATATAAGTACTCAATGACCCCATGTGACCCCCCCTAGTCATATATAAGTACTCAATGACCCCATGTGACCCACCCTACTCCTATATAAGTACTCAATGACCCAATGTGACCCACCCTACTCCTATATAAGTACTCAATGACCCCATGTGACCCCCCCTAGTCCTATATAAGTACTCAATGACCCCATGTGACCCACCCTAGTCCTATATAAGTACTCAATGACCCCATGTGACCCACCATTGTCCTATATAAGTACTCAATGACCCCATGTGACCCCCCCATGTCCTATATAAGTACTCAATAACCCCATGTGACCCTCCTAGTCCTATATAAGTACTCAATGACCCCATGTGACCCCCCTATTCCTATATAAGTACTCAATGACCCCCCCATGTCCTATATAAGTACTCAATGACCCCATGTGACCCACCCAAGTCCTATATAAGTACTCAATGACCCCATGTGACCCACCCTAGTCCTATATAAGTACTCAATGACCCCATGTGACCCCCCTAGTCCTATACAAGTACTCAATTACCCCATGTGACCCACCCAAGTCCTATATAAGTACTCAATGACCCCATGTGACCCACCCTAGTCCTATATAAGTACTCAATGACCCCATGTGACCCCCCTAGTCCTATACAAGTACTTAATGACCCCATGTGACCCACCCTAGTCCTATATAAGTACTCAATGACCCCACGTGACCCCCCCTAGTCATATATAAGTACTCAATAACCCCATGTGACCCTCCTAGTCCTATATAAGTACTCAATGACCCCATGTGACCCCCCTATTCCTATATAAGTACTCAATGACCCCCCCTAGTCCTATATAAGTACTCAATGACCCCATGTGACCCACCCAAGTCCTATATAAGTACTCAATGACCCCATGTGACCCACCCTAGTCCTATATAAGTACTCAATGACCCCATGTGACCCCCCTAGTCCTATACAAGTACTCAATGACCCCATGTGACCCACCCAAGTCCTATATAAGTACTCAATGACCCCATGTGACCCACCCTAGTCCTATATAAGTACTCAATGACCCCATGTGACCCCCCTAGTCCTATACAAGTACTTAATGACCCCATGTGACCCACCCTAGTCCTATATAAGTACTCAATGACCCCACGTGACCCCCCCTAGTCATATATAAGTACTCAATGACCCCATGTGACCCCCCCTAGTCATATATAAGTACTCAATGACCCCATGTGACCCACCCTACTCCTATATAAGTACTCAATGACCCCATGTGACCCCTCCTAGTCCTATATAAGTACTCAATGACCCCATGTGACCCACCCTAGTCCTATATAAGTACTTAATGACCCCATGTGAAGCACCCTAGTCCTATATAAGTACTCAATGACCCCATGCGACCCACCATAGTCCTATATAAATACTCAATGACCCCATTTGACCCCCCCTAGTCATATATAAGTACTCAATGACCCCATGTGACCCACCCTAGTCCTATATAAGTACAAAATGACCCTATGTGACCCACCCTAGTCCTATATAAGTACTCAATGACCCCATTTGACCCCCCCTAGTTATATATAAGTACTCAATCACCCCATGTGACACACCCTAGTCCTATATAAGTACAAAATAACCCCATGTGACCCACCCTAGTTCTATATAAGTACTCAATGACCCCATGTGACCCCCCCTAGTCATATATAAGTACTCAATGACCCCATGTGACCCACCCTACTCCTATATAAGTACTCAATGACCCAATGTGACCCACCCTACTCCTATATAAGTACTCAATGACCCCATGTGACCCCCCCTAGTCCTATATAAGTACTCAATGACCCCATGTGACCCACCCAAGTCCTATATAAGTACTCAATGACCCCATGTGACCCACCCTAGTCCTATATAAGTACTCAATGACCCCATGTGACCCCCCTAGTCCTATACAAGTACTTAATGACCCCATGTGACCCACCCTAGTCCTATATAAGTACTCAATGACCCCACGTGACCCACCCATGTCCTATTTAAGTACTCAATAACCCATGTGACCCCCCTAGTCCTATATAAGTACTCAATGACCCCATGTGACCCCCCTAGTCCTATATAAGTACTCAATGAACCCATGTGAAGCACCCTAGTCCTAATAAGTACTCAATGACCCCATGTGACCCACCCTAGTCCTATATAAGTACTCAATGACCCCATTTGACCCCCCCTAGTCATATGTAAGTACTCAATGACCCCATGTGACCCACCCTAGTCCTATATAAGTACAAAATGACACCATGTGACCCACCCTAATCCTATATAAGTACTCAATGACCCCATGTGACCCCCCCAAGTCGTATATAAGTACTCAATGACCCCATGTGACCAACCCTACTCCTATATAAGTACTCAATGACCCCATGTGACCCCTCCTAGTCCTATATAAGTACTCAATGACCCCATGTGACCCACCCTAGTCCTATATAAGTACTTAATGACCCCATGTGACCCACCCTAGTCCTATATAAGTACTCAATGACCCCACGTGACCCCCCATGTCCTATATAAGTACTCAATGACCCCATGTGACCCCCCTAGTCCTATATAAGTACTCAATGACCCCATGTGAAGCACCCTAGTCCTATATAAGTACTCAATGACCCCATGTGACCCACCCTAGTCTTATATAAATACTCAATGACCCCATTTGACCCCCCCCTAGTCATATATAAGTACTCAATGACCCCATGTGACCCACCCTAGTCCTATATAAGTACAAAATGACCCCATGTGACCCACCCTAGTCCTATATAAGTACTCAATGACCACATGTGACCCCCCCTAGTCATATATAAGTACTCAATGACCCCATGTGACCCACCCTACTCCTATATAAAAATACTCAATGACCCCATTTGACCCCCCCTAGTCATATATAAGTACTCAATGACCCCATGTGACCCACCCTAGTCCTATATAAGTACAAAATGACCCCATGTGATCCACCCTAGTCCTATATAAGTACTCAATGTCCCCATGTGACCCCCCCTAGTCATATATAAGTACTCAATGACCCCATGTTACCCACCCTAGTCCTATATAAGTACTCAATGACCCCATGTGACCCACCCTACTCCTATATAAATACTCAATGACCCCATTTGACCCCCCCTAGTCATATATAAGTACTCAATGACCCCATGTGACCCACCCTAGTCCTATATAAGTACAAAATGACCCCATGTGACCCACCCTAGTAATATATAAGTACACAATGAACCATGTGACCCACCCTAGTCCTATATGAGTACTCAATGACCCCATGTGACCCACCCTAGTCCTATATAAGTACTCAAAGACCCCATGTGACCCCCCCTAGTCATATATAAGTACTCAATGACCCCATGTTACCCACCCTAGTCCTATATAAGTTCTCAATGACCCAATGTGACCCACCCTAGTAATATATAAGTACACAATGACCCATGTGACCCACCCTAGTCCTATATAAGTACTCAATGACCCCATGTGACCCCCCCTAGTCATATATAAGTACTCAATGACCCCATGTGACCCCCCTAGTCCTATATAAGTACTCAATGACCCCAACGACCCACCCTATTCCTATATAAGTACTTAATGACCCCATGTGACCCACCCTTGTCCTATATAAGTACTCAATGACCCCATGTGACCCCCCTAGTCCTATACAAGTACTTAATGACCCCATGTGACCCCCCCTAGTCATATATAAGTACTCAATGACCCCATGTGACCCACCCTAGTCCTATATAAGTACTCAATGACCACATGTGACCCCCCCCTAGTCCTATATAAGTACTTAATGACCCCATGTGACCCCCCCCATGTCCTATATAAGTACTCAATGAACCCATGTGACCCCCCTAGTACTATATAAGTACTCAATGACCCCATGTGACGCACCCTAGTCCTATATAAGAACTCAATGACCCCATGTGACCCACCCTAGTAATATATAAGTGCTCAATGACCCAATGTGACGCACCCTAGTCCTATATAAGAACTCAATGACCCCTAGTGACCCACCCTAGTAATATATAAGTACACAATGACCCATGTGACCCACCCTAGTCCTATATAAGTACAAAATGACCCCATGTGACCCACCCTAGTCCTATATAAGTACTCAATGACCCCATGTGACCCCCCCTAGTCATATATAAGTACTCAATGACCCCATGTGACCCACCCTAGTCCTATATAAGTACTTAATGACCCCATGTGACACCCCATGTCCTATATAAGTACACAATGACCCATGTGACCCACCCTAGTCCTATATAAGTACAAAATGACCCCATGTGACCCACCCTAGTCCTATATAAGTACTCAATGACCCCATGTGACCCCCCCTAGTTCTATATAAGTACTCAATGACCACATGTGACCCCCCCCTAGTCCTATATAAGTACTTAATGACCCCATGTGACACCCCATGTCCTATATAAGTACTCAATGACCCCATTTGACCCCCCCTAGTCATATATAAGTAATCAATGACCCCATGTGACCCACCCTAGTCCTATATAAGTACTCAATGACCCCACGTGACCCCCCCATGTCCTATATAAGTACTCAATGACCCCATGTGACCCACCCTATTCCTATATAAGTACTCAATGACCCCATGTGACCCCCCCATGTCCTATATAAGAACTCAATGACACCATGTGACCCCCCTAGTCCTATATAAGTACTCAATGACCCCATGTGACCCCCCTATTCCTATATAAGTACTCAATGACCCCATGTGACCCCCCTAAACCTATATAAGTACTCATTGACCCCATGTGACCCACCCTAGTCCTATATAAGTACTCAATGACCCCATGTGACCCCCCCATGTCCTATATAAGTACTCAATGACCCCATGTGAACCCCCTAGTCCAATATAAGTACTCAATGACCACATGTGACTCCCCTAGTCCTATATAAGTACTCAATGGCCCCATGTGACCCCCCTAGTTCTATATAAGTACTCAATGACCCCATGTAACACCCCTAATCCTATATAAGTACTCAATGACCCCATGTGACCCACCCTAGTCCTATATAAGTACTCAATGACCCCATGTGACCAACCATTGTCCTATATAAGTACTCAATGACCACATGTGACTCCCCTAGTCCTATATAAGTACTCAATGGCCCCATGTGACCCCCCTAGTCCTATATAAGTACTCAATGACCCCATGTGACACCCCTAATCCTATATAAGTACTCAATGACCCCATGTGACCCACCCTAGTCCTATATAAGTACTCAATGACCCCATGTGACCAACCATTGTCCTATATAAGTACTCAATGACCCCATGTGACCCCCCCATGTCCTATATAAGTACTCAATAACCCCATGTGACCCTCCTAGTCCTATATAAGTACTCAATGACCCCATGTGACCCCCCTATTCCTATATAAGTACTCAATGACCCCCCCATGTCCTATATAAGTACTCAATGACCCCATGTGACCCACCCTAGTCCTATATAAGTACTAAATGACCCCATGTGACCCACCCTAGTCCTATATAAGTACTCAATGACCCCATGTGACCCCCCCATGTCCTATATAAGTACTCAACGACCCCATGTGACCCCCCTAGTCCTATATAAGTACTCAATGACCCCATGTGACCCCCCTAGTCCTATATAAGTACTCAATGACCACATGTGACCCACCCTAGTCCTATATAAGTACTCAATGACTCCATGTGACCCCCCCATGTCCTATATAAGTACTCAATGACCCCATGTGATCCCCCTAGTCCTATATAAGTACTGAATGACCCCATGTGACCCCCCTAGTCCTATATAAGTACTCAATGACCCCATGTGACCCCCCCATGTCCTATATAAGTACTCAATGACCCCATTTGACCCCCCCCTAGTCATATATAAGTACTCAATGACCCCATGTGACCCCCCCATGTCCTATATAAGTACTCAATGACCCCATTTGACCCCCCCCTAGTCATATATAAGTACTCAATGACCCCATGTGACCCACCCTAGTCCTATATAAGTACAAAATGACCCCATGTGACCCACCCTAGTCCTATATAAGTACTCAATGACCCCATGTGACCCCCCCTAGTCATATATAAGTACTCAATGACCACATGTGACCCACCCTAGTCCTATATAAGTACTCAATGACTCCATGTGACCCCCCCATGTCCTATATAAGTACTCAATGACCACATGTGACCCACCCTAGTCCTATATAAGTACTCAATGACTCCATGTGACCCCCCCATGTCCTATATAAGTACTCAATGACCCCATGTGATCCCCCTAGTCCTATATAAGTACTGAATGACCCCATGTGACCCCCCTAGTCCTATATAAGTACTCAATGACCCCATGTGACCCCCCCATGTCCTATATAAGTACTCAATGACCCCATTTGACCCCCCCCTAGTCATATATAAGTACTCAATGACCCCATGTGACCCACCCTAGTCCTATATAAGTACAAAATGACCCCATGTGACCCACCCTAGTCCTATATAAGTACTCAATGACCCCATGTGACCCCCCCTAGTCATATATAAGTACTCAATGACCCCATGTGACCCACCCTACTCCTATAAAAGTACTCAATGACCCCATGTGACCCACCCTACTCCTATATAAGTACTCAATGACCCCATGTGACCCCCCCTAGTCCTATATAAGTACTCAATGACCCCATGTGACCCACCCAAGTCCTATATAAGTACTCAATGACCCTATTTGACCCCCCCTAGTCATATATAAGTACTCAATGACCCCATGTGACCCACCCTAGTCCTATATAAGTACTCAGTGACCCCATGTGACCCCCCCAGTCCTATATAAGTACTCAATGCGACCATGTGACCCACCCTAATCCTATATAAGTACTCAATGACCCCATGTGACTCACGCTAATCCTATATAAGTACTCAATGACCCCATGTGACCCCCCCTAGTCATATATAAGTACTCAATGACCCCATGTGACCCACCCTACTCCTATATAAGTACTCAATGACCCCATGTGACCCCTCCTAGTCCTATATAAGTACTCAATGACCCCATGTGACCCACCCTAGTCCTATATAAGTACTTAATGACCCCATGTGAAGCACCCTAGTCCTATATAAGTACTCAATGACCCCATGCGACCCACCATAGTCCTATATAAATACTCAATGACCCCATTTGACCCTCCCTAGTCATATATAAGTACTCAATGACCCCATGTGACCCACCCTAGTCCTATATAAGTACAAAATGACCCTATGTGACCCACCCTAGTCCTATATAAGTACTCAATGACCCCATTTGACCCCCCTAGTTATATATAAGTACTCAATGACCCCATGTGACACACCCTAGTCCTATATAAGTACAAAATAACCCCATGTGACCCACCCTAGTTCTATATAAGTACTCAATGACCCCATGTGACCCCCCCTAGTCATATATAAGTACTCAATGACCCCATGTGACCCACCCTACTCCTATATAAGTACTCAATGACCCCATGTGACCCACCCTACTCCTATATAAGTACTCAATGACCCCATGTGACCCCCCCTAGTCCTATATAAGTACTCAATGACCCCATGTGACCCACCCAAGTCCTATATAAGTACTCAATGACCCCATGTGACCCACCCTAGTCCTATATAAGTACTCAATGACCCCATGTGACCCCCCTAGTCCTATACAAGTACTTAATGACCCCATGTGACCCACCCTAGTCCTATATAAGTACTCAATGACCCCACGTGACCCCTCATGTCCTATTTAAGTACTCAATAACCCCATGTGACCCCCCTAGTCCTATATAAGTACTCAATGACCCCATGTGACCCACCCTAGTCCTATATAAGTACTCAATGACCCCACGTGACCCCCCATGTCCTATATAAGTACTCAATGACCCCATGTGACCCCCCTAGTCCTATATAAGTACTCAATGACCCCATGTGAAGCACCCTAGTCCTATATAAGTACTCAATGACCCCATGTGACCCACCCTAGTCCTATATAAATACTCAATGACCCCATTTGACCCCCCCTAGTCATATATAAGTACTCAATGACCCCATGTGACCCACCCTAGTCCTATATAAGTACAAAATGACCCCATGTGACCCACCCTAGTCCTATATAAGTACTCAATGACCACATGTGACCCCCCTAGTCATATATAAGTACTCAATGACCCCATGTGACCCACCCTACTCCTATATAAAAATACTCAATGACCCCATTTGACCCCCCCTAGTCATATATAAGTACTCAATGACCCCATGTGACCCACCCTAGTCCTATATAAGTACAAAATGATCCCATGTGATCCACCCTAGTCCTATATAAGTACTCAATGACACCATGTGACCCCCCCTAGTCATATATAAGTACTCAATGACCCCATGTTACCCACCCTAGTCCTATATAAGTACTCAATGACCCCATGTGACCCACCCTACTCCTATATAAATACTCAATGACCCCATTTGACCCCCCCTAGTCATATATAAGTACTCAATGACCCCATGTGACCCACCCTAGTCCTATATAAGTACAAAATGACCCCATGTGACCCACCCTAGTAATATATAAGTACACAATGACCCATGTGACCCACCCTAGTCCTATATAAGTACTCAATGACCCCATGTGACACCCCTAATCCTATATAAGTACTCAATGACCCCATGTGACCCACCCTAGTCCTATATAAGTACTCAATGACCCCATGTGACCAACCATTGTCCTATATAAGTACTCAATGACCCCATGTGACCCCCCCATGTCCTATATAAGTACTCAATGACCCCATGTAACCCCCCCATGTCCTATATAAGTACTCAATAACCCCATGTGACCCTCCTAGTCCTATATAAGTACTCAATGACCCCATGTGACCCCCCTAGTCCTATATAAGTACTCAATGACCCCATGTGACCCCCTTAATCCTATATAAGTACTCAATGACCCCATGTGACCCACCCTAGTCCTATATAAGTACTCAATGACCCCATGTGACCCACCATTGTCCTATATAAGTACTCAATGACCCCATGTGACCCCCCCATGTCCTATATAAGTACTCAATAACCCCATGTGACCCTCCTAGTCCTATATAAGTACTCAATGACCCCATGTGACCCCCCTATTCCTATATAAGTACTCAATGACCCCCCATGTCCTATATAAGTACTCAATGACCCCATGTGACCCCCCTAGTCCTATATAAGTACTCAATGACCCCATGTGACCCACCCTAGTCCTATATAAGTACTAAATGACCCCATGTGACCCACCCTAGTCCTATATAAGTACTCAATGACCCCATGTGACCCCCCCATGTCCTATATAAGTACTCAACGACCCCATGTGACCCCCCTAGTCCTACATAAGTACTCAATGACCCCATGTGACCCCCCTAGTCCTATATAAGTACTCAATGACCCCATGTGACCCACCCTAGTCCTATATAAGTACTCAATGACTCCATGTGACCCCCCCATGTCCTATATAAGTACTCAATGACCCCATGTGATCCCCCTAGTCCTATATAAGTACTGAATGACCCCATGTGACCCCCCTAGTCCTATATAAGTACTCAATGACCCCATGTGACCCCCCCATGTCCTATATAAGTACTCAATGACCCCATTTGACCCCCCCATAGTCATATATAAGTACTCAATGACCCCATGTGACCCACCCTAGTCCTATATAAGTACAAAATGACCCCATGTGACCCACCCTAGTCCTATATAAGTACTCAATGACCCCATGTGACCCCCCCTAGTCATATATAAGTACTCAATGACCCCATGTGACCCACCCTACTCCTATATAAGTACTCAATGACCCCATGTGACCCAACCTACTCCTATATAAGTACTCAATGACCCCATGTGACCCCCCCTAGTCCTATATAAGTACTCAATGACCCCATGTGACCCACCCAAGTCCTATATAAGTACTCAATGACCCCATTTGACCCCCCCTACTCCTATATAAGTACTCAATGACCCCACGTGACCCCCCATGTCCTATATAAGTACTCAATGACCCCATGTGACCCCCCTAGTCCTATATAAGTACTCAATGACCCCATGTGAAGCACCCTAGTCCTATATAAGTACTCAATGACCCCATGTGACCCACCCTAGTCCTATATAAATACTCAATGACCCCATTTGACCCCCCCCTAGTCATATATAAGTACTCAATGACCCCATGTGACCCACCCTAGTCCTATATAAGTACAAAATGACCCCATGTGACCCACCCTAGTCCTATATAAGTACTCAATGACCACATGTGACCCCCCCTAGTCATATATAAGTACTCAATGACCCCATGTGACCCACCCTACTCCTATATAAAAATACTCAATGACCCCATTTGACCCCCCCTAGTCATATATAAGTACTCAATGACCCCATGTGACCCACCCTAGTCCTATATAAGTACAAAATGACCCCATGTGATCCACCCTAGTCCTATATAAGTACTCAATGACCCCATGTGACCCCCCCTAGTCATATATAAGTACTCAATGACCCCATGTTACCCACCCTAGTCCTATATAAGTACTCAATGACCCCATGTGACCCACCCTACTCCTATATAAATACTCAATGACCCCATTTGACCCCCCCTAGTCATATATAAGTACTCAATGACCCCATGTGACCCACCCTAGTCCTATATAAGTACAAAATAACCCCATGTGACCCACCCTAGTAATATATAAGTACACAATGAACCATGTGACCCACCCTAGTCCTATATGAGTACTCAATGACCCCATGTGACCCACCCTAGTCCTATATAAGTACTCAAAGACCCCATGTGACCCCCCCTAGTCATATATAAGTACTCAATGACCCCATGTGACCCACCCTAGTCCTACATAAGTACAAAATGACCCTATGTGACCCACCCTAGTCCTATATAAGTACTCAATGACCCCATTTGACCCCCCTAGTTATATATAAGTACTCAATGACCCCATGTGACACACCCTAGTCCTATATAAGTACAAAATAACCCCATGTGACCCACCCTAGTTCTATATAAGTACTCAATGACCCCATGTGACCCCCCCTAGTCATATATAAGTACTCAATGACCCCATGTGACCCACCCTACTCCTATATAAGTACTCAATGACCCAATGTGACCCACCCTACTCCTATATAAGTACTCAATGACCCCATGTGACCCCCCCTAGTCCTATATAAGTACTCAATGACCCCATGTGACCCACCCAAGTCCTATATAAGTACTCAATGACCCCATGTGACCCACCCTAGTCCTATATAAGTACTCAATGACCCCATGTGACCCCCCTAGTCCTATACAAGTACTTAATGACCCCATGTGACCCACCCTAGTCCTATATAAGTACTCAATGACCCCACGTGACCCCTCATGTCCTATTTAAGTACTCAATGACCCCATGTGACCCACCCTACTCCTATATAAGTACTCAATGACCCAATGTGACCCACCCTACTCCTATATAAGTACTCAATGACCCCATGTGACCCCCCCTAGTCCTATATAAGTACTCAATGACCCCATGTGACCCACCCTACTCCTATATAAGTACTCAATGACCCAATGTGACCCACCCTACTCCTATATAAGTACTGAATGACCCCATGTGACCCCCCTAGTCCTATATAAGTACTCAATGACCCCATGTGACCCCCCCATGTCCTATATAAGTACTCAATGACCCCATTTGACCCCCCCATAGTCATATATAAGTACTCAATGACCCCATGTGACCCACCCTAGTCCTATATAAGTACAAAATGACCCCATGTGACCCACCCTAGTCCTATATAAGTACTCAATGACCCCATGTGACCCCCCCTAGTCATATATAAGTACTCAATGACCCCATGTGACCCACCCTACTCCTATATAAGTACTCAATGACCCCATGTGACCCAACCTACTCCTATATAAGTACTCAATGACCCCATGTGACCCCCCCTAGTCCTATATAAGTACTCAATGACCCCATGTGACCCACCCAAGTCCTATATAAGTACTCAATGACCCCATTTGACCCCCCCTACTCCTATATAAGTACTCAATGACCCCATGTGACCCCTCCTAGTCCTATATAAGTACTCAATGACCCCATGTGACCCACCCTAGTCCTATATAAGTACTTAATGACCCCATGTGAAGCACCCTAGTCCTATATAAGTACTCAATGACCCCATGCGACACACCATAGTCCTATATAAATACTCAATGACCCCATTTGACCCCCCCTAGTCATATATAAGTACTCAATGACCCCATGTGACCCACCCTAGTCCTATATAAGTACAAAATGACCCTATGTGACCCACCCTAGTCCTATATAAGTACTCAATGACCCCATTTGACCCCCCCTAGTTATATATAAGTACTCAATGACCCCATGTGACACACCCTAGTCCTATATAAGTACAAAATAACCCCATGTGACCCACCCTAGTTCTATATAAGTACTCAATGACCCCATGTGACCCCCCCTAGTCATATATAAGTACTCAATGACCCCATGTGACCCACCCTACTCCTATATAAGTACTCAATGACCCAATGTGACCCACCCTACTCCTATATAAGTACTCAATGACCCCATGTGACCCACCCTACTCCTATATAAGTACTCAATGACCCCATGTGACCCCTCCTAGTCCTATATAAGTACTCAATGACCCCATGTGACCCACCCAAGTCCTATATAAGTACTCAATGACCCCATGTGACCCACCCTAGTCCTATATAAGTACTCAATGACCCCATGTGACCCCCCTAGTCCTATACAAGTACTTAATGACCCCATGTGTCCCACCCTAGTCTTATATAAGTACTCAATGACCCCACGTGACCCCCCCATGTCCTATTTAAGTACTCAATAACCCCATGTGACCCCCCTAGTCCTATATAAGTACTCAATGACAGCCATGTGACCCCCCTAGTCCTATATAAGTACTCAATGAACCCATGTGAAGCACCCTAGTCCTAATAAGTACTCAATGACCCCATGTGACCCACCCTAGTCCTATATAAGTACTCAATGACCCCATTTGACCCCCCCCTAGTCATATGTAAGTACTCAATGACCCCATGTGACCCACCCTAGTCCTATATAAGTACAAAATGACACCATGTGACCCACCCTAATCCTATATAAGTACTCAATGACCCCATGTGACCCCCCCAAGTCATATATAAGTACTCAATGACACCATGTGACCCACCCTACTCCTATATAAGTACTCAATGACCCCATGTGACCCCTCCTAGTCCTATATAAGTACTCAATGACCCCATGTGACCCACCCTAGTCCTATATAAGTACTTAATGACCCCATGTGACCCACCCTATTCCTATATAAGTACTCAATGACCCCACGTGACCCCCCATGTCCTATATAAGTACTCAACGACCCCATGTGACCCCCCTAGTCCTATATAAGTACTCAATGACCCCATGTGAAGCACCCTAGTCCTATATAAGTACTCAATGACCCCATGTGACCCACCCTAGTCCTATATAAATACTCAATGACCCCATTTGACCCCCCCTAGTCATATATAAGTACTCAATGACCCCATGTGACCCACCCTAGTCTTATATAAGTACAAAATGACCCCATGTGACCCACCCTAGTCCTATATAAGTACTCAATGACCACATGTGACCCCCCCTAGTCATATATAAGTACTCAATGACCCCATGTGACCCCCCCTAGTCATATATAAGTACTCAATGACCCCATGTGACCCACCCTAGTCCTATATAAGTACTCAATGACCCCATGTGACCCACCCTACTCCTATATAAATACTCAATGACCCCATTTGACCCCTCCTAGTCATATATAAGTACTCAATGACCCCATGTTACCCACCCTAGTCCTATATAAGTACTCAATGACCCCATGTGACCCACCCTACTCCTATATAAATACTCAATGACCCCATTTGACCCCCCCTAGTCATATATAAGTACTCAATGACTTCATGTGACCCACCCTAGTCCTATATAAGTACAAAATGACCCCATTTGACCCCCCCTAGTCATATATAAGTACTCAAAGACCCCATGTGACCCCCCCTAGTAATATATAAGTACACAATGACCCATGTGACCCACCCTAGTAATATATAACTACTCAATGACCCCATGTGACCCACCCTAGTCCTATATAAGTACAAAATGACCCCATGTGACCCACCCTAGTCCTATATAAGTACTCAAAGACCCCATGTGACCCCCCCTAGTCATATATAAGTACTCAATGACCCCATGTTACACACCCTAGTCCTATATAAGTACTCAATGACCCCATGTGACCCACCCTAGTCCTATATAAGTACAAAATGACCCCATGTGACGCACCCTAGTCCTATATAAGAACTCAATGACCCCATGTGACCCATCCTAGTAATATATAAGTACTCAATGACCCAATGTGACGCACCCTAGTCCTATATAAGAACTCAATGACCCCATGTGACCCACCCTAGTAATATATAAGTACACAATGACCCATGTGACCCACCCTAGTCCTATATAAGCACTCAATGACCCCATGTGACCCCCTAGTCCTATATAAGTACTCAATGACCCATGTGACCCATCCTATTCCTATATAAGTACTCAATGATCACATGTGACCCCCCCTATTCCTATATAAGTACTTAATGACCCCATGTGACCCACCCTAGTCCTATATAAGTACTCAATGACCCCACGTGACCCCCCCATATCCTATATAAGTACTCAATGACCCCATGTAACCCCCCTAGTACTATATAAGTACTCAATGACCACATGTGACGCACCCTAGTCCTATATAAGAACTCAATGACCCCATGGGACCCACCCTAGTAATATATAAGTAATCAATGACCCCATGTGACCCACCCTAGTCCTATATAAGTACAAAATGACCCCATGTGACACACCCTAGTCCTATATAAGTACTCAATGACCCCATGTGACCCCCCCTTGTCATATATAAGTACTCAATGACCCCATGTGACCCACCCTAGTCCTATATAAGTACTCAATGACCACATGTGACCCCCCCCTAGTCCTATATAAGTACTTAATGACCCCATGTGACACCCCATGTCCTATATAAGTACTCAATGACCCCATTTGACCCCCCTAGTCATATATAAGTAATCAATGACCCCATGTGACACCCCCTAGTCCTATATAAGTACTCAATGACCCCATGTGACCCACCCAAGTCCTATATAAGTACTCAATGACAAGACGTGACCCCTCCATGTCCTATAAAAGTACTCAATGACCCCATGTGACCCACCCTATTCCTATATAAGTACTCAATGACCCCATGTGACCCACCCTATTCCTATATAAGTACTCAATGACCCCATGTGACCCCCTTGTCCTATATAAGTACTCAATGACACCATGTGACCCCCCCTAGTCATATATAAGTACTCAATGACCCCATGTTACCCACCCTAGTCCTATATAAGTACTCAATGACCCCATGTGACCCACCTTAGTAATATATAAGTACACAATGACCCATGTGACCCACCCTAGTAATATATAACTACTCAATGACCCCATGTGACCCACCCTAGTCCTATAGAAGTACAAAATGACCCCATGTGACCCACCCTAGTCCTATATAAGTACTCAAAGACCCCATGTGACCCCCCCTAGTCATATATAAGTACTCAATGACCCCATGTTACACACCCTAGTCCTATATAAGTACTCAATGACCCCATGTGACCCACCCTAGTCCTATATAAGTACAAAATGACCCCATGTGACGCACCCTAGTCCTATATAAGAACTCAATGACCCCATGTGACCCACCCTAGTAATATATAAGTACTCAATGACCCAATGTGACGCACCCTAGTCCTATATAAGAACTCAATGACCCCATGTGACCCACCCTAGTAATATATAAGTACACAATGACCCATGTGACCCACCCTAGTCCTATATAAGCACTCAATGACCCCATGTGACCCATCCTATTCCTATATAAGTACTCAATGATCACATGTGACCCCCCCTATTCCTATATAAGTACTTAATGACCCCATGTGACCCACCCTAGTCCTATATAAGTACTCAATGACCACATGTGACGCACCCTAGTCCTATATAAGAACTCAATGACCCCATGTGACCCACCCTAGTAATATATAAGTAATCAATGACCCCATGTGACCCACCCTAGTCCTATATAAGTACAAAATGACCCCATGTGACCCACCCTAGTAATATATAAGTACACAATGACCCATGTGACCCACCCTAGTCCTATATAAGCACTCAATGACCCCATGTGACCCATCCTATTCCTATATAAGTACTCAATGATCACATGTGACCCCCCCTATTCCTATATAAGTACTTAATGTCCCATGTGACCCACCCTAGTCCTATATAAGTACTCAATGACCACATGTGACGCACCCTAGTCCTATATAAGAACTCAATGACCCCATGTGACCCACCCTAGTAATATATAAGTACTCAATGACCCCATGTGACCCACCCTAGTCCTATATAAGTACTTAATGACCCCATGTGAAGCACCCTAGTCCTATATAAGTACTCAATGACCCCATGCGACACACCATAGTCCTATATAAATACTCAATGACCCCATTTGACCCCCCCTAGTCATATATAAGTACTCAATGACCCCATGTGACCCACCCTAGTCCTATATAAGTACAAAATGACCCTATGTGACCCACCCTAGTCCTATATAAGTACTCAATGACCCCATTTGACCCCCCCTAGTTATATATAAGTACTCAATGACCCCATGTGACACACCCTAGTCCTATATAAGTACAAAATAACCCCATGTGACCCACCCTAGTTCTATATAAGTACTCAATGACCCCATGTGACCCCCCCTAGTCATATATAAGTACTCAATGACCCCATGTGACCAACCCTACTCCTATATAAGTACTCAATGACCCAATGTGACCCACCCTACTCCTATATAAGTACTCAATGACCCCATGTGACCCACCCTACTCCTATATAAGTACTCAATGACCCCATGTGACCCCTCCTAGTCCTATATAAGTACTCAATGACCCCATGTGACCCACCCAAGTCCTATATAAGTACTCAATGACCCCATGTGACCCACCCTAGTCCTATATAAGTACTCAATGACCCCATGTGACCCCCCTAGTCCTATACAAGTACTTAATGACCCCATGTGTCCCACCCTAGTCTTATATAAGTACTCAATGACCCCACGTGACCCCCCCATGTCCTATTTAAGTACTCAATAACCCCATGTGACCCCCCTAGTCCTATATAAGTACTCAATGACAGCCATGTGACCCCCCTAGTCCTATATAAGTACTCAATGAACCCATGTGAAGCACCCTAGTCCTAATAAGTACTCAATGACCCCATGTGACCCACCCTAGTCCTATATAAGTACTCAATGACCCCATTTGACCCCCCCCTAGTCATATGTAAGTACTCAATGACCCCATGTGACCCACCCTAGTCCTATATAAGTACAAAATGACACCATGTGACCCACCCTAATCCTATATAAGTACTCAATGACCCCATGTGACCCCCCCAAGTCATATATAAGTACTCAATGACACCATGTGACCCACCCTACTCCTATATAAGTACTCAATGACCCCATGTGACCCCTCCTAGTCCTATATAAGTACTCAATGACCCCATGTGACCCACCCTAGTCCTATATAAGTACTTAATGACCCCATGTGACCCACCCTATTCCTATATAAGTACTCAATGACCCCACGTGACCCCCCATGTCCTATATAAGTACTCAACGACCCCATGTGACCCCCCTAGTCCTATATAAGTACTCAATGACCCCATGTGAAGCACCCTAGTCCTATATAAGTACTCAATGACCCCATGTGACCCACCCTAGTCCTATATAAATACTCAATGACCCCATTTGACCCCCCCTAGTCATATATAAGTACTCAATGACCCCATGTGACCCACCCTAGTCTTATATAAGTACAAAATGACCCCATGTGACCCACCCTAGTCCTATATAAGTACTCAATGACCACATGTGACCCCCCCTAGTCATATATAAGTACTCAATGACCCCATGTGACCCCCCCTAGTCATATATAAGTACTCAATGACCCCATGTGACCCACCCTGGTCCTATATAAGTACTCAATGACCCCATGTGACCCACCCTACTCCTATATAAATACTCAATGACCCCATTTGACCCCTCCTAGTCATATATAAGTACTCAATGACCCCATGTTACCCACCCTAGTCCTATATAAGTACTCAATGACCCCATGTGACCCACCCTACTCCTATATAAATACTCAATGACCCCATTTGACCCCCCCTAGTCATATATAAGTACTCAATGACTTCATGTGACCCACCCTAGTCCTATATAAGTACAAAATGACCCCATTTGACCCCCCCTAGTCATATATAAGTACTCAAAGACCCCATGTGACCCCCCCTAGTAATATATAAGTACACAATGACCCATGTGACCCACCCTAGTAATATATAACTACTCAATGACCCCATGTGACCCACCCTAGTCCTATATAAGTACAAAATGACCCCATGTGACCCACCCTAGTCCTATATAAGTACTCAAAGACCCCATGTGACCCCCCCTAGTCATATATAAGTACTCAATGACCCCATGTTACACACCCTAGTCCTATATAAGTACTCAATGACCCCATGTGACCCACCCTAGTCCTATATAAGTACAAAATGACCCCATGTGACGCACCCTAGTCCTATATAAGAACTCAATGACCCCATGTGACCCATCCTAGTAATATATAAGTACTCAATGACCCAATGTGACGCACCCTAGTCCTATATAAGAACTCAATGACCCCATGTGACCCACCCTAGTAATATATAAGTACACAATGACCCATGTGACCCACCCTAGTCCTATATAAGCACTCAATGACCCCATGTGACCCCCTAGTCCTATATAAGTACTCAATGACCCATGTGACCCATCCTATTCCTATATAAGTACTCAATGATCACATGTGACCCCCCCTATTCCTATATAAGTACTTAATGACCCCATGTGACCCACCCTAGTCCTATATAAGTACTCAATGACCCCACGTGACCCCCCCATATCCTATATAAGTACTCAATGACCCCATGTAACCCCCCTAGTACTATATAAGTACTCAATGACCACATGTGACGCACCCTAGTCCTATATAAGAACTCAATGACCCCATGGGACCCACCCTAGTAATATATAAGTAATCAATGACCCCATGTGACCCACCCTAGTCCTATATAAGTACAAAATGACCCCATGTGACACACCCTAGTCCTATATAAGTACTCAATGACCCCATGTGACCCCCCCTTGTCATATATAAGTACTCAATGACCCCATGTGACCCACCCTAGTCCTATATAAGTACTCAATGACCACATGTGACCCCCCCCTAGTCCTATATAAGTACTTAATGACCCCATGTGACACCCCATGTCCTATATAAGTACTCAATGACCCCATTTGACCCCCCTTAGTCATATATAAGTAATCAATGACCCCATGTGACACCCCCTAGTCCTATATAAGTACTCAATGACCCCATGTGACCCACCCTAGTCCTATATAAGTACTCAATGACAAGACGTGACCCCTCCATGTCCTATAAAAGTACTCAATGACCCCATGTGACCCACCCTATTCCTATATAAGTACTCAATGACCCCATGTGACCCACCCTATTCCTATATAAGTACTCAATGACCCCATGTGACCCCCTTGTCCTATATAAGTACTCAATGACACCATGTGACCCCCCCTAGTCATATATAAGTACTCAATGACCCCATGTTACCCACCCTAGTCCTATATAAGTACTCAATGACCCCATGTGACCCACCTTAGTAATATATAAGTACACAATGACCCATGTGACCCACCCTAGTAATATATAACTACTCAATGACCCCATGTGACCCACCCTAGTCCTATAGAAGTACAAAATGACCCCATGTGACCCACCCTAGTCCTATATAAGTACTCAAAGACCCCATGTGACCCCCCCTAGTCATATATAAGTACTCAATGACCCCATGTTACACACCCTAGTCCTATATAAGTACTCAATGACCCCATGTGACCCACCCTAGTCCTATATAAGTACAAAATGACCCCATGTGACGCACCCTAGTCCTATATAAGAACTCAATGACCCCATGTGACCCACCCTAGTAATATATAAGTACTCAATGACCCAATGTGACGCACCCTAGTCCTATATAAGAACTCAATGACCCCATGTGACCCACCCTAGTAATATATAAGTACACAATGACCCATGTGACCCACCCTAGTCCTATATAAGCACTCAATGACCCCATGTGACCCATCCTATTCCTATATAAGTACTCAATGATCACATGTGACCCCCCCTATTCCTATATAAGTACTTAATGACCCCATGTGACCCACCCTAGTCCTATATAAGTACTCAATGACCACATGTGACGCACCCTAGTCCTATATAAGAACTCAATGACCCCATGTGACCCACCCTAGTAATATATAAGTAATCAATGACCCCATGTGACCCACCCTAGTCCTATATAAGTACAAAATGACCCCATGTGACCCACCCTAGTCCTATATAAGTACTCAATGACCCCATGTGACCCCCCCTAGTCATATATAAGTACTCAATGACCCCATGTGACCCACCCTAGTCCTATATAAGTACTCAATGACCACATGTGACCCCCCCCCCCCTAGTCCTATATAAGTACTTAATGACCCCATGTGACACCCCATGTCCTATATAAGTACTCAATGACCCCATTTGACCCCCCCTAGTCATATATAAGTAATCAATGACCACACGTGACCTCTCCATGTCCTATATAAGTACTCAATGACCCCATGTGACCCACCCTATTCCTATATAAGTACTCAATGACCCCATGTGACCCACCCTAGTCCTATATAAGTACTCAATGACCCCATGTGACCCCCCCTAGTCATATATAAGTACTCAATGACCCCATGTGACCCACCCTAGTCCTATATAAGTACTCAATGACCACATGTGACCCCCCCCCTAGTCCTATATAAGTACTTAATGACCCCATGTGACACCCCATGTCCTATATAAGTACTCAATGACCCCATTTGACCCCCCCTAGTCATATATAAGTAATCAATGACCCCATGTGACCCCCCCTAGTCCTATATAAGTACTCAATGACCCCATGTGGCCCACCCTAGTCCTATATAAGTACTCAATGACCACACGTGACCCCTCCATGTCCTATATAAGTACTCAATGACCCCATGTGACCCACCCTATTCCTATATAAGTACTCAATGACCCCATGTGACCCACCCTATTCCTATATAAGTACTCAATGACCCCATGTGACCCACCCTAGTCCTATATAAGTACTCAATGACCCCACGTGACCCCCCCCATGTCCTATATAAGTACTCAATGACCCCATGTGACCCACCCTATTCCTATATAAGTACTCAATGACCCCATGTGACCCCCCCTAGTCATATATAAGTACTCAATGACCCCATGTGACCCCCCTAGTCCTATATAAGTACTCAATGACCCCATCGACCCACCCTATTCCTATATAAGTACTCAATGACCCCATGTGACCCACCCTTGTCCTATATAAGTACTCAATGACCCCATGTTACCCCCCTAGTCCTATACAAGTACTTAATGACCCCATGTGACCCCCCCTAGTCATATATAAGTACTCAATGACACCATGTGACCCACCCTAGTCCTATATAAGTAGTCAATGACCACATGTGACCCCCCCCTAGTCCTATATAAGTACTTAATGACCCCATGTGACCCCCCCATGTCCTATATAAGTACTCAATGAACCCATGTGACCCCCCTAGTACTATATAAGTACTCAATGACCCCATGTGACGCACCCTAGTCCTATATAAGAACTCAATGACCCAATGTGACGCACCCTAGTCCTATATAAGAACTCAATGACCCCATGTGACCCACCCTAGTAATATATAAGTACACAATGACCCATGTGACCCACCCTAGTCCTATATAAGTACAAAATGACCCCATGTGACCCACCCTAGTCCTATATAAGTACTCAATGACCACATGTGACCCCCCCTAGTCCTATATAAGTGCTTATAGACCCCATGTGACCCACCCTAGTCCTATATAAGTACTCAATGACCCCACGTGACCCCCCCATGTCCTATATAAGTACTCAATGACCCCATGTGACCCCCCTAGTCCTATACAAGTACTTAATGACCCCATGTGACCCACCCTAGTCCTATATAAGTACTCAATGACCCCATGTGACCCCCCTAGTCCTATATAAGTACTCAATGACCCCATGTGACGCACCCTAGTCCTATATTAGAACTCAATGACCCCATGTGACCCACCCTAGTCCTATATAAGTACTCAATTACGCCATGTGACCCCCCCCTAGTCCTACATAAGTACTCAATGACCTCAGGTCAGCCACCCTACTCCTATATAAGTAATCAATGACCCCATGTGACCCCCCCCTAGTCTTATATAAGTACTCAATGACCACATGTGACCCCCCCTAGTCCTATATAAGTACTTAATGACACCATGTGACCCACCCTAGTCCTATATAAGTACTCAATGACCCCACGTGACCCCCCATGTCCTATATAAGTACTCAATGACCCCATGTGACCCCCTAGTCCTATATAAGTACTCAATGACCCCATATGACCCACCCTATTCCTATATAAGTACTCAATGACCACATGTGACCCCCCCTATTCCTATATAAGTACTTAATGACCCCATGTGACCCACCCTAGTACTATATAAGTACTCAATGACCCCACGTGACCCCCCCATATCCTATATAAGTACTCAATGACCACATGTAACCCCCCTACTACTATATAAGTACTCAATGACCCCATGTGACGCACCCTAGTCCTATATAAGAACTCAATGACCCCATGTGACCCACCCTAGTAATATATAAGTACTCAATGACCCCATGTGACCCACCCTAGTCCTATATAAGTACTCAATGACCCCATGTGACCCCCCTAGTCCTATACAAGTACTTAATAACCCCATGTGACCCCCCCTAGTCATATATAAGTACTCAATGACCCCATGTAACCCACCCTAGTCCTATATAAGTACTCAATGACCACATGTGACCCCCCCCCTAGTCCTATATAAGTACTTAATGACCCCATGTGACCCCCCCATGTCCTATATAAGTACTCAATGAACCCATGTGACCCCCCTAGTACTATATAAGTACTCAATGACCCCATGTGACGCACACTAGTCCTATATAAGAACTCAATGACCCCATGTGACCCACCCTAGTAATATATAAGTACTCAATGACCCAAAGTGACGCACCCTAGTCCTATATAAGATCTCAATGACCCCATGTGACCCACCCTAGTAATATATAAGTACACAATGACCCCATGTGACCCACCCTAGTCTTATATAAGTACAAAATGACCCCATGTGACCCACCCTAGTCCTATATAAGTACTCAATGACCCCATGTGACCCCCCCTAGTCATATATAAGTACTCAATGACCCCATGTTACCCACCCTAGTCCTATATAAGTACTCAATGACCCCATGTGACCCACCCTAGTAATATATAAGTACACAATGACCCATGTGACCCACCCTAGTAATATATAACTACTCAATGACCCCATGTGACCCACCCTAGTCCTATATAAGTACAAAATGACCCCATGTGACCCACCCTAGTCCTATATAAGTGCTCAAAGACCCCATGTGACCCCCCCTAGTCATATATAAGTACTCAATGACCCCATGTTACACACCCTAGTCCTATATAAGTACTCAATGACCCCATGTGACCCACCCTAGTCCTATATAAGTACAAAATGACCCCATGTGACGCACCCTAGTCCTATATAAGAACTCAATGACCCCATGTGACCCACCCTAGTAATATATAAGTACTCAATGACCCAATGTGACGCACCCTAGTCCTATATAAGAACTCAATGACCCCATGTGACCCACCCTAGTAATATATAAGTACACAATGACCCATGTGACCCACCCTAGTCCTATATAAGCACTCAATGACCCCATGTGACCCATCCTATTCCTATATAAGTACTCAATGATCACATGTGACCCCCCCTATTCCTATATAAGTACTTAATGACCCCATGTGACCCACCCTAGTCCTATATAAGTACTCAATGACCACATGTGACGCACCCTAGTCCTATATAAGAACTCAATGACCCCATGTGACCCACCCTAGTAATATATAAGTAATCAATGACCCCATGTGACCCACCCTAGTCCTATATAAGTACAAAATGACCCCATGTGACCCACCCTAGTCCTATATAAGTACTCAATGACCCCATGTGACCCCCCCTAGTCATATATAAGTACTCAATGACCCCATGTGACCCACCCTAGTCCTATATAAGTACTCAATGACCACATGTGACCCCCCCCCTAGTCCTATATAAGTACTTAATGACCCCATGTGACACCCCATGTCCTATATAAGTACTCAATGACCCCATTTGACCCCCCCTAGTCATATATAAGTAATCAATGACCCCATGTGACCCCCCCTAGTCCTATATAAGTACTCAATGACCCCATGTGACCCACCCTAGTCCTATATAAGTACTCAATGACCACACGTGACCCCTCCATGTCCTATATAAGTACTCAATGACCCCATGTGACCCACCCTAGTAATATATAAGTACACAATGACCCATGTGACCCACCCTAGTCCTATATAAGTACAAAATGACCCCATGTGACCCACCCTAGTCCTATATAAGTACTCAATGACCACATGTGACCCCCCCTAGTCCTATATAAGTGCTTATAGACCCCATGTGACCCACCCTAGTCCTATATAAGTACTCAATGACCCCACGTGACCCCCCCATGTCCTATATAAGTACTCAATGACCCCATGTGACCCCCCTAGTCCTATACAAGTACTTAATGACCCCATGTGACCCACCCTAGTCCTATATAAGTACTCAATGACCCCATGTGACCCCCCTAGTCCTATATAAGTACTCAATGACCCCATGTGACGCACCCTAGTCCTATATTAGAACTCAATGACCCCATGTGACCCACCCTAGTCCTATATAAGTACTCAATTACGCCATGTGACCCCCCCTAGTCCTACATAAGTACTCAATGACCTCAGGTCAGCCACCCTACTCCTATATAAGTAATCAATGACCCCATGTGACCCCCCCCTAGTCTTATATAAGTACTCAATGACCACATGTGACCCCCCCTAGTCCTATATAAGTACTTAATGACCCCATGTGACCCACCCTAGTCCTATATAAGTACTCAATGACCCCACGTGACCCCCCATGTCCTATATAAGTACTCAATGACCCCATGTGACCCCCTAGTCCTATATAAGTACTCAATGACCCCATATGACCCACCCTATTCCTATATAAGTACTCAATGACCACATGTGACCCCCCCTATTCCTATATAAGTACTTAATGACCCCATGTGACCCACCCTAGTACTATATAAGTACTCAATGACCCCACGTGACCCCCCCATATCCTATATAAGTACTCAATGACCACATGTAACCCCCCTACTACTATATAAGTACTCAATGACCCCATGTGACGCACCCTAGTCCTATATAAGAACTCAATGACCCCATGTGACCCACCCTAGTAATATATAAGTACTCAATGACCCCATGTGACCCACCCTAGTCCTATATAAGTACTCAATGACCCCATGTGACCCCCCTAGTCCTATACAAGTACTTAATAACCCCATGTGACCCCCCCTAGTCATATATAAGTACTCAATGACCCCATGTAACCCACCCTAGTCCTATATAAGTACTCAATGACCACATGTGACCCCCCCCCCTAGTCCTATATAAGTACTTAATGACCCCATGTGACCCCCCCATGTCCTATATAAGTACTCAATGAACCCATGTGACCCCCCTAGTACTATATAAGTACTCAATGACCCCATGTGACGCACACTAGTCCTATATAAGAACTCAATGACCCCATGTGACCCACCCTAGTAATATATAAGTACTCAATGACCCAAAGTGACGCACCCTAGTCCTATATAAGATCTCAATGACCCCATGTGACCCACCCTAGTAATATATAAGTACACAATGACCCCATGTGACCCACCCTAGTCTTATATAAGTACAAAATGACCCCATGTGACCCACCCTAGTCCTATATAAGTACTCAATGACCCCATGTGACCCCCCCTAGTCATATATAAGTACTCAATGACCCCATGTTACCCACCCTAGTCCTATATAAGTACTCAATGACCCCATGTGACCCACCCTAGTAATATATAAGTACACAATGACCCATGTGACCCACCCTAGTAATATATAACTACTCAATGACCCCATGTGACCCACCCTAGTCCTATATAAGTACAAAATGACCCCATGTGACCCACCCTAGTCCTATATAAGTGCTCAAAGACCCCATGTGACCCCCCCTAGTCATATATAAGTACTCAATGACCCCATGTTACACACCCTAGTCCTATATAAGTACTCAATGACCCCATGTGACCCACCCTAGTCCTATATAAGTACAAAATGACCCCATGTGACGCACCCTAGTCCTATATAAGAACTCAATGACCCCATGTGACCCACCCTAGTAATATATAAGTACTCAATGACCCAATGTGACGCACCCTAGTCCTATATAAGAACTCAATGACCCCATGTGACCCACCCTAGTAATATATAAGTACACAATGACCCATGTGACCCACCCTAGTCCTATATAAGCACTCAATGACCCCATGTGACCCATCCTATTCCTATATAAGTACTCAATGATCACATGTGACCCCCCCTATTCCTATATAAGTACTTAATGACCCCATGTGACCCACCCTAGTCCTATATAAGTACTCAATGACCACATGTGACGCACCCTAGTCCAATATAAGAACTCAATGACCCCATGTGACCCACCCTAGTAATATATAAGTAATCAATGACCCCATGTGACCCACCCTAGTCCTATATAAGTACAAAATGACCCCATGTGACCCACCCTAGTCCTATATAAGTACTCAATGACCCCATGTGACCCCCCCTAGTCATATATAAGTACTCAATGACCCCATGTGACCCACCCTAGTCCTATATAAGTACTCAATGACCACATGTGACCCCCCCCTAGTCCTATATAAGTACTTAATGACCCCATGTGACACCCCATGTCCTATATAAGTACTCAATGACCCCATTTGACCCCCCCTAGTCATATATAAGTAATCAATGACCCCATGTGACCCCCCCTAGTCCTATATAAGTACTCAATGACCCCATGTGACCCACCCTAGTCCTATATAAGTACTCAATGACCACACGTGACCCCTCCATGTCCTATATAAGTACTCAATGACCCCATGTGACCCACCCTATTCCTATATAAGTACTCAATGACCCCATGTGACCCACCCTAGTCCTATATAAGTACTCAATGACCCCATGTGACCCCCCCTAGTCATATATAAGTACTCAATGACCCCATGTGACCCACCCTAGTCCTATATAAGTACTCAATGACCACATGTGACCCCCCCCTAGTCCTATATAAGTACTTAATGACCCCATGTGACACCCCATGTCCTATATAAGTACTTAATGACCCCATGTGACCCCCCCATGTCCTATATAAGTACTCAATGAACCCATGTGACCCCCCTAGTACTATATAAGTACTCAATGACCCCATGTGACGCACCCTAGTCCTATATAAGAACTCAATGACCCCATGTGACCCACCCTAGTAATATATAAGTGCTCAATGACCCAATGTGACGCACCCTAGTCCTATATAAGAACTCAATGACCCCATGTGACCCACCCTAGTCCTATATAAGTACACAATGACCCCATGTGACCCCCCTAGTCCTATATAAGTACTCAATGACCCCATCGACCCACCCTATTCCTATATAAGTACTCAATGACCCCATGTGACCCACCGTTGTCCTATATAAGTACTCAATGACCACATGTTACCCCCCTAGTCCTATACAAGTACTTAATGACCCCATGTGACCCCCCCTAGTCCTATATAAGTACTCAATGACCCCATGTGACCCACCCTAGTCCTATATAAGTACTCAATGACCCCATGCGACCCCCCCTAGTCATATATAAGTACTCAATGACCCCATGTGACCCACCCTAGTCCTATATAAGTACTCAATGACCACATGTGACCCCCCCCTAGTCCTATATAAGTACTTAATGACCCCATGTGACCCCCCCATGTCCTATATAAGTACTCAATGAACCCATGTGACCCCCCTAGTACTATATAAGTACTCAATGACCCCATGTGACGCACCCTAGTCCTATATAAGAACTCAATGACCCCATCGACCCACCCTATACCTATATAAGTACTCAATGACCACATGTGACCCCCCCTAGTCCTATATAAGTACTTAATGACCCCATGTGACCCACCCTAGTCCTATATAAGTACTCAATGACCCCACGTGACCCCCCATGTCCTATATAAGTACTCAATGACCCCATGTGACCCCCTAGTCCTATATAAGTACTCAATGACCCCATATGACCCACCCTATTCCTATATAAGTACTCAATGACCACATGTGAACCCCCCTATTCCTATATAAGTACTTAATGACCCCATGTGACCCACCCTAGTACTATATAAGTACTCAATGACCCCACGTGACCCCCCCATATCCTATATAAGTACTCAATGACCACATGTAACCCCCCTACTACTATATAAGTACTCAATGACCCCATGTGACGCACCCTAGTCCTATATAAGAACTCAATGACCCCATGTGACCCACCCTAGTAATATATAAGTACTCAATGACCCCATGTGACCCACCCTATTCCTATATAAGTACTCAATGACCCCATGTGACCCACCCTAGTCCTATATAAGTACTCAATGACCCCATGTGACCCCCCTAGTCCTATACAAGTACTTAATGACCCCATGTGACCCCCCCTAGTCATATATAAGTACTCAATGACCCTATGTAACCCACCCTAGTCCTATATAAGTACTCAATGACCACATGTGCCCCCCCCCCCCTCGTCCTATATAAGTACTTAATGACCCCATGTGACCCCCCCATGTCCTATATAAGTACTCAATGACCCCATGTGACCCACCCTATTCCTATATAAGTACTCAATGACCCCATGTGACCCACCCTAGTCCTATATAAGTACTCAATGACCCCATGTGACCCCCCCTAGTCATATATAAGTACTCAATGACCCCATGTGACCCACCCTAGTCCTATATAAGTACTCAATGACCACATGTGACCCCCCCCTAGTCCTATATAAGTACTTAATGACCCCATGTGACACCCCATGTCCTATATAAGTACTCAATGACCCCATTTGACCCCCCCTAGTCATATATAAGTAATCAATGACCCCATGTGACCCCCCCTAGTCCTATATAAGTACTCAATGACCCCATGTGACCCACCCTAGTCCTATATAAGTACTCAATGACCACACGTGACCCCTCCATGTCCTATATAAGTACTCAATGACCCCATGTGACCCACCCTATTCCTATATAAGTACTCAATGACCCCATGTGACCCACCCTTGTCCTATATAAGTACTCAATGACCCCATGTTACCCCCCTAGTCCTATATAAGTACTTAATGACCCCATGTGACCCCCCCTAGTCATATATAAGTACTCAATGAAACCATGTGACCCACCCTAGTCCTATATAAGTACTCAATGACCACATGTGACCCCCCCCTAGTCATATATAAGTACTTAATGACCCCATGTGACCCCCCCATGTCCTATATAAGTACTCAATGAACCCATGTGACCCCCCTAGTACTATATAAGTACTCAATGACACCATGTGACGCACCCTAGTCCTATATAAGAACTCAATGACCCCATGTGACCCACCCTAGTAATATATAAGTGCTCAATGACCCCATGTGACCCCCCCTAGTCATATATAAGTACTCAATGACACCATGTGACCCACCCTAGTCCTATATAAGTACTCAATGACCACATGTGACCCCCCCCTAGTCCTATATAAGTACTTAATGACCCCATGTGACCCCCCCATGTCCTATATAAGTACTCAATGAACCCATGTGACCCCCCTAGTACTATATAAGTACTCAATGACCCCATGTGACGCAACCTAGTCCTATATAAGAACTCAATGACCCTTTGTGACCCACCCTAGTAATATATAAGTGCTCAATGACCCAATGTGACGCACCCTAGTCCTATATAAGAACTCAATGACCCCATGTGACCCACCCTAGTAATATATAAGTACACAATGACCCCATGTGACCCCCCTAGTCCTATATAAGTACTCAATGACCCCATCGACCCACCCTATTCCTATATAAGTACTCAATGACCCCATTTGACCCACCCTTGTCCTATATAAGTACTCAATGACCCCATGTTACCCCCCTAGTCCTATACAAGTACTTAATGACCCCATGTGACCCCCCCTAGTCCTATATAAGTACTCAATGACCCCATGTGACCCACCCTATTCCTATATAAGTACTCAATGACCCCATGTGACCCACCCTAGTCCTATATAAGTACTCAATGACCCCATGTGACCCCTCCTAGTCATATATAAGTACTCAATGACCCCATGTGACCCACCCTAGTCCTATATAAGTACTCAATGAAACCATGTGACCCACCCTAGTCCTATATAAGTACTCAATGACCACATGTGACCCCCCCCTAGTCATATATAAGTACTTAATGACCCCATGTGACCCCCCCATGTCCTATATAAGTACTCAATGAACCCATGTGACCCCCCTAGTACTATATAAGTACTCAATGACACCATGTGACGCACCCTAGTCCTATATAAGAACTCAATGACCCCATGTGACCCACCCTAGTAATATATAAGTGCTCAATGACCCCATGTGACCCCCCCTAGTCATATATAAGTACTCAATGACACATTGTGACCCACCCTAGTCCTATATAAGTACTCAATGACCACATGTGACCCCCCCCTAGTCCTATATAAGTACTTAATGACCCCATGTGACCCCCCCATGTCCTATATAAGTACTCAATGAACCCATGTGACCCCCCTACTACTATATAAGTACTCAATGACCCCATGTGACGCAACCTAGTCCTATATAAGAACTCAATGACCCCATGTGACCCACCCTAGTAATATATAAGTGCTCAATGACCCAATGTGACGCACCCTAGTCCTATATAAGAACTCAATGACCCCATGTGACCCACCCTAGTAATATATAAGTACACAATGACCCCATGTGACCCCCCTAGTCCTATATAAGTACTCAATGACCCCATCGACCCACCCTATTCCTATATAAGTACTCAATGACCCCATGTGACCCACCCTTGTCCTATATAAGTACTCAACGACCCCATGTTACCCCCCTAGTCCTATACAAGTACTTAATGACCCCATGTGACCCCCCCTAGTCCTATATAAGTACTCAATGACCCCATGTGACCCACCCTATTCCTATATAAGTACTCAATGACCCCATGTGACCCACCCTAGTCCTATATAAGTACTCAATGACCCCATGTGACCCCCCCTAGTCATATATAAGTACTCAATGACCCCATGTGACCCACCCTAGTCCTATATAAGTACTCAATGACCACATGTGACCCCCCCCTAGTCCTATATAAGTACTTAATGACCCCATGTGACACCCCATGTCCTATATAAGTACTCAATGACCCCATTTGACCCCCCCTAGTCATATATAAGTAATCAATGACCCCATGTGACCCCCCCTAGTCCTATATAAGTACTCAATGACCCCATGTGACCCACCCTAGTCCTATATAAGTACTCAATGACCACACGTGACCCCTCCATGTCCTATATAAGTACTCAATGACCCCATGTGACCCACCCTATTCCTATATAAGTACTCAATGACCCCATGTGACCCACCCTTGTCCTATATAAGTACTCAATGACCCCATGTTACCCCCCTAGTCCTATATAAGTACTTAATGACCCCATGTGACCCCCCCTAGTCATATATAAGTACTCAATGACACCATGTGACCCACCCTAGTCCTATATAAGTACTCAATGACCACATGTGACCCCCCCCCCTAGTCCTATATAAGTACTTAATGACCCCATGTGACCCCCCCATGTCCTATATAAGTACTCAATGAACCCATGTGACCCCCCTAGTACTATATAAGTACTCAATGACCCCATGTGACGCACCCTAGTCCTATATAAGAACTCAATGACCCCATGTGACCCACCCTAGTAATATATAAGTGCTCAATGACCCCATGTGACCCCCCTAGTACTATATAAGTACTTAATGACCCCATGTGACCCCCCCTAGTCATATATAAGTACTCAAAGACCCCATGTGACCCCCCCTAGTCATATATAAGTACTCAATGACCCCATGTTACACACCCTAGTCCTATATAAGTACTCAATGACCCCATGTGACCCACCCTAGTCCTATATAAGTACAAAATGACCCCATGTGACGCACCCTAGTCCTATATAAGAACTCAATGACCCCATGTGACCCACCCTAGTAATATATAAGTACTCAATGACCCAATGTGACGCACCCTAGTCCTATATAAGAACTCAATGACCCCATGTGACCCACCCTAGTAATATATAAGTACACAATGACCCATGTGACCCACCCTAGTCCTATATAAGCACTCAATGACCCCATGTGACCCCCTAGTCCTATATAAGTACTCAATGACCCATGTGACCCATCCTATTCCTATATAAGTACTCAATGATCACATGTGACCCCCCCTATTCCTATATAAGTACTTAATGACCCCATGTGACCCACCCTAGTCCTATATAAGTACTCAATGACCCCACGTGACCCCCCCATATCCTATATAAGTACTCAATGACCACATGTAACCCCCCTAGTACTATATAAGTACTCAATGACCACATGTGACGCACCCTAGTCCTATATAAGAACTCAATGACCCCATGGGACCCACCCTAGTAATATATAAGTAATCAATGACCCCATGTGACCCACCCTAGTCCTATATAAGTACAAAATGACCCCATGTGACCCACCCTAGTCCTATATAAGTACTCAATGACCCCATGTGACCCCCCCTTGTCATATATAAGTACTCAATGACCCCATGTGACCCACCCTAGTCCTATATAAGTACTCAATGACCACATGTGACCCCCCCCCTAGTCCTATATAAGTACTTAATGACCCCATGTGACACCCCATGTCCTATATAAGTACTCAATGACCCCATTTGACCCCCCCTAGTCATATATAAGTAATCAATGACCCCATGTGACACCCCCTAGTCCTATATAAGTACTCAATGACCCCATGTGACCCACCCTAGTCCTATATAAGTACTCAATGACAAGACGTGACCCCTCCATGTCCTATAAAAGTACTCAATGACCCCATGTGACCCACCCTATTCCTATATAAGTACTCAATGACCCCATGTGACCCACCCTATTCCTATATAAGTACTCAATGACCCCATGTGACCCCCTTGTCCTATATAAGTACTCAATGACACCATGTGACCCCCCCTAGTCATATATAAGTACTCAATGACCCCATGTTACCCACCCTAGTCCTATATAAGTACTCAATGACCCCATGTGACCCACCTTAGTAATATATAAGTACACAATGACCCATGTGACCCACCCTAGTAATATATAACTACTCAATGACGCCATGTGACCCACCCTAGTCCTATAGAAGTACAAAATGACCCCATGTGACCCACCCTAGTCCTATATAAGTACTCAAAGACCCCATGTGACCCCCCCTAGTCATATATAAGTACTCAATGACCCCATGTTACACACCCTAGTCCTATATAAGTACTCAATGACCCCATGTGACCCAACCTAGTCCTATATAAGTACAAAATGACCCCATGTGACGCACCCTAGTCCTATATAAGAACTCAATGACCCCATGTGACCCACCCTAGTAATATATAAGTACTCAATGACCCAATGTGACGCACCCTAGTCCTATATAAGAACTCAATGACCCCATGTGACCCACCCTAGTAATATATAAGTACACAATGACCCATGTGACCCACCCTAGTCCTATATAAGCACTCAATGACCCCATGTGACCCATCCTATTCCTATATAAGTACTCAATGATCACATGTGACCCCCCCTATTCCTATATAAGTACTTAATGACCCCATGTGACCCACCCTAGTCCTATATAAGTACTCAATGACCACATGTGACGCACCCTAGTCCTATATAAGAACTCAATGACCCCATGTGACCCACCCTAGTAATATATAAGTACTCAATGACCCTATGTAACCCACCCTAGTCCTATATAAGTACTCAATGACCACATGTGACCCCCCCCCCCCCTAGTCCTATATAAGTACTTAATGACCCCATGTGACCCCCCCATGTCCTATATAAGTACTCAATGACCCCATGTGACCCACCCTATTCCTATATAAGTACTCAATGACCCCATGTGACCCACCCTAGTCCTATATAAGTACTCAATGACCCCATGTGACCCCCCCTAGTCATATATAAGTACTCAATGACCCCATGTGACCCACCCTAGTCCTATATAAGTACTCAATGACCACATGTGACCCCCCCCTAGTCCTATATAAGTACTTAATGACCCCATGTGACACCCCATGTCCTATATAAGTACTCAATGACCCCATTTGACCCCCCCTAGTCATATATAAGTAATCAATGACCCCATGTGACCCCCCCTAGTCCTATATAAGTACTCAATGACCCCATGTGACCCACCCTAGTCCTATATAAGTACTCAATGACCACACGTGACCCCTCCATGTCCTATATAAGTACTCAATGACCCCATGTGACCCACCCTATTCCTATATAAGTACTCAATGACCCCATGTGACCCACCCTTGTCCTATATAAGTAGTCAATGACCCCATGTTACCCCCCTAGTCCTATATAAGTACTTAATGACCCCATGTGACCCCCCCTAGTCATATATAAGTACTCAATGAAACCATGTGACCCACCCTAGTCCTATATAAGTACTCAATGACCCCATGTGACCCCCCCTAGTCATATATAAGTACTCAATGACCCCATGTTACCCACCCTAGTCCTATATAAGTACTCAATGACCCCATGTGACCCACCCTAGTAATATATAAGTACACAATGACCCATGTGACCCACCCTAGTAATATATAACTACTCAATGACCCCATGTGACCCACCCTAGTCCTATATAAGTACAAAATGACCCCATGTGACCCACCCTAGTCCTATATAAGTGCTCAAAGACCCCATGTGACCCCCCCTAGTCATATATAAGTACTCAATGACCCCATGTTACACACCCTAGTCCTATATAAGTACTCAATGACCCCATGTGACCCACCCTAGTCCTATATAAGTACAAAATGACCCCATGTGACGCACCCTAGTCCTATATAAGAACTCAATGACCCCATGTGACCCACCCTAGTAATATATAAGTACTCAATGACCCAATGTGACGCACCCTAGTCCTATATAAGAACTCAATGACCCCATGTGACCCACCCTAGTAATATATAAGTAATCAATGACCCCATGTGACCCACCCTAGTCCTATATAAGTACAAAATGACCCCATGTGACCCACCCTAGTCCTATATAAGTACTCAATGACCCCATGTGACCCCCCCTAGTCATATATAAGTACTCAATGACCCCATGTGACCCACCCTAGTCCTATATAAGTACTCAATGACCACATGTGACCCCCCCCTAGTCCTATATAAGTACTTAATGACCCCATGTGACACCCCATGTCCTATATAAGTACTCAATGACCCCATTTGACCCCCCCTAGTCATATATAAGTAATCAATGACCCCATGTGACCCCCCCTAGTCCTATATAAGTACTCAATGACCCCATGTGACCCACCCTAGTCCTATATAAGTACTCAATGACCACACGTGACCCCTCCATGTCCTATATAAGTACTCAATGACCCCATGTGACCCACCCTATTCCTATATAAGTACTCAATGACCCCATGTGACCCACCCTAGTCCTATATAAGTACTCAATGACCCCATGTGACCCCCCCTAGTCATATATAAGTACTCAATGACCCCATGTGACCCACCCTAGTCCTATATAAGTACTCAATGACCATATGTGACCCCCCCCTAGTCCTATATAAGTACTTAATGACCCCATGTGACACCCCATGTCCTATATAAGTACTTAATGACCCCATGTGACCCCCCCATGTCCTATATAAGTACTCAATGACCCCATGTGACGCACCCTAGTCCTATATAAGAACTCAATGACCCCATCGACCCACCCTATACCTATATAAGTACTCAATGACCACATGTGACCCCCCCTAGTCCTATATAAGTACTTAATGACCCCATGTGACCCACCCTAGTCCTATATAAGTACTCAATGACCCCACGTGACCCCCCATGTCCTATATAAGTACTCAATGACCCCATGTGACCCCCTAGTCCTATATAAGTACTCAATGACCCCATATGACCCACCCTATTCCTATATAAGTACTCAATGACCACATGTGACCCCCCCTATTCCTATATAAGTACTTAATGACCCCATGTGACCCACCCTAGTACTATATAAGTACTCAATGACCCCACGTGACCCCCCCCATATCCTATATAAGTACTCAATGACCACATGTAACCCCCCTACTACTATATAAGTACTCAATGACCCCATGTGACGCACCCTAGTCCTATATAAGAACTCAATGACCCCATGTGACCCACCCTAGTAATATATAAGTACTCAATGACCCCATGTGACCCACCCTATTCCTATATAAGTACTCAATGACCCCATGTGACCCACCCTAGTCCTATATAAGTACTCAATGACCCCATGTGACCCCCCTAGTCCTATACAAGTACTTAATGACCCCATGTGACCCCCCCTAGTCATATATAAGTACTCAATGACCCTATGTAACCCACCCTAGTCCTATATAAGTACTCAATGACCACATGTGACCCCCCCCCCCCCTAGTCCTATATAAGTACTTAATGACCCCATGTGACCCCCCCATGTCCTATATAAGTACTCAATGACCCCATGTGACCCACCCTATTCCTATATAAGTACTCAATGACCCCATGTGACCCCCCCTAGTCATATATAAGTACTCAATGACCCCATGTGACCCACCTTAGTCCTATATAAGTACTCAATGACCACATGTGACCCCCCCCTAGTCCTATATAAGTACTTAATGACCCCATGTGACACCCCATGTCCTATATAAGTACTCAATGACCCCATTTGACCCCCCCTAGTCATATATAAGTAATCAATGACCCCATGTGACCCCCCCTAGTCCTATATAAGTACTCAATGACCCCATGTGACCCACCCTAGTCCTATATAAGTACTCAATGACCACACGTGACCCCTCCATGTCCTATATAAGTACTCAATGACCCCATGTGACCCACCCTATTCCTATATAAGTACTCAATGACCCCATGTGACCCACCCTTGTCCTATATAAGTACTCAATGGCCCCATGTTACCCCCCTAGTCCTATATAAGTACTTAATGACCCCATGTGACCCCCCCTAGTCATATATAAGTACTCAATGAAACCATGTGACCCACCCTATTCCTATATAAGTACTCAATGACCCCATGTGACCCACCCTAGTCCTATATAAGTACTCAATGACCCCATGTGACCCCCCCTAGTCATATATAAGTACTCAATGACCCCATGTGACCCACCTTAGTCCTATATAAGTACTCAATGACCACATGTGACCCCCCCCTAGTCCTATATAAGTACTTAATGACCCCATGTGACACCCCATGTCCTATATAAGTACTCAATGACCCCATTTGACCCCCCCTAGTCATATATAAGTAATCAATGACCCCATGTGACCCCCCCTAGTCCTATATAAGTACTCAATGACCCCATGTGACCCACCCTAGTCCTATATAAGTACTCAATGACCACACGTGACCCCTCCATGTCCTATATAAGTACTCAATGACCCCATGTGACCCACCCTATTCCTATATAAGTACTCAATGACCCCATGTGACCCACCCTTGTCCTATATAAGTACTCAATGGCCCCATGTTACCCCCCTAGTCCTATATAAGTACTTAATGACCCCATGTGACCCCCCCTAGTCATATATAAGTACTCAATGAAACCATGTGACCCACCCTAGTCCTATATAAGTACTCAATGACCACATGTGACCCCCCCCTAGTCATATATAAGTACTTAATGACCCCATGTGACCCCCCCATGTCCTATATAAGTACTCAATGAACCCATGTGACCCCCCTAGTACTATATAAGTACTCAATGACACCATGTGACGCACCCTAGTCCTATATAAGAACTCAATGACCCCATGTGACCCACCCTAGTAATATATAAGTGCTCAATGACCCCATGTGACCCCCCCTAGTCATATATAAGTACTCAATGACACCATGTGACCCACCCTAGTCCTATATAAGTTCTCAATGACCACATGTGACCCCCCCTAGTCCTATATAAGTACTTAATGACCCCATGTGACCCCCCCATGTCCTATATAAGTACTCAATGAACCCATGTGACCCCCCTAGTACTATATAAGTACTCAATGACCCCATGTGACGCAACCTAGTCCTATATAAGAACTCAATGACCCCATGTGACCCACCCTAGTAATATATAAGTGCTCAATGACCCAATGTGACGCACCCTAGTCCTATATAAGAACTCAATGACCCCATGTGACCCACCCTAGTAATATATAAGTACACAATGACCCCATGTGACCCCCCTAGTCCTATATAAGTACTCAATGACCCCATCGACCCACCCTATTCCTATATAAGTACTCAATGACCCCATGTGACCCACCCTTGTCCTATATAAGTACTCAATGACCCCATGTTACCCCCCTAGTCCTATACAAGTACTTAATGACCCCATGTGACCCCCCCTAGTCCTATATAAGTACTCAATGACCCCATGTGACCCACCCTATTCCTATATAAGTACTCAATGACCCCATGTGACCCACCCTAGTCCTATATAAGTACTCAATGACCCCATGTGACCCCCCCTAGTCATATATAAGTACTCAATGACCCCATGTGACCCACCCTAGTCCTATATAAGTACTCAATGAAACCATGTGACCCACCCTAGTCCTATATAAGTACTCAATGACCACATGTGACCCCCCCCCTAGTCATATATAAGTACTTAATGACCCCATGTGACCCCCCCATGTCCTATATAAGTACTCAATGAACCCATGTGACCCCCCTAGTACTATATAAGTACTCAATGACACCATGTGACGCACCCTAGTCCTATATAAGAACTCAATGACCCCATGTGACCCACCCTAGTAATATATAAGTGCTCAATGACCCCATGTGACCCCCCCTAGTCATATATAAGTACTCAATGACACCATGTGACCCACCCTAGTCCTATATAAGTACTCAATGACCACATGTGACCCCCCCCTAGTCCTATATAAGTACTTAATGACCCCATGTGACCCCCCCATGTCCTATATAAGTACTCAATGAACCCATGTGACCCCCCTACTACTATATAAGTACTCAATGACCCCATGTGACGCAACCTAGTCCTATATAAGAACTCAATGACCCCATGTGACCCACCCTAGTAATATATAAGTGCTCAATGACCCAATGTGACGCACCCTAGTCCTATATAAGAACTCAATGACCCTATGTGACCCACCCTAGTAATATATAAGTACCCAATGACCCCATGTGACCCCCCTAGTCCTATATAAGTACTCAATGACCCCATCGACCCACCCTATTCCTATATAAGTACTCAATGACCCCATGTGACCCACCCTTGTCCTATATAAGTACTCAATGACCCCATGTTACCCCCCTAGTCCTATACAAGTACTTAATGACCCCATGTGACCCCCCCTAGTCCTATATAAGTACTCAATGACCCCATGTGACCCACCCTATTCCTATATAAGTAGTCAATGACCCCATGTGACCCACCCTAGTCCTATATAAGTACTCAATGACCCCATGTGACCCCCCCTAGTCCTATATAAGTACTCAATGACCCCATGTGACCCACCCTAGTCCTATATAAGTACTCAATGACCACACGTGACCCCTCCATGTCCTATATAAGTACTCAATGACCCCATGTGACCCACCCTATTCCTATATAAGTACTCAATGACCCCATGTGACCCACCCTTGTCCTATATAAGTACTCAATGACCCCATGTTACCCCCCTAGTCCTATATAAGTACTTAATGACCCCATGTGACCCCCCCTAGTCATATATAAGTACTCAATGACACCATGTGACCCACCCTAGTCCTATATAAGTACTCAATGACCACATGTGACCCCCCCCCTAGTCCTATATAAGTACTTAATGACCCCATGTGACCCCCCCATGTCCTATATAAGTACTCAATGAACCCATGTGACCCCCCTAGTACTATATAAGTACTCAATGACCCCATGTGACGCACCCTAGTCCTATATAAGAACTCAATGACCCCATGTGACCCACCCTAGTAATATATAAGTGCTCAATGACCCCATGTGACCCCCCTAGTACTATATAAGTACTTAATGACCCCATGTGACCCCCCCTAGTCATATATAAGTACTCAATGACACCATGTGACCCACCCTAGTCCTATATAAGTACTCAATGACCCCATGTGACCCACCCTAGTCCTATATAAGTACTCAAAGACCCCATGTGACCCCCCCTAGTCATATATAAGTACTCAATGACCCCATGTTACACACCCTAGTCCTATATAAGTACTCAATGACCCCATGTGACCCACCCTAGTCCTATATAAGTACAAAATGACCCCATGTGACGCACCCTAGTCCTATATAAGAACTCAATGACCCCATGTGACCCACCCTAGTAATATATAAGTACTCAATGACCCAATGTGACGCACCCTAGTCCTATATAAGAACTCAATGACCCCATGTGACCCACCCTAGTAATATATAAGTACACAATGACCCATGTGACCCATCCTAGTCCTATATAAGCACTCAATGACCCCATGTGACCCCCTAGTCCTATATAAGTACTCAATGACCCATGTGACCCATCCTATTCCTATATAAGTACTCAATGATCACATGTGACCCCCCCTATTCCTATATAAGTACTTAATGACCCCATGTGACCCACCCTAGTCCTATATAAGTACTCAATGACCCCACGTGACCCCCCCATATCCTATATAAGTACTCAATGACCCCATGTAACCCCCCTAGTACTATATAAGTACTCAATGACCACATGTGACGCACCCTAGTCCAATATAAGAACTCAATGACCCCATGGGACCCACCCTAGTAATATATAAGTAATCAATGACCCCATGTGACCCACCCTAGTCCTATATAAGTACAAAATGACCCCATGTGACCCACCCTAGTCCTATATAAGTACTCAATGACCCCATGTGACCCCCCCTTGTCATATATAAGTACTCAATGACCCCATGTGACCCACCCTAGTCCTATATAAGTACTCAATGACCACATGTGACCCCCCCCTAGTCCTATATAAGTACTTAATGACCCCATATGACACCCCATGTCCTATATAAGTACTCAATGACCCCATTTGACCCCCCCTAGTCATATATAAGTAATCAATGACCCCATGTGACACCCCCTAGTCCTATATAAGTACTCAATGACCCCATGTGACCCACCCTAGTCCTATATAAGTACTCAATGACAAGACGTGACCCCTCCATGTCCTATAAAAGTACTCAATGACCCCATGTGACCCACCCTATTCCTATATAAGTACTCAATGACCCCATGTGACCCACCCTATTCCTATATAAGTACTCAATGACCCCATGTGACCCCCTTGTCCTATATAAGTACTCAATGACACCATGTGACCCCCCCTAGTCATATATAAGTACTCAATGACCCCATGTTACCCACCCTAGTCCTATATAAGTACTCAATGACCCCATGTGACCCACCTTAGTAATATATAAGTACACAATGACCCATGTGACCCACCCTAGTAATATATAACTACTCAATGACCCCATGTGACCCACCCTAGTCCTATAGAAGTACAAAATGACCCCATGTGACCCACCCTAGTCCTATATAAGTACTCAAAGACCCCATGTGACCCCCCCTAGTCATATATAAGTACTCAATGACCCCATGTTACACACCCTAGTCCTATATAAGTACTCAATGACCCCATGTGACCCACCCTAGTCCTATATAAGTACAAAATGACCCCATGTGACGCACCCTAGTCCTATATAAGAACTCAATGACCCCATGTGACCCACCCTAGTAATATATAAGTACTCAATGACCCAATGTGACGCACCCTAGTCCTATATAAGCACTCAATGACCCCATGTGACCCCCTAGTCCTATATAAGTACTCAATGACCCATGTGACCCATCCTATTCCTATATAAGTACTCAATGATCACATGTGACCCCCCCTATTCCTATATAAGTACTTAATGACCCCATGTGACCCACCCTAGTCCTATATAAGTACTCAATGACCCCACGTGACCCCCCCATATCCTATATAAGTACTCAATGACCCCATGTAACCCCCCTAGTACTATATAAGTAATCAATGACCCCATGTGACCCACCCTAGTCCTATATAAGTACAAAATGACCCCATGTGACCCACCCTAGTCCTATATAAGTACAAAATGACCCCATGTGACGCACCCTAGTCCTATATAAGAACTCAATGACCCCATGTGACCCACCCTAGTAATATATAAGTACTCAATGACCCAATGTGACGCACCCTAGTCCTATATAAGAACTCAATGACCCCATGTGACCCACCCTAGTAATATATAAGTACACAATGACCCATGTGACCCACCCTAGTCCTATATAAGCACTCAATGACCCCATGTGACCCATCCTATTCCTATATAAGTACTCAATGATCACATGTGACCCCCCCTATTCCTATATAAGTACTTAATGACCCCATGTGACCCACCCTAGTCCTATATAAGTACTCAATGACCACATGTGACGCACCCTAGTCCTATATAAGAACTCAATGACCCCATGTGACCCACCCTAGTAATATATAAGTAATCAATGACCCCATGTGACCCACCCTAGTCCTATATAAGTACAAAATGACCCCATGTGACCCACCCTAGTCCTATATAAGTACTCAATGACCCCATGTGACCCCCCCTAGTCATATATAAGTACTCAATGACCCCATGTGACCCACCCTAGTCCTATATAAGTACTCAATGACCACATGTGACCCCCCCCCCTAGTCCTATATAAGTACTTAATGACCCCATGTGACACCCCATGTCCTATATAAGTACTCAATGACCCCATTTGACCCCCCCTAGTCATATATAAGTAATCAATGACCACACGTGACCCCTCCATGTCCTATATAAGTACTCAATGACCCCATGTGACCCACCCTATTCCTATATAAGTACTCAATGACCCCATGTGACCCACCCTAGTCCTATATAAGTACTCAATGACCCCATGTGACCCCCCCTAGTCATATATAAGTACTCAATGACCCCATGTGACCCACCCTAGTCCTATATAAGTACTCAATGACCACATGTGACCCCCCCCTAGTCCTATATAAGTACTTAATGACCCCATGTGACACCCCATGTCCTATATAAGTACTCAATGACCCCATTTGACCCCCCCTAGTCATATATAAGTAATCAATGACCCCATGTGACCCCCCCTAGTCCTATATAAGTACTCAATGACCCCATGTGACCCACCCTAGTCCTATATAAGTACTCAATGACCACACGTGACCCCTCCATGTCCTATATAAGTACTCAATGACCCCATGTGACCCACCCTATTCCTATATAAGTACTCAATGACCCCATGTGACCCACCCTATTCCTATATAAGTACTCAATGACCCCATGTGACCCACCCTAGTCCTATATAAGTACTCAATGACCCCACGTGACCCCCCCCCCATGTCCTATATAAGTACTCAATGACCCCATGTGACCCACCCTATTCCTATATAAGTACTCAATGACCCCATGTGACCCCCCCTAGTCATATATAAGTACTCAATGACCCCATGTGACCCCCCTAGTCCTATATAAGTACTCAATGACCCCATCGACCCACCCTATTCCTATATAAGTACTCAATGACCCCAATGTGACCCACCCTTGTCCTATATAAGTACTCAATGACCCCATGTTACCCCCCTAGTCCTATACAAGTACTTAATGACCCCATGTGACCCCCCCTAGTCATATATAAGTACTCAATGACACCATGTGACCCACCCTAGTCCTATATAAGTACTCAATGACCACATGTGACCCCCCCCTAGTCCTATATAAGTACTTAATGACCCCATGTGACCCCCCCATGTCCTATATAAGTACTCAATGAACCCATGTGACCCCCCTAGTACTATATAAGTACTCAATGACCCCATGTGACGCACCCTAGTCCTATATAAGAACTCAATGACCCAATGTGACGCACCCTAGTCCTATATAAGAACTCAATGACCCCATGTGACCCACCCTAGTAATATATAAGTACACAATGACCCATGTGACCCACCCTAGTCCTATATAAGTACAAAATGACCCCATGTGACCCACCCTAGTCCTATATAAGTACTCAATGACCACATGTGACCCCCCCTAGTCCTATATAAGTGCTTATAGACCCCATGTGACCCACCCTAGTCCTATATAAGTACTCAATGACCCCACGTGACCCCCCCATGTCCTATATAAGTACTCAATGACCCCATGTGACCCCCCTAGTCCTATACAAGTACTTAATGACCCCATGTGACCCACCCTAGTCCTATATAAGTACTCAATGACCCCATGTGACCCCCCTAGTCCTATATAAGTACTCAATGACCCCATGTGACGCACCCTAGTCCTATATTAGAACTCAATGACCCCATGTGACCCACCCTAGTCCTATATAAGTACTCAATTACGCCATGTGACCCCCCCCCCTAGTCCTACATAAGTACTCAATGACCTCAGGTCAGCCACCCTACTCCTATATAAGTACTCAATGACCCCATGTTACACACCCTAGTCCTATATAAGTACTCAATGACCCCATGTGACCCACCCTAGTCCTATATAAGTACAAAATGACCCCATGTGACGCACCCTAGTCCTATATAAGAACTCAATGACCCCATGTGAACCACCCTAGTAATATATAAGTACTCAATGACCCAATGTGACGCACCCTAGTCCTATATAAGAACTCAATGACCCCATGTGACCCACCCTAGTAATATATAAGTACACAATGACCCATGTGACCCACCCTAGTCCTATATAAGCACTCAATGACCCCATGTGACCCATCCTATTCCTATATAAGTACTCAATGATCACATGTGACCCCCCCTATTCCTATATAAGTACTTAATGACCCCATGTGACCCACCCTAGTCCTATATAAGTACTCAATGACCACATGTGACGCACCCTAGTCCTATATAAGAACTCAATGACCCCATGTGACCCACCCTAGTAACATATAAGTAATCAATGACCCCATGTGACCCACCCTAGTCCTATATAAGTACAAAATGACCCCATGTGACCCACCCTAGTCCTATATAAGTACTCAATGACCCCATGTGACCACCCCTAGTCATATATAAGTACTCAATGACCCCATGTGACCCACCCTAGTCCTATATAAGTACTCAATGACCACATGTGACCCCCCCCCCCTAGTCCTATATAAGTACTTAATGACCCCATGTGACACCCCATGTCCTATATAAGTACTCAATGACCCCATTTGACCCCCCCTAGTCATATATAAGTAATCAATGACCCCATGTGACCCCCCCTAGTCCTATATAAGTACTCAATGACCCCATGTGACCCACCCTAGTCCTATATAAGTACTCAATGACCACACGTGACCCCTCCATGTCCTATATAAGTACTCAATGACCCCATGTGACCCACCCTATTCCTATATAAGTACTCAATGACCCCATGTGACCCACCCTATTCCTATATAAGTACTCAATGACCCCATGTGACCCACCCTAGTCCTATATAAGTACTCAATGACCCCACGTGACCCCCCCCCATGTCCTATATAAGTACTCAATGACCCCATGTGACCCACCCTATTCCTATATAAGTACTCAATGACCCCATGTGACCCCCCCTAGTCATATATAAGTACTCAATGACCCCATGTGACCCCCCTAGTCCTATATAAGTACTCAATGACCCCATCGACCCACCCTATTCCTATATAAGTACTCAATGACCCCATGTGACCCACCCTTGTCCTATATAAGTACTCAATGACCCCATGTTACCCCCCTAGTCCTATACAAGTACTTAATGACCCCATGTGACCCCCCCTAGTCATATATAAGTACTCAATGACACCATGTGACCCACCCTAGTCCTATATAAGTACTCAATGACCACATGTGACCCCCCCCTAGTCCTATATAAGTACTTAATGACCCCATGTGACCCCCCCATGTCCTATATAAGTACTCAATGAACCCATGTGACCCCCCTAGTACTATATAAGTACTCAATGACCCCATGTGACGCACCCTAGTCCTATATAAGAACTCAATGACCCAATGTGACGCACCCTAGTCCTATATAAGAACTCAATGACCCCATGTGACCCACCCTAGTAATATATAAGTACACAATGACCCATGTGACCCACCCTAGTCCTATATAAGTACAAAATGACCCCATGTGACCCACCCTAGTCCTATATAAGTACTCAATGACCACATGTGACCCCCCCTAGTCCTATATAAGTGCTTATAGACCCCATGTGACCCACCCTAGTCCTATATAAGTACTCAATGACCCCACGTGACCCCCCCATGTCCTATATAAGTACTCAATGACCCCATGTGACCCCCCTAGTCCTATACAAGTACTTAATGACCCCATGTGACCCACCCTAGTCCTATATAAGTACTCAATGACCACATGTGACCCCCCTAGTCCTATATAAGTACTCAATGACCCCATGTGACGCACCCTAGTCCTATATTAGAACTCAATGACCCCATGTGACCCACCCTAGTCCTATATAAGTACTCAATTACGCCATGTGACCCCCCCCCTAGTCCTACATAAGTACTCAATGACCTCAGGTCAGCCACCCTACTCCTATATAAGTAATCAATGACCCCATGTGACCCCCCCCTAGTCTTATATAAGTACTCAATGACCACATGTGACCCCCCCTAGTCCTATATAAGTACTTAATGACCCCATGTGACCCACCCTAGTCCTATATAAGTACTCAATGACCCCACGTGACCCCCCATGTCCTATATAAGTACTCAATGACCCCATGTGACCCCCTAGTCCTATATAAGTACTCAATGACCCCATATGACCCACCCTATTCCTATATAAGTACTCAATGACCACATGTGACCCCCCCTATTCCTATATAAGTACTTAATGACCCCATGTGACCCACCCTAGTACTATATAAGTACTCAATGACCCCACGTGACCCCCCCATATCCTATATAAGTACTCAATGACCACATGTAACCCCCCTACTACTATATAAGTACTCAATGACCCCATGTGACGCACCCTAGTCCTATATAAGAACTCAATGACCCCATGTGACCCACCCTAGTAATATATAAGTACTCAATGACCCCATGTGACCCACCCTATTCCTATATAAGTACTCAATGACCCCATGTGACCCACCCTAGTCCTATATAAGTACTCAATGACCCCATGTGACCCCCCTAGTCCTATACAAGTACTTAATAACCCCATGTGACCCCCCCTAGTCATATATAAGTACTCAATGACCCCATGTAACCCACCCTAGTCCTATATAAGTACTCAATGACCACATGTGACCCCCCCCCTAGTCCTATATAAGTACTTAATGACCCCATGTGACCCCCCCATGTCCTATATAAGTACGCAATGAACCCATGTGACCCCCCTAGTACTATATAAGTACTCAATGACCCCATGTGACGCACCCTAGTCCTATATAAGAACTCAATGACCCCATGTGACCCACCCTAGTAATATATAAGTACTCAATGACCCAAAGTGACGCACCCTAGTCCTATATAAGATCTCAATGACCCCATGTGACCCACCCTAGTAATATATAAGTACACAATGACCCCATGTGACCCACCCTAGTCTTATATAAGTACAAAATGACCCCATGTGACCCACCCTAGTCCTATATAAGTACTCAATGACCCCATGTGACCCACCCTAGTCATATATAAGTACTCAATGACCCCATGTTACCCACCCTAGTCCTATATAAGTACTCAATGACCCCATGTGACCCACCCTAGTAATATATAAGTACACAATGACCCATGTGACCCACCCTAGTAATATATAACTACTCAATGACCCCATGTGACCCACCCTAGTCCTATATAAGTACAAAATGACCCCATGTGACCCACCCTAGTCCTATATAAGTGCTCAAAGACCCCATGTGACCCCCCCTAGTCATATATAAGTACTCAATGACCCCATGTTACACACCCTAGTCCTATATAAGTACTCAATGACCCCATGTGACCCACCCTAGTCCTATATAAGTACAAAATGACCCCATGTGACACACCCTAGTCCTATATAAGAACTCAGTGACCCCATGTGACCCACCCTAGTAATATATAAGTACTCAATGACCCAATGTGACGCACCCTAGTCCTATATAAGAACTCAATGACCCCATGTGACCCACCCTAGTAATATATAAGTACACAATGACCCATGTGACCCACCCTAGTCCTATATAAGCACTCAATGACCCCATGTGACCCATCCTATTCCTATATAAGTACTCAATGATCACATGTGACCCCCCCTATTCCTATATAAGTACTTAATGACCTCATGTGACCCACCCTAGTCCTATATAAGTACTCAATGACCACATGTGACGCACCCTAGTCCTATATAAGAACTCAATGACCCCATGTGACCCACCCTAGTAATATATAAGTAATCAATGACCCCATGTGACCCACCCTAGTCCTATATAAGTACAAAATGACCCCATGTGACCCACCCTAGTCCTATATAAGTACTCAATGACCCCATGTGACCCCCCCTAGTCATATATAAGTACTCAATGACCCCATGTGACCCACCCTAGTCCTATATAAGTACTCAATGACCACATGTGACCCCCCCCTAGTCCTATATAAGTACTTAATGACCCCATGTGACACCCCATGTCCTATATAAGTACTCAATGACCCCATTTGACCCCCCCTAGTCATATATAAGTAATCAATGACCCCATGTGACCCCCCCTAGTCCTATATAAGTACTCAATGACCCCATGTGACCCACCCTAGTCCTATATAAGTACTCAATGACCACACGTGACCCCTCCATGTCCTATATAAGTACTCAATGACCCCATGTGACCCACCCTATTCCTATATAAGTACTCAATGACCCCATGTGACCCACCCTAGTCCTATATAAGTACCCAATGACCCCATGTGACCCCCCCTAGTCATATATAAGTACTCAATGACCCCATGTGACCCACCCTAGTCCTATATAAGTACTCAATGACCACATGTGACCCCCCCCTAGTCCTATATAAGTACTTAATGACCCCATGTGACACCCCATGTCCTATATAAGTACTTAATGACCCCATGTGACCCCCCCATGTCCTATATAAGTACTCAATGAACCCATGTGACCCCCCTAGTACTATATAAGTACTCAATGACCCCATGTGACGCACCCTAGTCCTATATAAGAACTCAATGACCCCATGTGACCCACCCTAGTAATATATAAGTGCTCAATGACCCAATGTGACGCACCCTAGTCCTATATAAGTACTCAATGACCACATGTGACCCCCCCTAGTCCTATATAAGTACTTAATGACCCCATGTGACCCCCCCATGTCCTATATAAGTACTCAATGAACCCATGTGACCCCCCTAGTACTATATAAGTACTCAATGACCCCATGTGACGCACCCTAGTCCTATATAAGAACTCAATGACCCCATGTGACCCACCCTAGTAATATATAAGTGCTCAATGACCCAATGTGACGCACCCTAGTCCTATATAAGAACTCAATGACCCCATGTGACCCACCCTAGTAATATATAAGTACACAATGACCCCATGTGACCCCCCTAGTCCTATATAAATACTCAATGACCCCATCGACCCACCCTATACCTATATAAGTACTCAATGACCACATGTGACCCCCCCTAGTCCTATATAAGTACTTAATGACCCCATGTGACCCACCCTAGTCCTATATAAGTACTCAATGACCCCACGTGACCCCCCATGTCCTATATAAGTACTCAATGACCCCATGTGACCCCCTAGTCCTATATAAGTACTCAATGACCCCATATGACCCACCCTATTCCTATATAAGTACTCAATGACCACATGTGACCCCCCCCTATTCCTATATAAGTACTTAATGACCCCATGTGACCCACCCTAGTACTATATAAGTACTCAATGACCCCACGTGACCCCCCCATATCCTATATAAGTACTCAATGACCACATGTAACCCCCCTACTACTATATAAGTACTCAATGACCCCATGTGACGCACCCTAGTCCTATATAAGAACTCAATGACCCCATGTGACCCACCCTAGTAATATATAAGTACTCAATGACCCCATGTGACCCACCCTATTCCTATATAAGTACTCAATGACCCCATGTGACCCACCCTAGTCCTATATAAGTACTCAATGACCCCATGTGACCCCCCTAGTCCTATACAAGTACTTAATGACCCCATGTGACCCCCCCTAGTCATATATAAGTACTCAATGACCCTATGTAACCCACCCTAGTCCTATATAAGTACTCAATGACCACATGTGACCCCCCCCCCCCCTAGTCCTATATAAGTACTTAATGACCCCATGTGACCCCCCCATGTCCTATATAAGTACTCAATGACCCCAATGTGACCCACCCTATTCCTATATAAGTACTCAATGACCCCATGTGACCCACCCTAGTCCTATATAAGTACTCAATGACCCCATGTGACCCCCCCTAGTCATATATAAGTACTCAATGACCCCATGTGACCCACCCTAGTCCTATATAAGTACTCAATGACCACATGTGACCCCCCCCCTAGTCCTATATAAGTACTTAATGACCCCATGTGACACCCCATGTCCTATATAAGTACTCAATGACCCCATTTGACCCCCCCTAGTCATATATAAGTAATCAATGACCCCATGTGACCCCCCCTAGTCCTATATAAGTACTCAATGACCCCATGTGACCCACCCTAGTCCTATATAAGTACTCAATGACCACACGTGACCCCTCCATGTCCTATATAAGTACTCAATGACCCCATGTGACCCACCCTATTCCTATATAAGTACTCAATGACCCCATGTGACCCACCCTTGTCCTATATAAGTACTCAATGACCCCATGTTACCCCCCTAGTCCTATATAAGTACTTAATGACCCCATGTGACCCCCCTAGTCATATATAAGTACTCAATGAAACCATGTGACCCACCCTAGTCCTATATAAGTACTCAATGACCACATGTGACCCCCCCCTAGTCATATATAAGTACTTAATGACCCCATGTGACCCCCCCATGTCCTATATAAGTACTCAATGAACCCATGTGACCCCCCTAGTACTATATAAGTACTCAATGACACCATGTGACGCACCCTAGTCCTATATAAGAACTCAATGACCCCATGTGACCCACCCTAGTAATATATAAGTGCTCAATGACCCCATGTGACCCCCCCTAGTCATATATAAGTACTCAATGACACCATGTGACCCACCCTAGTCCTATATAAGTACTCAATGACCACATGTGACCCCCCCCTAGTCCTATATAAGTACTTAATGACCCCATGTGACCCCCCCATGTCCTATATAAGTACTCAATGAACCCATGTGACCCCCCTAGTACTATATAAGTACTCAATGACCCCATGTGACGCAACCTAGTCCTATATAAGAACTCAATGACCCCATGTGACCCACCCTAGTAATATATAAGTGCTCAATGACCCAATGTGACGCACCCTAGTCCTATATAAGAACTCAATGACCCCATGTGACCCACCCTAGTAATATATAAGTACACAATGACCCCATGTGACCCCCCTAGTCCTATATAAGTACTCAATGACCCCATCGACCCACCCTATTCCTATATAAGTACTCAATGACCCCATGTGACCCACCCTTGTCCTATATAAGTACTCAATGACCCCATGTTACCCCCCTAGTCCTATACAAGTACTTAATGACCCCATGTGACCCCCCCTAGTCCTATATAAGTACTCAATGACCCCATGTGACCCACCCTATTCCTATATAAGTACTCAATGACCCCATGTGACCCACCCTAGTCCTATATAAGTACTCAATGACCCCATGTGACCCCCCCTAGTCATATATAAGTACTCAATGACCCCATGTGACCCACCCTAGTCCTATATAAGTACTCAATGACCACATGTGACCCCCCCCTAGTCCTATATAAGTACTTAATGACCCCATGTGACACCCCATGTCCTATATAAGTACTCAATGACCCCATTTGACCCCCCCTAGTCATATATAAGTAATCAATGACCCCATGTGACCCCCCCTAGTCCTATATAAGTACTCAATGACCCCATGTGACCCACCCTAGTCCTATATAAGTACTCAATGACCACACGTGACCCCTCCATGTCCTATATAAGTACTCAATGACCCCATGTGACCCACCCTATTCCTATATAAGTACTCAATGACCCCATGTGACCCACCCTTGTCCTATATAAGTACTCAATGACCCCATGTTACCCCCCCTAGTCCTATATAAGTACTTAATGACCCCATGTGACCCCCCCTAGTCATATATAAGTACTCAATGACACCATGTGACCCACCCTAGTCCTATATAAGTACTCAATGACCACATGTGACCCCCCCCCCTAGTCCTATATAAGTACTTAATGACCCCATGTGACCCCCCCATGTCCTATATAAGTACTCAATGAACCCATGTGACCCCCCTAGTACTATATAAGTACTCAATGACCCCATGTGACGCACCCTAGTCCTATATAAGAACTCAATGACCCCATGTGACCCACCCTAGTAATATATAAGTGCTCAATGACCCCATGTGACCCCCCCTAGTCATATATAAGTACTCAATGACACCATGTGACCCACCCTAGTCCTATATAAGTACTCAATGACCACATGTGACCCCCCCCTAGTCCTATATAAGTACTTAATGACCCCATGTGACCCCCCCATGTCCTATATAAGTACTCAATGAACCCATGTGACCCCCCTAGTACTATATAAGTACTCAATGACCCCATGTGACGCACCCTAGTCCTATATAAGAACTCAATGACCCCATGTGACCCACCCTAGTAATATATAAGTGCTCAGTGACCCAATGTGACGCACCCTAGTCCTATATAAGAACTCAATGACCCCATGTGACCCACCCTAGTAATATATAAGTACACAATGACCCCATGTGACCCCCCTAGTCCTATATAAGTACTCAATGACCCCATCGACCCACCCTATTCCTATATAAGTACTCAATGACCCCATGTGACCCACCCTTGTCCTATATAAGTACTCAATGACCCCATGTTACCCCCCTAGTCCTATACAAGTACTTAATGACCCCATGTGACCCCCCCTAGTCCTATATAAGTACTCAATGACCCCATGTGACCCACCCTATTCCTATATAAGTACTCAATGACCCCATGTGACCCACCCTAGTCCTATATAAGTACTCAATGACCCCATGTGACCCCCCCTAGTCATATATAAGTACTCAATGACCCCATGTGACCCACCCTTGTCCTATATAAGTACTCAATGACCCCATGTTACCCCCCCTAGTCCTATACAAGTACTTAATGACCCCATGTGACCCCCCTAGTCCTATATAAGTACTCAATGACCCCATGTGACCCACCCTATTCCTATATAAGTACTCAATGACCCCATTTGACCCCCCCTAGTCATATATAAGTAATCAATGACCCCATGTGACCCCCCCTAGTCCTATATAAGTACTCAATGACCCCATGTGACCCACCCTAGTCCTATATAAGTACTCAATGGCCACACGTGACCCCTCCATGTCCTATATAAGTACTCAATGACCCCATGTGACCCACCCTATTCCTATATAAGTACTCAATGACCCCATGTGACCCACCCTATTCCTATATAAGTACTCAATGACCCCATGTGACCCACCCTAATCCTATATAAGTACTCAATGACCCCACGTGACCCCCCCCCCCATGTCCTATATAAGTACTCAATGACCCCATGTGACCCACCCTATTCCTATATAAGTACTCAATGACCCCATGTGACCCCCCCTAGTCATATATAAGTACTCAATGACCCCATGTGACCCCCCTAGTCCTATATAAGTACTCAATGACCCCATCGACCCACCCTATTCCTATATAAGTACTCAATGACCCCATGTGACCCACCCTTGTCCTATATAAGTACTCAATGACCCCATGTTACCCCCCCTAGTCCTATACAAGTACTTAATGACCCCATGTGACCCCCCCTAGTCATATATAAGTACTCAATGACACCATGTGACCCACCCTAGTCCTATATAAGTACTCAATGACCACATGTGACCCCCCCCTAGTCCTATATAAGTACTTAATGACCCCATGTGACCCCCCCATTTCCTATATAAGTACTCAATGAACCCATGTGACCCCCCTAGTACTATATAAGTACTCAATGACCCCATGTGACGCACCCTAGTCCTATATAAGAACTCAATGACCCCATGTGACCCACCCTAGTAATATATAAGTGCTCAATGACCCCATGTGACCCCCCCTAGTCATATATAAGTACTCAATGACACCATGTGACCCACCCTAGTCCTATATAAGTACTCAATGACCACATGTGACCCCCCCTAGTCCTATATAAGTACTTAATGACCCCATGTGACCCCCCCTAGTCCTATATAAGTACTCAACGACCCCACGTGACCCCCCATGTCCTATATAAGTACTCAATGACCCCATGTGACCCCCTAGTCCTATATAAGTACTCAATGACCCCATATGACCCACCCTATTCCTATATAAGTACTCAATGACCACATGTGACCCCCCCTATTCCTATATAAGTACTTAATGACCCCATGTGACCCACCCTAGTACTATATAAGTACTCAATGACCCCACGTGACCCCCCCATATCCTATATAAGTACTCGATGACCACATGTAACCCCCCTACTACTATATAAGTACTCAATGACCCCATGTGACGCACCCTAGTCCTATATAAGAACTCAATGACCCCATGTGACCCACCCTAGTAATATATAAGTACTCAATGACCCCATGTGACCCACCCTATTCCTATGTAAGTACTCAATGACCCCATGTGACCCACCCTAGTCCTATATAAGTACTCAATGACCCCATGTGACCCCCCTAGTCCTATACAAGTACTTAATGACCCCATGTGACCCCCCCTAGTCATATATAAGTACTCAATGACCCCATGTAACCCACCCTAGTCCTATATAAGTACTCAATGACCACATGTGACCCCCCCCCCCCCCTAGTCCTATATAAGTACTTAATGACCCCATGTGACCCCCCCATGTCCTATATAAGTACTCAATGAACCCATGTGACCCCCCTAGTACTATATAAGTACTCAATGACCCCATGTGACCCACCCTAGTAATATATAAGTACTCAATGACCCAAAGTGACGCACCCTAGTCCTATATAAGAACTCAATGACCCCATGTGACCCCCCCTATTCCTATATAAGTACTTAATGACCCCATGTGACCCACCCTAGTACTATATAAGTACTCAATGACCCCACGTGACCCCCCCATATCCTATATAAGTACTCGATGACCACATGTAACCCCCCTACTACTATATAAGTACTCAATGACCCCATGTGACGCACCCTAGTCCTATATAAGAACTCAATGACCCCATGTGACCCACCCTAGTAATATATAAGTACTCAATGACCCCATGTGACCCACCCTATTCCTATGTAAGTACTCAATGACCCCATGTGACCCACCCTAGTCCTATATAAGTACTCAATGACCCCATGTGACCCCCCTAGTCCTATACAAGTACTTAATGACCCCATGTGACCCCCCCTAGTCATATATAAGTACTCAATGACCCCATGTAACCCACCCTAGTCCTATATAAGTACTCAATGACCACATGTGACCCCCCCCCCCCCCTAGTCCTATATAAGTACTTAATGACCCCATGTGACCCCCCCATGTCCTATATAAGTACTCAATGAACCCATGTGACCCCCCTAGTACTATATAAGTACTCAATGACCCCATGTGACCCACCCTAGTAATATATAAGTACTCAATGACCCAAAGTGACGCACCCTAGTCCTATATAAGAACTCAATGACCCCATGTGACCCACCCTAGTAATATATAAGTACACAATGACCCCATGTGACCCACCCTAGTCTTATATAAGTACAAAATGACCCCATGTGACCCACCCTAGTCCTATATAAGTACTCAATGACCCCATGTGACCCCCCCTAGTCATTTATAAGTACTCAATGACCCCATTTGACCCACCTTAGTCCTATATAAGTACTCAATGACCCCATGTGACCCACCCTAGTCCTATATAAGTACTCAATGTCCCCACGTGACCCCCCCATGTCCTATATAAGTACTCAATGACCCCATGTGACCCACCCTTGTCCTATATAAGTACTCAATGACCCCATGTTACCCCCCTAGTCCTATACAAGTACTTAATGACCCCATGTGACCCCCCCTAGTCCTATATAAGTACTCAATGACCCCATGTGACCCACCCTATTCCTATATAAGTACTCAATGACCCCATGTGACCCACCCTAGTCCTATATAAGTACTCAATGACCCCATGTGACCCCCCCTAGTCATATATAAGTACTCAATGACCCCATGTGACCCACCCTAGTCCTATATAAGTACTCAATGACCCCATGTGACCCCCCCCCTAGTCCTATATAAGTACTTAATGACCCCATGTGACACCCCATGTCCTATATAAGTACTCAATGACCCCATTTGACCCCCCCTAGTCATATATAAGTAATCAATGACCCCATGTGACCCCCCCTAGTCCTATATAAGTACTCAATGACCCCATGTGACCCACCCTAGTCCTATATAAGTACTCAATGACCACACGTGACCCCTCCATGTCCTATATAAGTACTCAATGACCCCATGTGACCCACCCTATTCCTATATAAGTACTCAATGACCCCATGTGACCCACCCTATTCCTATATAAGTACTCAATGACCCCATGTGACCCACCCTAATCCTATATAAGTACTCAATGACCCCACGTGACCCCACCCCATGTCCTATATAAGTACTCAATGACCCCATGTGACCCACCCTATTCCTATATAAGTACTCAATGACCCCATGTGACCCCCCCTAGTCATATATAAGTACTCAATGACCCCATGTGACCCACCCTAGTCCTATATAAGTACTCAATGACCCCATGTGACCCCCCCTAGTCATATATAAGTACTCAATGACCCCATGTGACCCACCCTTGTCCTATATAAGTACTCAATGACCCCATGTTACCCCCCTAGTCCTATACAAGTACTTAATGACCCCATGTGACCCCCCCTAGTCCTATATAAGTACTCAATGACCCCATGTGACCCACCCTATTCCTATATAAGTACTCAATGACCCCATTTGACCCCCCCTAGTCATATATAAGTAATCAATGACCCCATGTGACCCCCCCTAGTCCTATATAAGTACTCAATGACCCCATGTGACCCACCCTAGTCCTATATAAGTACTCAATGACCACACGTGACCCCTCCATGTCCTATATAAGTACTCAATGACCCCATGTGACCCACCCTATTCCTATATAAGTACTCAATGACCCCATGTGACCCACCCTATTCCTATATAAGTACTCAATGACCCCATGTGACCCACCCTAATCCTATATAAGTACTCAATGACCCCACGTGACCCCCCCCCCATGTCCTATATAAGTACTCAATGACCCCATGTGACCCACCCTATTCCTATATAAGTACTCAATGACCCCATGTGACCCCCCCTAGTCATATATAAGTACTCAATGACCCCATGTGACCCCCCTAGTCCTATATAAGTACTCAATGACCCCATCGACCCACCCTATTCCTATATAAGTACTCAATGACCCCATGTGACCCACCCTTGTCCTATATAAGTACTCAATGACCCCATGTTACCCCCCTAGTCCTATACAAGTACTTAATGACCCCATGTGACCCCCCCTAGTCATATAAAAGTACTCAATGACACCATGTGACCCACCCTAGTCCTATATAAGTACTCAATGACCACATGTGACCCCCCCCTAGTCCTATATAAGTACTTAATGACCCCATGTGACCCCCCCATTTCCTATATAAGTACTCAATGAACCCATGTGACCCCCCTAGTACTATATAAGTACTCAATGACCCCATGTGACGCACCCTAGTCCTATATAAGAACTCAATGACCCCATGTGACCCACCCTAGTAATATATAAGTGCTCAATGACCCCATGTGACCCCCCCTAGTCATATATAAGTACTCAATGACACCATGTGACCCACCCTAGTCCTATATAAGTACTCAATGACCACATGTGACCCCCCCTAGTCCTATATAAGTACTTAATGACCCCATGTGACCCCCCCTAGTCCTATATAAGTACTCAACGACCCCACGTGACCCCCCATGTCCTATATAAGTACTCAATCACCCCATGTGACCCCCTAGTCCTATATAAGTACTCAATGACGCCATATGACCCACCCTATTCCTATATAAGTACTCAATGACCACATGTGACCCCCCCTATTCCTATATAAGTACTTAATGACCCCATGTGACCCACCCTAGTACTATATAAGTACTCAATGACCCCACGTGACCCCCCCATATCCTATATAAGTACTCGATGACCACATGTAACCCCCCTACTACTATATAAGTACTCAATGACCCCATGTGACGCACCCTAGTCCTATATAAGAACTCAATGACCCCATGTGACCCACCCTAGTAATATATAAGTACTCAATGACCCCATGTGACCCACCCTATTCCTATATAAGTACTCAATGACCCCATGTGACCCACCCTAGTCCTATATAAGTACTCAATGACCCCATGTGACCCCCCTAGTCCTATACAAGTACTTAATGACCCCATGTGACCCCCCCTAGTCATATATAAGTACTCAATGACCCCATGTAACCCACCCTAGTCCTATATAAGTACTCAATGACCACATGTGACCCCCCCCCCCCCTAGTCCTATATAAGTACTTAATGACCCCATGTGACCCCCCCATGTCCTATATAAGTACTCAATGAACCCATGTGACCCCCCTAGTACTATATAAGTACTCAATGACCCCATGTGACCCACCCTAGTAATATATAAGTACTCAATGACCCAAAGTGACGCACCCTAGTCCTATATAAGAACTCAATGACCCCATGTGACCCACCCTAGTAATATATAAGTACACAATGACCCCATGTGACCCACCCTAGTCTTATATAAGTACAAAATGACCCCATGTGACCCACCCTAGTCCTATATAAGTACTCAATGACCCCATGTGACCCCCCCTAGTCATTTATAAGTACTCAATGACCCCATTTGACCCACCTTAGTCCTATATAAGTACTCAATGACCCCATGTGACCCACCCTAGTCCTATATAAGTACTCAATGTCCCCACGTGATCCCCCCATGTCCTATATAAGTACTCAATGACCCCATGTGACCCACCCTTGTCCTATATAAGTACTCAATGACCCCATGTTACCCCCCTAGTCCTATACAAGTACTTAATGACCCCATGTGACCCCCCCTAGTCCTATATAAGTACTCAATGACCCCATGTGACCCACCCTATTCCTATATAAGTACTCAATGACCCCATGTGACCCACCCTAGTCCTATATAAGTACTCAATGACCCCATGTGACCCCCCCTAGTCATATATAAGTACTCAATGACCCCATGTGACCCACCCTAGTCCTATATAAGTACTCAATGACCCCATGTGACCCCCCCCTAGTCCTATATAAGTACTTAATGACCCCATGTGACACCCCATGTCCTATATAAGTACTCAATGACCCCATTTGACCCCCCCTAGTCATATATAAGTAATCAATGACCCCATGTGACCCCCCCTAGTCCTATATAAGTACTCAATGACCCCATGTGACCCACCCTAGTCCTATATAAGTACTCAATGACCACACGTGACCCCTCCATGTCCTATATAAGTACTCAATGACCCCATGTGACCCACCCTATTCCTATATAAGTACTCAATGACCCCATGTGACCCACCCTATTCCTATATAAGTACTCAATGACCCCATGTGACCCACCCTAATCCTATATAAGTACTCAATGACCCCACGTGACACCACCCCATGTCCTATATAAGTACTCAATGACCCCATGTGACCCACCCTATTCCTATATAAGTACTCAATGACCCCATGTGACCCCCCCTAGTCATATATAAGTACTCAATGACACCATGTGACCCCCCTAGTCCTATATAAGTACTCAATGACCCCATCGACCCACCCTATTCCTATATAAGTACTCAATGACCCCATGTGACCCACCCTTGTCCTATATAAGTACTCAATGACCCCATGTTACCCCCCTAGTCCTATACAAGTACTTAATGACCCCATGTGACCCCCCCTAGTCATATATAAGTACTCAATGACACCATGTGACCCACCCTAGTCCTATATAAGTACTCAATGACCACATGTGACCCCCCCCTAGTCCTATATAAGTACTTAATGACCCCATGTGACCCCCCCATTTCCTATATAAGTACTCAATGAACCCATGTGACCCCCCTAGTACTATATAAGTACTCAATGACCCCATGTGACGCACCCTAGTCCTATATAAGAACTCAATGACCCCATGTGACCCACCCTAGTAATATATAAGTGCTCAATGACCCCATGTGACCCCCCCTAGTCATATATAAGTACTCAATGACACCATGTGACCCACCCTAGTCCTATATAAGTACTCAATGACCACATGTGACCCCCCCTAGTCCTATATAAGTACTTAATGACCCCATGTGACCCCCCCATGTCCTATATAAGTACTCAATGAACCCATGTGACCCCCCTAGTACTATATAAGTACTCAATGACCCCATGTGACGCACCCTAGTCCTATATAAGAACTCAATGACCCCATGTGACCCACCCTAGTAATATATAAGTGCTCAATGACCCAATGTGACGCACCCTAGTCCAATATAAGAACTCAATGACCCCATGTGACCCACCCTAGTAATATATAAGTACACAATGACCCCATGTAACCCCCCTAGTCCTATATAAGTACTCAATGACCCCATCGACCCACCCTATACCTATATAAGTACTCAATGACCACATGTGACCCCCCTAGTCCTATATAAGTACTTAATGACCCCATGTGACCCACCCTAGTCCTATATAAGTACTCAACGACCTCACGTGACCCCCCATGTCCTATATAAGTACTCAATGACCCCATGTGACCCCCTAGTCCTATATAAGTACTCAATGACCCCATATGACCCACCCTATTCCTATATAAGTACTCAATGACCACATGTGACCCCCCCTATTCCTATATAAGTACTTAATGACCCCATGTGACCCACCCTAGTACTATATAAGTACTCAATGACCCCACGTGACCCCCCCATATCCTATATAAGTACTCAATGACCACATGTAACCACCCTACTACTATATAAGTACTCAATGACCCCATGTGACGCACCCTAGTCCTATATAAGAACTCAATGACCCCATGTGACCCACCCTAGTAATATATAAGTACTCAATGACCCCATGTGACCCACCCTATTCCTATATAAGTACTCAATGACCCCATGTGACCCACCCTAGTCCTATATAAGTACTCAATGACCCCATGTGACCCCCCTAGTCCTATACAAGTACTTAATGACCCCATGTGACCCCCCCTAGTCATATATAAGTACTCAATGACCCCATGTAACCCACCCTAGTCCTATATAAGTACTCAATGACCACATGTGACCCCCCCCCCTAGTCCTATATAAGTACTTAATGACCCCATGTGACCCCCCCATGTCCTATATAAGTACTCAATGAACCCATGTGACCCCCCTAGTACTATATAAGTACTCAATGACTCCATGTGACCCACCCTAGTAATATATAAGTACTCAATGACCCAAAGTGACGCACCCTAGTCCTATATAAGAACTCAATGACCCCATGTGACCCACCCTAGTAATATATAAGTACACAATGACCCCATGTGACCCACCCTAGTCTTATATAAGTACAAAATGACCCCATGTGACCCACCTTAGTCCTATATAAGTACTCAATGACCCCATGTGACCCACCCTAGTCCTATATAAGTACTCAATGTCCCCACGTGACCCCCCCATGTCCTATATAAGTACTCAATGACCCCATGTGACCCCCCTAGTCCTATATAAGTACTCAATGACCCCATGTGACCCCCCTAGTACTATATAAGAACTCAATGACCCCATGTGACCTACCCTAGTAATATATAAGTACTCAATGACCCCATGTGACCCACCCTAGTCCTATATAAGTACAAAATGACCCCATGTGACCCACCCTAGTCCTATATAAGTACTCAATGACCCCATGTGACCACCCCTAGTCATATATAAGTACTCAATGACCTCATGTGACCCACCCTAGTCCCATATAAGTACTCAATGACCACATGTGACCTCCCTAGTACTATATAAGTACTCAATGACCCCATGTGACGCACCCTAGTCCTATATAAGAACTCAATGACCCCATGTGACCCACCCTAGTAATATATAAGTACTCAATGACCCCATGTGACCCCCCCTAGTCCTATATAAGTACAAAATGACCCCATGTGACCCACCCTAGTCCTATATAAGTACTCAGTGACCCCATGTGACCCACCTTAGTCCTATATAAGTACTCAATGACCCCATGTGACCCACCCTAGTCCTATATAAGTACTCAATGTCCCCACGTGACACCCCATGTCCTATATAAGTACTCAATGAACCCATGTGACCCCCCTAGTACTATATAAGTACTCAATGACCACATGTGACCCCCCTAGTCCTATATAAGTACTCAATGACCCCATGTGACGCACCCTAGTCCTATATAAGAACTCAATGACCCCATGTGACCCACCCTAAGAATATATAAGTACTCAATGACCCCATGTGACCCACCCTAGTCCTATATAAGTACAAAATAACCCCATGTGACCCACCCTAGTCCTATATAAGTACTCAATGACCCCATGTGACCCCCCCTAGTCCTATATAAGTACTCAATGACCCCATGTGACCCCCCTAGTCCTATATAAGTACTCAATGACCCTATGTGACCCCCCTAGTCCTATATAAGTACTCAATGACCCCATGTGACCCACCCTAGTCCTATATAAGTACTCAATGACCCCATGTGACCCCCCCATGTCCTATATAAGTACTCAATGACCCCATTTGAACCCTCTAGTCCTATATAAGTACTCAATGACCACATGTGACCCCCCTAGTCCTATATAAGTACTCAATGGCCCCATGTGACCCCCCTAGTCCTATATAAGTACTAAATGACCCCATGTGACCCACCCTAGTCCTATATAAGTACTCAATGACCCCATGTGACCCCCCCATGTCCTATATAAGTACTCAACGACCCCATGTGACCCCCCTAGTCCTATATAAGTACTCAATGACCCCATGTGACCCACCCTAGTCCTATATAAGTACTCAATGACCCCATGTGACCCCCCCTAGTCCTATATAAGTACTTAATGACCCCATGTGACCCACCCTAGTCCTATATAAGTACTCAATGACCCCACGTGACCCCCCATGTCCTATATAAGTACTCAATGACCCCATGTGACCCCCTAGTCCTATATAAGTACTCAATGACCCCATATGACCCACCCTATTCCTATATAAGTACTCAATGACCACATGTGACCCCCCCTATTCCTATATAAGTACTTAATGACCCCATGTGACCCACCCTAGTACTATATAAGTACTCAATGACCCCACGTGACCCCCCCATATCCTATATAAGTACTCAATGACCACATGTAACCCCCCTACTACTATATAAGTACTCAATGACCCCATGTGACGCACCCTAGTCCTATATAAGAACTCAATGACCCCATGTGACCCACCCTAGTAATATATAAGTACTCAATGACCCCATGTGACCCACCCTATTCCTATATAAGTACTCAATGACCCCATGTGACCCACCCTAGTCCTATATAAGTACTCAATGACCCCATGTGACCCCCCTAGTCCTATATAAGTACTCAATGACCCCATGTGACCCACCCTAGTCATATATAAGTACAAAATGACACCATGTGACCCACCCTAATCCTATATAAGTACTCAATGACCCCATGTGACCCACCCTACTCGTATATAAGTACTCAATGACCCCATGTGACCCCTCCTAGTCCTATATAAGTACTCAATGACCCCATGTGACCCACCCTAGTCCTATATAAGTACTTAATGACCCCATGTGACCCACCCTAGTCCTATATAAGTACTCAATGACCCCATGTGACCCCCCCTAGTCCTATATAAGTACTCAATGACCCCATGTGACCCACCCTAGTCCTATATAAGTACTCAATGACCCCACGTGACCCCACATGTCCTATATAAGTACTCAATGACCCCATGTGACCCCCCTAGTCCTATATAAGTACTCAATGAACCCATGTGAAGCACCCTAGTCCTATATAAGTACTCAATGACCCCATGTGACCCACCCTACTCCTATATAAGTACTCAATGACCCCATGTGACCCCTCCTAGTCCTATATAAGTACTCAATGACCCCATGTGACCCACCCTAGTCCTATATAAGTACTTAATGACCCCATGTGACCCACCCTAGTCCTATATAAGTACTCAATGACCCCACGTGACCCCCCATGTCCTATATAAGTACTCAATGACCCCATGTGACCCCCCTAGTCCTATATAAGTACTCAATGACCCCATGTGAAGCTCCCTAGTCCTATATAAGTACTCAATGACGCCATGTGACCCACCCTAGTCCTATATAAATACTCAATGACCCCATGTGACCCACCCTAGTCCTATATAAGTACAAAATGACACCATGTGACCCCCCTAGTCCTATATAAGTACTCAATGACCCTATGTGACCCCCCTAGTCCTATATAAGTACTCAATGACCCCATGTGACCCACCCTAGTCCTATATAAGTACTCAATGACCCCATGTGACCCCCCCATGTCCTATATAAGTACTCAATGACCCCATGTGACCCCCCTAGTCCTATATAAGTACTCAATGACCCTATGTGACCCCCCTAGTCCTATATAAGTACTCAATGACCCCATGTGACCCACCCTAGTCCTATATAAGTACTCAATGACCCCATGTGACCCCCCCTAGTCCTATATAAGTACTCAATGACCCCATGTGACCCCCCTAGTCCTATATAAGTACTCAATGACCCTATGTGACCCCCCTAGTCCTATATAAGTACTCAATGACCCCATGTGACCCACCCTAGTCCTATATAAGTACTCAATGACCCCATGTGACCCCCCCATGTCCTATATAAGTACTCAATGACCCCATTTGAACCCTCTAGTCCTATATAAGTACTCAATGACCACATGTGACCCCCCTAGTCCTATATAAGTACTCAATGGCCCCATGTGACCCCCCTAGTCCTATATAAGTACTAAATGACCCCATGTGACCCACCCTAGTCCTATATAAGTACTCAATGACCCCATGTGACCCCCCCATGTCCTATATAAGTACTCAACGACCCCATGTGACCCCCCTAGTCCTATATAAGTACTCAATGACCCCATGTGACCCACCCTAGTCCTATATAAGTACTCAATGACCCCATGTGACCCCCCCCCTAGTCCTATATAAGTACTTAATGACCCCATGTGACCCACCCTAGTCCTATATAAGTACTCAATGACCCCACGTGACCCCCCATGTCCTATATAAGTACTCAATGACCCCATGTGACCCCCTAGTCCTATATAAGTACTCAATGACCCCATATGACCCACCCTATTCCTATATAAGTACTCAATGACCACATGTGACCCCCCCTATTCCTATATAAGTACTTAATGACCCCATGTGACCCACCCTAGTACTATATAAGTACTCAATGACCCCACGTGACCCCCCCATATCCTATATAAGTACTCAATGACCACAAGTAACCCCCCTACTACTATATAAGTACTCAATGACCCCATGTGACCCACCCTAGTAATATATAAGTACTCAATGACCCCATGTGACCCACCCTAGTCCTATATAAGTACTCAATGACCCCATGTGACCCCCCTAGTCCTATATAAGTACTCAATGACCCCATGTGACCCACCCTAGTCATATATAAGTACAAAATGACACCATGTGACCCACCCTAATCCTATATAAGTACTCAATGACCCCATGTGACCCACCCTACTCGTATATAAGTACTCAATGACCCCATGTGACCCCTCCTAGTCCTATATAAGTACTCAATGACCCCATGTGACCCACCCTAGTCCTATATAAGTACTTAATGACCCCATGTGACCCACCCTAGTCCTATATAAGTACTCAATGACCCCATGTGACCCCCCCTAGTCCTATATAAGTACTCAATGACCCCATGTGACCCACCCTAGTCCTATATAAGTACTCAATGACCCCACGTGACCCCACATGTCCTATATAAGTACTCAATGACCCCATGTGACCCCCCTAGTCCTATATAAGTACTCAATGAACCCATGTGAAGCACCCTAGTCCTATATAAGTACTCAATGACCCCATGTGACCCACCCTACTCCGATATAAGTACTCAATGACCCCATGTGACCCCTCCTAGTCCTATATAAGTACTCAATGACCCCATGTGACCCACCCTAGTCCTATATAAGTACTTAATGACCCCATGTGACCCACCCTAGTCCTATATAAGTACTCAATGACCCCACGTGACCCCCCATGTCCTATATAAGTACTCAATGACCCCATGTGACCCCCCTAGTCCTATATAAGTACTCAATGACCCCATGTGAAGCTCCCTAGTCCTATATAAGTACTCAATGACGCCATGTGACCCACCCTAGTCCTATATAAATACTCAATGACCCCATGTGACCCACCCTAGTCCTATATAAGTACAAAATGACACCATGTGACCCCCCTAGTCCTATATAAGTACTCAATGACCCCATCGACCCACCCTATTCCTATATAAGTACTCAATGACCCCATGTGACCCACCCTTGTCCTATATAAGTACTCAATGACCCCATGTTACCCCCCTAGTCCTATACAAGTACTTAATGACCCCATGTGACCCCCCCTAGTCATATATAAGTACTCAATGACACCATGTGACCCACCCTAGTCCTATATAAATACTCAATGACCACATGTGACCCCCCCCCTAGTCCTATATAAGTACTTAATGACCCCATGTGACCACCCCATGTCCTATATAAGTACTCAATGAACCCATGTGACCCCCCTAGTACTATATAAGTACTCAATGACCCCATGTGACGCACCCTAGTCCTATATAAGAACTCAATGACCCCATGTGACCCACCCTAGTAATATATAAGTGCTCAATGACCCAATGTGACGCACCCTAGTCCTATATAAGAACTCAATGACCCCATGTGACCCACCCTAGTAATATATAAGTACACAATGACCCATGTGACCCACCCTAGTCCTATATAAGTACAAAATAACCCCATGTGACCCACCCTAGTCCTATATAAGTACTCAATGACCCCATGTGACCCCCCCTAGTCCTATATAAGTACTCAATGACCCCATGTGACCCCCCTAGTCCTATATAAGTACTCAATGACCCTATGTGACCCCCCTAGTCCTATATAAGTACTCAATGACCCCATGTGACCCACCCTAGTCCTATATAAGTACTCAATGACCCCATGTGACCCCCCCATGTCCTATATAAGTACTCAATGACCCCATTTGAACCCTCTAGTCCTATATAAGTACTCAATGACCACATGTGACCCCCCTAGTCCTATATAAGTACTCAATGACCCCATGTGACCCACCCTAGTCCTATATAAGTACTCAATGACCCCACGTGACCCCACATGTCCTATATAAGTACTCAATGACCCCATGTGACCCCCCTAGTCCTATATAAGTACTCAATGAACCCATGTGAAGCACCCTAGTCCTATATAAGTACTCAATGACCCCATGTGACCCACCCTACTCCTATATAAGTACTCAATGACCCCATGTGACCCCTCCTAGTCCTATATAAGTACTCAATGACCCCATGTGACCCACCCTAGTCCTATATAAGTACTTAATGACCCCATGTGACCCACCCTAGTCCTATATAAGTACTCAATGACCCCACGTGACCCCCCATGTCCTATATAAGTACTCAATGACCCCATGTGACCCCCCTAGTCCTATATAAGTACTCAATGACCCCATGTGAAGCTCCCTAGTCCTATATAAGTACTCAATGACGCCATGTGACCCACCCTAGTCCTATATAAATACTCAATGACCCCATGTGACCCACCCTAGTCCTATATAAGTACAAAATGACACCATGTGACCCCCCTAGTCCTATATAAGTACTCAATGACCCTATGTGACCCCCCTAGTCCTATATAAGTACTCAATGACCCCATGTGACCCACCCTAGTCCTATATAAGTACTCAATGACCCCATGTGACCCCCCCATGTCCTATATAAGTACTCAATGACCCCATGTGACCCCCCTAGTCCTATATAAGTACTCAATGACCCTATGTGACCCCCCTAGTCCTATATAAGTACTCAATGACCCCATGTGACCCACCCTAGTCCTATATAAGTACTCAATGACCCCATGTGACCCCCCCTAGTCCTATATAAGTACTCAATGACCCCATGTGACCCCCCTAGTCCTATATAAGTACTCAATGACCCTATGTGACCCCCCTAGTCCTATATAAGTACTCAATGACCCCATGTGACCCACCCTAGTCCTATATAAGTACTCAATGACCCCATGTGACCCCCCCATGTCCTATATAAGTACTCAATGACCCCATTTGAACCCTCTAGTCCTATATAAGTACTCAATGACCACATGTGACCCCCCTAGTCCTATATAAGTACTCAATGGCCCCATGTGACCCCCCTAGTCCTATATAAGTACTAAATGACCCCATGTGACCCACCCTAGTCCTATATAAGTACTCAATGACCCCATGTGACCCCCCCATGTCCTATATAAGTACTCAACGACCCCATGTGACCCCCCTAGTCCTATATAAGTACTCAATGACCCCATGTGACCCACCCTAGTCCTATATAAGTACTCAATGACCCCATGTGACCCCCCCCCTAGTCCTATATAAGTACTTAATGACCCCATGTGACCCACCCTAGTCCTATATAAGTACTCAATGACCCCACGTGACCCCCCATGTCCTATATAAGTACTCAATGACCCCATGTGACCCCCTAGTCCTATATAAGTACTCAATGACCCCATATGACCCACCCTATTCCTATATAAGTACTCAATGACCACATGTGACCCCCCCTATTCCTATATAAGTACTTAATGACCCCATGTGACCCACCCTAGTACTATATAAGTACTCAATGACCCCACGTGACCCCCCCATATCCTATATAAGTACTCAATGACCACAAGTAACCCCCCTACTACTATATAAGTACTCAATGACCCCATGTGACCCACCCTAGTAATATATAAGTACTCAATGACCCCATGTGACCCACCCTAGTCCTATATAAGTACTCAATGACCCCATGTGACCCCCCTAGTCCTATATAAGTACTCAATGACCCCATGTGACCCACCCTAGTCATATATAAGTACAAAATGACACCATGTGACCCACCCTAATCCTATATAAGTACTCAATGACCCCATGTGACCCACCCTACTCGTATATAAGTACTCAATGACCCCATGTGACCCCTCCTAGTCCTATATAAGTACTCAATGACCCCATGTGACCCACCCTAGTCCTATATAAGTACTTAATGACCCCATGTGACCCACCCTAGTCCTATATAAGTACTCAATGACCCCATGTGACCCCCCCTAGTCCTATATAAGTACTCAATGACCCCATGTGACCCACCCTAGTCCTATATAAGTACTCAATGACCCCACGTGACCCCACATGTCCTATATAAGTACTCAATGACCCCATGTGACCCCCCTAGTCCTATATAAGTACTCAATGAACCCATGTGAAGCACCCTAGTCCTATATAAGTACTCAATGACCCCATGTGACCCACCCTACTCCGATATAAGTACTCAATGACCCCATGTGACCCCTCCTAGTCCTATATAAGTACTCAATGACCCCATGTGACCCACCCTAGTCCTATATAAGTACTTAATGACCCCATGTGACCCACCCTAGTCCTATATAAGTACTCAATGACCCCACGTGACCCCCCATGTCCTATATAAGTACTCAATGACCCCATGTGACCCCCCTAGTCCTATATAAGTACTCAATGACCCCATGTGAAGCTCCCTAGTCCTATATAAGTACTCAATGACGCCATGTGACCCACCCTAGTCCTATATAAATACTCAATGACCCCATGTGACCCACCCTAGTCCTATATAAGTACAAAATGACACCATGTGACCCCCCTAGTCCTATATAAGTACTCAATGACCCCATCGACCCACCCTATTCCTATATAAGTACTCAATGACCCCATGTGACCCACCCTTGTCCTATATAAGTACTCAATGACCCCATGTTACCCCCCTAGTCCTATACAAGTACTTAATGACCCCATGTGACCCCCCCTAGTCATATATAAGTACTCAATGACACCATGTGACCCACCCTAGTCCTATATAAATACTCAATGACCACATGTGACCCCCCCCCTAGTCCTATATAAGTACTTAATGACCCCATGTGACCACCCCATGTCCTATATAAGTACTCAATGAACCCATGTGACCCCCCTAGTACTATATAAGTACTCAATGACCCCATGTGACGCACCCTAGTCCTATATAAGAACTCAATGACCCCATGTGACCCACCCTAGTAATATATAAGTGCTCAATGACCCAATGTGACGCACCCTAGTCCTATATAAGAACTCAATGACCCCATGTGACCCACCCTAGTAATATATAAGTACACAATGACCCATGTGACCCACCCTAGTCCTATATAAGTACAAAATGACCCCATGTGACCCACCCTAGTCCTATATAAGTACTCAATGACCACATGTGACCCCCCTAGTCCTATATAAGTGCTTATAGGCCCCATGTGACCCACCCTAGTCCTATATAAGTACTCAATGACCCCACGTGACCCCCCCATGTCCTATATAAGTACTCAATGACCCCATGTGACCCCCCTACTCTTATACAAGTACTTAATGACCCCATGTGACCCACCCTAGTCCTATATATAAGTACTCAATGACCCCATGTGACCCCCCTAGTCCTATATAAGTACTCAATGACCCCATGTGACGCACCCTAGTCCTATATTAGAACTCAATGACCCCATGTGACCCACCCTAGTCCTATATAAGTACTCAATGACGCCATGTGACCCCCCCCCTAGTCCTACATAAGTACTCAATGACCTCAGGTCAGCCACCCTACTCCTATATAAGTAATCAATGACCCCATGTGACCCCCCCTAGTCTTATATAAGTACTCAATGACCACATGTGACCCCCCCTAGTCCTATATAAGTACTTAATGACCCCATGTGACCCACCCTAGTCCTATATAAGTACTCAATGACCCCACGTGACCCCCCATGTCCTATATAATTACTCAATGACCCCATGTGACCCCCTAGTCCTATATAAGTACTCAATGACCCCATATGACCCACCCTATTCCTATATAAGTACTCAATGACCACATGTGAACCCCCCTATTCCTATATAAGTTTTTATTGACCCCATGTGACCCACCCTAGTACTATATAAGTACTCAATGACCCCACGTGACCCCCCCATATCCTATATAAGTACTCAATGACCACATGTAACCCCCCTACTACTATATAAGTACTCAATGACCCCATGTGACGCACCCTAGTCCTATATAAGAACTCAATGACCCCATGTGACCCACCCTAGTAATATATAAGTACTCAATGACCCCATGTGACCCACCCTATTCCTATATAAGTACTCAATGACCCCATGTGACCCACCCTAGTTCTATATAAGTACTCAATGACCCCATGTGACCCTCCTAGTCCTATACAAGTACTTAATGACCCCATGTGACCCCCCCTAGTCATATATAAGTACTCAATGACCCCATGTAACCCACCCTAGTACTATATAAGTACTCAATGACCACATGTGACCCCCCCCCCCTAGTCCTATATAAGTACTTAATGACCCCATGTGACCCCCCCATGTCCTATATAAGTACTCAATGAACCCATGTGACCCCCCTAGTACTATATAAGTACTTAATGACCCCATGTGACGCACCCTAGTCCTATATAAGAACTCAATGACCCCATGTGACCCACCCTAGTAATATATAAGTACTCAATGACCCAAAGTGACGCACCCTAGTCCTATATAAGAACTCAATGACCCCATGTGACCCACCCTAGTAATATATAAGTACACAATGACCCCATGTGACCCACCCTAGTCTTATATAAGTACAAAATGACCCCATGTGACCCACCCTAGTCCTATATAAGTACTCAATGACCCCATGTGACCCCCCCCTAGTCATTTATAAGTACTCAATGACCCCATGTGACCCACCTTAGTCCTATATAAGTACTCAATGACCCCATGTGACCCACCCTAGTCCTATATAAGTACTCAATGTCCCCACGTGACCCCCCCATGTCCTATATAAGTACTCAATGACCCCATGTGACCCCCCTAGTACTATATAAGTACTCAATGACCCCATGTGACGCACCCTAGTCCTATATAAGAACTCAATGACCCCATGTGACCCACCCTAGTAATATATAAGTACTCAATGACCCCATGTGACCCACCCTAGTCCTATATAAGTACTCAATGACCACATGTGACCCCCCCATGTCCTATATAAGTACTCAATGAACCCATGTGACCCCCCTAGTCCTATATAAGTAATCAATGACCCCATGTGACCCACCCTAGTCCTATATAAGTACTAAATGACCCCATGTGACCCACCCTAGTCCCATATAAGTACTCAATGACCCCATGTGACCCCCCCATGTCCTATATAAGTACTCAACGACCCCATGTGACCCCCCCTAGTCCTATATAAGTACTCAATGACCCCATGTGACACACCCTAGTCCTATATAAGTACTCAATGACCCCACGTGACACCACATGTCCTATATAAGTACTCAATGACCCCATGTGACCCCCCTAGTCCTATATAAGTACTCAATGAACCCATGTGAAGCACCCTAGTCCTATATAAGTACTCAATGACCCCATGTGACCCACCCTACTCCTATATAAGTACTCAATGACCCCATGTGACCCCTCCTTATCCTATATAAGTAATCAATGACCCCATGTGACCCACCCTAGTCCTATATAAGTACTTAATCACCCCATGTGACCCACCCTAGTCCTATATAAGTACTCAATGACCCCACGTGACCCCCCATGTCCTATATAAGTACTCAATGACCCCATGTGACCCCCCTAGTCCTATATAAGTACTCAATGACCCCATGTGAAGCTCCCTAGTCCTATATAAGTACTCAATGACCCCATGTGACCCACCCTAGTCCTATATAAATACTCAATGACCCCATGTGACCCCCCTAGTCCTATATAAGTACTTAATGACCCCATGTGACACACCCTAGTCCTATATAAGTACTCAATGACCTCATGTGACCCCCCTAGTCCTATATAAGTACTCAATGACCCCATGTGACCCTCCTAGTCCTATATAAGTACTCAATGACCCCATGTGACCCACCCTAGTCCTATATAAGTACTCAATGACCCCATGTGACCCCCCCCTAGTCCTATATAAGTACTCAATGACCCCATGTGACCCCCCTAGTCCTATATAAGTACTCAATGACCCCATGTGACCCACCCTACTCCTATATAAGTACTCAATGACCCCATGTGACCCCTCCTAGTCCTATATAAGTACTCAATGACCCCATGTGACCCACCCTACTCCTATATAAGTACTCAATGACCCCATGTGACCCCTCCTAGTCCTATATAAGTACTCAATGACCCCATGTGACCCACCCTAGTCCTATATAAGTACTTAATGACCCCATGTGACCCACCCTAGTCCTATATAAGTACTTAATCACCCCATGTGACCCACCCTAGTCCTATATAAGTACTCAATGACCCCACGTGACCCCCCATGTCCTATATAAGTACTCAATGACCCCATGTGACCCCCCTAGTCCTATATAAGTACTCAATGACCCCATGTGAAGCTCCCTAGTCCTATATAAGTACTCAATGACCCCATGTGACCCACCCTAGTCCTATATAAATACTCAATGACCCCATGTGACCCCCCTAGTCCTATATAAGTACTTAATGACCCCATGTGACACACCCTAGTCCTATATAAGTACTCAATGACCTCATGTGACCCCCCTAGTCCTATATAAGTACTCAATGACCCCATGTGACCCTCCTAGTCCTATATAAGTACTCAATGACCCCATGTGACCCACCCTAGTCCTATATAAGTACTCAATGACCCCATGTGACCCCCCCCTAGTCCTATATAAGTACTCAATGACCCCATGTGACCCCCCTAGTCCTATATAAGTACTCAATGACCCCATGTGACCCACCCTACTCCTATATAAGTACTCAATGACCCCATGTGACCCCTCCTAGTCCTATATAAGTACTCAATGACCCCATGTGACCCACCCTACTCCTATATAAGTACTCAATGACCCCATGTGACCCCTCCTAGTCCTATATAAGTACTCAATGACCCCATGTGACCCACCCTAGTCCTATATAAGTACTTAATGACCCCATGTGACCCACCCTAGTCCTATATAAGTACTCAATGACCCCATGTGACCCCCCCCTAGTCCTATATAAGTACTCAATGACCCCATGTGACCCACCCTAGTCCTATATAAGTACTCAATGACCCCACGTGACCCCACATGTCCTAAATAAGTACTCAATGACCCCATGTGACCCCCCTAGTCCTATATAAGTACTCAATGACCCCATGTGAAGCTCCCTAGTCCTATATAAGTACTCAATGACCCCATGTGACCCACCCTAGTCCTATATAAGTACTTAATGACCCCATGTGACTCACCCTAGTCCTATATAAGTACTCAATGACCCCACGTGACCCCCCATGTCCTATATAAGTACTCAATGACCCCATGTGACCCCACTAGTCCTATATAAGTACTCAATGACCCCATGTGAAGCTCCCTAGTCCTATATAAGTACTCAATGACCCCATGTGACCCACCCTAGTCCTATATAAATACTCAATGACCCCATTTGACCCCCCCTAGTCATATATAAGTACTCAATGACCACATGTGACCCACCCTAGTCCTATATAAGTACAAAATGACCCCATGTGACCCACCCTAGTCCTATATAAGTACTCAATGACCCCATGTGACCCCCCTAGTCCTATATAAGTACTCAATGAACCCATGTGAAGCTCCCTAGTCCTATATAAGTACTCAATGACCCCATGTGACCCCCCTAGTCCTATATAAGTACTCAATGACCCCATGTGACCCCCCTAGTCCTATATAAGTACTCAATGACCCCATGTGACCCACCCTAGTCCTATATAAGTACAAAATGACCCCATGTGACCCCCCTAGTCCTATATAAGTACTCAATGACCCCATGTGACCCACCCTAGTCCTATATAAGTACAAAATGACACCATGTGACCCACCCTAATCCTATATAAGTACTCAATGACCCCATGTGACCCACCCTACTCCTATATAAGTACTCAATGACCCCATGTGACCCCTCCTAGTCCTATATAAGTACTCAATGACCCCATGTGACCCACCCTAGTCCTATATAAGTACTTAATGACCCCATGTGACCCACCCTAGTCCTATATAAGTACTCAATGACCCCATGTGACCCCCCTTAGCCCTATATAAGTACTCAATGACCCCATGTGACCCACCCTAGTCCTATATAAGTACTCAATGACCCCACGTGACCCCACATGTCCTATATAAGTACTCAATGACCCCATGTGACCCCCCTAGTCCTATATAAGTACTCAATGAACCCATGTGAAGCACCCTAGTCCTATATAAGTACTCAATGACCCCATGTGACCCACCCTACTCCTATATAAGTACTCAATGACCCCATGTGACCCCTCCTAGTCCTATATAAGTACTCAATGACCCCATGTGACCCACCCTAGTCCTATATAAGTACTTAATGACCCCATGTGACCCACCCTAGTCCTATATAAGTACTCAATGACCCCACGTGACCCCCCATGTCCTATATAAGTACTCAATGACCCCATGTGACCCCCCTAGTCCTATATAAGTACTCAATGACCCCATGTGAAGCTCCCTAGTCCTATATAAGTACTCAATGACCCCATGTGACCCACCCTAGTCCTATATAAATACTCAATGACCCCATGTGACCCACCCTAGTCCTATATAAGTACAAAATGACACCATGTGACCCCCCTAGTCCTATATAAGTACTCAATTACCCCATCGACCAACCCTATTCCTATATAAGTACTCAATGACCCCATGTGACCCACCCTTGTCCTATATAAGTACTCAATGACCCCATGTTACCCCCCTAGTCCTATACAAGTAATTAATGACCCCATGTGACCCCCCCTAGTCATATATAAGTACTCAATGACACCATGTGACCCACCCTAGTCCTATATAAATACTCAATGACCACATGTGACCCCCCCCTAGTCCTATATAAGTACTTAATGACCCCATGTGACCCCCCCATGTCCTATATAAGTACTCAATGAACCCATGTGACCCCCCTAGTACTATATAAGTACTCAATGACCCCATGTGACGCACCCTAGTCCTATATAAGAACTCAATGACCCCATGTGACCCACCCTAGTAATATATAAGTGCTCAATGACCCAATGTGACGCACCCTAGTCCTATATAAGAACTCAATGACCCCATGTGACCCACCCTAGTAATATATAAGTACACAATGACCCATGTGACCCACCCTAGTCCTATATAAGTACAAAATGACCCCATGTGACCCACCCTAGTCCTATATAAGTACTCAATGACCACATGTGACCCCCCCTAGTCCTATATAAGTGCTTATAGACCCCATGCGACCCACCCTAGTCCTATATAAGTACTCAATGACCCCACGTGACCCCCCCATGTCCTATATAAGTACTCAATGACCCCATGTGACCCCCCTAGTCCTATACAAGTACTTAATGACCCCATGTGACCCACCCTAGTCCTATATATAAGTACTCAATGACCCCATGTGACCCCCCTAGTCCTATATAAGTACTCAATGACCCCATGTGACGCACCCTAGTCCTATATTAGAACTCAATGACCCCATGTGACCCACCCTAGTCCTATATAAGTACTCAATGACGCCATGTGACCCCCCCCTAGTCCTACATAAGTACTCAATGACCTCAGGTCAGCCACCCTACTCCTATGTAAGTAATCAATGACCCCATGTGACCCCCCCCTAGTCTTATATAAGTACTCAATGACCACATGTGACCCCCCCTAGTCCTATATAAGTACTCAATGACCCCATATGACCCACCCTATTCCTATATAAGTACTCAATGACCACATGTGACCCCCCCTATTCCTATATAAGTATTTAATGACCCCATGTGACCCACCCTAGTACTATATAAGTACTCAATGACCCCACGTGACCCCCCCCATATCCTATATAAGTACTCAATGACCACATGTAACCCCCCTACTACTATATAAGTACTCAATGACCCCATGTGACGCACCCTAGTCCTATATAAGAACTCAATGACCCCATGTGACCCACCCTAGTAATATATAAGTACTCAATGACCCCATGTGACCCACCCTATTCCTATATAAGTACTCAATGACCCCATGTGACCCACCCTAGTCCTGTATAAGTACTCAATGACCCCATGTGACCCTCCTAGTCCTATACAAGTACTTAATGACCCCATGTGACCCCCCCTAGTCATATATAAGTACTCAATGACCCCATGTAACCCACCCTAGTACTATATAAGTACTCAATGACCACATGTGACCCCCCCCCCTAGTCCTATATAAGTACTTAATGACCCCATGTGACCCCCCCATGTCCTATATAAGTACTCAATGAACCCATGTGACCCCCCTAGTACTATATAAGTACTCAATGACCCCATGTGACGCACCCTAGTCCTATATAAGAACTCAATGACCCCATGTGACCCACCCTAGTAATATATAAGTGCTCAATGATCCAATGTGACGCACCCTAGTCCTATATAAGAACTCAATGACCCCATGTGACCCACCCTAGTAATATATAAGTACACAATGACCCATGTGACCCACCCTAGTCCTATATAAGTACAAAATGACCCCATGTGACCCACCCTAGTCCTATATAAGTACTCAATGACCACATGTGACCCCCCCTAGTCCTATATAAGTGCTTATAGGCCCCATGTGACCCACCCTAGTCCTATATAAGTACTCAATGACCCCACGTGACCCCCCCATGTCCTATATAAGTACTCAATGACCCCATGTGACCCCCCTACTCTTATACAAGTACTTAATGACCCCATGTGACCCACCCTAGTCCTATATATAAGTACTCAATGACCCCATGTGACCCCCCTAGTCCTATATAAGTACTCAATGACCCCATGTGACGCACCCTAGTCCTATATTAGAACTCAATGACCCCATGTGACCCACCCTAGTCCTATATAATTACTCAATGACCCCATGTGACCCCCTAGTCCTATATAAGTACTCAATGACCCCATATGACCCACCCTATTCCTATATAAGTACTCAATGACCACATGTGAACCCCCCTATTCCTATATAAGTATTTAATGACCCCATGTGACCCACCCTAGTACTATATAAGTACTCAATGACCCCACGTGACCCCCCCATATCCTATATAAGTACTCAATGACCACATGTAACCCCCCTACTACTATATAAGTACTCAATGACCCCATGTGACGCACCCTAGTCCTATATAAGAACTCAATGACCCCATGTGACCCACCCTAGTAATATATAAGTACTCAATGACCCCATATGACCCACCCTATTCCTATATAAGTACTCAATGACCACATGTGAACCCCCCTATTCCTATATAAGTATTTAATGACCCCATGTGACGCACCCTAGTCCTATATAAGAACTCAATGACCCCATGTGACCCACCCTAGTAATATATAAGTACTCAATGACCCAAAGTGACGCACCCTAGTCCTATATAAGAACTCAATGACCCCATGTGACCCACCCTAGTAATATATAAGTACACAATGACCCCATGTGACCCACCCTAGTCTTATATAAGTACAAAATGACCCCATGTGACCCACCCTAGTCCTATATAAGTACTCAATGACCCCATGTGACCCCCCCTAGTCATTTATAAGTACTCAATGACCCCATGTGACCCACCTTAGTCCTATATAAGTACTCAATGACCCCATGTGACCCACCCTAGTCCTATATAAGTACTCAATGTCCCCACGTGACCCCCCCATGTCCTATATAAGTACTCAATGACCCCATGTGACCCCCCTAGTACTATATAAGTACTCAATGACCCCATGTGACGCACCCTAGTCCTATATAAGAACTCAATGACCCCATGTGACCCACCCTAGTAATATATAAGTACTCAATGACCCCATGTGACCCACCCTAGTCCTATATAAGTACTCAATGACCACATGTGACCCCCCCATGTCCTATATAAGTACTCAATGAACCCATGTGACCCCCCTAGTCCTATATAAGTAATCAATGACCCCATGTGACCCACCCTAGTCCTATATAAGTACTAAATGACCCCATGTGACCCACCCTAGTCCCATATAAGTACTCAATGACCCCATGTGACCCCCCCATGTCCTATATAAGTACTCAACGACCCCATGTGACCCCCCCTAGTCCTATATAAGTACTCAATGACCCCATGTGACACACCCTAGTCCTATATAAGTACTCAATGACCCCACGTGACACCACATGTCCTATATAAGTACTCAATGACCCCATGTGACCCCCCTAGTCCTATATAAGTACTCAATGAACCCATGTGAAGCACCCTAGTCCTATATAAGTACTCAATGACCCCATGTGACCCACCCTACTCCTATATAAGTACTCAATGACCCCATGTGACCCCTCCTAGTCCTATATAAGTACTCAATGACCCCATGTGACCCACCCTAGTCCTATATAAGTACTTAATGACCCCATGTGACCCACCCTAGTCCTATATAAGTACTCAATGACCCCACGTGACCCCCCATGTCCTATATAAGTACTCAATGACCCCATGTGACCCCCCTAGTCCTATATAAGTACTCAATGACCCCATGTGAAGCTCCCTAGTCCTATATAAGTACTCAATGACCCCATGTGACCCACCCTAGTCCTATATAAATACTCAATGACCCCATGTGACCCCCCTAGTCCTATATAAGTACTTAATGACCCCATGTGACACACCCTAGTCCTATATAAGTACTCAATGACCTCATGTGACCCCCCTAGTCCTATATAAGTACTCAATGACCCCATGTGACCCTCCTAGTCCTATATAAGTACTCAATGACCCCATGTGACCCACCCTAGTCCTATATAAGTACTCAATGACCCCATGTGACCCCCCCCTAGTCCTATATAAGTACTCAATGACCCCATGTGACCCCCCTAGTCCTATATAAGTACTCAATGACCCCATGTGACCCACCCTACTCCTATATAAGTACTCAATGACCCCATGTGACCCCTCCTAGTCCTATATAAGTACTCAATGACCCCATGTGACCCACCCTACTCCTATATAAGTACTCAATGACCCCATGTGACCCCTCCTAGTCCTATATAAGTACTCAATGTCCCCATGTGACCCACCCTAGTCCTATATAAGTACTTAATGACCCCATGTGACCCACCCTAGTCCTATATAAGTACTCAATGACCCCATGTGACCCCCCCCTAGTCCTATATAAGTACTCAATGACCCCATGTGACCCACCCTAGTCCTATATAAGTACTCAATGACCCCACGTGACCCCACATGTCCTAAATAAGTACTCAATGACCCCATGTGACCCCCCTAGTCCTATATAAGTACTCAATGAACCCATGTGAAGCACCCTAGTCCTATATAAGTACTCAATGACCCCATGTGACCCACCCTACTCCTATATAAGTACTCAATGACCCCATGTGACCCCTCCTAGTCCTATATAAGTACTCAATGACCCCATGTGACCCACCCTAGTCCTATATAAGTACTTAATGACCCCATGTGACTCACCCTAGTCCTATATAAGTACTCAATGACCCCACGTGACCCCCCATGTCCTATATAAGTACTCAATGACCCCATGTGACCCCCCTAGTCCTATATAAGTACTCAATGACCCCATGTGAAGCTCCCTAGTCCTATATAAGTACTCAATGACCCCATGTGACCCACCCTAGTCCTATATAAATACTCAATGACCCCATTTGACCCCCCCTAGTCATATATAAGTACTCAATGACCACATGTGACCCACCCTAGTCCTATATAAGTACAAAATGACCCCATGTGACCCACCCTAGTCCTATATAAGTACTCAATGACCCCATGTGACCCCCCTAGTCCTATATAAGTACTCAATGAACCCATGTGAAGCTCCCTAGTCCTATATAAGTACTCAATGACCCCATGTGACCCCCCTAGTCCTATATAAGTACTCAATGACCCCATGTGACCCCCCTAGTCCTATATAAGTACTCAATGACCCCATGTGACCCACCCTAGTCCTATATAAGTACAAAATGACCCCATGTGACCCCCCTAGTCCTATATAAGTACTCAATGACCCCATGTGACCCACCCTAGTCCTATATAAGTACAAAATGACACCATGTGACCCACCCTAATCCTATATAAGTACTCAATGACCCCATGTGACCCACCCTACTCCTATATAAGTACTCAATGACCCCATGTGACCCCTCCTAGTCCTATATAAGTACTCAATGACCCCATGTGACCCACCCTAGTCCTATATAAGTACTTAATGACCCCATGTGACCCACCCTAGTCCTATATAAGTACTCAATGACCCCATGTGACCCCCCCTAGCCCTATATAAGTACTCAATGACCCCATGTGACCCACCCTAGTCCTATATAAGTACTCAATGACCCCACGTGACCCCACATGTCCTATATAAGTACTCAATGACCCCATGTGACCCCCCTAGTCCTATATAAGTACTCAATGAACCCATGTGAAGCACCCTAGTCCTATATAAGTACTCAATGACCCCATGTGACCCACCCTACTCCTATATAAGTACTCAATGACCCCATGTGACCCCTCCTAGTCCTATATAAGTACTCAATGACCCCATGTGACCCACCCTAGTCCTATATAAGTACTTAATGACCCCATGTGACCCACCCTAGTCCTATATAAGTACTCAATGACCCCACGTGACCCCCCATGTCCTATATAAGTACTCAATGACCCCATGTGACCCCCCTAGTCCTATATAAGTACTCAATGACCCCATGTGAAGCTCCCTAGTCCTATATAAGTACTCAATGACCCCACGTGACACCCCATGTCCTATATAAGTACTCAATGACCCCATGTGACCCCCCTAGTCCTATATAAGTACTCAATGACCCCATGTGAAGCTCCCTAGTCCTATATAAGTACTCAATGACCCCATGTGACCCACCCTAGTCCTATATAAATACTCAATGACCCCATTTGACCCCCCCTAGTCATATATAAGTACTCAATGACCACATGTGACCCACCCTAGTCCTATATAAGTACAAAATGACCCCATGTGACCCACCCTAGTCCTATATAAGTACTCAATGACCCCATGTGACCCCCCTAGTCCTATATAAGTACTCAATGAACCCATGTGAAGCTCCCTAGTCCTATATAAGTACTCAATGACCCCATGTGACCCCCCTAGTCCTATATAAGTACTCAATGACCCCATGTGACCCCCCTAGTCCTATATAAGTACTCAATGACCCCATGTGACCCACCCTAGTCCTATATAATTACAAAATGACCCCATGTGACCCCCCTAGTCCTATATAAGTACTCAATGACCCCATGTGACCCACCCTAGTCCTATATAAGTACAAAATGACACCATGTGACCCACCCTAATCCTATATAAGTACTCAATGACCCCATGTGACCCACCCTACTCCTATATAAGTACTCAATGACCCCATGTGACCCCTCCTAGTCCTATATAAGTACTCAATGACCCCATGTGACCCACCCTAGTCCTATATAAGTACTTAATGACCCCATGTGACCCACCCTAGTCCTATATAAGTACTCAATGACCCCATGTGACCCCCCCTAGCCCTATATAAGTACTCAATGACCCCATGTGACCCACCCTAGTCCTATATAAGTACTCAATGACCCCACGTGACCCCACATGTCCTATATAAGTACTCAATGACCCCATGTGACCCCCCTAGTCCTATATAAGTACTCAATGAACCCATGTGAAGCACCCTAGTCCTATATAAGTACTCAATGACCCCATGTGACCCACCCTACTCCTATATAAGTACTCAATGACCCCATGTGACCCCTCCTAGTCCTATATAAGTACTCAATGACCCCATGTGACCCACCCTAGTCCTATATAAGTACTTAATGACCCCATGTGACCCACCCTACTCCTATATAAGTACTCAATGACCCCACGTGACCCCCCATGTCCTATATAAGTACTCAATGACCCCATGTGACCCCCCTAGTCCTATATAAGTACTCAATGACCCCATGTGAAGCTCCCTAGTCCTATATAAGTACTCAATGACCCCATGTGACCCACCCTAGTCCTATATAAATACTCAATGACCCCATGTGACCCACCCTAGTCCTATATAAGTACAAAATGACACCATGTGACCCCCCTAGTCCTATATAAGTACTCAATGACCCCATCGACCAACCCTATTCCTATATAAGTACTCAATGACCCCATGTGACCCACCCTTGTCCTATATAAGTACTCAATGACCCCATGTTACCCCCCTAGTCCTATACAAGTACTTAATGACCCCATGTGACCCCCCCTAGTCATATATAAGTACTCAATGACACCATGTGACCCACCCTAGTCCTATATAAATACTCAATGACCACATGTGACCCCCCCCTAGTCCTATATAAGTACTTAATGACCCCATGTGACCCCCCCATGTCCTATATAAGTACTCAATGAACCCATGTGACCCCCCTAGTACTATATAAGTACTCAATGACCCCATGTGACGCACCCTAGTCCTATATAAGAACTCAATGACCCCATGTGACCCACCCTAGTAATATATAAGTGCTCAATGACCCAATGTGACGCACCCTAGTCCTATATAAGAACTCAATGACCCCATGTGACCCACCCTAGTAATATATAAGTACACAATGACCCATGTGACCCACCCTAGTCCTATATAAGTACAAAATGACCCCATGTGACCCACCCTAGTCCTATATAAGTACTCAATGACCACATGTGACCCCCCCTAGTCCTATATAAGTGCTTATAGACCCCATGTGACCCACCCTAGTCCTATATAAGTACTCAATGACCCCACGTGACCCCCCCATGTCCTATATAAGTACTCAATGACCCCATGTGACCCCCCTAGTCCTATACAAGTACTTAATGACCCCATGTGACCCACCCTAGTCCTATATATAAGTACTCAATGACCCCATGTGACCCCCCTAGTCCTATATAAGTACTCAATGGCCCCATGTGACGCACCCTAGTCCTATATTAGAACTCAATGACCCCATGTGACCCACCCTAGTCCTATATAAGTACTCAATGACGCCATGTGACCCCCCCCTAGTCCTACATAAGTACTCAATGACCTCAGGTCAGCCACCCTACTCCTATATAAGTAATCAATGACCCCATGTGACCCCCCCCTAGTCTTATATAAGTACTCAATGACCACATGTGACCCCCCCTAGTCCTATATAAGTAATCAATGACCCCATATGACCCACCCTATTCCTATATAAGTACTCAATGACCACATGTGACCCCCCCTATTCCTATATAAGTATTTAATGACCCCATGTGACCCACCCTAGTACTATATAAGTACTCAATGACCCCACGTGACCCCCCCATATCCTATATAAGTACTCAATGACCACATGTAACCCCCCTACTACTATATAAGTACTCAATGACCCCATGTGACGCACCCTAGTCCTATATAAGAACTCAATGACCCCATGTGACCCACCCTAGTAATATATAAGTACTCAATGACCCCATGTGACCCACCCTATTCCTATATAAGTACTCAATGACCCCATGTGACCCACCCTAGTCCTATATAAGTACTCAATGACCCCATGTGACCCTCCTAGTCCTATACAAGTACTTAATGACCCCATGTGACCCCCCCTAGTCATATATAAGTACTCAATGACCCCATGTAACCCACCCTAGTACTATATAAGTACTCAATGACCACATGTGACCCCCCCCCCCTAGTCCTATATAAGTACTTAATGACCCCATGTGACCCCCCCATGTCCTATATAAGTACTCAATGAACCCATGTGACCCCCCTAGTACTATATAAGTACTCAATGACCCCATGTGACGCACCCTAGTCCTATATAAGAACTCAATGACCCCATGTGACCCCCCTAGTACTATATAAGTATTTAATGACCCCATGTGACCCACCCTAGTACTATATAAGTACTCAATGACCCCACGTGACCCCCCCATATCCTATATAAGTACTCAATGACCACATGTAACCCCCCTACTACTATATAAGTACTCAATGACCCCATGTGACGCACCCTAGTCCTATATAAGAACTCAATGACCCCATGTGACCCACCCTAGTAATATATAAGTACTCAATGACCCCATGTGACCCACCCTATTCCTATATAAGTACTCAATGACCCCATGTGACCCCCCCTAGTCATATATAAGTACTCAATGACCCCATGTAACCCACCCTAGTACTATATAAGTACTCAATGACCACATGTGACCCCCCCCCCTAGTCTTATATAAGTACAAAATGACCCCATGTGACCCACCCTAGTCCTATATAAGTACTCAATGACCCCATGTGACCCCCCCTAGTCATTTATAAGTACTCAATGACCCCATGTGACCCACCTTAGTCCTATATAAGTACTCAATGACCCCATGTGACCCACCCTAGTCCTATATAAGTACTCAATGTCCCCACGTGACCCCCCCATGTCCTATATAAGTACTCAATGACCCCATGTGACCCCCCTAGTACTATATAAGTACTTAATGACCCCATGTGACGCACCCTAGTCCTATATAAGAACTCAATGACCCCATGTGACCCACCCTAGTAATATATAAGTACTCAATGACCCCATGTGACCCACCCTAGTCCTATATAAGTACAAAATGACCCCATGTGACCCACCCTAGTCCTATATAAGTACTCAATGACCCCATGTGACCACCCCTAGTCATATATAAGTACTCAATGACCTCATGTGACCCACCCTAGTCCCATATAAGTACTCAATGACCACATGTGACCTCCCTAGTACTATATAAGTACTCAATGACCCCATGTGACGCACCCTAGTCCTATATAAGAACTCAATGACCCCATGTGACCCACCCTAGTAATATATAAGTACTCAATGACCCCATGTGACCCCCCCTAGTCCTATATAAGTACAAAATGACCCCATGTGACCCACCCTAGTCTTATATAAGTACTCAATGACCCCATGTGACCCACCTTAGTCCTATATAAGTACTCAATGACCCCATGTGACCCACCCTAGTCCTATATAAGTACTCAATGTCCCCACGTGACCCCCCCATGTCCTATATAAGTACTCAATGACCCCATGTGACCCCCCTAGTACTATATAAGTACTCAATGACCCCATGTGACGCACCCTAGTCCTATATAAGAACTCAATGACCCCATGTGACCCACCCTAAGAATATATAAGTACTCAATGACCCCATGTGACCCACCCTAGTCCTATATAAGTACAAAATGACCCCATGTGACCCACCCTAGTCCTATATAAGTACTCAATGACCCCATGTGACCCCCCCTAGTCCTATATAAGTACTCAATGACCCCATGTGACCCCCCTAGTCCTATATAAGTACTCAATGACCCTATGTGACCCCCCTAGTCCTATATAAGTACTCATTGACCCCATGTGACCCACCCTAGTCCTATATAAGTACTCAATGACCCCATGTGACCCCCCCATGTCCTATATAAGTACTCAATGACCCCATTTGAACCCTCTAGTCCTATATAAGTACTCAATGACCACATGTGACCCCCCTAGTCCTATATAAGTACTCAATGGCCCCATGTGACCCCCCTAGTCCTATATAAGTACTAAATGACCCCATGTGACCCACCCTAGTCCTATATAAGTACTCAATGACCCCATGTGACCCCCCCATGTCCTATATAAGTACTCAACGACCCCATGTGACCCCCCTAGTCCTATATAAGTACTCAATGACCCCATATGACCCCCCTAATCCAATATAAGTACTCAATGACCCCATGTGACCCACCCTAGTCCTATATAAGTACTCAATGACCCCATGTGACCCACCATTGTCCTATATAAGTACTCAATGACCCCATGTGACCCCCCGATGTCCTATATAAGTACTCAATGACCCCATGTGACCCCCCATGTCCTATATAAGTACTCAATAACCCCATGTGACCCTCCTAGTCCTACATAAGTACTCAATGTCCCCATGTGACCCCCCTAGTCCTATATAAGTACTCAATGACCCCATGTGACCCCCCATGTCCTATATAAGTACTCAATGACCCCATGTGACCCCCCTAGTCCTATATAAGTACTCAATGACCCCATGTTACCCACCCTAGTCCTATATAAGTACTAAATGACCCCATGTGACCCACCCTAGTCCTATATAAGTACTCAATGACCCCATGTGACCCCCCCATGTCCTATATAAGTACTCAACGACCCCATGTGACCCCCCTAGTCCTATATAAGTACTCAATGACCCCATGTGACCCCCCTAGTCCTATATAAGTACTCAATGACACCATGTGATCCCCCTAGTCCTATATAAGTACTGAATGACCCCATGTGACCCCCCTAGTCCTATATAAGTACTCAATGGCCCCATGTGAACCCCCCTATTCCTATATAAGTATTTAATGACCCCATGTGACCCACCCTAGTACTATATAAGTACTCAATGACCCCACGTGACCCCCCCATATCCTATATAAGTACTCAATGACCACATGTAACCCCCCTACTACTATATAAGTACTCAATGACCCCATGTGACGCACCCTAGTCCTATATAAGAACTCAATGACCCCATGTGACCCACCCTAGTAATATATAAGTACTCAATGACCCCATGTGACCCACCCTATTCCTATATAAGTACTCAATGACCCCATGTGACCCACCCTAGTCCTATATAAGTACTCAATGACCCCACGTGACCCCCCATGTCCTATATAATTACTCAATGACCCCATGTGACCCCCTAGTCCTATATAAGTACTCAATGACCCCATATGACCCACCCTATTCCTATATAAGTACTCAATGACCACATGTGAACCCCCCTATTCCTATATAAGTATTTAATGACCCCATGTGACCCACCCTAGTACTATATAAGTACTCAATGACCCCACGTGACCCCCCCATATCCTATATAAGTACTCAATGACCACATGTAACCCCCCTACTACTATATAAGTACTCAATGACCCCATGTGACGCACCCTAGTCCTATATAAGAACTCAATGACCCCATGTGACCCACCCTAGTAATATATAAGTACTCAATGACCCCATGTGACCCACCCTATTCCTATATAAGTACTCAATGACCCCATGTGACCCACCCTAGTTCTATATAAGTACTCAATGACCCCATGTGACCCTCCTAGTCCTATACAAGTACTTAATGACCCCATGTGACCCCCCCTAGTCATATATAAGTACTCAATGACCCCATGTAACCCACCCTAGTACTATATAAGTACTCAATGACCACATGTGACCCCCCCCCCTAGTCCTATATAAGTACTTAATGACCCCATGTGACCCCCCCATGTCCTATATAAGTACTCAATGAACCCATGTGACCCCCCTAGTACTATATAAGTACTTAATGACCCCATGTGACGCACCCTAGTCCTATATAAGAACTCAATGACCCCATGTGACCCACCCTAGTAATATATAAGTACTCAATGACCCAAAGTGACGCACCCTAGTCCTATATAAGAACTCAATGACCCCATGTGACCCACCCTAGTAATATATAAGTACACAATGACCCCATGTGACCCACCCTAGTCTTATATAAGTACAAAATGACCCCATGTGACCCACCCTAGTCCTATATAAGTACTCAATGACCCCATGTGACCCCCCCTAGTCATTTATAAGTACTCAATGACCCCATGTGACCCACCTTAGTCCTATATAAGTACTCAATGACCCCATGTGACCCACCCTAGTCCTATATAAGTACTCAATGTCCCCACGTGACCCCCCCATGTCCTATATAAGTACTCAATGACCCCATGTGACCCCCCTAGTACTATATAAGTACTCAATGACCCCATGTGACGCACCCTAGTCCTATATAAGAACTCAATGACCCCATGTGACCCACCCTAGTAATATATAAGTACTCAATGACCCCATGTGACCCACCCTAGTCCTATATAAGTACTCAATGACCACATGTGACCCCCCCATGTCCTATATAAGTACTCAATGAACCCATGTGACCCCCCTAGTCCTATATAAGTAATCAATGACCCCATGTGACCCACCCTAGTCCTATATAAGTACTAAATGACCCCATGTGACCCACCCTAGTCCCATATAAGTACTCAATGACCCCATGTGACCCCCCATGTCCTATATAAGTACTCAACGACCCCATGTGACCCCCCCATGTCCTATATAAGTACTCAACGACCCCATGTGACCCCCCCTAGTCCTATATAAGTACTCAATGACCCCATGTGACACACCCTAGTCCTATATAAGTACTCAATGACCCCACGTGACACCACATGTCCTATATAAGTACTCAATGACCCCATGTGACCCCCCTAGTCCTATATAAGTACTCAATGAACCCATGTGAAGCACCCTAGTCCTATATAAGTACTCAATGACCCCATGTGACCCACCCTACTCCTATATAAGTACTCAATGACCCCATGTGACCCCTCCTAGTCCTATATAAGTACTCAATGACCCCATGTGACCCACCCTAGTCCTATATAAGTACTTAATGACCCCATGTGACCCACCCTAGTCCTATATAAGTACTCAATGACCCCACGTGACCCCCCATGTCCTATATAAGTACTCAATGACCCCATGTGACCCCCCTAGTCCTATATAAGTACTCAATGACCCCATGTGAAGCTCCCTAGTCCTATATAAGTACTCAATGACCCCATGTGACACACCCTAGTCCTATATAAATACTCAATGACCCCATGTGACCCCCCTAGTCCTATATAAGTACTTAATGACCCCATGTGACACACCCTAGTCCTATATAAGTACTCAATGACCTCATGTGACCCCCCTAGTCCTATATAAGTACTCAATGACCCCATGTGACCCTCCTAGTCCTATATAAGTACTCAATGACCCCATGTGACCCACCCTAGTCCTATATAAGTACTCAATGACCCCATGTGACCCCCCCCTAGTCCTATATAAGTACTCAATGACCCCATGTGACCCCCCTAGTCCTATATAAGTACTCAATGACCCCATGTGACCCACCCTACTCCTATATAAGTACTCAATGACCCCATGTGACCCCTCCTAGTCCTATATAAGTACTCAATGACCCCATGTGACCCACCCTACTCCTATATAAGTACTCAATGACCCCATGTGACCCCTCCTAGTCCTATATAAGTACTCAATGACCCCATGTGACCCACCCTACTCCTATATAAGTACTCAATGACCCCATGTGACCCCTCCTAGTCCTATATAAGTACTCAATGACCCCATGTGACCCACCCTAGTCCTATATAAGTACTTAATGACCCCATGTGACCCACCCTAGTCCTATATAAGTACTCAATGACCCCATGTGACCCCCCCCTAGTCCTATATAAGTACTCAATGACCCCATGTGACCCACCCTAGTCCTATATAAGTACTCAATGACCCCACGTGACCCCACATGTCCTAAATAAGTACTCAATGACCCCATGTGACCCCCCTAGTCCTATATAAGTACTCAATGAACCCATGTGAAGCACCCTAGTCCTATATAAGTACTCAATGACCCCATGTGAACCACCCTACTCCTATATAAGTACTCAATGACCCCATGTGACCCCTCCTAGTCCTATATAAGTACTCAATGACCCCATGTGACCCACCCTAGTCCTATATAAGTACTTAATGACCCCATGTGACTCACCCTAGTCCTATATAAGTACTCAATGACCCCACGTGACCCCCCATGTCCTATATAAGTACTCAATGACCCCATGTGACCCCCCTAGTCCTATATAAGTACTCAATGACCCCATGTGAAGCTCCCTAGTCCTATATAAGTACTCAATGACCCCATGTGACCCACCCTAGTCCTATATAAATACTCAATGACCCCATTTGACCCCCCCTAGTCATATATAAGTACTCAATGACCACATGTGACCCACCCTAGTCCTATATAAGTACAAAATGACCCCATGTGACCCACCCTAGTCCTATATAAGTACTCAATGACCCCATGTGACCCCCCTAGTCCTATATAAGTACTCAATGAACCCATGTGAAGCTCCCTAGTCCTATATAAGTACTCAATGACCCCATGTGACCCCCCTAGTCCTATATAAGTACTCAATGACCCCATGTGACCCCCCTAGTCCTATATAAGTACTCAATGACCCCATGTGACCCACCCTAGTCCTATATAAGTACAAAATGACCCCATGTGACCCCCCTAGTCCTATATAAGTACTCAATGACCCCATGTGACCCACCCTAGTCCTATATAAGTACAAAATGACACCATGTGACCCACCCTAATCCTATATAAGTACTCAATGACCCCATGTGACCCACCCTACTCCTATATAAGTACTCAATGACCCCATGTGACCCCTCCTAGTCCTATATAAGTACTCAATGACCCCATGTGACCCACCCTAGTTCTATATAAGTACTTAATGACCCCATGTGACCCACCCTAGTCCTATATAAGTACTCAATGACCCCATGTGACCCCCCCTAGCCCTATATAAGTACTCAATGACCCCATGTGACCCACCCTAGTCCTATATAAGTACTCAATGACCCCACGTGACCCCACATGTCCTATATAAGTACTCAATGACCCCATGTGACCCCCCTAGTCCTATATAAGTACTCAATGAACCCATGTGAAGCACCCTAGTCCTATATAAGTACTCAATGACCCCATGTGACCCACCCTACTCCTATATAAGTACTCAATGACCCCATGTGACCCCTCCTAGTCCTATATAAGTACTCAATGACCCCATGTGACCCACCCTAGTCCTATATAAGTACTTAATGACCCCATGTGACCCACCCTAGTCCTATATAAGTACTCAATGACCCCACGTGACCCCCCATGTCCTATATAAGTACTCAATGACCCCATGTGACCCCCCTAGTCCTATATAAGTACTCAATGACCCCATGTGAAGCTCCCTAGTCCTATATAAGTACTCAATGACCCCATGTGACCCACCCTAGTCCTATATAAATACTCAATGACCCCATGTGACCCACCCTATTCCTATATAAGTACAAAATGACACCATGTGACCCCCCTAGTCCTATATAAGTACTCAATGACCCCATCGACCAACCCTATTCCTATATAAGTACTCAATGACCCCATGTGACCCACCCTTGTCCTATATAAGTACTCAATGACCCCATGTTACCCCCCTAGTCCTATACAAGTACTTAATGACCCCATGTGACCCCCCCTAGTCATATATAAGTACTCAATGACACCATGTGACCCACCCTAGTCCTATATAAATACTCAATGACCACATGTGACCCCCCCCTAGTCCTATATAAGTACTTAATGACCCCATGTGACCCCCCCATGTCCTATATAAGTACTCAATGAACCCATGTGACCCCCCTAGTACTATATAAGTACTCAATGACCCCATGTGACGCACCCTAGTCCTATATAAGAACTCAATGACCCCATGTGACCCACCCTAGTAATATATAAGTGCTCAATGACCCAATGTGACGCACCCTAGTCCTATATAAGAACTCAATGACCCCATGTGACCCACCCTAGTAATATATAAGTACACAATGACCCATGTGATCCACCCTAGTCCTATATAAGTACAAAATGACCCCATGTGACCCACCCTAGTCCTATATAAGTACTCAATGACCACATGTGACCCCCCCTAGTCCTATATAAGTGCTTATAGACCCCATGTGACCCACCCTAGTCCTATATAAGTACTCAATGACCCCACGTGACCCCCCCATGTCCTATATAAGTACTCAATGACCCCATGTGACCCCCCTAGTCCTATACAAGTACTTAATGACCCCATGTGACCCACCCTAGTCCTATATATAAGTACTCAATGACCCCATGTGACCCCCCTAGTCCGATATAAGTACTCAATGGCCCCATGTGACGCACCCTAGTCCTATATTAGAACTCAATGACCCCATGTGACCCACCCTAGTCCTATATAAGTACTCAATGACGCCATGTGACCCCCCCCTAGTCCTACATAAGTACTCAATGACCTCAGGTCAGCCACCCTACTCCTATATAAGTAATCAATGACCCCATGTGACCCCCCCCTAGTCTTATATAAGTACTCAATGACCACATGTGACCCCCCCTAGTCCTATATAAGTATTCAATGACCCCATATGACCCACCCTATTCCTATATAAGTACTCAATGACCACATGTGACCCCCCCTATTCCTATATAAGTATTTAATGACCCCATGTGACCCACCCTAGTACTATATAAGTACTCAATGACCCCACGTGACCCCCCCATATCCTATATAAGTACTCAATGACCACATGTAACCCCCCTACTACTATATAAGTACTCAATGACCCCATGTGACGCACCCTAGTCCTATATAAGAACTCAATGACCCCATGTGACCCACCCTAGTAATATATAAGTACTCAATGACCCCATGTGACCCACCCTATTCCTATATAAGTACTCAATGACCCCATGTGACCCACCCTAGTCCTATATAAGTACTCAATGACCCCATGTGACCCTCCTAGTCCTATACAAGTACTTAATGACCCCATGTGACCCCCCCTAGTCATATATAAGTACTCAATGACCCCATGTAACCCACCCTAGTACTATATAAGTACTCAATGACCACATGTGACCCCCCCCCCTAGTCCTATATAAGTACTTAATGACCCCATGTGACCCCCCCATGTCCTATATAAGTACTCAATGAACCCATGTGACCCCCCTAGTACTATATAAGTACTCAATGACCCCATGTGACGCACCCTAGTCCTATATAAGAACTCAATGACCCCATGTGACCCACCCTAGTAATATATAAGTACTCAATGACCCAAAGTGACGCACCCTAGTCCTATATAAGAACTCAATGACCCCATGTGACCCACCCTAGTAATATATAAGTACACAATGACCCCATGTGACCCACCCTAGTCTTATATAAGTACAAAATGACCCCATGTGACCCACCCTAGTCCTATATAAGTACTCAATGACCCCATGTGACCCCCCCTAGTCATTTATAAGTACTCAATGACCCCATGTGACCCACCTTAGTCCTATATAAGTACTCAATGACCCCATGTGACCCACCCTAGTCCTATATAAGTACTCAATGTCCCCACGTGACCCCCCCATGTCCTATATAAGTACTCAATGACCCCATGTGACCCCCCTAGTACTATATAAGTACTTAATGACCCCATGTGACGCACCCTAGTCCTATATAAGAACTCAATGACCCCATGTGACCCACCCTAGTAATATATAAGTACTCAATGACCCCATGTGACCCACCCTAGTCCTATATAAGTACAAAATGACCCCATGTGACCCACCCTAGTCCTATATAAGTACTCAATGACCCCATGTGACCACCCCTAGTCATATATAAGTACTCAATGACCTCATGTGACCCACCCTAGTCCCATATAAGTACTCAATGACCACATGTGACCTCCCTAGTACTATATAAGTACTCAATGACCCCATGTGACGCACCCTAGTCCTATATAAGAACTCAATGACCCCATGTGACCCACCCTAGTAATATATAAGTACTCAATGACCCCATGTGACCCCCCCTAGTCCTATATAAGTACAAAATGACCCCATGTGACCCACCCTAGTCTTATATAAGTACTCAATGACCCCATGTGACCCACCTTAGTCCTATATAAGTACTCAATGACCCCATGTGACCCACCCTAGTCCTATATAAGTACTCAATGTCCCCACGTGACCCCCCCATGTCCTATATAAGTACTCAATGACCCCATGTGAACCCCCAGTACTATATAAGTACTCAATGACCCCATGTGACGCACCCTAGTCCTATATAAGAACTCAATGACCCCATGTGACCCACCCTAAGAATATATAAGTACTCAATGACCCCATGTGACCCACCCTAGTCCTATATAAGTACAAAATGACCCCATGTGACCCACCCTAGTCCTATATAAGTACTCAATGACCCCATGTGACCCCCCCTAGTCCTATATAAGTACTCAATGACCCCATGTGACCCCCCTAGTCCTATATAAGTACTCAATGACCCCATGTGACCCACCCTACTCCTATATAAGTACTCAATGACCCCATGTGACCCCTCCTAGTCCTATATAAGTACTCAATGACCCCATGTGACCCACCCTAGTCCTATATAAGTACTTAATGACCCCATGTGACTCACCCTAGTCCTATATAAGTACTCAATGACCCCACGTGACCCCCCATGTCCTATATAAGTACTCAATGACCCCATGTGACCCCCCTAGTCCTATATAAGTACTCAATGACCCCATGTGAAGCTCCCTAGTCCTATATAAGTACTCAATGACCCCATGTGACCCACCCTAGTCCTATATAAATACTCAATGACCCCATTTGACCCCCCCTAGTCATATATAAGTACTCAATGACCACATGTGACCCACCCTAGTCCTATATAAGTACAAAATGACCCCATGTGACCCACCCTAGTCCTATATAAGTACTCAATGACCCCATGTGACCCCCCTAGTCCTATATAAGTACTCAATGAACCCATGTGAAGCTCCCTAGTCCTATATAAGTACTCAATGACCCCATGTGACCCCCCTAGTCCTATATAAGTACTCAATGACCCCATGTGACCCCCCTAGTCCTATATAAGTACTCAATGACCCCATGTGACCCACCCTAGTCCTATATAAGTACAAAATGACCCCATGTGACCCCCCTAGTCCTATATAAGTACTCAATGACCCCATGTGACCCACCCTAGTCCTATATAAGTACAAAATGACACCATGTGACCCACCCTAATCCTATATAAGTACTCAATGACCCCATGTGACCCACCCTACTCCTATATAAGTACTCAATGACCCCATGTGACCCCTCCTAGTCCTATATAAGTACTCAATGACCCCATGTGACCCACCCTAGTCCTATATAAGTACTTAATGACCCCATGTGACCCACCCTAGTCCTATATAAGTACTCAATGACCCCACGTGACCCCCCATGTCCTATATAAGTACTCAATGACCCCATGTGACCCCCCTAGTCCTATATAAGTACTCAATGACCCCATGTGAAGCTCCCTAGTCCTATATAAGTACTCAATGACCCCATGTGACCCACCCTAGTCCTATATAAATACTCAATGACCCCATGTGACCCACCCTATTCCTATATAAGTACAAAATGACACCATGTGACCCCCCTAGTCCTATATAAGTACTCAATGACCCCATCGACCAACCCTATTCCTGTATAAGTACTCAATGACCCCATGTGACCCACCCTTGTCCTAATAAGTACTCAATGACCCCATGTTACCCCCCTAGTCCTATACAAGTACTTAATGACCCCATGTGACCCCCCCTAGTCATATATAAGTACTCAATGACACCATGTGACCCACCCTAGTCCTATATAAATACTCAATGACCACATGTGACCCCCCCCTAGTCCTATATAAGTACTTAATGACCCCATGTGACCCCCCCATGTCCTATATAAGTACTCAATGAACCCATGTGACCCCCCTAGTACTATATAAGTACTCAATGACCCCATGTGACGCACCCTAGTCCTATATAAGAACTCAATGACCCCATGTGACCCACCCTAGTAATATATAAGTGCTCAATGACCCAATGTGACACACCCTAGTCCTATATAAGAACTCAATGACCCCATGTGACCCACCCTAGTAATATATAAGTACACAATGACCCATGTGACCCACCCTAGTCCTATATAAGTACTCAATGACCCCACGTGACCCCCCCATGTCCTATATAAGTACTCAATGACCCCATGTGACCCCCCTAGTCCTATACAAGTACTTAATGACCCCATGTGACCCACCCTAGTCCTATATATAAGTACTCAATGACCCCATGTGACCCCCCTAGTCCTATATAAGTACTCAATGGCCCCATGTGACGCACCCTAGTCCTATATTAGAACTCAATGACCCCATGTGACCCACCCTAGTCCTATATAAGTACTCAATGACGCCATGTGACCCCCCCCCTAGTCCTACATAAGTACTCAATGACCTCAGGTCAGCCACCCTACTCCTATATAAGTAATCAATGACCCCATGTGACCCCCCCCTAGTCTTATATAAGTACTCAATGACCACATGTGACCCCCCCTAGTCCTATATAAGTACTCAATGACCCCATATGACCCACCCTATTCCTATATAAGTACTCAATGACCACATGTGACCCCCCCTACTACTATATAAGTACTCAATGACCCCATGTGACGCACCCTAGTCCTATATAAGAACTCAATGACCCCATGTGACCCACCCTAGTAATATATAAGTACTCAATGACCCAAAGTGACGCACCCTAGTCCTATATAAGAACTCAATGACCCCATGTGACCCACCCTAGTAATATATAAGTACACAATGACCCCATGTGACCCACCCTAGTCTTATATAAGTACAAAATGACCCCATGTGACCCACCCTAGTCCTATATAAGTACTCAATGACCCCATGTGACCCCCCCTAGTCATTTATAAGTACTCAATGACCCCATGTGACCCACCTTAGTCCTATATAAGTACTCAATGACCCCATGTGACCCACCCTAGTCCTATATAAGTACTCAATGTCCCCACGTGACCCCCCCATGTCCTATATAAGTACTCAATGACCCCATGTGACCCCCCTAGTACTATATAAGTACTCAATGACCCCATGTGACGCACCCTAGTCCTATATAAGAACTCAATGACCCCATGTGACCCACCCTAGTAATATATAAGTACTCAATGACCCCATGTGACCCACCCTAGTCCTATATAAGTACTCAATGACCACATGTGACCCCCCCATGTCCTATATAAGTACTCAATGAACCCATGTGACCCCCCTAGTCCTATATAAGTAATCAATGACCCCATGTGACCCACCCTAGTCCTATATAAGTACTAAATGACCCCATGTGACCCACCCTAGTCCCATATAAGTACTCAATGACCCCATGTGACCCCCCATGTCCTATATAAGTACTCAACGACCCCATGTGACCCCCCCATGTCCTATATAAGTACTCAACGACCCCATGTGACCCCCCCTAGTCCTATATAAGTACTCAATGACCCCATGTGACACACCCTAGTCCTATATAAGTACTCAATGACCCCACGTGACACCACATGTCCTATATAAGTACTCAATGACCCCATGTGACCCCCCTAGTCCTATATAAGTACTCAATGAACCCATGTGAAGCACCCTAGTCCTATATAAGTACTCAATGACCCCATGTGACCCACCCTACTCCTATATAAGTACTCAATGACCCCATGTGACCCCTCCTAGTCCTATATAAGTACTCAATGACCCCATGTGACCCACCCTAGTCCTATATAAGTACTTAATGACCCCATGTGACCCACCCTAGTCCTATATAAGTACTCAATGACCCCACGTGACCCCCCATGTCCTATATAAGTACTCAATGACCCCATGTGACCCCCCTAGTCCTATATAAGTACTCAATGACCCCATGTGAAGCTCCCTAGTCCTATATAAGTACTCAATGACCCCATGTGACCCACCCTAGTCCTATATAAATACTCAATGACCCCATGTGACCCCCCTAGTCCTATATAAGTACTTAATGACCCCATGTGACACACCCTAGTCCTATATAAGTACTCAATGACCTCATGTGACCCCCCTAGTCCTATATAAGTACTCAATGACCCCATGTGACCCTCCTAGTCCTATATAAGTACTCAATGACCCCATGTGACCCACCCTAGTCCTATATAAGTACTCAATGACCCCATGTGACCCCCCCCTAGTCCTATCTAAGTACTCAATGACCCCATGTGACCCCCCTAGTCCTATATAAGTACTCAATGACCCCATGTGACCCACCCTACTCCTATATAAGTACTCAATGACCCCATGTGACCCCTCCTAGTCCTATATAAGTACTCAATGACCCCATGTGACCCACCCTACTCCTATATAAGTACTCAATGACCCCATGTGACCCCTCCTAGTCCTATATAAGTACTCAATGACCCCATGTGACCCACCCTAGTCCTATATAAGTACTTAATGACCCCATGTGACCCACCCTAGTCCTATATAAGTACTCAATGACCCCATGTGACCCCCCCCTAGTCCTATATAAGTACTCAATGACCCCATGTGACCCACCCTAGTCCTATATAAGTACTCAATGACCCCACGTGACCCCACATGTCCTAAATAAGTACTCAATGACCCCATGTGACCCCCCTAGTCCTATATAAGTACTCAATGAACCCATGTGAAGCACCCTAGTCCTATATAAGTACTCAATGACCCCATGTGACCCACCCTACTCCTATATAAGTACTCAATGACCCCATGTGACCCCTCCTAGTCCTATATAAGTACTCAATGACCCCATGTGACCCACCCTAGTCCTATATAAGTACTTAATGACCCCATGTGACTCACCCTAGTCCTATATAAGTACTCAATGACCCCACGTGACCCCCCATGTCCTATATAAGTACTCAATGACCCCATGTGACCCCCCTAGTCCTATATAAGTACTCAATGACCCCATGTGAAGCTCCCTAGTCCTATATAAGTACTCAATGACCCCATGTGACCCACCCTAGTCCTATATAAATACTCAATGACCCCATTTGACCCCCCCTAGTCATATATAAGTACTCAATGACCACATGTGACCCACCCTAGTCCTATATAAGTACAAAATGACCCCATGTGACCCACCCTAGTCCTATATAAGTACTCAATGACCCCATGTGACCCCCCTAGTCCTATATAAGTACTCAATGAACCCATGTGAAGCTCCCTAGTCCTATATAAGTACTTAATGACCCCATGTGACCCCCCTAGTCCTATATAAGTACTCAATGACCCCATGTGACCCCCCTAGTCCTATATAAGTACTCAATGACCCCATGTGACCCACCCTAGTCCTATATAAGTACAAAATGACCCCATGTGACCCCCCTAGTCCTATATAAGTACTCAATGACCCCATGTGACCCACCCTAGTCCTATATAAGTACAAAATGACACCATGTGACCCACCCTAATCCTATATAAGTACTCAATGACCCCATGTGACCCACCCTACTCCTATATAAGTACTCAATGACCCCATGTGACCCCTCCTAGTCCTATATAAGTACTCAATGACCCCATGTGACCCACCCTAGTCCTATATAAGTACTTAATGACCCCATTTGACCCACCCTAGTCCTATATAAGTACTCAATGACCCCATGTGACCCCCCCTAGCCCTATATAAGTACTCAATGACCCCATGTGACCCACCCTAGTCCTATATAAGTACTCAATGACCCCACGTGACCCCACATGTCCTATATAAGTACTCAATGACCCCATGTGACCCCCCTAGTCCTATATAAGTACTCAATGAACCCATGTGAAGCACCCTAGTCCTATATAAGTACTCAATGACCCCATGTGACCCACCCTACTCCTATATAAGTACTCAATGACCCCATGTGACCCCTCCTAGTCCTATATAAGTACTCAATGACCCCATGTGACCCACCCTAGTCCTATATAAGTACTTAATGACCCCATGTGACCCACCCTAGTCCTATATAAGTACTCAATGACCCCACGTGACACCCCATGTCCTATATAAGTACTCAATGACCCCATGTGACCCCCCTAGTCCTATATAAGTACTCAATGACCCCATGTGAAGCTCCCTAGTCCTATATAAGTACTCAATGACCCCATGTGACCCACCCTAGTCCTATATAAATACTCAATGACCCCATGTGACCCACCCTATTCCTATATAAGTACAAAATGACACCATGTGACCCCCCTAGTCCTATATAAGTACTCAATGACCCCATCGACCAACCCTATTCCTATATAAGTACTCAATGACCCCATGTGACCCACCCTTGTCCTATATAAGTACTCAATGACCCCATGTTACCCCCCTAGTCCTATACAAGTACTTAATGACCCCATGTGACCCCCCCTAGTCATATATAAGTACTCAATGACACCATGTGACCCACCCTAGTCCTATATAAATACTCAATGACCACATGTGACCCCCCCCTAGTCCTATATAAGTACTTAATGACCCCATGTGACCCCCCCATGTCCTATATAAGTACTCAATGAACCCATGTGACCCCCCTAGTACTATATAAGTACTCAATGACCCCATGTGACGCACCCTAGTCCTATATAAGAACTCAATGACCCCATGTGACCCACCCTAGTAATATATAAGTGCTCAATGACCCAATGTGACGCACCCTAGTCCTATATAAGAACTCAATGACCCCATGTGACCCACCCTAGTAATATATAAGTACACAATGACCCATGTGACCCACCCTAGTCCTATATAAGTACAAAATGACCCCATGTGACCCACCCTAGTCCTATATAAGTACTCAATGAACACATGTGACCCCCCCTAGTCCTATATAAGTGCTTATAGACCCCATGTGACCCACCCTAGTCCTATATAAGTACTCAATGACCCCACGTGACCCCCCCATGTCCTATATAAGTACTCAATGACCCCATGTGACCCCCCTAGTCCTATACAAGTACTTAATGACCCCATGTGACCCACCCTAGTCCTATATATAAGTACTCAATGACCCCATGTGACCCCCCTAGTCCTATATAAGTACTCAATGGCCCCATGTGACGCACCCTAGTCCTATATTAGAACTCAATGACCCCATGTGACCCACCCTAGTCCTATATAAGTACTCAATGACGCCATGTGACCCCCCCCTAGTCCTACATAAGTACTCAATGACCTCAGGTCAGCCACCCTACTCCTATATAAGTAATCAATGACCCCATGTGACCCCCCCCTAGTCTTATATAAGTACTCAATGACCACATGTGACCCCCCCTAGTCCTATATAAGTACTCAATGACCCCATATGACCCACCCTATTCCTATATAAGTACTCAATGACCACATGTGACCCCCCCTATTCCTATATAAGTATTTAATGACCCCATGTGACCCACCCTAGTACTATATAAGTACTCAATGACCCCACGTGACCCCCCCATATCCTATATAAGTACTCAATGACCACATGTAACCCCCCTACTACTATATAAGTACTCAATGACCCCATGTGACGCACCCTAGTCCTATATAAGAACTCAATGACCCCATGTGACCCACCCTAGTAATATATAAGTACTCAATGACCCCATGTGACCCACCCTATTCCTATATAAGTACTCAATGACCCCATGTGACCCACCCTAGTCCTATATAAGTACTCAATGACCCCATGTGACCCTCCTAGTCCTATACAAGTACTTAATGACCCCATGTGACCCCCCCTAGTCATATATAAGTACTCAATGACCCCATGTAACCCACCCTAGTACTATATAAGTACTCAATGACCACATGTGACCCCCCCCCCTAGTCCTATATAAGTACTTAATGACCCCATGTGACCCCCCCATGTCCTATATAAGTACTCAATGAACCCATGTGACCCCCCTAGTACTATATAAGTACTCAATGACCCCATGTGACGCACCCTAGTCCTATATAAGAACTCAATGACCCCATGTGACCCACCCTAGTAATATATAAGTACTCAATGACCCAAAGTGACGCACCCTAGTCCTATATAAGAACTCAATGACCCCATGTGACCCACCCTAGTAATATATAAGTACACAATGACCCCATGTGACCCACCCTAGTCTTATATAAGTACAAAATGACCCCATGTGACCCACCCTAGTCCTATATAAGTACTCAATGACCCCATGTGACCCCCCCTAGTCATTTATAAGTACTCAATGACCCCATGTGACCCACCTTAGTCCTATATAAGTACTCAATGACCCCATGTGACCCACCCTAGTCCTATATAAGTACTCAATGTCCCCACGTGACCCCCCCATGTCCTATATAAGTACTCAATGACCCCATGTGACCCCCCTAGTACTATATAAGTACTTAATGACCCCATGTGACGCACCCTAGTCCTATATAAGAACTCAATGACCCCATGTGACCCACCCTAGTAATATATAAGTACTCAATGACCCCATGTGACCCACCCTAGTCCTATATAAGTACAAAATGACCCCATGTGACCCACCCTAGTCCTATATAAGTACTCAATGACCCCATGTGACCACCCCTAGTCATATATAAGTACTCAATGACCTCATGTGACCCACCCTAGTCCCATATAAGTACTCAATGACCACATGTGACCTCCCTAGTACTATATAAGTACTCAATGACCCCATGTGACGCACCCTAGTCCTATATAAGAACTCAATGACCCCATGTGACCCACCCTAGTAATATATAAGTACTCAATGACCCCATGTGACCCCCCCTAGTCCTATATAAGTACAAAATGACCCCATGTGACCCACCCTAGTCTTATATAAGTACTCAATGACCCCATGTGACCCACCTTAGTCCTATATAAGTACTCAATGACCCCATGTGACCCACCCTAGTCCTATATAAGTACTCAATGTCCCCACGTGACCCCCCCATTTCCTATATAAGTACTCAATGACCCCATGTGAACCCCCAGTACTATATAAGTACTCAATGACCCCATGTGACGCACCCTAGTCCTATATAAGAACTCAATGACCCCATGTGACCCACCCTAAGAATATATAAGTACTCAATGACCCCATGTGACCCACCCTAGTCCTATATAAGTACAAAATGACCCCATGTGACCCACCCTAGTCCTATATAAGTACTCAATGACCCCATGTGACCCCCCCTAGTCCTATATAAGTACTCAATGACCCCATGTGACCCCCCTAGTCCTATATAAGTACTCAATGACCCTATGTGACCCCCCTAGTCCTATATAAGTACTCATTGACCCCATGTGACCTACCCTAGTCCTATATAAGTACTCAATGACCCCATGTGACCCCCCCAAGTCCTATATAAGTACTCAATGACCCCATTTGAACCCTCTAGTCCTATATAAGTACTCAATGACCACATGTGACCCCCCTAGTCCTATATAAGTACTCAATGGCCCCATGTGACCCCCCTAGTCCTATATAAGTACTAAATGACCCTATGTGACCCACCCTAGTCCTATATAAGTACTCAATGACCCCATGTGACCCCCCCATGTCCTATATAAGTACTCAACGACCCCATGTGACCCCCCTAGTCCTATATAAGTACTCAATGACCCCATATGACCCCCCTAATCCAATATAAGTACTCAATGACCCCATGTGACCCACCCTAGTCCTATATAAGTACTCAATGACCCCATGTGACCCACCATTGTCCTATATAAGTACTCAATGACCCCATGTGACCCCCCGATGTCCTATATAAGTACTCAATGACCCCATGTGACCCCCCATGTCCTATATAAGTACTCAATAACCCCATGTGACCCTCCTAGTCCTACATAAGTACTCAATGTCCCCATGTGACCCCCCTAGTCCTATATAAGTACTCAATGACCCCATGTGACCCCCCATGTCCTATATAAGTACTCAATGACCCCATGTGACCCCCCTAGTCCTATATAAGTACTCAATGACCCCATGTTACCCACCCTAGTCCTATATAAGTACTAAATGACCCCATGTGACCCACCCTAGTCCTATATAAGTACTCAATGACCCCATGTGACCCCCCCATGTCCTATATAAGTACTCAACGACCCCATGTGACCCCCCTAGTCCTATATAAGTACTCAATGACCCCATGTGACCCCCCTAGTCCTATATAAGTACTCAATGACCCCATGTGACCAACCCTAGTCCTATATAAGTACTCAATGACCCCATGTGACCCCCCCATGTCCTATATAAGTACTCAATGACACCATGTGATCCCCCTAGTCCTATATAAGTACTGAATGACCCCATGTGACCCCCCTAGTCCTATATAAGTACTCAATGGCCCCATGTGACCCACCCTAGTCCTATATAAGTACTCAATAACCCCATGTGACCCTCCTAGTCCTATATAAGTATTCAATGGCCCCATGTGACACCCCTAGTCCTATATAAGTACTCAATGACCCCATGTGACCCCCCTAATCCAATATAAGTACTCAATGACCCCATGTGACCCACCCTAGTCCTATATAAGTACTCAATGACCCCATGTGACCCACCATTGTCCTATATAAGTACTCAATGACCCCATGTGACCCCCCCATGTCCTATATAAGTACTCAATGACCCCATGTGACCCCCTCATGTCCTATATAAGTACTCAATAACCCCATGTGACCCTCCTAGTCCTACATAAGTACTCAATGACCCCATGTGACCCCCCTAGTCCTATATAAGTACTCAATGACCCCATGTGACCCCCCATGTCCTATATAAGTATTCAATGACCCCATGTGACAACCCTAGTCCTATATAAGTACTCAATGACCCCATGTGACCCACCCTAGTCCTATATAAGTACTAAATGACCCCATGTGACCCACCCTAGTCCTATATAAGTACTCAATGACCCCATGTGACCCTCCCATGTCCTATATAAGTACTCAACGACCCCATGTGACCCCCCTAGTCCTATATAAGTACTCAATGACCCCATGTGACCCCCCTAGACCTATATAAGTACTCAATGACCCCATGTGACCCACCCTAGTCCTATATAAGTACTCAATGACCCCATGTGACCCCCCCATGTCCTATATAAGTACTCAATGGCCCCCTGTGACCCCCCATGTCCTATATAAGTACTGAATGACCCCATGTGACCCCCCTAGTCCTATATAAGTACTCAATGGCCCCATGTGACCCACCCTAGTCCTATATAAGTACTCAATGACCCCATGTGACCCCCTCTAGTCCTATATAAGTACTCAATGACCCCATGTGACCCACCCTAATCCTCTATAAGTACTCAATTACCCCATGTGACCCACCCTAGTCCTATATAAGTACAAAATGACCCCATGTGACCCCCCTAGTCCTATATAAGTACTCAATGACCCCATGTGACCCCCCCATGTCCTATATAAGTACTCAATGGCCCCATGTGACCCCCCCATGTCCTATATAAGTACTCAATCACCCCATGTGACCCTCCTAGTCCTATATAAGTACTCAATGACCCCATGTGACCCCCCTAGTCCTATATAAGTACTCAATGACCACATGTGACCCCCCCATGTCCTATATAAGTACTCAATGAACCCATGTGACCCCCCTAGTCCTATATAAGTAATCAATGACCCCATGTGACCCACCCTAGTCCTATATAAGTACTAAATGACCCCATGTGACCCACCTTAGTCCCATATAAGTACTCAATGACCCCATGTGACCCCCCCATGTCCTATATAAGTACTCAACGACCCCATGTGACCCCCCTAGTCCTATATAAGTACTCAATGACCCCATGTGACCCACCCTAGTCCTATATAAGTACAAAATGACACCATGTGACCCACCCTAATCCTATATAAGTACTCAATGACCCCATGTGACCCACCCTACTCCTATATAAGTACTCAATGACCCCATGTGACCCCTCCTAGTCCTAAATAAGTACTCAATGACCACATGTGACCCACCCTAGTCCTATATAAGTACTTAATGACCCCATGTGACCCACCCTAGTCCTATATAAGTACTCAATGACCCCATGTGACCCCCCCTAGTCCTATATAAGTACTCAATGACACCATGTGACCCACCCTAGTCCTATATAAGTACTCAATGACCCCACGTGACCCCACATGTCCTATATAAGTACTCAATGACCCCATGTGACCCCCCTAGTCCTATATAAGTACTCAATGAACCCATGTGAAGCACCCTAGTCCTATATAAGTACTCAATGACCCCATGTGACCCACCCTACTCCTATATAAGTACTCAATGACCCCATGTGACCCCCCCTAGTCCTATATAAGTACTCAATGACCCCATGTGACCCACCCTACTCCTATATAAGTACTCAATGACCCCATGTGACCCCTCCTAGTCCTATATAAGTACTCAATGACCCCATGTGACCCACCCTAGTCCTATATAAGTACTTAATGACCCCATATGACCCACCCTATTCCTATATAAGTACTCAATGACCACATGTGACCCCCCCTATTCCTATATAAGTATTTAATGACCCCATGTGACCCACCCTAGTACTATATAAGTACTCAATGACCCCACGTGACCCCCCCATATCCTATATAAGTACTCAATGACCACATGTAACCCCCCTACTACTATATAAGTACTCAATGACCCCATGTGACGCACCCTAGTCCTATATAAGAACTCAATGACCCCATGTGACCCACCCTAGTCCTATATAAGTACAAAATGACCCCATGTGACCCACCCTAGTCCTATATAAGTACTCAATGACCCCATGTGACCACCCCTAGTCATATATAAGTACTCAATGACCTCATGTGACCCACCCTAGTCCCATATAAGTACTCAATGACCACATGTGACCTCCCTAGTACTATATAAGTACTCAATGACCCCATGTGACGCACCCTAGTCCTATATAAGAACTCAATGACCCCATGTGACCCACCCTAGTCTTATATAAGTACTCAATGACCCCATGTGACCCACCTTAGTCCTATATAAGTACTCAATGACCCCATGTGACCCACCCTAGTCCTATATAAGTACTCAATGTCCCCACGTGACCCTCCCATGTCCTATATAAGTACTCAATGACCCCATGTGACCCCCCTAGTACTATATAAGTACTCAATGACCCCATGTGACGCACCCTAGTCCTATATAAGAACTCAATGACCCCATGTGACCCACCCTAAGAATATATAAGTACTCAATGACCCCATGTGACCCACCCTAGTCCTATATAAGTACTCAATGACCCCATGTGACCCCCCCTAGTCCTATATAAGTACTCAATGACCCCATGTGACCCCCCTAGTCCTATATAAGTACTCAATGACCCTATGTGACCCCCCTAGTCCTATATAAGTACTCATTGACCCCATGTGACCCACCCTAGTCCTATATAAGTACTCAATGACCCCATGTGACCCCCCCATGTCCTATATAAGTACTCAATGACCCCATTTGAACCCTCTAGTCCTATATAAGTACTCAATGACCACATGTGACCCCCCTAGTCCTATATAAGTACTCAATGGCCCCATGTGACCCCCCTAGTCCTATATAAGTACTAAATGACCCCATGTGACCCACCCTAGTCCTATATAAGTACTCAATGACCCCATGTGACCCCCCCATGTCCTATATAAGTACTCAACGACCCCATGTGACCCCCCTAGTCCTATATAAGTACACAATGACCCCATATGACCCCCCTAATCCAATATAAGTACTCAATGACCCCATGTGACCCACCCTAGTCCTATATAAGTACTCAATGACCCCATGTGACCCACCATTGTCCTATATAAGTACTCAATGACCCCATGTGACCCCCCGATGTCCTATATAAGTACTCAATGACCCCATGTGACCCCCCATGTCCTATATAAGTACTCAATAACCCCATGTGACCCTCCTAGTCCTACATAAGTACTCAATGTCCCCATGTGACCCCCCTAGTCCTATATAAGTACTCAATGACCCCATGTGACCCCCCATGTCCTATATAAGTACTCAATGACCCCATGTGACCCCCCTAGTCCTATATAAGTACTCAATGACCCCATGTTACCCACCCTAGTCCTATATAAGTACTAAATGACCCCATGTGACCCACCCTAGTCCTATATAAGTACTCAATGACCCCATGTGACCCCCCCATGTCCTATATAAGTACTCAACGACCCCATGTGACCCCCCTAGTCCTATATAAGTACTCAATGACCCCATGTGACCCCCCTAGTCCTATATAAGTACTGAATGACCTCATGTGACCAACCCTAGTCCTATATAAGTACTCAATGACCCCATGTGACCCCCCCATGTCCTATATAAGTACTCAATGACACCATGTGATCCCCCTAGTCCTATATAAGTACTGAATGACCCCATGTGACCCCCCTAGTCCTATATAAGTACTCAATGGCCCCATGTGACCCACCCTAGTCCTATATAAGTACTCAATAACCCCATGTGACCCTCCTAGTCCTATATAAGTACTCAATGGCCCCATGTGACACCCCTAGTCCTATATAAGTACTCAATGACCCCATGTGACCCCCCTAATCCAATATAAGTACTCAATGACCCCATGTGACCCACCCTAGTCCTATATAAGTACTCAATGACCCCATGTGACCCACCATTGTCCTATATAAGTACTCAATGACCCCATGTGACCCCCCCATGTCCTATATAAGTACTCAATGACCCCATGTGACCCCCTCATGTCCTATATAAGTGCTCAATAACCCCATGTGACCCTCCTAGTCCTACATAAGTACTCAATGACCCCATGTGACCCCCCTAGTCCTATATAAGTACTCAATGACCCCATGTGACCCCCCATGTCCTATATAAGTATTCAATGACCCCATGTGACAACCCTAGTCCTATATAAGTACTCAATGACCCCATGTGACCCACCCTAGTCCTATATAAGTACTAAATGACCCCATGTGACCCACCCTAGTCCTATATAAGTACTCAATGACCCCATGTGACCCCCCCATGTCCTATATAAGTACTCAACGACCCCATGTGACCCCCCTAGTCCTATATAAGTACTCAATGACCCCATGTGACCCCCCTAGACCTATATAAGTACTCAATGACCCCATGTGACCCACCCTAGTCCTATATAAGTACTCAATGACCCCATGTGACCCCCCCATGTCCTATATAAGTACTCAATGGCCCCATGTGACCCCCCCATGTCCTATATAAGTACTGAATGACCCCATGTGACCCCCCTAGTCCTATATAAGTACTCAATGGCCCCATGTGACCCACCCTAGTCCTATATAAGTACTCAATGACCCCATGTGACCCCCTCTAGTCCTATATAAGTACTCAATGACCCCATGTGACCCACCCTAATCCTCTATAAGTACTCAATTACCCCATGTGACCCACCCTAGTCCTATATAAGTACAAAATGACCCCATGTGACCCCCCTAGTCCTATATAAGTACTCAATGACCCCATGTGACCCCCCATGTCCTATATAAGTACTCAATGGCCCCATGTGACCCCCCCATGTCCTATATAAGTACTCAATAACCACATGTGACCCTCCTAGTCCTATATAAGTACTCAATGACCCCATGTGACCCCCCTAGTCCTATATAAGTACTCAATGACCACATGTGACCCCCCCATGTCCTATATAAGTACTCAATGAACCCATGTGACCCCCCTAGTCCTATATAAGTAATCAATGACCCCATGTGACCCACCCTAGTCCTATATAAGTACTAAATGACCCCATGTGACCCACCTTAGTCCCATATAAGTACTCAATGACCCCATGTGACCCCCCCATGTCCTATATAAGTACTCAACGACCCCATGTGACCCCCCTAGTCCTATATAAGTACTCAATGACCCCATGTGACCCACCCTAGTCCTATATAAGTACAAAATGACACCATGTGACCCACCCTAATCCTATATAAGTACTCAATGACCCCATGTGACCCACCCTACTCCTATATAAGTACTCAATGACCCCATGTGACCCCTCCTAGTCCTATATAAGTACTCAATGACCCCATGTGACCCACCCTAGTCCTATATAAGTACTTAATGACCCCATGTGACTCACCCTAGTCCTATATAAGTACTCAATGACCCCATGTGACCCCCCCTAGTCCTATATAAGTACTCAATGACACCATGTGACCCACCCTAGTCCTATATAAGTACTCAATGACCCCACGTGACCCCACATGTCCTATATAAGTACTCAATGACCCCATGTGACCCCCCTAGTCCTATATAAGTACTCAATGAACCCATGTGAAGCACCCTAGTCCTATATAAGTACTCAATGACCCCATGTGACCCACCCTACTCCTATATAAGTACTCAATGACCACATGTGACCCCCCCTAGTCCTATATAAGTACTCAATGACCCCATGTGACCCACCCTACTCCTATATAAGTACTCAATGACCCCATGTGACCCCTCCTAGTCCTATATAAGTACTCAATGACCCCATGTGACCCACCCTAGTCCTATATAAGTACTTAATGACCCCATATGACCCACCCTATTCCTATATAAGTACTCAATGACCACATGTGACCCCCCCTATTCCTATATAAGTATTTAATGACCCCATGTGACCCACCCTAGTACTATATAAGTACTCAATGACCCCACGTGACCCCCCCATATCCTATATAAGTACTCAATGACCACATGTAACCCCCCTACTACTATATAAGTACTCAATGACCCCATGTGACGCACCCTAGTCCTATATAAGAACTCAATGACCCCATGTGACCCACCCTAGTAATATATAAGTACTCAATGACCCCATGTGACCCACCCTATTCCTATATAAGTACTCAATGACCCCATGTGACCCACCCTAGTCCTATATAAGTACTCAATGACCCCATGTGACCCTCCTAGTCCTATACAAGTACTTAATGACCCCATGTGACCCCCCCTAGTCATATATAAGTACTCAATGACCCCATGTAACCCACCCTAGTACTATATAAGTACTCAATGACCACATGTGACCCCCCCCCCTAGTCCTATATAAGTACTTAATGACCCCATGTGACCCCCCCATGTCCTATATAAGTACTCAATGAACCCATGTGACCCCCCTAGTACTATATAAGTACTCAATGACCCCATGTGACGCACCCTAGTCCTATATAAGAACTCAATGACCCCATGTGACCCACCCTAGTAATATATAAGTACTCAATGACCCAAAGTGACGCACCCTAGTCCTATATAAGAACTCAATGACCCCATGTGACCCACCCTAGTAATATATAAGTACACAATGACCCCATGTGACCCACCCTAGTCTTATATAAGTACAAAATGACCCCATGTGACCCACCCTAGTCCTATATAAGTACTCAATGACCACATGTGACCCCCCCTAGTCATTTATAAGTACTCAATGACCCCATGTGACCCACCTTAGTCCTATATAAGTACTCAATGACCCCATGTGACCCACCCTAGTCCTATATAAGTACTCAATGTCCCCACGTGACCCCCCCATGTCCTATATAAGTACTCAATGACCCCATGTGACCCCCCTAGTACTTTATAAGTACTCAATGACCCCATGTGACCCACCCTAGTCCTATATATGTACAAAATGACCCCATGTGACCCACCCTAGTCCTATATAAGTACTCAATGACCCCATGTGACCACCCCTAGTCATATATAAGTACTCAATGACCTCATGTGACCCACCCTAGTCCCATATAAGTACTCAATGACCACATGTGACCTCCCTAGTACTATATAAGTACTCAATGACCCCATGTGACGCACCCTAGTCCTATATAAGAACTCAATGACCCCATGTGACCCACCCTAAGAATATATAAGTACTCAATGACCCCATGTGACCCATTCTAGTCCTATATAAGTACAAAATGACCCCATGTGACCCACCCTAGTCCTATATAAGTACTCAATGACCCCATGTGACACCCCCTAGTCCTATATAAGTACTCAATGACCCCATGTGACCCCCCTAGTCCTATATAAGTACTCAATGACCCTATGTGACCCCCCTAGTCCTATATAAGTACTCATTGACCCCATGTGACCCACCCTAGTCCTATATAAGTACTCAATGACCCCATGTGACCCCCCCATGTCCTATATAAGTACTCAATGACCCCATTTGAACCCTCTAGTCCTATATAAGTACTCAATGACCACATGTGACCCCCCTAGTCCTATATAAGTACTCAATGGCCCCATGTGACCCCCCTAGTCCTATATAAGTACTAAATGACCCCATGTGACCCACCCTAGTCCTATATAAGTACTCAATGACCCCATGTGACCCCCCCATGTCCTATATAAGTACTCAACGACCCCATGTGACCCCCCTAGTCCTATATAAGTACTCAATGACCCCATGTGACCCCCCTAATCCAATATAAGTACTCAATGACCACATGTGACCCACCCTAGTCCTATATAAGTACTCAATGACCCCATGTGACCCACCATTGTCCTATATAAGTACTCAATGACCCCATGTGACCCCCCGATGTCCTATATAAGTACTCAATGACCCCATGTGACCCCCCATGTCCTATATAAGTACTCAATAACCCTATGTGACCCTCCTAGTCCTACATAAGTACTCAATGTCCCCATGTGACCCCCCTAGTCCTATATAAGTACTCAATGACCCCATGTGACCCCTCATGTCCTATATAAGTACTCAATGACCCCATGTGACCCCCCTAGTCCTATATAAGTACTCAATGACCCCATGTGACGCACCCTAGTCCTATATAAGAACTCAATGACCCCATGTGACCCACCCTAGTAATATATAAGTACTCAATGACCCAAAGTGACGCACCCTAGTCCTATATAAGAACTCAATGACCCCATGTGACCCACCCTAGTAATATATAAGTACACAATGACCCCATGTGACCCACCCTAGTCTTATATAAGTACAAAATGACGCCATGTGACCCACCCTAGTCCTATATAAGTACTCAATGACCCCATGTGACCCCCCCTAGTCATTTATAAGTACTCAATGACCCCATGTGACCCACCTTAGTCCTATATAAGTACTCAATGACCCCATGTGACCCACCCTAGTCCTATATAAGTACTCAATGTCCCCACGTGACCCCCCCATGTCCTATATAAGTACTCAATGACCCCATGTGACCCCCCTAGTACTATATAAGTACTTAATGACCCCATGTGACGCACCCTAGTCCTATATAAGAACTCAATGACCCCATGTGACCCACCCTAGTAATATATAAGTACTCAATGACCCCATGTGACCCACCCTAGTCCTATATAAGTACAAAATGACCCCATGTGACCCACCCTAGTCCTATATAAGTACTCAATGACCCCATGTGACCACCCCTAGTCATATATAAGTACTCAATGACCTCATGTGACCCACCCTAGTCCCATATAAGTACTCAATGACCACATGTGACCTCCCTAGTACTATATAAGTACTCAATGACCCCATGTGACGTACCCTAGTCCTATATAAGAACTCAATGACCCCATGTGACCCACCCTAGTAATATATAAGTACTCAATGACCCCATGTGACCCCCCCTAGTCCTATATAAGTACAAAATGACCCCATGTGACCCACCCTAGTCCTATATAAGTACTCAATGACCCCATGTGACCCACCTTAGTCCTATATAAGTACTCAATGACCCCATGTGACCCACCCTAGTCCTATATAAGTACTCAATGTCCCCACGTGACCCCCCCATGTCCTATATAAGTACTCAATGGCCCCATGTGACCCCCCTAGTACTATATAAGTACTCAATGACCCCATGTGACGCACCCTAGTCCTATATAAGAACTCAATGACCCCATGTGACCCACCCTAAGAATATATAAGTACTCAATGACCCCATGTGACCCACCCTAGTCCTATATAAGTACAAAATGACCCCATGTGACCCACCCTAGTCCTATATAAGTACTCAATGACCCCATGTGACCCCCCCTAGTCCTATATAAGTACTCAATGACCCCATGTGACCCCCCTAGTCCTATATAAGTACTCAATAACCCTATGTGACCCCCCTAGTCCTATATAAGTACTCATTGACCCCATGTGACCCACCCTAGTCCTATATAAGTACTCAATGACCCCATGTGACCCCCCCATGTCCTATATAAGTACTCAATGACCCCATTTGAACCCTCTAGTCCTATATAAGTACTCAATGACCACATGTGACCCCCCTAGTCCTATATAAGTACTCAATGGCCCCATGTGACCCCCCTAGTCCTATATAAGTACTAAATGACCCCATGTGACCCACCCTAGTCCTATATAAGTACTCAATGACCCCATGTGACCCCCCCATGTCCTATATAAGTACTCAACGACCCCATGTGACCCCCCTAGTCCTATATAAGTACTCAATGACCCCATGTGACCCCCCTAATCCAATATAAGTACTCAATGACCCCATGTGACCCACCCTAGTCCTATATAAGTACTCAATGACCCCATGTGACCCCCCCATGTCCTATATAAGTACTCAATGACCCCATTTGAACCCTCTAGTCCTATATAAGTACTCAATGACCACATGTGACCCCCATAGTCCTATATAAGTACTCAATGGCCCCATGTGACCCCCCTAGTCCTATATAAGTACTAAATGACCCCATGTGACCCACCCTAGTCCTATATAAGTACTCAATGACCCCATGTGACCCCCCCATGTCCTATATAAGTACTCAACGACCCCATGTGACCCCCCTAGTCCTATATAAGTACTCAATGATCCCATATGACCCCCCTAATCCAATATAAGTACTCAATGACCCCATGTGACCCACCATTGTCCTATATAAGTACTCAATGACCCCATGTGACCCCCCGATGTCCTATTTAAGTACTCAATGACCCCATGTGACCCCCCATGTCCTATATAAGTACTCAATAACCCCATGTGACCCTCCTAGTCCTACATAAGTACTCAATGTCCCCATGTGACCCCCCTAGTCCTATATAAGTACTCAATGACCCCATGTGACCCCCCATGTCCTATATAAGTACTCAATGACCCCATGTGACCCCCCTAGTCCTATATAAGTACTCAATGACCCCATGTTACCCACCCTAGTCCTATATAAGTACTAAATGACCCCATGTGACCCACCCTAGTCCTATATAAGTACTCAATGACCACATGTGACCCCCCCATGTCCTATATAAGTACTCAACGACCCCATGTGACCCCCCTAGTCCTATATAAGTACTCAATGACCCCATGTGACCCCCCTAGTCCTATATAAGTACTCAATGACCCCATGTGACCAACCCTTGTCCTATATAAGTACTCAATGACCCCATGTGACCCCCCCATGTCCTATATAAGTACTCAATGACACCATGTGATCCCCCTAGTCCTATATAAGTACTGAATGACCCCATGTGACCCCCCTAGTCCTATATAAGTACTCAATGGCCCCATGTGACCCACCCTAGTCCTATATAAGTACTCAATAACCCCATGTGACCCTCCTAGTCCTATATAAGTACTCAATGGCCCCATGTGACACCCCTAGTCCTATATAAGTACTCAATGACCCCATGTGACCCCCCTAATCCAATATAAGTACTCAATGACCCCATGTGACCCACCCTAGTCCTATATAAGTACTCAATGACCCCATGTGACCCACCATTGTCCTATATAAGTACTCAATGACCCCATGTGACCCCCCCATGTCCTATATAAGTACTCAATGACCCCATGTGACCCCCTCATGTCCTATATAAGTACTCAATAACCCCATGTGACCCCCCTAGTCCTATATAAGTACTCAATGACCCCATGTGACCCCCCTAGTCCTATATAAGTACTCAATGACCCCATGTGACCCCCCTAGTCCTATATAAGTACTCAATAACCCTATGTGACCCCCCTAGTCCTATATAAGTACTCATTGACCCCATGTGACCCACCCTAGTCCTATATAAGTACTCAATGACCCCATGTGACCCCCCCATGTCCTATATAAGTACTCAATGACCCCATTTGAACCCTCTAGTCCTATATAAGTACTCAATGACCACATGTGACCCCCCTAGTCCTATATAAGTACTCAATGGCCCCATGTGACCCCCCTAGTCCTATATAAGTACTAAATGACCCCATGTGACCCACCCTAGTCCTATATAAGTACTCAATGACCCCATGTGACCCCCCCATGTCCTATATAAGTACTCAACGACCCCATGTGACCCCCCTAGTCCTATATAAGTACTCAATGACCCCATGTGACCCCCCTAATCCAATATAAGTACTCAATGACCCCATGTGACCCACCCTAGTCCTATATAAGTACTCAATGACCCCATGTGACCCCCCCATGTCCTATATAAGTACTCAATGACCCCATTTGAACCCTCTAGTCCTATATAAGTACTCAATGACCACATGTGACCCCCCTAGTCCTATATAAGTACTCAATGGCCCCATGTGACCCCCCTAGTCCTATATAAGTACTAAATGACCCCATGTGACCCACCCTAGTCCTATATAAGTACTCAATGACCCCATGTGACCCCCCCATGTCCTATATAAGTACTCAACGACCCCATGTGACCCCCCTAGTCCTATATAAGTACTCAATGATCCCATATGACCCCCCTAATCCAATATAAGTACTCAATGACCCCATGTGACCCACCCTAGTCCTATATAAGTACTCAATGACCCCATGTGACCCACCATTGTCCTATATAAGTACTCAATGACCCCATGTGACCCCCCGATGTCCTATGTAAGTACTCAATGACCCCATGTGACCCCCCATGTCCTATATAAGTACTCAATAACCCCATGTGACCCTCCTAGTCCTACATAAGTACTCAATGTCCCCATGTGACCCCCCTAGTCCTATATAAGTACTCAATGACCCCATGTGACCCCCCATGTCCTATATAAGTACTCAATGACCCCATGTGACCCCCCTAGTCCTATATAAGTACTCAATGACCCCATGTTACCCACCCTAGTCCTATATAAGTACTAAATGACCCCATGTGACCAACCCTAGTCCTATATAAGTACTCAATGACCACATGTGACCCCCCCATGTCCTATATAAGTACTCAACGACCCCATGTGACCCCCCTAGTCCTATATAAGTACTCAATGACCCCATGTGACCCCCCTAGTCCTATATAAGTACTCAATGACCCCATGTGACCCCCCCTAGTCCTATATAAGTACTCAATGACCCCATGTGATCCACCCTAGTCCTATATAAGTACTCAATGACCCCACGTTACCCCCCCATGTCCTATATAAGTACTCAATGACCCCACGTGACCCCCCCATATCCTATATAAGTACTCAATGACCCCATGTGACCCCCCTAGTACTATATATGTACTCAATGACCCCATGTGACGCACCCTAGTCTTATATAAGTACTCAATGACCACATGTGACCCCCCCTAGTCCTATATAAGTACTCAATGACCCCACGTGACCCCCCTAGTACTATATAAGTACTCAATGACCCCATGTGACGCACCCTAGTCCTATATAAGAACTCAATGACCCCATGTGACCCACCCTAGTAATATATAAGTACTCAATGACCCCATGTGACCCACCCTAGTCCTATATAAGTACAAAATGACCCCATGTGACCCACCCTAGTCCTATATAAGTACTTAATGACCCCACGTGACCCCCCCATGTCCTATATAAGTGCTTAATGACCCCATGTCACCCACCCTAGTCCTATATAAGTACTCAATGACCCCACGTGACCCCCCCCATGTCCTATATAAGTACTCAATGACCCCATGTGACCCTCCCTAGTCCTATATAAGTACTCAATGACCCCACGTGACCCCCCCATGTCATATATAAGTACTCAATGACCCCATGTAACCCCCCTAGTACTATATAAGTACTCAATGACCCCATGTGACCCCCCCTAGTCCTATATAAGTACTCAATGACCCCACGTGACCCCCCCATGTCCTATATAAGTACTCAATGACCCCACGTGACCCCCCCATGTCCTATATAAGAACTCAATGACCCCATGTGACCCACCCTAGTCTTATATAAGTACACAATGATCCCATGTGACCCACCCTATTCCTATATAAGTACTTAATGACCCCACGTGACCCCCCCATGTCCTATATAAGTACTCAATGACCCCATGTGACCCCCTAGTCCTATATAAGTACTCAATGACCCCATGTGACCCACCCTATTCCTATATAAGTACTCAATGACCACATGTGACCCCCCCTATTCCTATATAAGTACTTAATGACCCCATGTGACCCACCCTAGTACTATATAAGTACTCAATGACCCCACGTGACCCTCACATATCCTATATAAGTACTCAATGACCACATGTAACCCCCCTAGTACTATATAAGTACTCAATAACCCAAAGTGACGCACCCTAGTCCTATATAAGAACTCAATGACCCCATGTGACCCACCCTAGTAATATATAAGTACACAATGACCCCATGTGACCCACCCTAGTCTTATATAAGTACAAAATGACCCCATGTGACCCACCTTAGTCCTATATAAGTACTCAATGATCCCATATGACCCCCCCTAGTCATTTATAAGTACTCAATGACCCCATGTGACCCACCTTAGTCCTATATAAGTACTCAATGACCCCATGTGACCCACCCTAGTCCTATATAAGTACTCAATGTCCCCACGTGACCCCCCCATGTCCTATATAAGTACTCAATGACCCCATGTGACCCCCCTAGTACTATATAAGTACTCAATGACCCCATGTGACGCACCCTAGTCCTATATAAGAACTCAATGACCCCATGTGACCCACCCTAGTAATATATAAGTACTCAATGACCCCATGTGACCCACCCTAGTCCTATATAAGTACAAAATGACCCCATGTGACCCACCCTAGTCCTATATAAGTACTCAATGACCCCATGTGACCACCCCTAGTCATATATAAGTACTCAATGACCTCATGTGACCCACCCTAGTCCCATATAAGTACTCAATGACCACATGTGACCTCCCTAGTACTATATAAGTACTCAATGACCCCATGTGACGCACCCTAGTCCTATATAAGAACTCAATGACCCCATGTGACCCACCCTAGTAATATATAAGTACTCAATGACCCCATGTGACCCCCCCCTAGTCCTATATAAGTACAAAATGACCCCATGTGACCCACCCTAGTCCTATATAAGTACTCAATGACCCCATGTGACCCCCCCTAGTCATATATAAGTACTCAATGACCCCATGTGACCCACCCTAGTCCTATATAAGTACTCAATGACCACATGTGACCCCCCCCCCCTAGTCCTATATAAGTACTTAATGACCCCATGTGACCCCCCCATGTCCTATATAAGTACTCAATGACACCATGTGACCCCCCTAGTACTATATAAGTACTCAATGACCCCATGTGACCCACCCTAGTCCTATATAAGTACTCAATGACCCCACGTGACCCCCCCATGTCCTATATAAGTACTCAATGACCCCATGTGACGCACCCTAGTCCTATATAAGAACTCAATGTCCCCATGTGACCCACCCTAGTCCTATATAAGAACTCAATGACCCCATGTGACCCACCCTAGTCCTATATAAGTACTCAATGACCCCATGTGACCCCCCTAGTCCTATACAAGTACTTAATGACCCCATGTGACCCACCCTAGTCCTATATAAGTACTCAATGACCCCATGTGACCCCCCTAGTCCTATATAAGTACTCAATGACCCCATGTGACGCACCCTAGTCCTATATTAGAATTCAATGACCCCATGTGACCCACCCTAGTCCTATATAAGTACTCAATGACCCCACGTTACCCCCCCATGTCCTATATAAGTACTCAATGACCCCATGTGACCCCCCTAGTCCTATACAAGTACTTAATGACCCCATGTGACCCACCCTAGTCCTATATAAGTACTCAATGACCCCATGTGACCCCCCTAGTCCTATATAAGTACTCAATGACCCCATGTGACGCACCCTAGTCCTATATTAGAATTCAATGACCCCATGTGACCCACCCTAGTCCTAGATAAGTACTCAATGACGCCATGTGACCCCCCCGCTAGTCCTACATAAGTACTCAATGACCTCAGGTCAGCCACCCTACTCCTATATAAGTACTCAATGACCCCATTTGACCCCCCTTAGTCTTATATAAGTACTCAATGACCACATGTGACCACCCCTAGTCCTATATAAGTACTTAATGACCCCATGTGACCCACCCTAGTCCTATATAAGTACTCAATGACCCCACGTGACCCCCCCATATCCTATATAAGTACTCAATGACCCCATGTGACCCCCCTAGTACTATATAAGTACTCAATGACCCCATGTGACCCCCACATATCCTATATAAGTACTCAATGACCACATGTGACCCCCCCTAGTCCTATATAAGTACTCAATGACCCCACGTGACCCCCCTAGTACTATATAAGTACTCAATGACCCCATGTGACCCACCCTAGTCCTATATAAGTACAAAATGACCCCATGTGACCCACCCTAGTCCTATATAAGTACTTAATGACCCCACGTGACCCCCCCATGTCCTATATAAGTACTCAATGACCCCATGTGACCCCCTAGTCCTATATAAGTACTCAATGACCCCATGTGACCCACCGTATTCCTATATAAGTACTCAATGACCACATGTGACCCCCCCTATTCCTATATAAGTACTTAATGACCCCACGTGACCCCCCTAGTACTATATAAGTACTCAATGACCCCATGTGACCCACCCTAGTCCTATATAAGTACAAAATGACCCCATGTGACCCACCCTAGTCCTATATAAGTACTTAATGACCCCACGTGACCCCCCCATGTCCTATATAAGTACTCAATGACCCCATGTGACCCCCTAGTCCTATATAAGTACTCAATGACCCCATGTGACCCACCCTATTCCTATATAAGTACTCAATGACCACATGTGACCCCCCCTATTCCTATATAAGTACTTAATGACCCCATGTGACCCACCCTAGTACTATATAAGTACTCAATGACCCCACGTGACCCCCACATATCCTATATAAGTACTCAATGACCACATGTAACCCCACTAGTACTATATAAGTACTCAATGACCCAAAGTGACGCACCCTAGTCCTATATAAGAACTCAATGACCCCATGTGACCCACCCTAGTAATATATAAGTACACAATGACCCCATGTGACCCACCCTAGTCTTATATAAGTACAAAATGACCCCATGTGACCCACCCTAGTCCTATATAAGTACTCAATGATCCCATGTGACCCCCCCTAGTCATTTATAAGTACTCAATGACCCCATGTGACCCACCTTAGTCCTATATAAGTACTCAATGACCCCATGTGACCCACCCTAGTCCTATATAGGTACTCAATGTCCCCACGTGACCCCCCCATGTCCTATATAAGTACTCAATGACCCCATGTGACCCCCCTAGTACTATATAAGTACTCAATGACCCCATGTGACGCACCCTAGTCCTATATAAGAACTCAATGACCCCATGTGACCCACCCTAGTAATATATAAGTACTCAATGACCCCATGTGACCCACCCTAGTCCTATATAAGTACAAAATGACCCCATGTGACCCACCCTAGTCCTATATAAGTACTCAATGACCCCATGTGACCACCCCTAGTCATATATAAGTACTCAATGACCTCATGTGACCCACCCTAGTCCCATATAAGTACTCAATGACCACATGTGACCTCCCTAGTACTATATAAGTACTCAATGACCCCATGTGACGCACCCTAGTCCTATATAAGAACTCAATGACCCCATGTGACCCACCCTAGTAATATATAAGTACTCAATGACCCCATGTGACCCCCCCTAGTCCTATATAAGTACAAAATGACCCCATGTGACCCACCCTAGTCCTATATAAGTACTCAATGACCCCATGTGACCCCCCCTAGTCATATATAAGTACTCAATGACCCCATGTGACCCACCCTAGTCCTATATAAGTACTCAATGACCACATGTGACCCCCCCCCTAGTCCTATATAAGTACTTAATGACCCCATGTGACCCCCCCATGTCCTATATAAGTACTCAATGACACCATGTGACCCCCCTAGTACTATATAAGTACTCAATGACCCCATGTGACCCACCCTAGTCCTATATAAGTACTCAATGACCCCACGTGACCCCCCCATGTCCTATATAAGTACTCAATGACCCCATGTGACGCACCCTAGTCCTATATAAGAACTCAATGTCCCCATGTGACCCACCCTAGTAATATATAAGTACTCAATGACCCAATGTGACACACCCTAGTCCTATATAAGAGCTCAATGACCCCATGTGACGCACCCTAGTCCTATATAAGAACTCAATGACCCCATGTGACCCACCCTAGTAATATATAAGTACTCAATGACCCCATGTGACCCACCCTAGTCCTATATAAGTACAAAATGACCCCATGTGACCCACCCTAGTCCTATATAAGTACTTAATGACCCCACGTGGCCCCCCATGTCCTATATAAGTACTCAATGACCCCATGTGACCCACCCTAGTCCTATATAAGTACTCAATGTCCCCACGTGACCCCCCCATGTCCTATATAAGTACTCAATGACCCCATGTGACCCCCCTAGTATTATATAAGTACTCAATGACCCCATGTGACGCACCCTAGTCCTATATAAGAACTCAATGACCCCATGTGACCCACCCTAGTAATATATAAGTACTCAATGACCCCATGTGACCCACCCTAGTCCTATATAAGTACTCAATGATCCCATGTGACCCCCCCTAGTCATTTATAAGTACTCAATGACCCCATGTGACCCACCTTAGTCCTATATAAGTACTCAATGACCCCATGTGACCCACCCTAGTCCTATATAAGTACTCAATGTCCCCACGTGACCACCCCATGTCCTATATAAGTACTCAATGACCCCATGTGACCCCCCTAGTACTATATAAGTACTCAATGACCCCATGTGACGCACCCTAGTCCTATATAAGAACTCAATGACCCCATGTGACCCACCCTATTAATATATAAGTACTCAATGACCGCATGTGACCCACCCTAGTCCTATATAAGTACAAAATGACCCCATGTGACCCCCCCATGTCATATATAAGTACTCAATGACCCCATGTAACCCCCCTAGTACTATATAAGTACTCTATGACCCCATGTGACGCACCCTAGTCCTATATAATAACTCAATGACCCCATGTGACCCACCCTAGTAATATATAAGTACTCAATGACCCCATGTGACCCACCCTAGTCCTATATAAGTACAAAATGACCCCATGTGACCCACCCTAGTCCTATATAAGTACTTAATGACCCCACGTGACCCCCCCATGTCCTATATAAGTACTCAATGACCCCATGTGACCCCCCCTAGTCCTATATAAGTACTCAATGACCCCATGTAACCCCCCTAGTACTATATAAGTACTCAATGACCCCATGTGACCCCCCCTAGTCCTATATAAGTACTCAATGACCCCATGTGATCCACCCTAGTCCTATATAAGTACTCAATGACCCCACGTGACCCGCCCAAGTCCTATATAAGTACTCAATGACCCCACGTGACCCCCCCATGTCCTATATAAGTACTCAATGACCCAATGTGACACACCCTAGTCCTATATAAGAGCTCAATGACCCCATGTGACCCACCCTAGTAATATATAAGTACTCAATGACCCCATGTGACCCACCCTAGTCCTATATAAGTACAAAATGACCCGATGTGACCCACCCTAGTCCTATGTAAGTACAAAATGACCCCATGTGACCCACCCTACTCCTATATAAGTACTCAATGACCACATGTGACCCCCCCTAGTCCTATGTAAGTACAAAATGACCCCATGTGACCCACCCTACTACTATATAAGTACTCAATGACCACATGTGACCCCCCCTAGTCCTATATAAGTGCTTAATGACACCATGTGACCCACCCTAGTCCTATATAAGTACTCAATGACCCCACGTGACCCCCCCATGTCCTATATAAGTACTCAATGACCCCATGTGACCCTCCCTAGTCCTATATAAGTACTCAATGACCCCACGTGACCCCCCCATGTCATATATAAGTACTCAATGACCCCATGTAACCCCCCTAGTACTATATAAGTACTCAATGACCCCACGTGACCCCCCCATGTCCTATATAAGAACTCAATGACCCCATGTGACCCACCCTAGTCTTATATAAGTACACAATGATCCCATGTGACCTCCCCTAGTCCTATATAAGTAATCAATGACCGCATGTGAACCTCACTAGTCCTGTATAAGTACTCAATAACCCCATGTGACCCACCCTAGTCCTATATAAGTACTCAATGACCCCATGTGACCCCCCCTAGTCCTATATAAGTACTCAATGACCCCATGTGATCCACCCTAGTCCTATATAAGTACTCAATGACCCCACGTTACCCCCCCATGTCCTATATAAGTACTCAATGACCCCACGTGACCCCCCCATATCCTATATAAGTACTCAATGACCCCATGTGACCCCCCTAGTACTATATATGTACTCAATGACCCCATGTGACGCACCCTAGTCTTATATAAGTACTCAATGACCACATGTGACCCCCCCTAGTCCTATATAAGTACTCAATGACCCCACGTGACCCCCCTAGTACTATATAAGTACTCAATGACCCCATGTGACGCACCCTAGTCCTATATAAGAACTCAATGACCCCATGTGACCCACCCTAGTAATATATAAGTACTCAATGACCCCATGTGACCCACCCTAGTCCTATATAAGTACAAAATGACCCCATGTGACCCACCCTAGTCCTATATAAGTACTTAATGACCCCACGTGACCCCCCCATGTCCTATATAAGTACTCAATGACCCCATGTGACCCCCTAGTCCTATATAAGTACTCAATGACCCCATGTGACCCACCCAAGTCCTATATAAGTACTCAATGACCACATGTGACCCCCCCCTAGTCCTATATAAGTACTTAATGACCCCATGTGACCCCCCCATGTCCTATATAAGTACTCAATGACCCCATTTGACCCCCCCTAGTCATATATAAGTACTCAATGACCCCATGTGACCCACCCTAGTCCTATATAAGTACTCAATGACCCCATGTGACCCCCCCTAGACCTATATAAGTACTCAATGACCCCACGTGACCCCCCCATGTCCTATATAAGTACTCAATGACCCCATGTGACCCACCCTATTCCTATATAAGTACTCAATGACCCCATGTGACCCCCCTAGTCATATATAAGTACTCAATGACCCCATGTGACCCCCCTAGTCCTATATAAGTACTCAATGACCCCATGTGACCCACCCTATTCCTATATAAGTACACAATGACCCTATGTGACCCACCCTAGTCCTATATAAGTACTCAATGACCCCATGTGACCCCCCTAGTTCTATACAAGTACTTAATGACCCCTTGTGACCCCCCCTAGTCATATATAAGTACTCAATGACTTCATGTAACCCACCCTAGTCCTATATAAGTACTCAATGACCACATGTGACCCCCCCCTAGTCCTATATAAGTACCTAATGACCCCATGTGACCCCCCATGTCCTATATAAGTACTCAATGAACCCATGTGACCCCCCTAGTACTATACAAGTACTCAATGACCCCATGTGACGCACCCTAGTCCTATATAAGAACTCAATGACCCCATGTTACCCACCCTAGTAATATATAAGTACTCAATGACCCAAAGTGACGCACCTTAGTCCTATATAAGAACTCAATGACCCCATGTGACCCACCCTAGTAATATATAAGTACACAATGACCCCATGTGACCCACCCTAGTCTTATATAAGTACAAAATGACCCCATGTGACCCACCCTAGTCCTATATAAGTACTCAATGATCCCATGTGACCCACCTTAGTCCTATATAAGTACTCAATGACCCCATGTGACCCACCCTAGTCCTATATAAGTACTCAATGTCCCCACGTGACCCCCCCATGTCCTATATAAGTACTCAATGACCCCATGTGACCCCCCTAGTACTATATAAGTACTCAATGACCCCATGTGACGCACCCTAGTCCTATATAAGAACTCAATGACCCCATGTGACCCACCCTAGTAATATATAAGTACTCAATGACCCCATGTGACCCACCCTAGTCCTATATAAGTACAAAATGACCCCATGTGACCCACCCTAGTCCTATATAAGTACTCAATGACCACATGTGACCCCCCCTATTCCTATATAAGTACTTAATGACCCCATGTGACCCACCCTAGTACTATATAAGTACTCAATGACCCCACGTGACCCCCACATATCCTATATAAGTACTCAATGACCACATGTAACCCCCCTAGTACTATATAAGTACTCAATAACCCAAAGTGACGCACCCTAGTCCTATATAAGAACTCAATGACCCCATGTGACCCACCCTAGTAATATATAAGTACACAATGACCCCATGTGACCCACCCTAGTCTTATATAAGTACAAAATGACCCCATGTGACCCACCCTAGTCCTATATAAGTACTCAATGATCCCATGTGACCCCCCCTAGTCATTTATAAGTACTCAATGACCCCATGTGACCCACCTTAGTCCTATATAAGTACTCAATGACCCCATGTGACCCACCCTAGTCCTATATAAGTACTCAATGTCCCCACGTGACCCCCCCATGTCCTATATAAGTACTCAATGACCCCATGTGACCCCCCTAGTACTATATAAGTACTCAATGACCCCATGTGACGCACCCTAGTCCTATATAAGAACTCAATGACCCCATGTGACCCACCCTAGTAATATATAAGTACTCAATGACCCCATGTGACCCACCCTAGTCCTATATAAGTACAAAATGACCCCATGTGACCCACCCTAGTCCTATATAAGTACTCAATGACCCCATGTGACCACCCCTAGTCATATATAAGTACTCAATGACCTCATGTGACCCACCCTAGTCCCATATAAGTACTCAATGACCACATGTGACCTCCCTAGTACTATATAAGTACTCAATGACCCCATGTGACGCACCCTAGTCCTATATAAGAACTCAGTGACCCCATGTGACCCACCCTAGTAATATATAAGTACTCAATGACCCCATGTGACCCCCCCCTAGTCCTATATAAGTACAAAATGACCCCATGTGACCCACCCTAGTCCTATATAAGTACTCAATGACCCCATGTGACCCCCCCTAGTCATATATAAGTACTCAATGACACCATGTGACCCACCCTAGTCCTATATAAGTACTCAATGACCACATGTGACCCCCCCCCCTAGTCCTATATAAGTACTTAATGACCCCATGTGACCCCCCCATGTCCTATATAAGTACTCAATGACACCATGTGACCCCCCTAGTACTATATAAGTACTCAATGACCCCATGTGACCCACCCTAGTCCTATATAAGTACTCAATGACCCCACGTGACCCCCCCATGTCCTATATAAGTACTCAATGACCCCATGTGACGCACCCTAGTCCTATATAAGAACTCAATGTCCCCATGTGACCCACCCTAGTAATATATAAGTACTCAATGACCCAATGTGACACACCCTAGTCCTATATAAGAGCTCAATGACCCCATGTGACCCACCCTAGTAATATATAAGTACTCAATGACCTCATGTGACCCACCCTAGTCCTATATAAGTACAAAATGACCCCATGTGACCCACCCTAGTCCTATGTAAGTACAAAATGACCCCATGTGACCCACCCTACTCCTATATAAGTACTCAATGACCACATGTGACCCCCCCTAGTCCTATATAAGTGCTTAATGACCCCATGTGACCCACCCTAGTCCTATATAAGTACTCAATGACCCCACGTGACCCCCTCATGTCCTATATAAGTACTCAATGACCCCATGTGACCCTCCCTAGTCCTATATAAGTACTCAATGACCCCACGTGACCCCCCCATGTCATATATAAGTACTCAATGACCCCATGTAACCCCCCTAGTACTATATAAGTACTCAATGACCCCATGTGACGCACCCTAGTCCTATATAAGAACTCAATGACCCCATGTGACCCACCCTAGTAATATATAAGTACTCAATGACCCCATGTGACCCACCCTAGTCCTATATAAGTACAAAATGACCCCATGTGACCCACCCTAGTCCTATATAAGTACTTAATGACCCCACGTGGCCCCCCCATGTCCTATATAAGTACTCAATGACCCCATGTGACCCACCCTAGTCCTATATAAGTACTCAATGTCCCCACGTGACCCCCCCATGTCCTATATAAGTACTCAATGACCCCATGTGACCCCCCTAGTACTATATAAGTACTCAATGACCCCATGTGACCCACCCTAGTAATATATAAGTACTCAATGACCCCATGTGACCCACCCTAGTCCTATATAAGTACTCAATGATCCCATGTGACCCCCCCTAGTCATTTATAAGTACTGAATGACCCCATGTGACCCACCTTAGTCCTATATAAGTACTCAATGACCCCATGTGACCCACCCTAGTCCTATATAAGTACTCAATGTCCCCACGTGACACCCCCATGTCCTATATAAGTACTCAATGACCCCATGTGACCCCCCTAGTACTATATAAGTACTCAATGACCCCATGTGACGCACCCTAGTCCTATATAAGAACTCAATGACCCCATGTGACCCACCCTATTAATATATAAGTACTCAATGACCCCATGTGACCCACCCTAGTCCTATATAAGTACAAAATGACCCCATGTGACCCCCCCATGTCATATATAAGTACTCAATGACCCCATGTAACCCCCCTAGTACTATATAAGTACTCAATGACCCCATGTGACGCACCCTAGTCCTATATAAGAACTCAATGACCCCATGTGACCCACCCTAGTAATATATAAGTACTCAATGACCCCATGTGACCCACCCTAGTCCTATATAAGTACAAAATGACCCCATGTGACCCACCCTAGTCCTATATAAGTACTTAATGACCCCACGTGACCCCCCCATGTCCTATATAAGTACTCAATGACCCCATGTGACCCCCCCTAGTCCTATATAAGTACTCAATGACCCCATGTAACCCCCCTAGTACTATATAAGTACTCAATGACCCCATGTGACCCCCCCTAGTCCTATATAAGTACTCAATGACCCCATGTGATCCACCCTAGTCCTATATAAGTACTCAATGACCCCACGTGACCCCCCCAAGTCCTATATAAGTAATCAATGACCCCACGTGTCCCCCCCATGTCCTATATAAGTACTCAATGACCCAATGTGACACACCCTAGTCCTATATAAGAGCTCAATGACCCCATGTGACCCACCCTAGTAATATATAAGTACTCAATGACCCCATGTGACCCACCCTAGTCCTATATAAGTACAAAATGACCCCATGTGACCCACCCTAGACCTATGTAAGTACAAAATGACCCCATGTGACCCACCCTACTCCTATATAAGTACTCAATGACCACATGTGACCCCCCCTAGTCCTATGTAAGTACAAAATGACCCCATGTGACCCACCCTACTACTATATAAGTACTCAATGACCACATGTGACCCCCCCTAGTCCTATATAAGTGCTTAATGACCCCATGTGACCCACCCTAGTCCTATATAAGTACTCAATGACCCCACGTGACCCCCCCATGTCCTATATAAGTACTCAATGACCCCATGTGACCCTCCCTAGTCCTATATAAGTACTCAATGACCCCACGTGACCCCCCCATGTCATATATAAGTACTCAATGACCCCATGTAACCCCCCTAGTACTATATAAGTACTCAATGACCCCATGTGACCCCCCCTAGTCCTATATAAGTACTCAATGACCCCAGGTGACCCCCCCATGTCCTATATAAGTACTCAATGACCCCACGTGACCCCCCCATGTCCTATATAAGAACTCAATGACCCCATGTGACCCACCCTAGTCTTATATAAGTACACAATGATCCCATGTGACCCACCCTAGTCCTATATAAGTACTTAATGACCCCACGTGACCCCCCCATGTCCTATATAAGTACTCAATGACCCCATGTGACCCCCTAGTCCTATATAAGTACTCAATGACCCCATGTGACCCACCCTATTCCTATATAAGTACTCAATGACCACATGTGACCCCCCCTATTCCTATATAAGTACTTAATGACCCCATGTGACCCACCCTAGTACTATATAAGTACTCAATGACCCCACGTGACCCCCACATATCCTATATAAGTACTCAATGACCACATGTAACCCCCCTAGTACTATATAAGTACTCAATAACCCAAAGTGATGCACCCTAGTCCTATATAAGAACTCAATGACCCCATGTGACCCACCCTAGTAATATATAAGTACACAATGACCCCATGTGACCCACCCTAGTCTTATATAAGTACAAAATGACCCCATGTGACCCACCCTAGTCCTATATAAGTACTCAATGATCCCATGTGACCCCCCCTAGTCATTTATAAGTACTCAATGACCCCATGTGACCCACCTTAGTCCTATATAAGTACTCAATGACCCCATGTGACCCACCCTAGTCCTATATAAGTACTCAATGTCCCCACGTGACCCCCCCATGTCCTATATAAGTACTCAATGACCCCATGTGACCCCCCTAGTACTATATAAGTACTCAATGACCCCATGTGACGCACCCTAGTCCTATATAAGAACTCAATGACCCCATGTGACCCACCCTAGTAATATATAAGTACTCAATGACCCCATGTGACCCACCCTAGTCCTATATAAGTACAAAATGACCCCATGTGACCCACCCTAGTCCTATATAAGTACTCAATGACCCCATGTGACCACCCCTAGTCATATATAAGTACTCAATGACCTCATGTGACCCACCCTAGTCCCATATAAGTACTCAATGACCACATGTGACCTCCCTAGTACTATATAAGTACTCAATGACCCCATGTGACGCACCCTAGTCCTATATAAGAACTCAATGACCCCATGTGACCCACCCTAGTAATATATAAGTACTCAATGACCCCATGTGACCCCCCCCTAGTCCTATATAAGTACAAAATGACCCCATGTGACCCACCCTAGTCCTATATAAGTACTCAATGACCCCATGTGACCCCCCCTAGTCATATATAAGTACTCAATGACCCCATGTGACCCACCCTAGTCCTATATAAGTACTCAATGACCACATGTGACCCCCCCCTAGTCCTATATAAGTACTTAATGACCCCATGTGACCCCCCCATGTCCTATATAAGTACTCAATGACACCATGTGACCCCCCTAGTACTATATAAGTACTCAATGACCCCATGTGACCCACCCTAGTCCTATATAAGTACTCAATGACCCCACGTGACCCCCCCATGTCCTATATAAGTACTCAATGACCCCATGTGACGCACCCTAGTCCTATATAAGAACTCAATGTCCCCATGTGACCCACCCTAGTCCTATATAAGAACTCAATGACCCCATGTGACCCACCCTAGTCCTATATAAGTACTCAATGACCCCATGTGACCCACCCTAGTCCTATATAAGTACAAAATGACCCCATGTGACCCACCCTAGTCCTATATAAGTACTTAATGACCCCACGTGACCCCCCCATGTCCTATATAAGTACTCAATGACCCCATGTGACCCCCCCTAGTCCTATATAAGTACTCAATGACCCCATGTAACCCCCCTAGTACTATATAAGTACTCAATGACCCCATGTGACCCCCCCTAGTCCTATATAAGTACTCAATTACCCCATGTGATCCACCCTAGTCCTATATAAGTACTCAATGACCCCACGTGACCCCCCCAAGTCCTATATAAGTACTCAATGACCCCACGTGACCCCCCCATGTCCTATATAAGTACTCAATGACCCAATGTGACACACCCTAGTCCTATATAAGAGCTCAATGAACCCATGTGACCCACCCTAGTAATATATAAGTACTCAATGACCCCATGTGACCCACCCTAGTCCTATATAAGTACAAAATGACCCCATGTGACCCACCCTAGTCCTATGTAAGTACAAAATGACCCCATGTGACCCACCCTACTCCTATATAAGTACTCAATGATCCCATGTGACCCCCCCTAGTCATTTATAAGTACTCAATGACCCCATGTGACCCACCTTAGTCCTATATAAGTACTCAATGACCCCATGTGACCCACCCTAGTCCTATATAAGTACTCAATGTCCCCACGTGACCCCCCCATGTCCTATATAAGTACTCAATGACCCCATGTGACCCCCCTAGTACTATATAAGTACTCAATGACCCCATGTGACGCACCCTAGTCCTATATAAGAACTCAATGACCCCATGTGACCCACCCTATTAATATATAAGTACTCAATGACCCCATGTGACCCACCCTAGTCCTATATAAGTACAAAATGACCCCATGTGACCCACCCATGTCATATATAAGTACTCAATGACCCCATGTAACCCCCCTAGTACTATATAAGTACTCAATGACCCCATGTGACGCACCCTAGTCCTATATAAGAACTCAATGACCCCATGTGACCCACCCTAGTAATATATAAGTACTCAATGACCCCATGTGACCCACCCTAGTCCTATATAAGTACAAAATGACCCCATGTGACCCACCCTAGTCCTATATAAGTACTTAATGACCCCACGTGACCCCCCCATGTCCTATATAAGTACTCAATGACCCCATGTGACCCCCCCTAGTCCTATATAAGTACTCAATGACCCCATGTAACCCCCCTAGTACTATATAAGTACTCAATGACCCCATGTGACCCCCCCTAGTCCTATATAAGTACTCAATGACCCCATGTGATCCACCCTAGTCCTATATAAGTACTCAATGACCCCACGTGACCCCCCCAAGCCCTATATAAGTACTCAATGACCCCACGTGACCCCCCCATGTCCTATATAAGTACTCAATGACCCAATGTGACACACCCTAGTCCTATATAAGAGCTCAATGACCCCATGTGACCCACCCTAGTAATATATAAGTACTCAATGACCCCATGTGACCCACCCTAGTCCTATATAAGTACAAAATGACCCCATGTGACCCACCCTAGTCCTATGTAAGTACAAAATGACCCCATGTGACCCACCCTACTCCTATATAAGTACTCAATGACCACATGTGACCCCCCCTAGTCCTATGTAAGTGCTTAATGACCCCATGTGACCCACCCTAGTCCTATATAAGTACTTAATGACCCCACGTGACCCCCCCATGTCCTATATAAGTACTCAATGACCCCATGTGACCCCCTAGTCCTATATAAGTACTCAATGACCCCATGTGACCCACCCTATTCCTATATAAGTACTCAATGACCACATGTGACCCCCCCTATTCCTATATAAGTACTTAATGACCCCATGTGACCCACCCTAGTACTATATAAGTACTCAATGACCCCACGTGACCCCCACATATCCTATATAAGTACTCAATGACCACATGTAACCCCCCTAGTACTATATAAGTACTCAATAACCCAAAGTGACGCACCCTAGTCCTATATAAGAACTCAATGACCCCATGTGACCCACCCTAGTAATATATAAGTACACAATGACCCCATGTGACCCACCCTAGTCTTATATAAGTACAAAATGACCCCATGTGACCCACCCTAGTCATATATAAGTACTCAATGTCCTCATGTGACCCACCCTAGTCCCATATAAGTACTCAATGACCACATGTGACCTCCCTAGTACTATATAAGTACTCAATGACCCCATGTGACGCACCCTAGTCCTATATAAGAACTCAATGACCCCATGTGACCCCCCCCTAGTCCTATATAAGTACAAAATGACCCCATGTGACCCACCCTAGTCCTATATAAGTACTCAATGACCCCATGTGACCCCCCCTAGTCATATATAAGTACTCAATGACCCCATGTGACCCACCCTAGTCCTATATAAGTACTCAATGACCACATGTGACCCCCCCCCCTAGTCCTATATAAGTACTTAATGACCCCATGTGACCCCCCCATGTCCTATATAAGTACTCAATGACACCATATGACCCCCCTAGTACTATATAAGTACTCAATGACCCCATGTGACCCACCCTAGTCCTATATAAGTACTCAATGACCCCACGTGACCCCCCCATGTCCTATATAAGTACTCAATGACCCCATGTGACGCACCCTAGTCCTATATAAGAACTCAATGTCCCCATGTGACCCACCCTAGTCCTATATAAGAACTCAATGACCCCATGTGACCCACCCTAGTCCTATATAAGTACTCAATGACCCCATGTGACCCACCCTAGTCCTATATAAGTACAAAATGACCCCATGTGACCCACCCTAGTCCTATATAAGTACTTAATGACCCCACGTGACCCCCCCATGTCCTATATAAGTACTCAATGACCCCATGTGACCCCCCCTAGTCCTATATAAGTACTCAATGACCCCATGTAACCCCCCTAGTACTATATAAGTACTCAATGACCCCATGTGACCCCCCCTAGTCCTATATAAGTACTCAATGACCCCATGTGATCCACCCTAGTCCTATATAAGTACTCAATGACCCCACGTGACCCCCCCAAGTCCTATATAAGTACTCAATGACCCCACGTGACCCCCCCATGTCCTATATAAGTACTCAATGACCCAATGTGACACACCCTAGTCCTATATAAGAGCTCAATGACCCCATGTGACCCACCCTAGTAATATATAAGTACTCAATGACCCCATGTGACCCACCCTAGTCCTATATAAGTACAAAATGACCCCATGTGACCCACCATAGTCCTATGTAAGTAAAAAATGACCCCATGTGACCCACCCTACTCCTATATAAGTACTCAATGATCCCATGTGACCCCCCCTAGTCATTTATAAGTACTCAATGACCCCATGTGACCCACCTTAGTCCTATATAAGTACTCAATGACCCCATGTGACCCACCCTAGTCCTATATAAGTACTCAATGTCCCCACGTGACCCCCCCTTGTCCTATATAAGTACTCAATGACCCCATGTGACCCCCCTAGTACTATATAAGTACTCAATGACCCCATGTGACGCACCCTAGTCCTATATAAGAACTCAATGACCCCATGTGACCCACCCTATTAATATATAAGTACTCAATGACCCCATGTGACCCACCCTAGTCCTATATAAGTACAAAATGACCCCATGTGACCCACCCATGTCATATATAAGTACTCAATGACCCCATGTAACCCCCCTAGTACTATATAAGTACTCAATGACCCCATGTGACGCACCCTAGTCCTATATAAGAACTCAATGACCCCATGTGACCCACCCTAGTAATATATAAGTACTCAATGACCCCATGTGACCCACCCTAGTCCTATATAAGTACAAAATGACCCCATGTGACCCACCCTAGTCCTATATAAGTACTTAATGACCCCACGTGACCCCCCCATGTCCTATATAAGTACTCAATGACCCCATGTGACCCCCCCTAGTCCTATATAAGTACTCAATGACCCCATGTAACCCCCCTAGTACTATATAAGTACTCAATGACCCCATGTGACCCCCCCTTGTCCTATATAAGTACTCAATGACCCCATGTGATCCACCCTAGTCCTATATAAGTACTCAATGACCCCACGTGACCCCCCCAAGTCCTATATAAGTACTCAATGACCCCACGTGACCCCCCCATGTCCTATATAAGTACTCAATGACCCAATGTGACACACCCTAGTCCTATATAAGAGCTCAATGACCCCATGTGACCCACCCTAGTAATATATAAGTACTCAATGACCCCATGTGACCCACCCTAGTCCTATATAAGTACAAAATGACCCCATGTGACCCACCATAGTCCTATGTAAGTAAAAAATGACCCCATGTGACCCACCCTACTCCTATATAAGTACTCAATGATCCCATGTGACCCCCCCTAGTCATTTATAAGTACTCAATGACCCCATGTGACCCACCTTAGTCCTATATAAGTACTCAATGACCCCATGTGACCCACCCTAGTCCTATATAAGTACTCAATGTCCCCACGTGACCCCCCCTTGTCCTATATAAGTACTCAATGACCCCATGTGACCCCCCTAGTACTATATAAGTACTCAATGACCCCATGTGACGCACCCTAGTCCTATATAAGAACTCAATGACCCCATGTGACCCACCCTATTAATATATAAGTACTCAATGACCCCATGTGACCCACCCTAGTCCTATATAAGTACAAAATGACCCCATGTGACCCACCCATGTCATATATAAGTACTCAATGACCCCATGTAACCCCCCTAGTACTATATAAGTACTCAATGACCCCATGTGACGCACCCTAGTCCTATATAAGAACTCAATGACCCCATGTGACCCACCCTAGTAATATATAACTACTCAATGACCCCATGTGACCCACCCTAGTTCTATATAAGTACAAAATGACCCCATGTGACCCACCCTAGTCCTATATAAGTACTTAATGACCCCACGTGACCCCCCCATGTCCTATATAAGTACTCAATGACCCCATGTGACCCCCCCTAGTCCTATATAAGTACTCAATGACCCCATGTAACCCCCCTAGTACTATATAAGTACTCAATGACCCCATGTGACCCCCCCTTGTCCTATATAAGTACTCAATGACCCCATGTGATCCACCCTAGTCCTATATAAGTACTCAATGACCCCACGTGACCCCCCCAAGTCCTATATAAGTACTCAATGACCCCACGTGACCCCCCCATGTCCTATATAAGTACTCAATGACCCAATGTGACACACCCTAGTCCTATATAAGAGCTCAATGACCCCATGTGACCCACCCTAGTAATATATAAGTACTCAATGACCCCATGTGACCCACCCTAGTCCTATATAAGTACAAAATGACCCCATGTGACCCACCCTAGTCCTATGTAAGTACAAAATGACCCCATGTGACCCACCCTACTCCTATATAAGTACTCAATGACCACATGTGATCCCCCCTAGTCCTATGTAAGTGCTTAATGACCCCATGTGACCCACCCTAGTCCTATATAAGTACTCAATGACCCCACGTGACCCCCCCATGTCCTATATAAGTGCTTAATGACCCCATGTGACCCACCCTAGTCCTATATAAGTACTCAATGACCCCACGTGACCCCCCCCATGTCCTATATAAGTACTCAATGACCCCATGTGACCCTCCCTAGTCCTATATAAGTACTCAATGACCCCACGTGACCCCCCCATGTCATATATAAGTACTCAATGACCCCATGTAACCCCCCTAGTACTATATAAGTACTCAATGACCCCATGTGACCCCCCCTAGTCCTATATAAGTACTCAATGACCCCACGTGACCCCCCCATGTCCTATATAAGTACTCAATGACCCCACGTGACCCCCCCATGTCCTATATAAGAACTCAATGACCCCATGTGACCCACCCTAGTCTTATATAAGTACACAATGATCCCATGTGACCCACCCTAGTCCTATATAAGTACTTAATGACCCCACGTGACCCCCCCATGTCCTATATAAGTACTCAATGACCCCATGTGACCCCCTAGTCCTATATAAGTACTCAATGACCCCATGTGACCCACCCTATTCCTATATAAGTACTCAATGACCACATGTGACCCCCCCTATTCCTATATAAGTACTTAATGACCCCATGTGACCCACCCTAGTACTATATAAGTACTCAATGACCCCACGTGACCCACCCTAGTAATATATAAGTACTCAATGACCCCATGTGACCCACCCTAGTCCTATATAAGTACAAAATGACCCCATGTGACCCACCCTAGTCCTATATAAGTACTCAATGACCCCATGTGACCACCCCTAGTCATATATAAGTACTCAATGACCTCATGTGACCCACCCTAGTCCCATATAAGTACTCAATGACCACATGTGACCTCCCTAGTACTATATAAGTACTCAATGACCCCATGTGACGCACCCTAGTCCTATATAAGAACTCAATGACCCCATGTGACCCACCCTAGTAATATATAAGTACTCAATGACCCCATGTGACCCACCCTAGTCTTATATAAGTACAAAATGACCCCATGTGACCCACCCTAGTCCTATATAAGTACTCAATGATCCCATGTGACCCCCCCTAGTCATTTATAAGTACTCAATGACCCCATGTGACCCACCTTAGTCCTATATAAGTACTCAATGACCCCATGTGACCCACCCTAGTCCTATATAAGTACTCAATGTCCCCACGTGACCCCCCCATGTCCTATATAAGTACTCAATGACCCCATGTGACCCCCCTAGTACTATATAAGTACTCAATGACCCCATGTGACGCACCCTAGTCCTATATAAGAACTCAATGACCCCATGTGACCCACCCTAGTAATATATAAGTACTCAATGACCCCATGTGACCCACCCTAGTCCTATATAAGTACAAAATGACCCCATGTGACCCACCCTAGTCCTATATAAGTACTCAATGACCCCATGTGACCACCCCTAGTCATATATAAGTACTCAATGACCTCATGTGACCCACCCTAGTCCCATATAAGTACTCAATGACCACATGTGACCTCCCTAGTACTATATAAGTACTCAATGACCCCATGTGACGCACCCTAGTCCTATATAAGAACTCAATGACCCCATGTGACCCACCCTAGTAATATATAAGTACTCAATGACCCCATGTGACCCCCCCCTAGTCCTATATAAGTACAAAATGACCCCATGTGACCCACCCTAGTCCTATATAAGTACTCAATGACCCCATGTGACCCCCCCTAGTCATATATAAGTACTCAATGACCCCATGTGACCCACCCTAGTCCTATATAAGTACTCAATGACCACATGTGACCCCCCCCCTAGTCCTATATAAGTACTTAATGACCCCATGTGACCCCCCCATGTCCTATATAAGTACTCAATGACACCATGTGACCCCCCTAGTACTATATAAGTACTCAATGACCCCATGTGACCCACCCTAGTCCTATATAAGTACTCAATGACCCCACGTGACCCCCCCATGTCCTATATAAGTACTCAATGACCCCATGTGACGCACCCTAGTCCTATATAAGAACTCAATGTCCCCATGTGACCCACCCTAGTCCTATATAAGAACTCAATGACCCCATGTGACCCACCCTAGTCCTATATAAGTACTCAATGACCCCATGTGACCCACCCTAGTCCTATATAAGTACAAAATGACCCCATGTGACCCACCCTAGTCCTATATAAGTACTTAATGACCCCACGTGACCCCCCCATGTCCTATATAAGTATTCAATGACCCCATGTGACCCCCCCTAGTCCTATATAAGTACTCAATGACCCCATGTAACCCCCCTAGTACTATATAAGTACTCAATGACCCCATGTGACCCCCCCTAGTCCTATATAAGTACTCAATGACCCCATGTGATCCACCCTAGTCCTATATAAGTACTCAATGACCCCACGTGACCCCCCCAAGTCCTATATAAGTACTCAATGACCCCACGTGACCCCCCCATGTCCTATATAAGTACTCAATGACCCAATGTGACACACCCTAGTCCTATATAAGAGCTCAATGACCCCATGTGACCCACCCTAGTAATATATAAGTACTCAATGACCCCATGTGACCCACCCTAGTCCTATATAAGTACTTAATGACCCCATGTGACCCCCCCATGTCCTATATAAGTACTCAATGACACCATGTGACCCCCCTAGTACTATATAAGTACTCAATGACCCCATGTGACCCACCCTAGTCCTATATAAGTACTCAATGACCCCACGTGACCCCCCCATGTCCTATATAAGTACTCAATGACCCCATGTGACGCACCCTAGTCCTATATAAGAACTCAATGTCCCCATGTGACCCACCCTAGTCCTATATAAGAACTCAATGACCCCATGTGACCCACCCTAGTCCTATATAAGTACTCAATGACCCCATGTGACCCACCCTAGTCCTATGTAAGTACAAAATGACCCCATGTGACCCACCCTACTACTATATAAGTACTCAATGACCACATGTGACCCCCCCTAGTCCTATATAAGTGCTTAATGACCCCATGTGACCCACCCTAGTCCTATATAAGTACTCAATGACCCCACGTGACCCCCCCATGTCCTATATAAGTACTCAATGACCCCATGTGACGCACCCTAGTCCTATATAAGAACTCAATGTCCCCATGTGACCCACCCTAGTCCTATATAAGAACTCAATGACCCCATGTGACCCACCCTAGTCCTATATAAGTACTCAATGACCCCATGTGACCCACCCTAGTCCTATGTAAGTACAAAATGACCCCATGTGACCCACCCTACTACTATATAAGTACTCAATGACCCCATGTAACCCCCCTAGTACTATATAAGTACTCAATGACCCCATGTGACCCCCCCTAGTCCTATATAAGTACTCAATGACCCCACGTGACCCCCCCATGTCCTATATAAGTACTCAATGACCCCACGTGACCCCCCCATGTCCTATATAAGAACTCAATGACCCCATGTGACCCACCCTAGTCTTATATAAGTACACAATGATCCCATGTGACCCACCCTAGTCCTATATAAGTACTTAATGACCCCACGTGACCCCCCCATGTCCTATATAAGTACTCAATGACCCCATGTGACCCCCTAGTCCTATATAAGTACTCAATGACCCCATGTGACCCACCCTATTCCTATATAAGTACTCAATGACCACATGTGACCCCCCCTATTCCTATATAAGTACTTAATGACCCCATGTGACCCACCCTAGTACTATATAAGTACTCAATGACCCCACGTGACCCCCACATATCCTATATAAGTACTCAATGACCCCATGTGACCCTCCCTAGTCCGATATAAGTACTCAATGACCCCACGTGACACCCCATGTCATATATAAGTACTCAATGACCCCATGTAACCCCCCTAGTACTATATAAGTACTCAATGACCCCATGTGACCCCCCCTAGTCCTATATAAGTACTCAATGACCCCACGTGACCCCCCCATGTCCTATATAAGTACTCAATGACCCCACGTGACCCCCCCATGTCCTATATAAGAACTCAATGACCCCATGTGACCCACCCTAGTCTTATATAAGTACACAATGATCCCATGTGACCCACCCTAGTCCTATATAAGTACTTAATGACCCCACGTGACCCCCCCAAGTCCTATATAAGTACTCAATGACCCCACGTGACCCCCCCATGTCCTATATAAGTACTCAATGACCCAATGTGACCCCCCCTAGTCATTTATAAGTACTCAATGACCCCATGTGACCCACCTTAGTCCTATATAAGTACTCAATGACCCCATGTGACCCACCCTAGTCCTATATAAGTACTCAATGTCCCCACGTGACCCCCCCATGTCCTATATAAGTACTCAATGACCCCATGTGACCCCCCTAGTACTATATAAGTACTCAATGACCCCATGTGACCCACCCTAGTCCTATATAAGTACAAAATGACCCCATGTGACCCACCCTAGTCCTATATAAGTACTCAATGACCCCATGTGACCACCCCTAGTCATATATAAGTACTCAATGACCTCATGTGACCCACCCTAGTCCCATATAAGTACTCAATGACCACATGTGACCTCCCTAGTACTATATAAGTACTCAATGACCCCATGTGACGCACCCTAGTCCTATATAAGAACTCAATGACCCCATGTGACCCACCCTAGTAATATATAAGTACTCAATGACCCCATGTGACCCCCCCCTAGTCCTATATAAGTACAAAATGACCCCATGTGACCCACCCTAGTCCTATATAAGTACTCAATGACCCCATGTGACCCCCCCTAGTCATATATAAGTACTCAATGACCCCATGTGACGCACCCTAGTCCTATATAAGAACTCAATGACCCCATGTGACCCACCCTATTAATATATAAGTACTCAATGACCCCATGTGACCCACCCTAGTCCTATATAAGTACAAAATGACCCCATGTGACCCCCCCATGTCATATATAAGTACTCAATGACCCCATGTAACCCCCCTAGTACTATATAAGTACTCAATGACCCCATGTGACGCACCCTAGTCCTATATAAGAACTCAATGACCCCATGTGACCCACCCTAGTAATATATAAGTACTCAATGACCCCATGTGACCCACCCTAGTCCTATATAAGTACAAAATGACCCCATGTGACCCACCCTAGTCCTATATAAGTACTTAATGACCCCCCGTGACCCCCCCATGTCCTATATAAGTACTCAATGACCCCATGTGACCCCCCCTAGTCCTATATAAGTACTCAATGACCCCATGTAACCCCCCTAGTACTATATAAGTACTCAATGACCCCATGTGACCCCCCCTAGTCCTATATAAGTACTTAATGACCCCATGTGATCCACCCTCGTCCTATATAAGTACTCAATGACCCCACGTGACCCCCCCAAGTCCTATATAAGTACTCAATGACCCCACGTGACCCCCCCATGTCCTATATAAGTACTCAATGACCCAATGTGACACACCCTAGTCCTATATAAGAGCTCAATGACCCCATGTGACCCACCCTAGTAATATATAAGTACTCAATGACCCCATGTGACCCACCCTAGTCCTATATAAGTACAAAATGACCCCATGTGACCCACCCTAGTCCTATGTAAGTACAAAATGACCCCATGTGACCCACTCTACTCCTATGTAAGTACTCAATGACCACATGTGACCCCCCCTAGTCCTATGTAAGTACAAAATGACCCCATGTGACCCACCCTACTACTATATAAGTACTCAATGACCACATGTGACCCCCCCTAGTCCTATATAAGTGCTTAATGACCCCATGTGACCCACCCTAGTCCTATATAAGTACTCAATGACCCCACGTGACCCCCCCATGTCCTATATAAGTACTCAATGACCCCATGTGACCCTCCCTAGTCCTATATAAGTACTCAATGACCCCACGTGACCCCCCCATGTCATATATAAGTACTCAATGACCCCATGTAACCCCCCTAGTACTATATAAGTACTCAATGACCCCATGTGACCCCCCCTAGTCCCATATAAGTACTCAATGACCCCACGTGACCCCCCCATGTCCTATATAAGTACTCAATGACCCCACGTGACCCCCCCATGTCCTATATAAGAACTCAATGACCCCATGTGACCCACCCTAGTCTTATATAAGTACACAATGATCCCATGTGACCCACCCTAGTCCTATATAAGTACTTAATGACCCCACGTGACCCCCCCATGTCCTATATAACTACTCAATGACCCCATGTGACCCCCTAGTCCTATATAAGTACTCAATGACCCCATGTGACCCACCCTATTCCTATATAAGTACTCAATGACCACATGTGACCCCCCCTATTCCTATATAAGTACTTAATGACCCCATGTGACCCACCCTAGTACTATATAAGTACTCAATGACCCCACGTGACCCCCACATATCCTATATAAGTACTCAATGACCACACGTAACCCCCCTAGTACTATATAAGTACTCAATAACCCAAAGTGACGCACCCTAGTCCTATATAAGAACTCAATGACCCCATGTGACCCACCCTAGTAATATATAAGTAAACAATGACCCCATGTGACCCACCCTAGTCTTATATAAGTACAAAATGACCCCATGTGACCCACCCTAGTCCTATATAAGTACTCAATGACCCCATGTGACCCACCCTAGTAATATATAAGTACTCAATGACCCCATGTGACCCCCCCCTAGTCCTATATAAGTACAAAATGACCCCATGTGACCCACCCTAGTCCTATATAAGTACTCAATGACCCCATGTGACCCCCCCTAGTCATATATAAGTACTCAATGACCCCATGTGACCCACCCTAGTCCTATATAAGTACTCAATGACCACATGTGACCCCCCCCCTAGTCCTATATAAGTACTTAATGACCCCATGTGACCCCCCCATGTCCTATATAAGTACTCAATGACACCATGTGACCCCCCTAGTACTATATAAGTACTCAATGACCCCATGTGACCCACCCTAGTCCTATATAAGTACTCAATGACCCCACGTGACCCCCCCATGTCCTATATAAGTACTCAATGACCCCATGTGACGCACCCTAGTCCTATATAAGAACTCAATGTCCCCATGTGACCCACCCTAGTCCTATATAAGAACTCAATGACCCCATGTGACCCACCCTAGTCCTATATAAGTACTCAATGACCCCATGTGACCCACCCTAGTCCTATATAAGTACAAAATGACCCCATGTGACCCACCCTAGTCCTATATAAGTACTTAATGACCCCACGTGACCCCCCCATGTCCTATATAAGTATTCAATGACCCCATGTGACCCCCCCTAGTCCTATATAAGTACTCAATGACCCCATGTAACCCCCCTAGTACTATATAAGTACTCAATGACCCCATGTGACCCCCCCTAGTCCTATATAAGTACTCAATGACCCCATGTGATCCACCCTAGTCCTATATAAGTACTCAATGACCCCACGTGACCCCCCCAAGTCCTATATAAGTACTCAATGACCCCACGTGACCCCCCCATGTCCTATATAAGTACTCAATGACCCAATGTGACACACCCTAGTCCTATATAAGAGCTCAATGACCCCATGTGACCCACCCTAGTAATATATAAGTACTCAATGACCCCATGTGACCCACCCTAGTCCTATATAAGTACAAAATGACCCCATGTGACCCACCCTAGTCCTATGTAAGTACAAAATGACCCCATGTGACCCACCCTACTCCTATATAAGTACTCAATGACCACATGTGACCCCCCCTAGTCCTATGTAAGTACAAAATGACCCCATGTGACCCACCCTACTACTATATAAGTACTCAATGACCACATGTGACCCCCCCTAGTCCTATATAAGTGCTTAATGACCCCATGTGACCCACCCTAGTCCTATATAAGTACTCAATGACCCCACGTGACCCCCCCATGTCCTATATAAGTACTCAATGACCCCATGTGACCCTCCCTAGTCCGATATAAGTACTCAATGACCCCACGTGACACCCCATGTCATATATAAGTACTCAATGACCCCATGTAACCCCCCTAGTACTATATAAGTACTCAATGACCCCATGTGACCCCCCCCTAGTCCTATATAAGTACTCAATGACCCCACGTGACCCCCCCATGTCCTATATAAGTACTCAATGACCCCACGTGACCCCCCCATGTCCTATATAAGAACTCAATGACCCCATGTGACCCACCCTAGTCTTATATAAGTACACAATGATCCCATGTGACCCACCCTAGTCCTATATAAGTACTTAATGACCCCACGTGACCCCCCCATGTCCTATATAAGTACTCAATGACCCCATGTGACCCCCTAGTCCTATATAAGTACTCAATGACCCCATGTGACCCACCCTATTCCTATATAAGTACTCAATGACCACATGTGACCCCCCCTATTCCTATATAAGTACTTAATGACCCCATGTGACCCACCCTAGTACTATATAAGTACTCAATGACCCCACGTGACCCCCACATAACCTATATAAGTACTCAATGACCACATGTAACCCCCCTAGTACTATATAAGTACTCAATAACCCAAAGTGACGCACCCTAGTCCTATATAAGAACTCAATGACCCCATGTGACCCACCCTAGTAATATATAAGTACACAATGACCCCATGTGACCCACCCTAGTCTTATATAAGTACAAAATGACCCCATGTGACCCACCCTAGTCCTATATAAGTACTCAATGATCCCATGTGACCCCCCCTAGTCATTTATAAGTACTCAATGACCCCATGTGACCCACCTTAGTCCTATATAAGTACTCAATGACCCCATGTGACCCACCCTAGTCCTATATAAGTACTCAATGACCCCATGTGACCACCCCTAGTCATATATAAGTACTCAATGACCTCATGTGACCCACCCTAGTCCCATATAAGTACTCAATGACCACATGTGACCTCCCTAGTACTATATAAGTACTCAATGACCCCATGTGACGCACCCTAGTCCTATATAAGAACTCAATGACCCCATGTGACCCACCCTAGTAATATATAAGTACTCAATGACCCCATGTGACCCCCCCCTAGTCCTATATAAGTACAAAATGACCCCATGTGACCCACCCTAGTCCTATATAAGTACTCAATGACCCCATGTGACCCCCCCTAGTCATATATAAGTACTCAATGACCCCATGTGACCCCCTAGTCCTATATAAGTACTCAATGACCCCATGTGACCCACCCTATTCCTATATAAGTACTCAATGACCACATGTGACCCCCCCTATTCCTATATAAGTACTTAATGACCCCATGTGACCCACCCTAGTACTATATAAGTACTCAATGACCCCACGTGACCCCCACATATCCTATATAAGTACTCAATGACCACATGTAACCCCCCTAGTACTATATAAGTACTCAATAACCCAAAGTGACGCACCCTAGTCCTATATAAGAACTCAATGACCCCATGTGACCCACCCTAGTAATATATAAGTACACAATGACCCCATGTGACCCACCCTAGTCTTATATAAGTACAAAATGACCCCATGTGACCCACCCTAGTCCTATATAAGTACTCAATGATCCCATGTGACCCCCCCTAGTCATTTATAAGTACTCAATGACCCCATGTGACCCACCTTAGTCCTATATAAGTACTCAATGACCCCATGTGACCCACCCTAGTCCTATATAAGTACTCAATGTCCCCACGTGACCCCCCCATGTCCTATATAAGTACTCAATGACCCCATGTGACCCCCCTAGTACTATATAAGTACTCAATGACCCCATGTGACGCACCCTAGTCCTATATAAGTACTCAATGACCCCATGTGACCCACCCTAGTCCTATATAAGTACAAAATGACCCCATGTGACCCACCCTAGTCCTATATAAGTACTCAATGACCCCACGTGACCCCCCCATGTCCTATATAAGTACTCAATGACCCCATGTGACCCTCCCTAGTCCTATATAAGTACTCAATGACCCCACGTGACCCCCCCATGTCATATATAAGTACTCAATGACCCCATGTAACCCCCCTAGTACTATATAAGTACTCAATGACCCCATGTGACCCCCCCTAGTCCCATATAAGTACAAAATGACCCCATGTGACCCACCCTAGTCCTATATAAGTACTCAATGACCCCATGTGACCACCCCTAGTCATATATAAGTACTCAATGACCTCATGTGACCCACCCTAGTCCCATATAAGTACTCAATGACCACATGTGACCTCCCTAGTACTATATAAGTACTCAATGACCCCATGTGACGCACCCTAGTCCTATATAAGAACTCAATGACCCCATGTGACCCACCCTAGTAATATATAAGTAGTCAATGACCCCATGTGACCCCCCCCTAGTCCTATATAAGTACAAAATGACCCCATGTGACCCACCCTAGTCCTATATAAGTACTCAATGACCCCATGTGACCCCCCCTAGTCATATATAAGTACTCAATGACCCCATGTGACCCACCCTAGTCCTATATAAGTACTCAATGACCACATGTGACCCCCCCCCAAGTCCTATATAAGTACTTAATGACCCCATGTGACCCCCCCATGTCCTATATAAGTACTCAATGACACCATGTGACCCCCCTAGTACTATATAAGTACTCAATGACCCCATGTGACCCACCCTAGTCCTATATAAGTACTCAATGACCCCACGTAACCCCCCCATGTCCTATATAAGTACTCAATGACCCCATGTGACGCACCCTAGTCCTATATAAGAACTCAATGTCCCCATGTGACCCACCCTAGTCCTATATAAGAACTCAATGACCCCATGTGACCCACCCTAGTCCTATATAAGTACTCAATGACCACATGTGACCCCCCCCCCCTAGTCCTATATAAGTACTTAATGACCCCATGTGACCCCCCCATGTCCTATATAAGTACTCAATGACACCATGTGACCCCCCTAGTACTATATAAGTACTCAATGACCCCATGTGACCCACCCTAGTCCTATATAAGTACTCAATGTCCCCACGTGACCCCCCCATGTCCTATATAAGTACTCAATGACCCCATGTGACCCCCCTAGTACTATATAAGTACTCAATGACCCCATGTGACGCACCCTAGTCCTATATAAGAACTCAATGACCCCATGTGACCCACCCTATTAATATATAAGTACTCAATGACCCCATGTGACCCACCCTAGTCCTATATAAGTACAAAATGACCCCATGTGACCCCCCCATGTCATATATAAGTACTCAATGACCCCATGTAACCCCCCTAGTACTATATAAGTACTCAATGACCCCATGTGACGCACCCTAGTCCTATATAAGAACTCAATGACCCCATGTGACCCACCCTAGTAATATATAAGTACTCAATGACCCCATGTGACCCACCCTAGTCCTATATAAGTACAAAATGACCCCATGTGACCCACCCTAGTCCTATATAAGTACTTAATGACCCCCCGTGACCCCCCCATGTCCTATATAAGTACACAATGACCCCATGTGACCCCCCCTAGTCCTATATAAGTACTCAATGACCCCATGTAACCCCCCTAGTACTATATAAGTACTCAATGACCCCATGTGACCCCCCCTAGTCCTATATAAGTACTTAATGACCCCATGTGATCCACCCTCGTCCTATATAAGTACTCAATGACCCCACGTGACCCCCCCATGTCCTATATAAGTACTCAATGACCCAATGTGACACACCCTAGTCCTATATAAGAGCTCAATGACCCCATGTGACCCACCCTAGTAATATATAAGTACTCAATGACCCCATGTGACCCACCCTAGTCCTATATAAGTACAAAATGACCCCATGTGACCCACCCTAGTCCTATGTAAGTACAAAATGACCCCATGTGACCCACTCTACTCCTATGTAAGTACTCAATGACCACATGTGACCCCCCCTAGTCCTATGTAAGTACAAAATGACCCCATGTGACCCACCCTACTACTATATAAGTACTCAATGACCACATGTGACCCCCCCTAGTCCTATAAAAGTGCTTAATGACCCCATGTGACCCACCCTAGTCCTATATAAGTACTCAATGACCCCACGTGACCCCCCCATGTCCTATATAAGTACTCAATGACCCCATGTGACCCTCCCTAGTCCTATATAAGTACTCAATGACCCCACGTGACCCCCCCATGTCATATATAAGTACTCAATGACCCCATGTAACCCCCCTAGTACTATATAAGTACTCAATGACCCCATGTGACCCCCCCTAGTCCCATATAAGTACTCAATGACCCCACGTGACCCCCCCATGTCCTATATAAGTACTCAATGACCCCACGTGACCCCCCCATGTCCTATATAAGAACTCAATGACCCCATGTGACCCACCCTAGTCTTATATAAGTACACAATGATCCCATGTGACCCACCCTAGTCCTATATAAGTACTTAATGACCCCACGTGACCCCCCCATGTCCTATATAAGTACTCAATGACCCCATGTGACCCCCTAGTCCTATATAAGTACTCAATGACCCCATGTGACCCACCCTATTCCTATATAAGTACTCAATGACCACATGTGACCCCCCCTATTCCTATATAAGTACTTAATGACCCCATGTGACCCACCCTAGTCCTATATAAGAACTCAATGACCCCATGTGACCCACCCTAGTCCTATATAAGTACTCAATGACCACATGTAACCCCCCCCCTAGTCCTATATAAGTACTTAATGACCCCATGTGACCCCCCCATGTCCTATATAAGTACTCAATGACACCATGTGACCCCCCTAGTACTATATAAGTACTCAATGACCCCATGTGACCCACCCTAGTCCTATATAAGTACTCAATGTCCCCACGTGACCCCCCCATGTCCTATATAAGTACTCAATGACCCCATGTGACCCCCCTAGTACTATATAAGTACTCAATGACCCCATGTGACGCACCCTAGTCCTATATAAGAACTCAATGACCCCATGTGACCCACCCTATTAATATATAAGTACTCAATGACCCCATGTGACCCACCCTAGTCCTATATAAGTACAAAATGACCCCATGTGACCCACCCTAGTCCTATATAAGTACTTAATGACCCCACGTGACCCCCCCATGTCCTATATAAGTACTCAATGACCCCATGTGACCCCCTAGTCCTATATAAGTACTCAATGACCCCATGTGACCCACCCTATTCCTATATAAGTACTCAATGTCCCCATGTGACCCACCCTAGTCCTATATAAGAACTCAATGACCCCATGTGACCCACCCTAGTCCTATATAAGTACTCAATGACCACATGTGACCCCCCCCCCTAGTCCTATATAAGTACTTAATGACCCCATGTGACCCCCCCATGTCCTATATAAGTACTCAATGACACCATGTGACCCCCCTAGTACTATATAAGTACTCAATGACCCCATGTGACCCACCCTAGTCCTATATAAGTACTCAATGTCCCCACGTGACCCCCCCATGTCCTATATAAGTACTCAATGACCCCATGTGACCCCCCTAGTACTATATAAGTACTCAATGACCCCATGTGACGCACCCTAGTCCTATATAAGAACTCAATGACCCCATGTGACCCACCCTATTAATATATAAGTACTCAATGACCCCATGTGACCCACCCTAGTCCTATATAAGTACAAAATGACCCCATGTGACCCCCCCATGTCATATATAAGTACTCAATGACCCCATGTAACCCCCCTAGTACTATATAAGTACTCAATGACCCCATGTGACGCACCCTAGTCCTATATAAGAACTCAATGACCCCATGTGACCCACCCTAGTAATATATAAGTACTCAATGACCCCATGTGACCCACCCTAGTCCTATATAAGTACAAAATGACCCCATGTGACCCACCCTAGTCCTATATAAGTACTTAATGACCCCCCGTGACCCCCCCATGTCCTATATAAGTACACAATGACCCCATGTGACCCCCCCTAGTCCTATATAAGTACTCAATGACCCCATGTAACCCCCCTAGTACTATATAAGTACTCAATGACCCCATGTGACCCCCCCTAGTCCTATATAAGTACTTAATGACCCCATGTGATCCACCCTCGTCCTATATAAGTACTCAATGACCCCACGTGACCCCCCCATGTCCTATATAAGTACTCAATGACCCAATGTGACACACCCTAGTCCTATATAAGAGCTCAATGACCCCATGTGACCCACCCTAGTAATATATAAGTACTCAATGACCCCATGTGACCCACCCTAGTCCTATATAAGTACAAAATGACCCCATGTGACCCACCCTAGTCCTATGTAAGTACAAAATGACCCCATGTGACCCACTCTACTCCTATGTAAGTACTCAATGACCACATGTGACCCCCCCTAGTCCTATGTAAGTACAAAATGACCCCATGTGACCCACCCTACTACTATATAAGTACTCAATGACCACATGTGACCCCCCCTAGTCCTATAAAAGTGCTTAATGACCCCATGTGACCCACCCTAGTCCTATATAAGTACTCAATGACCCCACGTGACCCCCCCATGTCCTATATAAGTACTCAATGACCCCATGTGACCCTCCCTAGTCCTATATAAGTACTCAATGACCCCACGTGACCCCCCCATGTCATATATAAGTACTCAATGACCCCATGTAACCCCCCTAGTACTATATAAGTACTCAATGACCCCATGTGACCCCCCCTAGTCCCATATAAGTACTCAATGACCCCACGTGACCCCCCCATGTCCTATATAAGTACTCAATGACCCCACGTGACCCCCCCATGTCCTATATAAGAACTCAATGACCCCATGTGACCCACCCTAGTCTTATATAAGTACACAATGATCCCATGTGACCCACCCTAGTCCTATATAAGTACTTAATGACCCCACGTGACCCCCCCATGTCCTATATAAGTACTCAATGACCCCATGTGACCCCCTAGTCCTATATAAGTACTCAATGACCCCATGTGACCCACCCTATTCCTATATAAGTACTCAATGACCACATGTGACCCCCCCTATTCCTATATAAGTACTTAATGACCCCATGTGACCCACCCTAGTCCTATATAAGAACTCAATGACCCCATGTGACCCACCCTAGTCCTATATAAGTACTCAATGACCACATGTAACCCCCCCCCTAGTCCTATATAAGTACTTAATGACCCCATGTGACCCCCCCATGTCCTATATAAGTACTCAATGACACCATGTGACCCCCCTAGTACTATATAAGTACTCAATGACCCCATGTGACCCACCCTAGTCCTATATAAGTACTCAATGTCCCCACGTGACCCCCCCATGTCCTATATAAGTACTCAATGACCCCATGTGACCCCCCTAGTACTATATAAGTACTCAATGACCCCATGTGACGCACCCTAGTCCTATATAAGAACTCAATGACCCCATGTGACCCACCCTATTAATATATAAGTACTCAATGACCCCATGTGACCCACCCTAGTCCTATATAAGTACAAAATGACCCCATGTGACCCCCCCATGTCATATATAAGTACTCAATGACCCCATGTAACCCCCCTAGTACTATATAAGTACTCAATGACCCCATGTGACGCACCCTAGTCCTATATAAGAACTCAATGACCCCATGTGACCCACCCTAGTAATATATAAGTACTCAATGACCCCATGTGACCCACCCTAGTCCTATATAAGTACAAAATGACCCCATGTGACCCACCCTAGTCCTATATAAGTACTTAATGACCCCCCGTGACCCCCCCATGTCCTATATAAGTACTCAATGACCCCATGTGACCCCCCCTAGTCCTATATAAGTACTCAATGACCCCATGTAACCCCCCTAGTACTATATAAGTACTCAATGACCCCATGTGACCCCCCCTAGTCCTATATAAGTACTTAATGACCCCATGTGATCCACCCTCGTCCTATATAAGTACTCAATGACCCCACGTGACCCCCCCAAGTCCTATATAAGTACTCAATGACCCCACGTGACCCCCCCATGTCCTATATAAGTACTCAATGACCCAATGTGACACACCCTAGTCCTATATAAGAGCTCAATGACCCCATGTGACCCACCCTAGTAATATATAAGTACTCAATGACCCCATGTGACCCACCCTAGTCCTATATAAGTACAAAATGACCCCATGTGACCCACCCTAGTCCTATGTAAGTACAAAATGACCCCATGTGACCCACTCTACTCCTATGTAAGTACTCAATGACCACATGTGACCCCCCCTAGTCCTATGTAAGTACAAAATGACCCCATGTGACCCACCCTACTACTATATAAGTACTCAATGACCACATGTGACCCCCCCTAGTCCTATATAAGTGCTTAATGACCCCATGTGACCCACCCTAGTCCTATATAAGTACTCAATGAGCCCACGTGACCCCCCCATGTCCTATATAAGTACTCAATGACCCCATGTGACCCTCCCTAGTCCTATATAAGTACTCAATGACCCCACGTGACCCCCCCATGTCATATATAAGTACTCAATGACCCCATGTAACCCCCCTAGTACTATATAAGTACTCAATGACCCCATGTGACCCCCCCTAGTCCCATATAAGTACTCAATGACCCCACGTGACCCCCCCATGTCCTATATAAGTACTCAATGACCCCACGTGACCCCCCCATGTCCTATATAAGAACTCAATGACCCCATGTGACCCACCCTAGTCTTATATAAGTACACAATGATCCCATGTGACCCACACTAGTCCTATATAAGTACTTAATGACCCCACGTGACCCCCCCATGTCCTATATAAGTACTCAATGACCCCATGTGACCCCCTAGTCCTATATAAGTACTCAATGACCCCATGTGACCCACCCTATTCCTATATAAGTACTCAATGACCACATGTGACCCCCCCTATTCCTATATAAGTACTTAATGACCCCATGTGACCCACCCTAGTACTATATAAGTACTCAATGACCCCACGTGACCCCCACATATCCTATATAAGTACTCAATGACCACACGTAACCCCCCTAGTACTATATAAGTACTCAATAACCCAAAGTGACGCACCCTAGTCCTATATAAGAACTCAATGACCCCATGTGACCCACCCTAGTAATATATAAGTAAACAATGACCCCATGTGACCCACCCTAGTCTTATATAAGTACAAAATGACCCCATGTGACCCACCCTAGTCCTATATAAGTACTCAATGATCCCATGTGACCCCCCCTAGTCATTTATAAGTACTCAATGACCCCATGTGACCTACCTTAGTCCTATATAAGTACTCAATGACCCCATGTGACCCACCCTAGTCCTATATAAGTACTCAATGTCCCCACGTGACCCCCCCATGTCCTATATAAGTACTCAATGACCCCATGTGACCCCCCTAGTACTATATAAGTACTCAATGACCCCACGTGACCCCCCCATGTCCTATATAAGAACTCAATGACCCCATGTGACCCACCCTAGTCTTATATAAGTACAAAATGACCCCATGTGACCCACCCTAGTCCTATATAAGTACTCAATGATCCCATGTGACCCCCCCTAGTCATTTATAAGTACTCAATGACCCCATGTGACCTACCTTAGTCCTATATAAGTACTCAATGACCCCATGTGACCCACCCTAGTCCTATATAAGTACTCAATGTCCCCACGTGACCCCCCCATGTCCTATATAAGTACTCAATGACCCCATGTGACCCCCCTAGTACTATATAAGTACTCAATGACCCCACGTGACCCCCCCATGTCCTATATAAGAACTCAATGACCCCATGTGACCCACCCTAGTCTTATATAAGTACACAATGATCCCATGTGACCCACCCTAGTCCTATATAAGTACTTAATGACCCCACGTGACCCCCCCATGTCCTATATAAGTACTCAATGACCCCATGTGACCCCCTAGTCCTATATAAGTACTCAATGACCCCATGTGACCCACCCTATTCCTATATAAGTACTCAATGACCACATGTGACCCCCCCTATTCCTATATAAGTACTTAATGACCCCATGTGACCCACCCTAGTACTATATAAGTACTCAATGACCCCACGTGACCCCCACATATCCTATATAAGTACTCAATGACCACATGTAACCCCCCTAGTACTATATAAGTACTCAATAACCCAAAGTGACGCACCCTAGTCCTATATAAGAACTCAATGACCCCATGTGACCCACCCTAGTAATATATAAGTACACAATGACCCCATGTGACCCACCCTAGTCTTATATAAGTACAAAATGACCCCATGTGACCCACCCTAGTCCTATATAAGTACTCAATGATCCCATGTGACCCCCCCTAGTCATTTATAAGTACTCAATGACCCCATGTGACCCACCTTAGTCCTATATAAGTACTCAATGACCCCATGTGACCCACCCTAGTCCTATATAAGTACTCAATGTCCCCACGTGACCCCCCCATGTCCTATATAAGTACTCAATGACCCCATGTGACCCCCCTAGTACTATATAAGTACTCAATGACCCCATGTGACGCACCCTAGTCCTATATAAGTACTCAATGACCCCATGTGACCCACCCTAGTCCTATATAAGTACAAAATGACCCCATGTGACCCACCCTAGTCCTATATAAGTACTCAATGACCCCACGTGACCCCCCCATGTCCTATATAAGTACTCAATGACCCCATGTGACCCTCCCTAGTCCTATATAAGTACTCAATGACCCCACGTGACCCCCCCATGTCATATATAAGTACTCAATGACCCCATGTAACCCCCCTAGTACTATATAAGTACTCAATGACCCCATGTGACCCCCCCTAGTCCCATATAAGTACAAAATGACCCCATGTGACCCACCCTAGTCCTATATAAGTACTCAATGACCCCATGTGACCACCCCTAGTCATATATAAGTACTCAATGACCTCATGTGACCCACCCTAGTCCCATATAAGTACTCAATGACCACATGTGACCTCCCTAGTACTATATAAGTACTCAATGACCCCATGTGACGCACCCTAGTCCTATATAAGAACTCAATGACCCCATGTGACCCACCCTAGTAATATATAAGTAGTCAATGACCCCATGTGACCCCCCCCTAGTCCTATATAAGTACAAAATGACCCCATGTGACCCACCCTAGTCCTATATAAGTACTCAATGACCCCATGTGACCCCCCCTAGTCATATATAAGTACTCAATGACCCCATGTGACCCACCCTAGTCCTATATAAGTACTCAATGACCACATGTGACCCCCCCCCTAGTCCTATATAAGTACTTAATGACCCCATGTGACCCCCCCATGTCCTATATAAGTACTCAATGACACCATGTGACCCCCCTAGTACTATATAAGTACTCAATGACCCCATGTGACCCACCCTAGTCCTATATAAGTACTCAATGACCCCACGTAACCCCCCCATGTCCTATATAAGTACTCAATGACCCCATGTGACGCACCCTAGTCCTATATAAGAACTCAATGTCCCCATGTGACCCACCCTAGTCCTATATAAGAACTCAATGACCCCATGTGACCCACCCTAGTCCTATATAAGTACTCAATGACCACATGTGACCCCCCCCCCTAGTCCTATATAAGTACTTAATGACCCCATGTGACCCCCCCATGTCCTATATAAGTACTCAATGACACCATGTGACCCCCCTAGTACTATATAAGTACTCAATGACCCCATGTGACCCACCCTAGTCCTATATAAGTACTCAATGTCCCCACGTGACCCCCCCATGTCCTATATAAGTACTCAATGACCCCATGTGACCCCCCTAGTACTATATAAGTACTCAATGACCCCATGTGACGCACCCTAGTCCTATATAAGAACTCAATGACCCCATGTGACCCACCCTATTAATATATAAGTACTCAATGACCCCATGTGACCCACCCTAGTCCTATATAAGTACAAAATGACCCCATGTGACCCCCCCATGTCATATATAAGTACTCAATGACCCCATGTAACCCCCCTAGTACTATATAAGTACTCAATGACCCCATGTGACGCACCCTAGTCCTATATAAGAACTCAATGACCCCATGTGACCCACCCTAGTAATATATAAGTACTCAATGACCCCATGTGACCCACCCTAGTCCTATATAAGTACAAAATGACCCCATGTGACCCACCCTAGTCCTATATAAGTACTTAATGACCACCCGTGACCCCCCCATGTCCTATATAAGTACACAATGACCCCATGTGACCCCCCCTAGTCCTATATAAGTACTCAATGACCCCATGTAACCCCCCTAGTACTATATAAGTACTCAATGACCCCATGTGACCCCCCCTAGTCCTATATAAGTACTTAATGACCCCATGTGATCCACCCTCGTCCTATATAAGTACTCAATGACCCCACGTGACCCCCCCATGTCCTATATAAGTACTCAATGACCCAATGTGACACACCCTAGTCCTATATAAGAGCTCAATGACCCCATGTGACCCACCCTAGTAATATATAAGTACTCAATGACCCCATGTGACCCACCCTAGTCCTATATAAGTACAAAATGACCCCATGTGACCCACCCTAGTCCTATGTAAGTACAAAATGACCCCATGTGACCCACTCTACTCCTATGTAAGTACTCAATGACCACATGTGACCCCCCCTAGTCCTATGTAAGTACAAAATGACCCCATGTGACCCACCCTACTACTATATAAGTACTCAATGACCACATGTGACCCCCCCTAGTCCTATAAAAGTGCTTAATGACCCCATGTGACCCACCCTAGTCCTATATAAGTACTCAATGACCCCACGTGACCCCCCCATGTCCTATATAAGTACTCAATGACCCCATGTGACCCTCCCTAGTCCTATATAAGTACTCAATGACCCCACGTGACCCCCCCATGTCATATATAAGTACTCAATGACCCCATGTAACCCCCCTAGTACTATATAAGTACTCAATGACCCCATGTGACCCCCCCTAGTCCCATATAAGTACTCAATGACCCCACGTGACCCCCCCATGTCCTATATAAGTACTCAATGACCCCACGTGACCCCCCCATGTCCTATATAAGAACTCAATGACCCCATGTGACCCACCCTAGTCTTATATAAGTACACAATGATCCCATGTGACCCACCCTAGTCCTATATAAGTACTTAATGACCCCACGTGACCCCCCCATGTCCTATATAAGTACTCAATGACCCCATGTGACCCCCTAGTCCTATATAAGTACTCAATGACCCCATGTGACCCACCCTATTCCTATATAAGTACTCAATGACCACATGTGACCCCCCCTATTCCTATATAAGTACTTAATGACCCCATGTGACCCACCCTAGTACTATATAAGTACTCAATGACCCCACGTGACCCCCACATATCCTATATAAGTACTCAATGACCACACGTAACCCCCCTAGTACTATATAAGTACTCAATAACCCAAAGTGACGCACCCTAGTCCTATATAAGAACTCAATGACCCCATGTGACCCACCCTAGTAATATATAAGTAAACAATGACCCATGTGACCCACCCTAGTCTTATATAAGTACAAAATGACCCCATGTGACCCACCCTAGTCCTATATAAGTACTCAATGATCCCATGTGACCCCCCCTAGTCATTTATAAGTACTCAATGACCCCATGTGACCTACCTTAGTCCTATATAAGTACTCAATGACCCCATGTGACCCACCCTAGTCCTATATAAGTACTCAATGTCCCCACGTGACCCCCCCATGTCCTATATAAGTACTCAATGACCCCATGTGACCCCCCTAGTACTATATAAGTACTCAATGACCCCACGTGACCCCCCCATGTCCTATATAAGAACTCAATGACCCCATGTGACCCACCCTAGTCTTATATAAGTACACAATGATCCCATGTGACCCACCCTAGTCCTATATAAGTACTTAATGACCCCACGTGACCCCCCCATGTCCTATATAAGTACTCAATGACCCCATGTGACCCCCTAGTCCTATATAAGTACTCAATGACCCCATGTGACCCACCCTATTCCTATATAAGTACTCAATGACCACATGTGACCCCCCCTATTCCTATATAAGTACTTAATGACCCCATGTGACCCACCCTAGTACTATATAAGTACTCAATGACCCCACGTGACCCCCACATATCCTATATAAGTACTCAATGACCACATGTAACCCCCCTAGTACTATATAAGTACTCAATAACCCAAAGTGACGCACCCTAGTCCTATATAAGAACTCAATGACCCCATGTGACCCACCCTAGTAATATATAAGTACACAATGACCCCATGTGACCCACCCTAGTCTTATATAAGTACAAAATGACCCCATGTGACCCACCCTAGTCCTATATAAGTACTCAATGATCCCATGTGACCCCCCCTAGTCATTTATAAGTACTCAATGACCCCATGTGACCCACCTTAGTCCTATATAAGTACTCAATGACCCCATGTGACCCACCCTAGTCCTATATAAGTACTCAATGTCCCCACGTGACCCCCCCATGTCCTATATAAGTACTCAATGACCCCATGTGACCCCCCTAGTACTATATAAGTACTCAATGACCCCATGTGACGCACCCTAGTCCTATATAAGAACTCAATGACCCCATGTGACCCACCCTAGTAATATATAAGTACTCAATGACCCCATGTGACCCACCCTAGTCCTATATAAGTACAAAATGACCCCATGTGACCCACCCTAGTCCTATATAAGTACTCAATGACCCCATGTGACCACCCCTAGTCATATATAAGTACTCAATGACCTCATGTGACCCACCCTAGTCCCATATAAGTACTCAATGACCCCATGTGACCCCCCCCCTAGTCCTATATAAGTACAAAATGACCCCATGTGACCCACCCTAGTCCTATATAAGTACTCAATGACCCCATGTGACCCCCCCTAGTCATATATAAGTACTCAATGACCCCATGTGACCCACCCTAGTCCTATATAAGTACTCAATGACCACATGTGACCCCCCCCCTAGTCCTATATAAGTACTTAATGACCCCATGTGACCCCCCCATGTCCTATATAAGTACTCAATGACACCATGTGACCCCCCTAGTACTATATAAGTACTCAATGACCCCATGTGACCCACCCTAGTCCTATATAAGTACTCAATGACCCCACGTAACCCCCCCATGTCCTATATAAGTACTCAATGACCCCATGTGACGCACCCTAGTCCTATATAAGAACTCAATGACCCCATGTGACCCCCCCTAGTCCTATATAAGTACTTAATGACCCCATGTGATCCACCCTAGTCCTATATAAGTACTCAATGACCCCACGTGACCCCCCCAAGTCCTATATAAGTACTCAATGACCCCACGTGACCCCCCCATGTCCTATATAAGTACTCAATGACCCAATGTGACACACCCTAGTCCTATATAAGAGCTCAATGACCCCATGTGACCCACCCTAGTAATATATAAGTACTCAATGACCCCATGTGACCCACCCTAGTCCTATATAAGTACAAAATGACCCCATGTGACCCACCCTAGTCCTATGTAAGTACAAAATGACCCCATGTGACCCACTCTACTCCTATGTAAGTACTCAATGACCACATGTGACCCCCCCTAGTCCTATGTAAGTACAAAATGACCCCATGTGACCCACCCTACTACTATATAAGTACTCAATGACCACATGTGACCCCCCCTAGTCCTATATAAGTGCTTAATGACCCCATGTGACCCACCCTAGTCCTATATAAGTACTCAATGACCCCACGTGACCCCCCCATGTCCTATATAAGTACTCAATGACCCCATGTGACCCTCCCTAGTCCTATATAAGTACTCAATGACCCCACGTGACCCCCCCATGTCATATATAAGTACTCAATGACCCCATGTAACCCCCCTAGTACTATATAAGTACTCAATGACCCCATGTGACCCCCCCTAGTCCCATATAAGTACAAAATGACCCCATGTGACCCACCCTAGTCCTATATAAGTACTCAATGACCCCATGTGACCACCCCTAGTCATATATAAGTACTCAATGACCTCATGTGACCCACCCTAGTCCCATATAAGTACTCAATGACCACATGTGACCTCCCTAGTACTATATAAGTACTCAATGACCCCATGTGACGCACCCTAGTCCTATATAAGAACTCAATGACCCCATGTGACCCACCCTAGTAATATATAAGTACTCAATGACCCCATGTGACCCCCCCCTAGTCCTATATAAGTACAAAATGACCCCATGTGACCCACCCTAGTCCTATATAAGTACTCAATGACCCCATGTGACCCCCCCTAGTCATATATAAGTACTCAATGACACCATGTGACCCACCCTAGTCCTATATAAGTACTCAATGACCACATGTGACCCCCCCCCTAGTCCTATATAAGTACTTAATGACCCCATGTGACCCCCCCAAGTCCTATATAAGTACTCAATGACACCATGTGACCCCCCTAGTACTATATAAGTACTCAATGACCCCATGTGACCCACCCTAGTCCTATATAAGTACTCAATGACCCCACGTAACCCCCCCATGTCCTATATAAGTACTCAATGACCCAATGTGACGCACCCTAGTCCTATATAAGAACTCAATGTCCCCATGTGACCCACCCTAGTCCTATATAAGAACTCAATGACCCCATGTGACCCACCCTAGTCCTATATAAGTACTCAATGACCACATGTGACCCCCCCCCTAGTCCTATATAAGTACTTAATGACCCCATGTGACCCCCCCATGTCCTATATAAGTACTCAATGACACCATGTGACCCCCCTAGTACTATATAAGTACTCAATGACCCCATGTGACCCACCCTAGTCCTATATAAGTACTCAATGTCCCCACGTGACCCCCCCATGTCCTATATAAGTACTCAATGACCCCATGTGACCCCCCTAGTACTATATAAGTACTCAATGACCCCATGTGACGCACCCTAGTCCTATATAAGAACTCAATGACCCCATGTGACCCACCCTATTAATATATAAGTACTCAATGACCCCATGTGACCCACCCTAGTCCTATATAAGTACAAAATGACCCCATGTGACCCCCCCATGTCATATATAAGTACTCAATGACCCCATGTAACCCCCCTAGTACTATATAAGTACTCAATGACCCCATGTGACGCACCCTAGTCCTATATAAGAACTCAATGACCCCATGTGACCCACCCTAGTAATATATAAGTACTCAATGACCCCATGTGACCCACCCTAGTCCTATATAAGTACAAAATGACCCCATGTGACCCACCCTAGTCCTATATAAGTACTTAATGACCCCCCGTGACCCCCCCATGTCCTATATAAGTACTCAATGACCCCATGTGACCCCCCCTAGTCCTATATAAGTACTCAATGACCCCATGTAACCCCCCTAGTACTATATAAGTACTCAATGACCCCATGTGACCCCCCCTAGTCCTATATAAGTACTTAATGACCCCATGTGATCCACCCTCGTCCTATATAAGTACTCAATGACCCCACGTGACCCCCCCAAGTCCTATATAAGTACTCAATGACTCCACGTGACCCCCCCATGTCCTATATAAGTACTCAATGACCCAATGTGACACACCCTAGTCCTATATAAGAGCTCAATGACCCCATGTGACCCACCCTAGTAATATATAAGTACTCAATGACCCCATGTGACCCACCCTAGTCCTATATAAGTACAAAATGACCCCATGTGACCCACCCTAGTCCTATGTAAGTACAAAATGACCCCATGTGACCCACTCTACTCCTATGTAAGTACTCAATGACCACATGTGACCCCCCCTAGTCCTATGTAAGTACAAAATGACCCCATGTGACCCACCCTACTACTATATAAGTACTCAATGACCACATGTGACCCCCCCTAGTCCTATAAAAGTGCTTAATGACCCCATGTGACCCACCCTAGTCCTATATAAGTACTCAATGACCCCACGTGACCCCCCCATGTCCTATATAAGTACTCAATGACCCCATGTGACCCTCCCTAGTCCTATATAAGTACTCAATGACCCCACGTGACCCCCCCATGTCATATATAAGTACTCAATGACCCCATGTAACCCCCCTAGTACTATATAAGTACTCAATGACCCCATGTGACCCCCCCTAGTCCCATATAAGTACTCAATGACCCCACGTGACCCCCCCATGTCCTATATAAGTACTCAATGACCCCACGTGACCCCCCCATGTCCTATATAAGAACTCAATGACCCCATGTGACCCACCCTAGTCTTATATAAGTACACAATGATCCCATGTGACCCACCCTAGTCCTATATAAGTACTTAATGACCCCACGTGACCCCCCCATGTCCTATATAAGTACTCAATGACCCCATGTGACCCCCTAGTCCTATATAAGTACTCAATGACCCCATGTGACCCTCCCTAGTCCTATATAAGTACTCAATGACCCCACGTGACCCCCCCATGTCATATATAAGTACTCAATGACCCCATGTAACCCCCCTAGTACTATATAAGTACTCAATGACCCCATGTGACCCCCCCTAGTCCCATATAAGTACTCAATGACCCCACGTGACCCCCCCATGTCCTATATAAGTACTCAATGACCCCATGTGACCCCCCCATGTCCTATATAAGAACTCAATGACCCCATGTGACCCACCCTAGTCTTATATAAGTACACAATGATCCCATGTGACCCACCCTAGTCCTATATAAGTACTTATTGACCCCACGTGACCCCCCCATGTCCTATATAAGTACTCAATGACCCCATGTGACCCCCTAGTCCTATATAAGTACTCAATGACCCCATGTGACCCACCCTATTCCTATATAAGTACTCAATGACCACATGTGACCCCCCCTATTCCTATATAAGTACTTAATGACCCCATGTGACCCACCCTAGTACTATATAAGTACTCAATGACCCCACGTGACCCCCACATATCCTATATAAGTACTCAATGACCACACGTAACCCCCCTAGTACTATATAAGTACTCAATAACCCAAAGTGACGCACCCTAGTCCTATATAAGAACTCAATGACCCCATGTGACCCACCCTAGTAATATATAAGTAAACAATGACCCCATGTGACCCACCCTAGTCTTATATAAGTACAAAATGACCCCATGTGACCCACCCTAGTCCTATATAAGTACTCAATGATCCCATGTGACCCCCCCTAGTCATTTATAAGTACTCAATGACCCCATGTGACCTACCTTAGTCCTATATAAGTACTCAATGACCCCATGTGACCCACCCTAGTCCTATATAAGTACTCAATGTCCCCACGTGACCCCCCCATGTCCTATATAAGTACTCAATGACCCCATGTGACCCCCCTAGTACTATATAAGTACTCAATGACCCCATGTGACGCACCCTAGTCCTATATAAGAACTCAATGACCCCATGTGACCCACCCTAGTAATATATAAGTACTCAATGACCCCATGTGACCCACCCTAGTCCTATATAAGTACAAAATGACCCCATGTGACCCACCCTAGTCCTATATAAGTACTCAATGACCCCATGTGACCACCCCTAGTCATATATAAGTACTCAATGACCTCATGTGACCCACCCTAGTCCCATATAAGTACTCAATGACCACATGTGACCTCCCTAGTACTATATAAGTACTCAATGACCCCATGTGACGCACCCTAGTCCTATATAAGAACTCAATGACCCCATGTGACCCACCCTAGTAATATATAAGTACTCAATGACCCCATGTGACCCCCCCCCTAGTCCTATATAAGTACAAAATGACCCCATGTGACCCACCCTAGTCCTATATAAGTACTCAATGACCCCATGTGACCCCCCCTAGTCATATATAAGTACAAAATGACCCCATCTGACCCACCCTAGTCCTATATAAGTACTCAATGACCCCATGTGACCCCCCCTAGTCATTAATAAGTACTCAATGACCCCATGTGACCCACCCTAGTCCTATATAAGTACTCAATGACCACATGTGACCCCCCCCCTAGTCCTATATAAGTACTTAATGACCCCATGTGACCCCCCCATGTCCTATATAAGTACTCAATGACACCATGTGACCCCCCTAGTACTATATAAGTACTCAATGACCCCATGTGACCCACCCTAGTCCTATATAAGTACACAATGACCCCACGTGACCCCCCCATGTCCTATATAAGTACTCAATGACCCCATGTGACGCACTCTAGTCCTATATAAGAACTCAATGTCCCCATGTGACCCACCCTAGTCCTATATAAGAACTCAATGACCCCATGTGACCCACCCTAGTCCTATATAAGTACTCAATGACCACATGTGACCCCCCCCCTAGTCCTATATAAGTACTTAATGACCCCATGTGACCCCCCCATGTCCTATATAAGTACTCAATGACACCATGTGACCCCCCTAGTACTATATAAGTACTCAATGACCCCATGTGACCCACCCTAGTCCTATATAAGTACACAATGACCCCACGTAACCCCCCCATGTCCTATATAAGTACTCAATGACCCCATGTGACGCACCCTAGTCCTATATAAGAACTCAATGTCCCCATGTGACCCACCCTAGTCCTATATAAGAACTCAATGACCCCATGTGACCCACCCTAGTCCTATATAAGTACTCAATGACCACATGTGACCCCCCCCCTAGTCCTATATAAGTACTTAATGACCCCATGTGACCCCCCCATGTCCTATATAAGTACTCAATGACACCATGTGACCCCCCTAGTACTATATAAGTACTCAATGACCCCATGTGACCCACCCTAGTCCTATATAAGTACTCAATGTCCCCACGTGACCCCCCCATGTCCTATATAAGTACTCAATGACCCCATGTGACCCCCCTAGTACTATATAAGTACTCAATGACCCCATGTGACGCACCCTAGTCCTATATAAGAACTCAATGACCCCATGTGACCCACCCTAGTCCTATATAAGTACAAAATGACCCCATGTGACCCACCCTAGTCCTATATAAGTACAAAATGACCCCATGTGACCCCCCCATGTCATATATAAGTACTCAATGACCCCATGTAACCCCCCTAGTACTATATAAGTACTCAATGACCCCATGTGACGCACCCTAGTCCTATATAAGAACTCAATGACCCCATGTGACCCACCCTAGTAATATATAAGTACTCAATGACCCCATGTGACCCACCCTAGTCCTATATAAGTACAAAATGACCCCATGTGACCCACCCTAGTCCTATATAAGTACTTAATGACCCCCCGTGACCCCCCCATGTCCTATATAAGTACTCAATGACCCCATGTGACCCCCCCTAATCCTATATAAGTACTCAATGACCCCATGTAACCCCCCTAGTACTATATAAGTACTCAATGACCCCATGTGACCCCCCCTAGTCCTATATAAGTACTTAATGACCCCATGTGATCCACCCTCGTCCTATATAAGTACTCAATGACCCCACGTGACCCCCCCAAGTCCTATATAAGTACTCAATGACTCCACGTGACCCCCCCATGTCCTATATAAGTACTCAATGACCCAATGTGACACACCCTAGTCCTATATAAGAGCTCAATGACCCCATGTGACCCACCCTAGTAATATATAAGTACTCAATGACCCCATGTGACCCACCCTAGTCCTATATAAGTACAAAATGACCCCATGTGACCCACCCTAGTCCTATGTAAGTACAAAATGACCCCATGTGACCCACTCTACTCCTATGTAAGTACTCAATGACCACATGTGACCCCCCCTAGTCCTATGTAAGTACAAAATGACCCCATGTGACCCACCCTACTACTATATAAGTACTCAATGACCACATGTGACCCCCCCTAGTCCTATAAAAGTGCTTAATGACCCCATGTGACCCACCCTAGTCCTATATAAGTACTCAATGACCCCACGTGACCCCCCCATGTCCTATATAAGTACTCAATGACCCCATGTGACCCTCCCTAGTCCTATATAAGTACTCAATGACCCCACGTGACCCCCCCATGTCATATATAAGTACTCAATGACCCCATGTAACCCCCCTAGTACTATATAAGTACTCAATGACCCCATATGACCCCCCCTAGTCCCATATAAGTACTCAATGACCCCACGTGACCCCCCCATGTCCTATATAAGTACTCAATGACCCCACGTGACCCCCCCATGTCCTATATAAGAACTCAATGACCCCATGTGACCCACCCTAGTCTTATATAAGTACACAATGATCCCATGTGACCCACCCTAGTCCTATATAAGTACTTAATGACCCCACGTGACCCCCCCATGTCCTATATAAGTACTCAATGACCCCATGTGACCCCCTAGTCCTATATAAGTACTCAATGACCCCATGTGACCCACCCTATTCCTATATAAGTACTCAATGACCACATGTGACCCACCCTAGTACTATATAAGTACTCAATGACCCCACGTGACCCCCACATATCCTATATAAGTACTCAATGACCACACGTAACCCCCCTAGTACTATATAAGTACTCAATAACCCAAAGTGACGCACCCTAGTCCTATATAAGAACTCAATGACCCCATGTGACCCACCCTAGTAATATATAAGTAAACAATGACCCCATGTGACCCACCCTAGTCTTATATAAGTACAAAATGACCCCATGTGACCCACCCTAGTCCTATATAAGTACTCAATGATCCCATGTGACCCCCCCTAGTCATTTATAAGTACTCAATGACCCCATGTGACCTACCTTAGTCCTATATAAGTACTCAATGACCCCATGTGACCCACCCTAGTCCTATATAAGTACTCAATGTCCCCACGTGACCCCCCCATGTCCTATATAAGTACTCAATGACCCCATGTGACCCCCCTAGTACTATATAAGTACTCAATGACCCCACGTGACCCCCCCATGTCCTATATAAGAACTCAATGACCCCATGTGACCCACCCTAGTCTTATATAAGTACACAATGATCCCATGTGACCCACCCTAGTCCTATATAAGTACTTAATGACCCCACGTGACCCCCCCATGTCCTATATAAGTACTCAATGACCCCATGTGACCCCCTAGTCCTATATAAGTACTCAATGACCCCATGTGACCCACCCTATTCCTATATAAGTACTCAATGACCACATGTGACCCCCCCTATTCCTATATAAGTACTTAATGACCCCATGTGACCCACCCTAGTACTATATAAGTACTCAATGACCCCACGTGACCCCCACATATCCTATATAAGTACTCAATGACCACATGTAACCCCCCTAGTACTATATAAGTACTCAATAACCCAAAGTGACGCACCCTAGTCCTATATAAGAACTCAATGACCCCATGTGACCCACCCTAGTAATATATAAGTACACAATGACCCCATGTGACCCACCCTAGTCTTATATAAGTACAAAATGACCCCATGTGACCCACCCTAGTCCTATATAAGTACTCAATGACCCCATGTGACCCACCTTAGTCCTATATAAGTACTCAATGACCCCATGTGACCCACCCTAGTCCTATATAAGTACTCAATGTCCCCACGTGACCCCCCCATGTCCTATATAAGTACTCAATGACCCCATGTGACCCCCCTAGTACTATATAAGTACTCAATGACCCCATGTGACGCACCCTAGTCCTATATAAGAACTCAATGACCCCATGTGACCCACCCTAGTAATATATAAGTACTCAATGACCCCATGTGACCCACCCTAGTCCTATATAAGTACAAAATGACCCCATGTGACCCACCCTAGTCCTATATAAGTACTCAATGACCCCATGTGACCACCCCTAGTCATATATAAGTACTCAATGACCTCATGTGACCCACCCTAGTCCCATATAAGTACTCAATGACCACATGTGACCTCCCTAGTACTATATAAGTACTCAATGACCCCATGTGACGCACCCTAGTCCTATATAAGAACTCAATGACCCCATGTGACCCACCCTAGTAATATATAAGTACTCAATGACCCCATGTGACCCCCCCCCTAGTCCTATATAAGTACAAAATGACCCCATGTGACCCACCCTAGTCCTATATAAGTACTCAATGACCCCATGTGACCCCCCCTAGTCATATATAAGTACTCAATGACCCCATGTGACCCACCCTAGTCCTATATAAGTACTCAATGACCACATGTGACCCCCCCCCCCTAGTCCTATATAAGTACTTAATGACCCCATGTGACCCCCCCATGTCCTATATAAGTACTCAATGACACCATGTGACCCCCCTAGTACTATATAAGTACTCAATGACCCCATGTGACCCACCCTAGTCCTATATAAGTACTCAATGACCCCACGTAACCCCCCCATGTCCTATATAAGTACTCAATGACCCCATGTGACGCACCCTAGTCCTATATAAGAACTCAATGTCCCCATGTGACCCACCCTAGTCCTATATAAGAACTCAATGACCCCATGTGACCCACCCTAGTCCTATATAAGTACTCAATGACCACATGTGACCCCCCCCCCTAGTCCTATATAAGTACTTAATGACCCCATGTGACCCCCCCCCATGTCCTATATAAGTACTCAATGACACCATGTGACCCCCCTAGTACTATATAAGTACTCAATGACCCCATGTGACCCACCCTAGTCCTATATAAGTACTCAATGTCCCCACGTGACCCCCCCATGTCCTATATAAGTACTCAATGACCCCATGTGACCCCCCTAGTACTATATAAGTACTCAATGACCCCATGTGACGCACCCTAGTCCTATATAAGAACTCAATGACCCCATGTGACCCACCCTATTAATATATAAGTACTCAATGACCCCATGTGACCCACCCTAGTCCTATATAAGTACAAAATGACCCCATGTGACCCCCCCATGTCATATATAAGTACTCAATGACCCCATGTAACCCCCCTAGTACTATATAAGTACTCAATGACCCCATGTGACGCACCCTAGTCCTATATAAGAACTCAATGACCCCATGTGACCCACCCTAGTAATATATAAGTACTCAATGACCCCATGTGACCCACCCTAGTCCTATATAAGTACAAAATGACCCCATGTGACCCACCCTAGTCCTATATAAGTACTTAATGACCCCACGTGTCCCCCCCATGTCCTATATAAGTACTCAATGACCCCATGTGACCCCCCCTAGTCCTATATAAGTACTCAATGACCCCATGTAACCCCCCTAGTACTATATAAGTACTCAATGACCCCATGTGACCCCCCCTAGTCCTATATAAGTACTTAATGACCCCATGTGATCCACCCTAGTCCTATATAAGTACTCAATGACCCCACGTGACCCCCCCAAGTCCTATATAAGTACTCAATGACCCCACGTGACCCCCCCATGTCTTATATAAGTACTCAATGACCCAATGTGACACACCCTAGTCCTATATAAGAGCTCAATGACCCCATGTGACCCACCCTAGTAATATATAAGTACTCAATGACCCCATGTGACCCACCCTAGTCCTATATAAGTACAAAATGACCCCATGTGACCCCCCCTAGTCCTATGTAAGTACAAAATGACCCCATGTGACCCACCCTACTACTATATAAGTACTCAATGACCACATGTGACCCCCCCTAGTCCTATATAAGTGCTTAATGACCCCATGTGACCCACCCTAGTCCTATATAAGTACTCAATGACCCCACGTGACCCCCCCATGTTCTATATAAGTACTCAATGACCCCATGTGACCCTCCCTAGTCCTATATAAGTACTCAATGACCCCACGTGACCCCCCCATGTCATATATAAGTACTCAATGACCCCATGTAACCCCCTAGTACTATATAAGTACTCAATGACCTCATGTGACCCCCCTAGTCCTATATAAGTACTCAATGACCCCATGTGACTCCCCCATGACCTATATAAGTACTCAATGACCCCATGTGACCCCCCTAGTCCTATATGAGTACTCAATGACCCCATGTGACCCCCCTAGTCCTATATAAATACTCAATGACCCCATGTGACCCACCCTAGTCCTATATAAGTACTTAATGACCCCATGTGACCCCCCTAGTCCTATATAAGTACTCAATGACCCCATGTGACCCCCCTAGTCCTATATAAGTACTCAATGACCCCATGTGACCCACCCTACTCTTATATAAGTACTCAATGACCCCATGTGACCCCCCTAGTCCTATATAAGTACTCAATGACCCCATGTGACCCCCCATGTCCTATATAAGTACTCAATGACCCCATGTGACCCCCCTAGTCCTATATAAGTACTCAATGACCCCATGTGACCCACCCTAGTCCTATATAAGTACTCAATGACCCCATGTGACCCCCCTAGTCCTATATAAGTACTCAATGACCCCATGTGACCCCCCTAGTCCTATATAAGTACTCAATGACCACATGTGACCCACCCTAGTCCTATATAAGTACTCAATGACCCCATGTGACCCCCCTAGTCCTATATAAGTACTCAATGACCCCATGTGACCCACCCTAGTCCTATATAAGAACTCATTGACCCCATGTGACCCCCCCATGTCCTATATAAGTACTCCATGACCCCATGTGACCCACCCTAGTCCTATATAAGTACTCAATGACCCCATGTGACCCCCCCATGACCTATATAAGTACTCAATGACCCCATGTGACCCCCCTAGTCCTATATAAGTACTCAATGACCCCATGTGACTCCCCTAGTCCTATATAAATACTCAATGACCCCATGTGACCCACCCTAGTCCTATATAAGTACTCAATGACCCCATGTGACCCCCCTAGTCCTATATAAGTACTCAATGACCCCATGTGACCCCCCTAGTCCTATATAAGTACTCAATGACCACATGTGACCCACCCTAGTCCTATATAAGTACTCAATAACCCCATGTGACCCCCCTAGTCCTATATAAGTACTCAATGACCCCATGTGACCCCCCATGTCCTATATAAGTACTCAATGACCCCATGTGACCCCCCTAGTCCTATATAAGTACTCAATGACCCCATGTGACCCCCCCATGTCTTATATAAGTACTCAATGACCCCTTGTGACCCCCATAGTCCTATATAAGTACTCAATGACCCCATGTGACCCCCCTAGTCCTATATAAGTACTCAATGACCCCATGTGACCCACCCTAGTCCTATATAAGTACTCAATGACCCCATGTGACCCCCCCATGTCCTATATAAGTACTCAATGACCCCTTGTGACCCCCCTAGTCCTATATAAGTACTCAATGACCCCATGTGACCCCCCTAGTCCTATATAAGTACTCAATGACCCCATGTGACCCACCCTAGTCCTATATAAGTACTCAATGACCCCATGTGACCCCCCTAGTCCTATATAAGTACTCAATGACCCCATGTGACCCCCCTAGTCCTATATAAGTACTCAATGACCACATGTGACCCACCCTAGTCCTATATAAGTACTCAATGACCCCATGTGACCCCCCTAGTCCTATATAAGTACTCAATGACCCCATGTGACCCACCCTAGTCCTATATAAGAACTCAATGACCCCATGTGACCCCCCCATGTCCTATATAAGTACTCCATGACCCCATGTGACCCCCCTAGTCTTATATAAGTACTCAATGACCCCATGTGACCCCCCCATGTCCTATAAAAGTACTCAATGTCCCCATTTGACCCCCCTAGTCCTATATAAGTACTCAATGACCCCATGTGACCCCACTAGTCCTATGTAAGTACTCAATGACCCCATGTGACCCACCCTAGTCCTATATAAGTACTCAATGACCCCATGTGACCCTCCTAGTCCTATATAAGTACTCAATAACCCCATGTGACCCCCCCATGACCTATATAAGTACTCAATGACCCCATGTGACCCCCCGTGACCTATATAAGTACTCAATGACCCCATGTGACCCCCCTAGTCCTATATAAGTACTCAATGACCCCATGTGACCCCCCTAGTCCTATATAAATACTCAATGACCCCATGTGACCCATCCTAGTCCTATATAAGTACTCAATGACCCCATGTGACCCCCCCATGACCTATATAAGTACTCAATGACCCCATGTGACCCCCCTAGTCCTATATAAGTACTCAATGACACCATGTGACCCCCCTAGTCCTATATAAGTACTCAATGACCCCATGTGACCCAACCTAGTCCTATATAAGTACTCAATGACCCCATGTGACCCACCCTAGTCCTATATAAGTACTCAATGACCCCATGTGACTCCCCCATGACCTATATAAGTACTCAATGACCCCATGTGACCCCCCCATCACCTATATAAGTACTCAATGACCCCATGTGACCCCCCTAGTCCTATATAAGTACTCAATGACCCCATGTGACCCCCCTAGTCCTATATAAGTACTCAATGACCCCATGTGACCCCCCCATGACCTATATAAGTACTCAATGACCCCATGTGACCCCCCTAGTCCTATATCAGTACTCAATGACCCCATGTGACCCAACCTAGTCCTATATAAGTACTCAATGACCTCATGTGACCCCCCTAGTCCTATATAAGTACTCAATGACCCCATGTGACCCCCCTAGTCCTATATAAGTACTCAATGACCCCATGTGACCCCCCTAGTCCTATATAAGTACTCAATGACCCCATGTGACCCCCCTAGTCCTATATAAGTACTCAATGACCCCATGTGACCCCCCTAGTCCTATATAAGTACTCAATGACCCCATGTGACCCCCCTAGTCCTATATAAATACTCAATGACCCCATGTGACCCACCCTAGTCCTATATAAGTACTCAATGACCCCATGTGACCCCCCCATGACCTATATAAGTACTCAATGACCCCATGTGACCCCCCTAGTCCTATATAAGTACTCAATGACCCCATGTGACCCCCCTAGTCCTATATAAGTACTCAATGACCCCATGTGACCCCCCCATGTCCTATAAAAGTACTCAATGTCCCCATTTGACCCCCCTAGTCCTATATAAGTACTCAATGACCCCATGTGACCCCCCTAGTCCTATATAAGTACTCAATGACCCCATGTGACCCCCCTAGTCCTATATAAGTACTCAATGACCCCATGTGACCCACCCTAGTCCTATATAAGTACTCAATGACCCCATGTGACCCCCCCATGTCCTATATAAGTACTCAATGACACCATGTGACCCCCCCATGTCCTATATAAGTACTCAATGACCCCATGTGACCCCCCTAGTCCTATATAAGTACTCAATGACCCCATGTGACCCCCCTAGTCCTATATAAGTACTCAATGACCCCATGTGACCCCCCTAGTCCTATATAAGTACTCAATGACCCCATGTGACCCCCCATGTCCTATATAAGTACTCAATGACCCCATGTGACCCCCCTAGTCCTATATAAGTACTCAATGACCCCATGTGACCCCCCCATGTCCTATATAAGTACTCAATGACCCCTTGTGACCCCCCTAGTCCTATATAAGTACTCAATGACCCCATGTGACCCCCCTAGTCCTATATAAGTACTCAATGACCCCATGTGACCCACCCTAGTCCTATATAAGTACTCAATGACCCCATGTGACCCCCCCATGTCCTATATAAGTACTCAATGACCCCTTGTGACCCCCCTAGTCCTATATAAGTACTCAATGACCCCATGTGACCCCCCTAGTCCTATATAAGTACTCAATGACCCCATGTGACCCACCCTAGTCCTATATAAGTACTCAATGACCCCATGTGACCCCCCTAGTTCTATATAAGTACTCAATGACACCATGTGACCCCCCTAGTCCTATATCAGTACTCAATGACCCCATGTGACCCAACCTAGTCCTATATAAGTACTCAATGACCTCATGTGACCCCCCTAGTCCTATATAAGTACTCAATGACCCCATGTGACCCCCCTAGTCCTATATAAGTACTCAATGACCCCATGTGACCCCCCTAGTCCTATATAAGTACTCAATGACCCCATGTGACCCACCCTAGTCCTATATAAGTACTCAATGACCCCATGTGACCCCCCTAGTCCTATATAAGTACTCAATGACCCCATGTGACCCACCCTAGTCCTATATAAGTACTCAATGACCCCATGTGACCCCCCTAGTTCTATATAAGTACTCAATGACACCATGTGACCCCCCTAGTCCTATATCAGTACTCAATGACCCCATGTGACCCAACCTAGTCCTATATAAGTACTCAATGACCTCATGTGACCCCCCTAGTCCTATATAAGTACTCAATGACCCCATGTGACCCTCCTAGTCCTATATAAGTACTCAATGACCCCATGTGACCCCCCCATGACCTATATAAGTACTCAATGACCCCATGTGACCCCCCTAGTCCTATATAAGTACTCAATGACCCCATGTGACCCCCCCATGACCTATATAAGTACTCAATGACCCCATGTGACCCCCCTAGTCCTATATAAGTACTCAATGACCCCATGTGACCCCCCTAGTCCTATATAAATACTCAATGACCCCATGTGACCCACCCTAGTCCTATATAAGTACTCAATGACCCCATGTGACCCCCCCATGACCTATATAAGTACTCAATGACCCCATGTGACCCCCCATGACCTATATAAGTACTCAATGACCCCATGTGACCCCCCTAGTCCTATATAAGTACTCAATGACCCCATGTGACCCCCCTAGTCCTATATAAATACTCAATGACCCCATGTGACCCATCCTAGTCCTATATAAGTACTCAATGACCCCATGTGACCCCCCCATGACCTATATAAGTACTCAATGACCCCATGTGACCCCCCTAGTCCTATATAAGTACTCAATGACCCCATGTGACCCCCCTAGTCCTATATAAGTACTCAATGACCCCATGTGACCCAACCTAGTCCTATATAAGTACTCAATGACCCCATGTGACCCACCCTAGTCTTATATAAGTACTCAATGACCCCATGTGACTCCCCCATGACCTATATAAGTACTCAATGACCCCATGTGACCCCCCCATCACCTATATAAGTACTCAATGACCCCATGTGACCCCCCTAGTCCTATATAAGTACTCAATGACCCCATGTGACCCCCCTAGTCCTATATAAGTACTCAATGACCCCATGTGACCCCCCCATGACCTATATAAGTACTCAATGACCCCATGTGACCCCCCTAGTCCTATATCAGTACTCAATGACCCCATGTGACCCAACCTAGTCCTATATAAGTACTCAATGACCTCATGTGACCCCCCTAGTCCTATATAAGTACTCAATGACCCCATGTGACCCCCCTAGTCCTATATAAGTACTCAATGACCCCATGTGACCCCCCTAGTCCTATATAAGTACTCAATGACCCCATGTGACCCCCCTAGTCCTATATAAGTACTCAATGACCCCATGTGACCCCCCTAGTCCTATATAAGTACTCAATGACCCCATGTGACCCCCCTAGTCCTATATAAATACTCAATGACCCCATGTGACCCACCCTAGTCCTATATAAGTACTCAATGACCCCATGTGACCCCCCTATGACCTATATAAGTACTCAATGACCCCATGTGACCCCCCTAGTCCTATATAAGTACTCAATGACCCCATGTGACCCCCCTAGTCCTATATAAGTACTCAATGACCCCATGTGACCCCCCCATGTCCTATAAAAGTACTCAATGTCCCCATTTGACCCCCCTAGTCCTATATAAGTACTCAATGACCCCATGTGACCCCCCTAGTCCTATATAAGTACTCAATGACCCCATGTGACCCCCCTAGTCCTATATAAGTACTCAATGACCCTATGTGACCCACCCTAGTCCTATATAAGTACTCAATGACCCCATGTGACCCCCCCATGTCCTATATAAGTACTCAATGACACCATGTGACCCCCCCATGTCCTATATAAGTACTCAATGACCCCATGTGACCCCCCCTAGTCCTATATAAGTACTCAATGACCCCATGTGACCCCCCTAGTCTTATATAAGTACTCAATGACCCCATGTGACCCCTCTAGTCCTATATAAGTACTCAATGACCCCATGTGACCCCCCTAGTCCTTTATAAGTACTCAATAACCACATGTGACCCACCCTAGTCCTATATAAGTACTCAATGACCCCATGTGACCCCCCTAGTCCTATATAAGTACTCAATGACCCCATGTGACCCACCCTAGTCCTATATAAGAACTCAATGACCCCATGTGACCCCCCCATGTCCTATATAATTACTCCATGACCCCATGTGACCCCCCTAGTCTTATATAGGTACTCAATGACCCCATGTGACCCCCCCATGTCCTATAAAAGTACTCAATGTCCCCATTTGACCCCCCTAGTCCTATATAAGTACTCAATGACCCCATGTGACCCCACTAGTCCTATATAAGTACTCAATGACCCCATGTGACCCACCCTAGTCCTATATAAGTACTCAATGACCCCATGTGACCCTCCTAGTCCTATATAAGTACTCAATGACCCCATGTGACCCCCCTAGTCCTATATAAATACTCAATGACCCCATGTGACCCACCCTAGTCCTATATAAGTACTCAATGACCACATGTGACCCCCCCATGACCTATATGAGTACTCAATGACCCCATGTGACCCCCCTAGTCCTATATAAGTACTCAATGACCCCATGTGACTCCCCTAGTCCTATCTAATACTCAATGACCCCATGTGACCCACCCTAGTCCTATATAAGTCTCAATGACCCCATGTGACCCCCCCATGACCTATATAAGTACTCAATGACCCCATGTGACCCCCCTAGTCCTATATAAGTACTCAATGACCCCATGTGACCCCCCTAGTCCTATATAAGTACTCAATGACCCCATGTGACTACCCCATGACCTATATAAGTACTCAATGACCCTATGTGACCCCCCTAGTCCTATATACGTACTCAATGACCCCATGTGACCCCCCTAGTCCTATATAAATACTCAATGACCCCATGTGACCCACCCTAGTCCTATATAAGTACTCAATGACCCCATGTGACCCCCCTAGTCCTATATAAGTACTCAATGACCCCATGTGAGCCCCCATGTCCTATATAAGTACTCAATGACCCCATGTGACCCCCCTAGTCCTATATAAGTACTCAATGACCCCATGTGACCCACCCTAGTCCTATATAAGTACTCAATGACCCCATGTGACTCCCCCATGTCCTATATAAGTACTCAATGACCCCTTGTGACCACCCTAGTCCTATATAAGTACTCAATGACCCCATGTGACCCCCCTAGTCCTATATAAGTACTCAATGACCCCATGTGACCCACCCTAGTCCTATATAAGTACTCAATGACCCCATGTGACCCCCCTAGTTCTATATAAGTACTCAATGACACCATGTGACCCCCCTAGTCCTATATCAGTACTCAATGACCCCATGTGACCCAACCTAGTCCTATATAAGTACTCAATGACACCATGTGACCCCCCCATGTCCTATATAAGTACTCAATGACCCCATGTGACCCCCCTAGTCCTATATAAGTACTCAATGACCCCATGTGACCCACCCTAGTCCTATATAAGAACTCAATGACCCCATGTGACCCCCCCATGTCCTATATAAGTACTCCATGACCCCATGTGACCCCCCTAGTCTTATATAAGTACTCAAAGACCCCATGTGACCCCCCCATGTCCTATAAAAGTACTCAATGTCCCCATTTGACCCCCCTAGTCCTATATAAGTACTCAATGACCCCATGTGACCCCACTAGTCCTATATAAGTACTCAATGACCCCATGTGACCCACCCTAGTCCTATATAAGTACTCAATGACCCCATGTGACACTCCTAGTCCTATATAAGTACTCAATGACCCCATGTGACCCACCCTAGTCCTATATAAGTACTCAATGACCCCATGTGACCCCCCTAGTTCTATATAAGTACTCAATGACACCATGTGACCCCCCTAGTCCTATATCAGTACTCAATGACCCCATGTGACCCAACCTAGTCCTATATAAGTACTCAATGACACCATGTGACCCCCCCATGTCCTATATAAGTACTCAATGACCCCATGTGACCCCCCTAGTCCTATATAAGTACTCAATGACCCCATGTGACCCACCCTAGTCCTATATAAGAACTCAATGACCCCATGTGACCCCCCCATGTCCTATATAAGTACTCCATGACCCCATGTGACCCCCCTAGTCTTATATAAGTACTCAAAGACCCCATGTGACCCCCCCATGTCCTATAAAAGTACTCAATGTCCCCATTTGACACCCCTAGTCCTATATAAGTACTCAATGACCCCATGTGACCCCACTAGTCCTATATAAGTACTCAATGACCCCATGTGACCCACCCTAGTCCTATATAAGTACTCAATGACCCCATGTGACCCTCCTAGTCCTATATAAGTACTCAATGACCCCATGTGACCCCCCTAGTCCTATATAAATACTCAATGACCCCATGTGACCCACCCTAGTCCTATATAAGTACTCAATGACCCCATGTGACCCCCCCATGACCTATATAAGTACTCAATGACCCCATGTGACCCCCCTAGTCCTATATAAGTACTCAATGACCCCATGTGACTCCCCTAGTCCTATATAAATACTCAATGACCCCATGTGACCCACCCTAGTCCTATATAAGTACTCAATGACCCCATGTGACCCCCCCATGACCTATATAAGTACTCAATGACCCCATGTGACCCCCCTAGTCCTATATAAGTACTCAATGACCTCATGTGACCCCCCTAGTCCTATATAAGTACTCAATGACCCCATGTGACTCCCCCATGACCTATATAAGTACTCAATGACCCCATGTGCCCCCCCTAGTCCTATATAAGTACTCAATGACCCCATGTGACCCCCCTAGTCCTATATAAATACTCAATGACCCCATGTGACCCACCCTAGTCCTATATAAGTACTCAATGACCCCATGTGACCCCCCTAGTCCTATATAAGTACTCAATGACCCCATGTGACCCCCCTAGTCCTATATAAGTACTCAATGACCCCATGTGACCCACCCTACTCTTATATAAGTACTCAATGACCCCATGTGACCCCCCTAGTCCTATATAAGTACTCAATGACCCCATGTGACCCCCCATGTCCTATATAAGTACTCAATGACCCCATGTTACCCCCCTAGTCCTATATAAGTACTCAATGACCCCATGTGACCCACCCTAGTCCTATATAAGTACTCAATGACCCCATGTGACCCCCCTAGTCCTATATAAGTACTCAATGACCCCATGTGACCCCCCTAGTCCTATATAAGTACTCAATGACCACATGTGACCCACCCTAGTCCTATATAAGTACTCAATGACCCCATGTGACCCCCCTAGTCCTATATAAGTACTCAATGACCCCATGTGACCCACCCTAGTCCTGTATAAGAACTCATTGACCCCATGTGACCCCCCCATGTCCTATATAAGTACTCCATGACCCCATGTGACCCACCCTAGTCCTATATAAGTACTCAATGACCCCATGTGACCCCCCCATGACCTATATAAGTACTCAATGACCCCATGTGACCCCCCTAGTCCTATATAAGTACTCAATGACCCCATGTGACTCCCCTAGTCCTATATAAATACTCAATGACCCCATGTGACCCACCCTAGTCCTATATAAGTACTCAATGACCCCATGTGACCCCCCTAGTCCTATATAAGTACTCAATGACCCCATGTGACCCCCCTAGTCCTATATAAGTACTCAATGACCACATGTGACCCACCCTAGTCCTATATAAGTACTCAATAACCCCATGTGACCCCCCTAGTCCTATATAAGTACTCAATGACCCCATGTGACCCCCCATGTCCTATATAAGTACTCAATGACCCCATGTGACCCCCCTAGTCCTATATAAGTACTCAATGACCCCATGTGACCCCCCCATGTCCTATATAAGTACTCAATGACCCCTTGTGACCCCCCTAGTCCTATATAAGTACTCAATGACCCCATGTGACCCCCCTAGTCCTATATAAGTACTCAATGACCCCATGTGACCCACCCTAGTCCTATATAAGTACTCAATGACCCCATGTGACCCCCCCATGTCCTATATAAGTACTCAATGACCCCTTGTGACCCCCCTAGTCCTATATAAGTACTCAATGACCCCATGTGACCCCCCTAGTCCTATATAAGTACTCAATGACCCCATGTGACCCACCCTAGTCCTATATAAGTACTCAATGACCCCATGTGACCCCCCTAGTCCTATATAAGTACTCAATGACCCCATGTGACCCCCCTAGTCCTATATAAGTACTCAATGACCACATGTGACCCACCCTAGTCCTATATAAGTACTCAATGACCCCATGTGACCCCCCTAGTCCTATATAAGTACTCAATGACCCCATGTGACCCACCCTAGTCCTATATAAGAACTCAATGACCCCATGTGACCCCCCCATGTCCTATATAAGTACTCCATGACCCCATGTGACCCCCCTAGTCTTATATAAGTACTCAATGACCCCATGTGACCCCCCCATGTCCTATAAAAGTACTCAATGTCCCCATTTGACCCCCCTAGTCCTATATAAGTACTCAATGACCCCATGTGACCCCACTAGTCCTATGTAAGTACTCAATGACCCCATGTGACCCACCCTAGTCCTATATAAGTACTCAATGACCCCATGTGACCCACCCTAGTCCTATATAAGTACTCAATGACCCCATGTGACCCCCCCATGACCTATATAAGTACTCAATGACCCCATGTGACCCCCCTAGTCCTATATAAGTACTCAATGACACCATGTGACCCCCCTAGTCCTATATAAGTACTCAATGACCCCATGTGACCCAACCTAGTCCTATATAAGTACTCAATGACCCCATGTGACCCACCCTAGTCCTATATAAGTACTCAATGACCCCATGTGACTCCCCCATGACCTATATAAGTACTCAATGACCCCATGTGACCCCCCCATCACCTATATAAGTACTCAATGACCCCATGTGACCCCCCTAGTCCTATATAAGTACTCAATGACCCCATGTGACCCCCCTAGTCCTATATAAGTACTCAATGACCCCATGTGACCCCCCCATGACCTATATAAGTACTCAATGACCCCATGTGACCCACCCTAGTCCTATATAAGTACTCAATGACCCCATGTGACCCCCCCATGACCTATATAAGTACTCAATGACCCCATGTGACCCCCCTAGTCCTATATAAGTACTCAATGACCCCATGTGACTCCCCTAGTCCTATATAAATACTCAATGACCCCATGTGACCCACCCTAGTCCTATATAAGTACTCAATGACCCCATGTGACCCCCCCATGACCTATATAAGTACTCAATGACCCCATGTGACCCCCCTAGTCCTATATAAGTACTCAATGACCTCATGTGACCCCCCTAGTCCTATATAAGTACTCAATGACCCCATGTGACTCCCCCATGACCTATATAAGTACTCAATGACCCCATGTGACCCCCCTAGTCCTATATAAGTACTCAATGACCCCATGTGACCCCCCTAGTCCTATATAAATACTCAATGACCCCATGTGACCCACCCTAGTCCTATATAAGTACTCAATGACCCCATGTGACCCCCCTAGTCCTATATAAGTACTCAATGACCCCATGTGACCCCCCTAGTCCTATATAAGTACTCAATGACCCCATGTGACCCACCCTACTCTTATATAAGTACTCAATGACCCCATGTGACCCCCCTAGTCCTATATAAGTACTCAATGACCCCATGTGACCCCCCATGTCCTATATAAGTACTCAATGACCCCATGTTACCCCCCTAGTCCTATATAAGTACTCAATGACCCCATGTGACCCACCCTAGTCCTATATAAGTACTCAATGACCCCATGTGACCCCCCTAGTCCTATATAAGTACTCAATGACCCCATGTGACCCCCCTAGTCCTATATAAGTACTCAATGACCACATGTGACCCACCCTAGTCCTATATAAGTACTCAATGACCCCATGTGACCCCCCTAGTCCTATATAAGTACTCAATGACCCCATGTGACCCACCCTAGTCCTATATAAGAACTCATTGACCCCATGTGACCCCCCCATGTCCTATATAAGTACTCCATGACCCCATGTGACCCACCCTAGTCCTATATAAGTACTCAATGACCCCATGTGACCCCCCCATGACCTATATAAGTACTCAATGACCCCATGTGACCCCCCTAGTCCTATATAAGTACTCAATGACCCCATGTGACTCCCCTAGTCCTATATAAATACTCAATGACCCCATGTGACCCACCCTAGTCCTATATAAGTACTCAATGACCCCATGTGACCCCCCTAGTCCTATATAAGTACTCAATGACCCCATGTGACCCCCCTAGTCCTATATAAGTACTCAATGACCACATGTGACCCACCCTAGTCCTATATAAGTACTCAATAACCCCATGTGACCCCCCTAGTCCTATATAAGTACTCAATGACCCCATGTGACCCCCCATGTCCTATATAAGTACTCAATGACCCCATGTGACCCCCCTAGTCCTATATAAGTACTCAATGACCCCATGTGACCCCCCCATGTCCTATATAAGTACTCAATGACCCCTTGTGACCCCCCTAGTCCTATATAAGTACTCAATGACCCCATGTGACCCCCCTAGTCCTATATAAGTACTCAATGACCCCATGTGACCCACCCTAGTCCTATATAAGTACTCAATGACCCCATGTGACCCCCCCATGTCCTATATAAGTACTCAATGACCCCTTGTGACCCCCCTAGTCCTATATAAGTACTCAATGACCCCATGTGACCCCCCTAGTCCTATATAAGTACTCAATGACCCCATGTGACCCACCCTAGTCCTATATAAGTACTCAATGACCCCATGTGACCCCCCTAGTCCTATATAAGTACTCAATGACCCCATGTGACCCCCCTAGTCCTATATAAGTACTCAATGACCACATGTGACCCACCCTAGTCCTATATAAGTACTCAATGACCCCATGTGACCCCCCTAGTCCTATATAAGTACTCAATGACCCCATGTGACCCACCCTAGTCCTATATAAGAACTCAATGACCCCATGTGACCCCCCCATGTCCTATATAAGTACTCCATGACCCCATGTGACCCCCCTAGTCTTATATAAGTACTCAATGACCCCATGTGACCCCCCCATGTCCTATAAAAGTACTCAATGTCCCCATTTGACCCCCCTAGTCCTATATAAGTACTCAATGACCCCATGTGACCCCACTAGTCCTATGTAAGTACTCAATGACCCCATGTGACCCACCCTAGTCCTATATAAGTACTCAATGACCCCATGTGACCCACCCTAGTCCTATATAAGTACTCAATGACCCCATGTGACCCCCCCATGACCTATATAAGTACTCAATGACCCCATGTGACCCCCCTAGTCCTATATAAGTACTCAATGACACCATGTGACCCCCCTAGTCCTATATAAGTACTCAATGACCCCATGTGACCCACCCTAGTCCTATATAAGTACTCAATGACCCCATGTGACTCCCCCATGACCTATATAAGTACTCAATGACCCCATGTGACCCCCCCATCACCTATATAAGTACTCAATGACCCCATGTGACCCCCCTAGTCCTATATAAGTACTCAATGACCCCATGTGACCCCCCCATGACCTATATAAGTACTCAATGACCCCATGTGACCCCCCTAGTCCTATATCAGTACTCAATGACCCCATGTGACCCAACCTAGTCCTATATAAGTACTCAATGACCTCATGTGACCCCCCTAGTCCTATATAAGTACTCAATGACCCCATGTGACCCCCCTAGTCCTATATAAGTACTCAATGACCCCATGTGACCCCCCTAGTCCTATATAAGTACTCAATGACCCCATGTGACCCCCCTAGTCCTATATAAGTACTCAATGACCCCATGTGACCCCCCTAGTCCTATATAAGTACTCAATGACCCCATGTGACCCCCCTAGTCCTATATAAATACTCAATGACCCCATGTGACCCACCCTAGTCCTATATAAGTACTCAATGACCCCATGTGACCCCCCTAGTCCTATATAAGTACTCAATGACCCCATGTGACCCCCCCATGTCCTATAAAAGTACTCAATGTCCCCATTTGACCCCCCTAGTCCTATATAAGTACTCAATGACCCCATGTGACCCCCCCATGTCCTATATAAGTACTCAATGACCCCTTGTGACCCCCCTAGTCCTATATAAGTACTCAATGACCCCATGTGACCCCCCTAGTCCTATATAAGTACTCAATGACCCCATGTGACCCACCCTAGTCCTATATAAGTACTCAATGACCCCATGTGACTCCCCCATGACCTATATAAGTACTCAATGACCCCATGTGACCCCCCCATGACCTATATAAGTACTCAATGACCCCATGTGACCCCCCTAGTCCTATATAAGTACTCAATGACCCCATGTGACCCCCCTAGTCCTATATAAATACTCAATGACCCCATGTGACCCACCCTAGTCCTATATAAGTACTCAATGACCCCATGTGACCCCCCTAGTCCTATATAAGTACTCAATGACCCCATGTGACCCCCCCATGTCCTATAAAAGTACTCAATGTCCCCATTTGACCCCCCTAGTCCTATATAAGTACTCAATGACCCCATGTGACCCCCCCATGTCCTATATAAGTACTCAATGACCCCTTGTGACCCCCCTAGTCCTATATAAGTACTCAATGACCCCTTGTGACCCACCCTAGTCCTATATAAGTACTCAATGACCCCATGTGACCCCCCTAGTCCTATATAAGTACTCAATGACCCCATGTGACCCACCCTAGTCCTATATAAGAACTCAATGACCCCATGTGACCCCCCCATGTCCTATATAAGTACTCCATGACCCCATGTGACCCCCCTAGTCTTATATAAGTACTCAATGACCCCATGTGACCCCCCCATGTCCTATAAAAGTACTCAATGTCCCCATTTGACCCCCCTAGTCCTATATAAGTACTCAATGACCCCATGTGACCCCACTAGTCCTATATAAGTACTCAATGACCCCATGTGACCCACCCTAGTCCTATATAAGTACTCAATGACCCCATGTGACCCTCCTAGTCCTATATAAGTACTCAATGACCCCATGTGACCCCCTAGTCCTATATAAATACTCAATGACCCCATGTGACCCACCCTAGTCCTATATAAGTACTCAATGACCCCATGTGACCCCCCCATGACCTATATAAGTACTCAATGACCCCATGTGACCCCCCTAGTCCTATATAAGTACTCAATGACCCCATGTGACTCCCCTAGTCCTATATAAATACTCAATGACCCCATGTGACCCACCCTAGTCCTATATAAGTACTCAATGACCCCATGTGACTCCCCCATGACCTATATAAGTACTCAATGACCCCATGTGACCCCCCCATCACCTATATAAGTACTCAATGACCCCATGTGACCCCCCTAGTCCTATATAAGTACTCAATGACCCCATGTGACCCCCCCATGACCTATATAAGTACTCAATGACCCCATGTGACCCCCCTAGTCCTATATCAGTACTCAATGACCCCATGTGACCCAACCTAGTCCTATATAAGTACTCAATGACCTCATGTGACCCCCCTAGTCCTATATAAGTACTCAATGACCCCATGTGACCCCCCTAGTCCTATATAAGTACTCAATGACCCCATGTGACCCCCCTAGTCCTATATAAGTACTCAATGACCCCATGTGACCCCCCTAGTCCTATATAAGTACTCAATGACCCCATGTGACCCCCCTAGTCCTATATAAGTACTCAATGACCCCATGTGACCCCCCTAGTCCTATATAAATACTCAATGACCCCATGTGACCCACCCTAGTCCTATATAAGTACTCAATGACCCCATGTGACCCCCCTAGTCCTATATAAGTACTCAATGACCCCATGTGACCCCCCCATGTCCTATAAAAGTACTCAATGTCCCCATTTGACCCCCCTAGTCCTATATAAGTACTCAATGACCCCATGTGACCCCCCCATGTCCTATATAAGTACTCAATGACCCCTTGTGACCCCCCTAGTCCTATATAAGTACTCAATGACCCCATGTGACCCCCCTAGTCCTATATAAGTACTCAATGACCCCATGTGACCCACCCTAGTCCTATATAAGTACTCAATGACCCCATGTGACTCCCCCATGACCTATATAAGTACTCAATGACCCCATGTGACCCCCCCATGACCTATATAAGTACTCAATGACCCCATGTGACCCCCCTAGTCCTATATAAGTACTCAATGACCCCATGTGACCCCCCTAGTCCTATATAAATACTCAATGACCCCATGTGACCCACCCTAGTCCTATATAAGTACTCAATGACCCCATGTGACCCCCCTAGTCCTATATAAGTACTCAATGACCCCATGTGACCCCCCCATGTCCTATAAAAGTACTCAATGTCCCCATTTGACCCCCCTAGTCCTATATAAGTACTCAATGACCCCATGTGACCCCCCCATGTCCTATATAAGTACTCAATGACCCCTTGTGACCCCCCTAGTCCTATATAAGTACTCAATGACCCCTTGTGACCCCCCTAGTCCTATATAAGTACTCAATGACCCCATGTGAGCCCCCATGTCCTATATAAGTACTCAATGACCCCATGTGACCCCCCTAGTCCTATATAAGTACTCAATGACCCCATGTGACCCACCCTAGTCCTATATAAGTACTCAATGACCCCATGTGACTCCCCCATGTCCTATATAAGTACTCAATGACCCCTTGTGACCACCCTAGTCCTATATAAGTACTCAATGACCCCATGTGACCCCCCTAGTCCTATATAAGTACTCAATGACCCCATGTGACCCACCCTAGTCCTATATAAGTACTCAATGACCCCATGTGACCCCCCTAGTTCTATATAAGTACTCAATGACACCATGTGACCCCCCTAGTCCTATATCAGTACTCAATGACCCCATGTGACCCAACCTAGTCCTATATAAGTACTCAATGACACCATGTGACCCCCCCATGTCCTATATAAGTACTCAATGACCCCATGTGACCCCCCTAGTCCTATATAAGTACTCAATGACCCCATGTGACCCACCCTAGTCCTATATAAGAACTCAATGACCCCATGTGACCCCCCCATGTCCTATATAAGTACTCCATGACCCCATGTGACCCCCCTAGTCTTATATAAGTACTCAAAGACCCCATGTGACCCCCCCATGTCCTATAAAAGTACTCAATGTCCCCATTTGACCCCCCTAGTCCTATATAAGTACTCAATGACCCCATTTGACCCCACTAGTCCTATATAAGTACTCAATGACCCCATGTGACCCACCCTAGTCCTATATAAGTACTCAATGACCCCATGTGACACTCCTAGTCCTATATAAGTACTCAATGACCCCATGTGACCCACCCTAGTCCTATATAAGTACTCAATGACCCCATGTGACCCCCCTAGTTCTATATAAGTACTCAATGACACCATGTGACCCCCCTAGTCCTATATCAGTACTCAATGACCCCATGTGACCCAACCTAGTCCTATATAAGTACTCAATGACACCATGTGACCCCCCCATGTCCTATATAAGTACTCAATGACCCCATGTGACCCCCCTAGTCCTATATAAGTACTCAATGACCCCATGTGACCCACCCTAGTCCTATATAAGAACTCAATGACCCCATGTGACCCCCCCATGTCCTATATAAGTACTCCATGACCCCATGTGACCCCCCTAGTCTTATATAAGTACTCAAAGACCCCATGTGACCCCCCCATGTCCTATAAAAGTACTCAATGTCCCCATTTGACACCCCTAGTCCTATATAAGTACTCAATGACCCCATGTGACCCCACTAGTCCTATATAAGTACTCAATGACCCCATGTGACCCACCCTAGTCCTATATAAGTACTCAATGACCCCATGTGACCCTCCTAGTCCTATATAAGTACTCAATGACCCCATGTGACCCCCCTAGTCCTATATAAATACTCAATGACCCCATGTGACCCACCCTAGTCCTATATAAGTACTCAATGACCCCATGTGACCCCCCCATGACCTATATAAGTACTCAATGACCCCATGTGACCCCCCTAGTCCTATATAAGTACTCAATGACCCCATGTGACCCCCCTAGTCCTATATAAGTACTCAATGACCCCATGTGACCCCCCATGTCCTATATAAGTACTCAATGACCCCATGTGACCCCCCTAGTCCTATATAAGTACTCAATGACCCCATGTGACCCCCCCATGACCTATATAAGTACTCAATGACCCCATGTGACCCCCCTAGTCCTATATAAGTACTCAATGACCCCATGTGACTCCCCTAGTCCTATATAAATACTCAATGACCCCATGTGACCCCCCTAGTCCTATATAAGTACTCAATGACCACATGTGACCCACCCTAGTCCTATATAAGTACTCAATGACCCCATGTGACCCCCCTAGTCCTATATAAGTACTCAATGACCCCATGTGACCCACCCTAGTCCTATATAAGAACTCAATGACCCCATGTGACCCCCCCATGTCCTATATAATTACTCCATGACCCCATGTGACCCCCCTAGTCTTATATAAGTACTCAATGACCCCATGTGACCCCCCCATGTCCTATAAAAGTACTCAATGTCCCCATTTGACCCCCCTAGTCCTATATAAGTACTCAATGACCCCATGTGACCCCACTAGTCCTATATAAGTACTCAATGACCCCATGTGACCCACCCTAGTCCTATATAAGTACTCAATGACCCCATGTGACCCTCCTAGTCCTATATAAGTACTCAATGACCCCATGTGACCCCCCTAGTCCTATATAAATACTCAATGACCCCATGTGACCCACCCTAGTCCTATATAAGTACTCAATGACCACATGTGACCCCCCCATGTCCTATATGAGTACTCAATGACCCCATGTGACCCCCCTAGTCCTATATAAGTACTCAATGACCCCATGTGACTCCCCTAGTCCTATCTAATACTCAATGACCCCATGTGACCCACCCTAGTCCTATATAAGTCTCAATGACCCCATGTGACCCCCCCATGACCTATATATGTACTCAATGACCCCATGTGACCCCCCTAGTCCTATATAAGTACTCAATGACCCCATGTGACCCCCCTAGTCCTATATAAGTACTCAATGACCCCATGTGACTACCCCATGACCTATATAAGTACTCAATGACCCTATGTGACCCCCCTAGTCCTATATACGTACTCAATGACCCCATGTGACCCCCCTAGTCCTATATAAATACTCAATGACCCCATGTGACCCACCCTAGTCCTATATAAGTACTCAATGACCCCATGTGACCCCCCTAGTCCTATATAAGTACTCAATGACCCCATGTGAGCCCCCATGTCCTATATAAGTACTCAATGACCCCATGTGACCCCCCTAGTCCTATATAAGTACTCAATGACCCCATGTGACCCCCCCATGTCCTATATAAGTACTCAATGACCCCTTGTGACCCCCCTAGTTCTATATAAGTACTCAATGACCCCATGTGACCCCCCTAGTCCTATATAAGTACTCAATGACCCCATGTGACCCACCCTAGTCCTATATAAGTACTCAATGACCCCATGTGACCCACCCTAGTCCTATATAAGTACTCAATGACCCCATGTGACTCCCCCATGACCTATATAAGTACTCAATGACCCCATGTGACCCCCCCATGACCTATATAAGTACTCAATGACCCCATGTGACCCCCCTAGTCCTATATAAGTACTCAATGACCCCATGTGACCCCCTAGTCCTATATAAGTACTCAATGACCCCATGTGACCCCCCTAGTCCTATATAAGTACTCAATGACCCCATGTGACCCCTCCATGACCTATATAAGTACTCAATGACCCCATGTGACCCCCCTAGTCCTATATCAGTACTCAATGACCCCATGTGACCCAACCTAGTCCTATATAAGTACTCAATGACCTCATGTGACCCCCCTAGTCTTATATAAGTACTCAATGACCCCATGTGACCCCCCTAGTCCTATATAAGTACTCAATGACCCCATGTGACCCCCCTAGTCCTATATAAGTACTCAATGACCCCATGTGACCCCCCTAGTCCTATATAAGTACTCAATGACCCCATGTGACCCCCCTAGTCCTATATAAGTACTCAATGACCCCATGTGACCCCCCTAGTCCTAAATAAATACTCAATGACCCCATGTGACCCACCCTAGTCCTATATAAGTATTCAATGACCCCATGTGACCCCCCCATGACCTATATAAGTACTCAATGACCCCATGTGACCCACCCTAGTCCTATATAAGTACTCAATGACCCCATGTGACCCCCCCATGTCCTATATAAGTACTCAATGACACCATGTGACCCCCCCATGTCCTATATAAGTACTCAATGACCCCATGTGACCCCCCTAGTCCTATATAAGTACTCAATGACCCCATGTGACCCCCCTAGTCCTATATAAGTACTCAAAGACCCCATGTGACCCCCCTAGTCCTATATAAGTACTCAATGACCCCTTGTGACCCCCCTAGTCCTATATAAGTACTCAATGACCCCATGTGACCCCCCTAGTCCTATATAAGTACTCAATGACCCCATGTGACCCACCCTAGTCCTATATAAGTACTCAATGACCCCATGTGACCCCCCTAGTCCTATATAAGTACTCAATGACCCCATGTGACCCCCCTAGTCCTATATAAGTACTCAATGACCACATGTGACCCACCCTAGTCCTATATAAGTACTCAATGACCCCATGTGACCCCCCTAGTCCTATATAAGTACTCAATGACCCCATGTGACCCACCCTAGTCCTATATAAGAACTCAATGACCCCATGTGACCCCCCCATGTCCTATATAAGTACTCCATGACCCCATGTGACCCCCCTAGTCTTATATAAGTACTCAATGACCCCATGTGACCCCCCCCATGTCCTATAAAAGTACTCAATGTCCCCATTTGACCCCCCTAGTCCTATATAAGTACTCAATGACCCCATGTGACCCCACTAGTCCTATATAAGTACCCAATGACCCCATGTGACCCACCCTAGTCCTATATAAGTACTCAATGACCCCATGTGACCCTCCTAGTCCTATATAAGTACTCAATGACCCCATGTGACCCCCTAGTCCTATATAAATACTCAATGACCCCATGTGACCCACCCTAGTCCTATATAAGTACTCAATGACCCCATGTGACCCCCCCATGACCTATATAAGTACTCAATGACCCCATGTGACCCCCCTAGTCCTATATAAGTACTCAATGACCCCATGTGACTCCCCTAGTCCTATATAAATACTCAATGACCCCATGTGACCCACCCTAGTCCTATATAAGTACTCAATGACCCCATGTGACCCCCCTAGTCCTATATAAGTACTCAATGACCCCATGTGACCCCCCTAGTCCTATATAAGTACTCAATGACCCCATGTGACCCCCCTAGTCCTATATAAATACTCAATGACCCCATGTGACCCATCCTAGTCCTATATAAGTACTCAATGACCCCATGTGACCCCCCCATGACCTATATAAGTACTCAATGACCCCATGTGACCCCCCTAGTCCTATATAAGTACTCAATGACACCATGTGACCCCCCTAGTCCTATATAAGTACTCAATGACCCCATGTGACCCAACCTAGTCCTATATAAGTACTCAATGACCCCATGTGACCCACCCTAGTCCTATATAAGTACTCAATGACCCCAGGTGACTCCCCCATGACCTATATAAGTTCTCAATGACCCCATGTGACCCCCCCATCACCTATATAAGTACTCAATGACCCCATGTGACCCCCCTAGTCCTATATAAGTACTCAATGACCCCATGTGACCCCCCTAGTCCTATATAAGTACTCAATGACCCCATGTGACCCCCCCATGACCTATATAAGTACTCAATGACCCCATGTGACCCCCCTAGTCCTATATCAGTACTCAATGACCCCATGTGACCCAACCTAGTCCTATATAAGTACTCAATGACCTCATGTGACCCCCCTAGTCCTATATAAGTACTCAATGACCCCATGTGACCCCCCTAGTCCTATATAAGTACTCAATGACCCCATGTGACCCCCCTAGTCCTATATAAGTACTCAATGACCCCATGTGACCCCCCTAGTCCTATATAAGTACTCAATGACCCCATGTGACCCCCCTAGTCCTATATAAGTACTCAATGACCCCATGTGACCCCCCTAGTCCTATATAAATACTCAATGACCCCATGTGACCCACCCTAGTCCTATATAAGTACTCAATGACCCCATGTGACCCCCCCATGACCTATATAAGTACTCAATGACCCCATGTGACCCCCCTAGTCCTATATAAGTACTCAATGACCCCATGTGACCCCCCTAGTCCTATATAAGTACTCAATGACCCCATGTGACCCCCCCATGTCCTATAAAAGTACCCAATGTCCCCATTTGACCCCCCTAGTCCTATATAAGTACTCAATGACCCCATGTGACCCCCCTAGTCCTATATAAGTACTCAATGACCCCATGTGACCCCCCTAGTCCTATATAAGTACTCAATGACCCCATGTGACCCACCCTAGTCCTATATAAGTACTCAATGACCCCATGTGACCCCCCCATGTCCTATATAAGTACTCAATGACACCATGTGACCCCCCCATGTCCTATATAAGTACTCAATGACCCCATGTGACCCCCCTAGTCCTATATAAGTACTCAATGACCCCATGTGACCCCCCTAGTCCTATATAAGTACTCAATGACCCCATGTGACCCCCCTAGTCCTATATAAGTACTCAATGACCCCATGTGACCCCCCATGTCCTATATAAGTACTCAATGACCCCATGTGACCCCCCCATGTCCTATATAAGTACTCAATGACCCCTTGTGACCCCCCTAGTCCTATATAAGTACTCAATGACCCCATGTGACCCCCCTAGTCCTATATAAGTACTCAATGACCCCATGTGACCCACCCTAGTCCTATATAAGTACTCAATGACCCCATGTGACCCCCCCATGTCCTATATAAGTACTCAATGACCCCTTGTGACCCCCCTAGTCCTATATAAGTACTCAATGACCCCATGTGACCCCCCTAGTCCTATATAAGTACTCAATGACCCCATGTGACCCACCCTAGTCCTATATAAGTACTCAATGACCCCATGTGACCCCCCTAGTTCTATATAAGTACTCAATGACACCATGTGACCCCCCTAGTCCTATATCAGTACTCAATGACCCCATGTGACCCAACCTAGTCCTATATAAGTACTCAATGACCTCATGTGACCCCCCTAGTCCTATATAAGTACTCAATGACCCCATGTGACCCCCCTAGTCCTATATAAGTACTCAATGACCCCATGTGACCCCCCTAGTCCTATATAAGTACTCAATGACCCCATGTGACCCACCCTAGTCCTATATAAGTACTCAATGACCCCATGTGACCCCCCTAGTCCTATATAAGTACTCAATGACCCCATGTGACCCACCCTAGTCCTATATAAGTACTCAATGACCCCATGTGACCCCCCTAGTTCTATATAAGTACTCAATGACACCATGTGACCCCCCTAGTCCTATATCAGTACTCAATGACCCCATGTGACCCAACCTAGTCCTATATAAGTACTCAATGACCTCATGTGACCCCCCTAGTCCTATATAAGTACTCAATGACCCCATGTGACCCTCCTAGTCCTATATAAGTACTCAATGACCCCATGTGACCCCCCCATGACCTATATAAGTACTCAATGACCCCATGTGACCCCCCTAGTCCTATATAAGTACTCAATGACCCCATGTGACCCCCCTAGTCCTATATAAATACTCAATGACCCCATGTGACCCCCCATGTCCTATACAAGTACTCAATGACCCCATGTGACCCCCCTAGTCCTATATAAGTACTCAATGACCCCATGTGACCCCCCTAGTCCTATATAAGTACTCAATGACCCCATGTGACCCCCCTAGTCCTATATAAGTACTCAATGACCCCATGTGACCCCCCATGTCCTATATAAGTACTCAATGACCCCATGTGACCCCCCTAGTCCTATATAAGTACTCAATGACCCCATGTGACCCCCCCATGTCCTATATAAGTACTCAATGACCCCTTGTGACCCCCCTAGTCCTATATAAGTACTCAATGACCCCATGTGACCCCCCTAGTCCTATATAAGTACTCAATGACCCCATGTGACCCACCCTAGTCCTATATAAGTACTCAATGACCCCATGTGACCCCCCCATGTCCTATATAAGTACTCAATGACCCCTTGTGACCCCCCTAGTCCTATATAAGTACTCAATGACCCCATGTGACCCCCCTAGTCCTATATAAGTACTCAATGACCCCATGTGACCCACCCTAGTCCTATATAAGTACTCAATGACCCCATGTGACCCCCCTAGTTCTATATAAGTACTCAATGACACCATGTGACCCCCCTAGTCCTATATCAGTACTCAATGACCCCATGTGACCCAACCTAGTCCTATATAAGTACTCAATGACCTCATGTGACCCCCCTAGTCCTATATAAGTACTCAATGACCCCATGTGACCCCCCTAGTCCTATATAAGTACTCAATGACCCCATGTGACCCCCCTAGTCCTATATAAGTACTCAATGACCCCATGTGACCCACCCTAGTCCTATATAAGTACTCAATGACCCCATGTGACCCCCCTAGTCCTATATAAGTACTCAATGACCCCATGTGACCCACCCTAGTCCTATATAAGTACTCAATGACCTCATGTGACCCCCCCATGACCTATATAAGTACTCAATGACCCCATGTGACCCCCCTAGTCCTATATAAGTACTCAATGACCCCATGTGACCCCCCTAGTCCTATATAAATACTCAATGACCCCATGTGACCCACCCTAGTCCTATATAAGTACTCAATGACCCCATGTGACCCCCCCATGACCTATATAAGTACTCAATGACCCCATGTGACCCCCCATGACCTATATAAGTACTCAATGACCCCATGTGACCCCCCTAGTCCTATATAAGTACTCAATGACCCCATGTGACCCCCCTAGTCCTATATAAATACTCAATGACCCCATGTGACCCATCCTAGTCCTATATAAGTACTCAATGACCCCATGTGACCCCCCCATGACCTATATAAGTACTCAATGACCCCATGTGACCCCCCTAGTCCTATATAAGTACTCAATGACCCCATGTGACCCCCCTAGTCCTATATAAGTACTCAATGACCCCATGTGACCCAACCTAGTCCTATATAAGTACTCAATGACCCCATGTGACCCACCCTAGTCCTATATAAGTACTCAATGACCCCATGTGACTCCCCCATGACCTATATAAGTACTCAATGACCCCATGTGACCCCCCCATCACCTATATAAGTACTCAATGACCCCATGTGACCCCCCTAGTCCTATATAAGTACTCAATGACCCCATGTGACCCCCCTAGTCCTATATAAGTACTCAATGACCCCATGTGACCCCCCCATGACCTATATAAGTACTCAATGACCCCATGTGACCCCCCTAGTCCTATATCAGTACTCAATGACCCCATGTGACCCAACCTAGTCCTATATAAGTACTCAATGACCTCATGTGACCCCCCTAGTCCTATATAAGTACTCAATGACCCCATGTGACCCCCCTAGTCCTATATAAGTACTCAATGACCCCATGTGACCCCCCTAGTCCTATATAAGTACTCAATGACCCCATGTGACCCCCCTAGTACTATATAAGTACTCAATGACCCCATGTGACCCCCCTAGTCCTATATAAGTACTCAATGACCCCATGTGACCCCCCTAGTCCTATATAAATACTCAATGACCCCATGTGACCCACCCTAGTCCTATATAAGTACTCAATGACCCCATGTGACCCACCCATGACCTATATAAGTACTCAATGACCCCATGTGACCCCCCTAGTCCTATATAAGTACTCAATGACCCCATGTGACCCCCCTAGTCCTATATAAGTACTCAATGACCCCATGTGACCCCCCCATGTCCTATAAAAGTACTCAATGTCCCCATTTGACCCCCCTAGTCCTATATAAGTACTCAATGACCCCATGTGACCCCCCTAGTCCTATATAAGTACTCAATGACCCCATGTGACCCCCCTAGTCCTATATAAGTACTCAATGACCCTATGTGACCCACCCTAGTCCTATATAAGTACTCAATGACCCCATGTGACCCCCCCATGTCCTATATAAGTACTCAATGACCCCATGTGACCCCCCTAGTCCTATATAAGTACTCAATGACCCCATGTGACCCCCCTAGTCCTATATAAGTACTCAATGACCCCATGTGACCCCCCTAGTCCTATATAAATACTCAATGACCCCATGTGACCCACCCTAGTCCTATATAAGTACTCAATGACCCCATGTGACCCACCCATGACCTATATAAGTACTCAATGACCCCATGTGACCCCCCTAGTCCTATATAAATACTCAATGACCCCATGTGACCCACCCTAGTCCTATATAAGTACTCAATGACCCCATGTGACCCCCCCATGACCTATATAAGTACTCAATGACCCCATGTGACCCCCCTAGTCCTATATAAGTACTCAATGACCCCATGTGACCCCCCTAGTCCTATATAAGTACTCAATGACCCCATGTGACCCCCCCATGACCTATATAAGTACTCAATGACCCCATGTGACCCCCCTAGTCCTATATCAGTACTCAATGACCCCATGTGACCCAACCTAGTCCTATATAAGTACTCAATGACCTCATGTGACCCCCCTAGTCCTATATAAGTACTCAATGACCCCATGTGACCCCCCTAGTCCTATATAAGTACTCAATGACCCCATGTGACCCCCCTAGTCCTATATAAGTACTCAATGACCCCATGTGACCCCCCTAGTCCTATATAAGTACTCAATGACCCCATGTGACCCCCCTAGTCCTATATAAGTACTCAATGACCCCATGTGACCCCCCTAGTCCTATATAAATACTCAATGACCCCATGTGACCCACCCTAGTCCTATATAAGTACTCAATGACCCCATGTGACCCACCCATGACCTATATAAGTACTCAATGACCCCATGTGACCCCCCTAGTCCTATATAAGTACTCAATGACCCCATGTGACCCCCCTAGTCCTATATAAGTACTCAATGACCCCATGTGACCCCCCCATGTCCTATAAAAGTACTCAATGTCCCCATTTGACCCCCCTAGTCCTATATAAGTACTCAATGACCCCATGTGACCCCCCTAGTCCTATATAAGTACTCAATGACCCCATGTGACCCCCCTAGTCCTATATAAGTACTCAATGACCCTATGTGACCCACCCTAGTCCTATATAAGTACTCAATGACCCCATGTGACCCCCCTAGTCCTATATAAGTACTCAATGACCCCATGTGACCCCCCTAGTCCTATATAAGTACTCAATGACCCCATGTGACCCCCCTAGTCCTATATAAGTACTCAATGACCCCATGTGACCCCCCTAGTCCTATATAAATACTCAATGACCCCATGTGACCCACCCTAGTCCTATATAAGTACTCAATGACCCCATGTGACCCACCCATGACCTATATAAGTACTCAATGACCCCATGTGACCCCCCTAGTCCTATATAAATACTCAATGACCCCATGTGACCCACCCTAGTCCTATATAAGTACTCAATGACCCCATGTGACCCCCCCATGACCTATATAAGTACTCAATGACCCCATGTGACCCCCCTAGTCCTATATAAGTACTCAATGACCCCATGTGACCCCCCTAGTCCTATATAAGTACTCAATGACCCCATGTGACCCCCCCATGTCCTATAAAAGTACCCAATGTCCCCATTTGACCCCCCTAGTCCTATATAAGTACTCAATGACCCCATGTGACCCCCCTAGTCCTATATAAGTACTCAATGACCCCATGTGACCCCCCTAGTCCTATATAAGTACTCAATGACCCCATGTGACCCACCCTAGTCCTATATAAGTACTCAATGACCCCATGTGACCCCCCCATGTCCTATATAAGTACTCAATGACACCATGTGACCCCCCCATGTCCTATATAAGTACTCAATGACCCCATGTGACCCCCCTAGTCCTATATAAGTACTCAATGACCCCATGTGACCCCCCTAGTCCTATATAAGTACTCAATGACCCCATGTGACCCCCCTAGTCCTATATAAGTACTCAATGACCCCATGTGACCCCCCATGTCCTATATAAGTACTCAATGACCCCATGTGACCCCCCCATGTCCTATATAAGTACTCAATGACCCCTTGTGACCCCCCTAGTCCTATATAAGTACTCAATGACCCCATGTGACCCCCCTAGTCCTATATAAGTACTCAATGACCCCATGTGACCCACCCTAGTCCTATATAAGTACTCAATGACCCCATGTGACCCCCCCATGTCCTATATAAGTACTCAATGACCCCTTGTGACCCCCCTAGTCCTATATAAGTACTCAATGACCCCATGTGACCCCCCTAGTCCTATATAAGTACTCAATGACCCCATGTGACCCACCCTAGTCCTATATAAGTACTCAATGACCCCATGTGACCCCCCTAGTTCTATATAAGTACTCAATGACACCATGTGACCCCCCTAGTCCTATATCAGTACTCAATGACCCCATGTGACCCAACCTAGTCCTATATAAGTACTCAATGACCTCATGTGACCCCCCTAGTCCTATATAAGTACTCAATGACCCCATGTGACCCCCCTAGTCCTATATAAGTACTCAATGACCCCATGTGACCCCCCTAGTCCTATATAAGTACTCAATGACCCCATGTGACCCACCCTAGTCCTATATAAGTACTCAATGACCCCATGTGACCCCCCTAGTCCTATATAAGTACTCAATGACCCCATGTGACCCACCCTAGTCCTATATAAGTACTCAATGACCCCATGTGACCCCCCTAGTTCTATATAAGTACTCAATGACACCATGTGACCCCCCTAGTCCTATATCAGTACTCAATGACCCCATGTGACCCAACCTAGTCCTATATAAGTACTCAATGACCTCATGTGACCCCCCTAGTCCTATATAAGTACTCAATGACCCCATGTGACCCTCCTAGTCCTATATAAGTACTCAATGACCCCATGTGACCCCCCCATGACCTATATAAGTACTCAATGACCCCATGTGACCCCCCTAGTCCTATATAAGTACTCAATGACCCCATGTGACCCCCCTAGTCCTATATAAATACTCAATGACCCCATGTGACCCCCCATGTCCTATACAAGTACTCAATGACCCCATGTGACCCCCCTAGTCCTATATAAGTACTCAATGACCCCATGTGACCCCCCTAGTCCTATATAAGTACTCAATGACCCCATGTGACCCCCCTAGTCCTATATAAGTACTCAATGACCCCATGTGACCCCCCATGTCCTATATAAGTACTCAATGACCCCATGTGACCCCCCTAGTCCTATATAAGTACTCAATGACCCCATGTGACCCCCCCATGTCCTATATAAGTACTCAATGACCCCTTGTGACCCCCCTAGTCCTATATAAGTACTCAATGACCCCATGTGACCCCCCTAGTCCTATATAAGTACTCAATGACCCCATGTGACCCACCCTAGTCCTATATAAGTACTCAATGACCCCATGTGACCCCCCCATGTCCTATATAAGTACTCAATGACCCCTTGTGACCCCCCTAGTCCTATATAAGTACTCAATGACCCCATGTGACCCCCCTAGTCCTATATAAGTACTCAATGACCCCATGTGACCCACCCTAGTCCTATATAAGTACTCAATGACCCCATGTGACCCCCCTAGTTCTATATAAGTACTCAATGACACCATGTGACCCCCCTAGTCCTATATCAGTACTCAATGACCCCATGTGACCCAACCTAGTCCTATATAAGTACTCAATGACCTCATGTGACCCCCCTAGTCCTATATAAGTACTCAATGACCCCATGTGACCCCCCTAGTCCTATATAAGTACTCAATGACCCCATGTGACCCCCCTAGTCCTATATAAGTACTCAATGACCCCATGTGACCCACCCTAGTCCTATATAAGTACTCAATGACCCCATGTGACCCCCCTAGTCCTATATAAGTACTCAATGACCCCATGTGACCCACCCTAGTCCTATATAAGTACTCAATGACCTCATGTGACCCCCCCATGACCTATATAAGTACTCAATGACCCCATGTGACCCCCCTAGTCCTATATAAGTACTCAATGACCCCATGTGACCCCCCTAGTCCTATATAAATACTCAATGACCCCATGTGACCCACCCTAGTCCTATATAAGTACTCAATGACCCCATGTGACCCCCCCATGACCTATATAAGTACTCAATGACCCCATGTGACCCCCCATGACCTATATAAGTACTCAATGACCCCATGTGACCCCCCTAGTCCTATATAAGTACTCAATGACCCCATGTGACCCCCCTAGTCCTATATAAATACTCAATGACCCCATGTGACCCATCCTAGTCCTATATAAGTACTCAATGACCCCATGTGACCCCCCCATGACCTATATAAGTACTCAATGACCCCATGTGACCCCCCTAGTCCTATATAAGTACTCAATGACCCCATGTGACCCCCCTAGTCCTATATAAGTACTCAATGACCCCATGTGACCCAACCTAGTCCTATATAAGTACTCAATGACCCCATGTGACCCACCCTAGTCCTATATAAGTACTCAATGACCCCATGTGACTCCCCCATGACCTATATAAGTACTCAATGACCCCATGTGACCCCCCCATCACCTATATAAGTACTCAATGACCCCATGTGACCCCCCTAGTCCTATATAAGTACTCAATGACCCCATGTGACCCCCCTAGTCCTATATAAGTACTCAATGACCCCATGTGACCCCCCCATGACCTATATAAGTACTCAATGACCCCATGTGACCCCCCTAGTCCTATATCAGTACTCAATGACCCCATGTGACCCAACCTAGTCCTATATAAGTACTCAATGACCTCATGTGACCCCCCTAGTCCTATATAAGTACTCAATGACCCCATGTGACCCCCCTAGTCCTATATAAGTACTCAATGACCCCATGTGACCCCCCTAGTCCTATATAAGTACTCAATGACCCCATGTGACCCCCCTAGTCCTATATAAGTACTCAATGACCCCATGTGACCCCCCTAGTCCTATATAAGTACTCAATGACCCCATGTGACCCCCCTAGTCCTATATAAATACTCAATGACCCCATGTGACCCACCCTAGTCCTATATAAGTACTCAATGACCCCATGTGACCCACCCATGACCTATATAAGTACTCAATGACCCCATGTGACCCCCCTAGTCCTATATAAGTACTCAATGACCCCATGTGACCCCCCTAGTCCTATATAAGTACTCAATGACCCCATGTGACCCCCCCATGTCCTATAAAAGTACTCAATGTCCCCATTTGACCCCCCTAGTCCTATATAAGTACTCAATGACCCCATGTGACCCCCCTAGTCCTATATAAGTACTCAATGACCCCATGTGACCCCCCTAGTCCTATATAAGTACTCAATGACCCTATGTGACCCACCCTAGTCCTATATAAGTACTCAATGACCCCATGTGACCCCCCCATGTCCTATATAAGTACTCAATGACACCATGTGACCCCCCCATGTCCTATATAAGTACTCAATGACCCCATGTGACCCCCCTAGTCCTATATAAGTACTCAATGACCCCATGTGACCCCCCTAGTCTTATATAAGTACTCAATGACCCCATGTGACCCCCCTAGTCCTATATAAGTACTCAATGACCCCATGTGACCCCCCTAGTCCTATATAAGTACTCAATGACCACATGTGACCCACCCTAGTCCTATATAAGTACTCAATGACCCCATGTGAACCCCCTAGTCCTATATAAGTACTCAATGACCCCATGTGACCCACCCTAGTCCTATATAAGAACTCAATGACCCCATGTGACCCCCCCATGTCCTATAAAAGTACTCAATGTCCCCATTTGACCCCCCTAGTCCTATATAAGAACTCAATGACCCCATGTGACCCCCCCATGTCCTATATAATTACTCCATGACCCCATGTGACCCCCCTAGTCTTATATAAGTACTCAATGACCCCATGTGACCCCCCCATGTCCTATAAAAGTACTCAATGTCCCCATTTGACCCCCCTAGTCCTATATAAGTACTCAATGACCCCATGTGACCCCACTAGTCCTATATAAGTACTCAATGACCCCATGTGACCCACCCTAGTCCTATATAAGTACTCAATGACCCCATGTGACCCTCCTAGTCCTATATAAATACTCAATGACCCCATGTGACCCACCCTAGTCCTATATAAGTACTCAATGACCACATGTGACCCCCCCATGACCTATATGAGTACTCAATGACCCCATGTGACCCCCCTAGTCCTATATAAGTACTCAATGACCCCATGTGACTCCCCTAGTCTTATCTAATACTCAATGACCCCATGTGACCCACCCTAGTCCTATATAAGTCTCAATGACCCCATGTGACCCCCCCATGACCTATATAAGTACTCAATGACCCCATGTGACCCCCCTAGTCCTATATAAGTACTCAATGACCCCATGTGACCCCCCTAGTCCTATATAAGTACTCAATGACCCCATGTGACTACCCCATGACCTATATAAGTACTCAATGACCCTATGTGACCCCCCTAGTCCTATATACGTACTCAATGACCCCATGTGACCCCCCTAGTCCTATATAAATACTCAATGACCCCATATGACCCACCCTAGTCCTATATAAGTACTCAATAACCCCATGTGACCCCCCTAGTCCTATATAAGTACTCAATGACCCCATGTGACCCCCCCATGTCCTATATAAGTACTCAATGACCCCTTGTGACCCCCCTAGTCCTATATAAGTACTCAATGACCCCATGTGACCCCCCTAGTCCTATATAAGTACTCAATGACCCCATGTGAGCCCCCATGTCCTATATAAGTACTCAATGACCCCATGTGACCCCCCTAGTCCTATATAAGTACTCAATGACCCCATGTGACTACCCCATGACCTATATAAGTACTCAATGACCCTATGTGACCCCCCTAGTCCTATATACGTACTCAATGACCCCATGTGACCCCCCTAGTCCTATATAAATACTCAATGACCCCATATGACCCACCCTAGTCCTATATAAGTACTCAATAACCCCATGTGACCCCCCTAGTCCTATATAAGTACTCAATGACCCCTTGTGACCCCCCTAGTCCTATATAAATACTCAATGACCCCATGTGACCCTCCCTAGTCCTATATAAGTACTCAATGACCCCATGTGACCCCCCCATGACCTATATAAGTACTCAATGACCCCATGTGACCCCCCTAGTCCTATATAAGTACTCAATGACCCCATGTGACCCCCCTAGTCCTATATAAGTACTCAATGACCCCATGTGACCCCCCCATGTCCTATAAAAGTACCCAATGTCCCCATTTGACCCCCCTAGTCCTATATAAGTACTCAATGACCCCATGTGACCCCCCTAGTCCTATATAAGTACTCAATGACCCCATGTGACCCCCCTAGTCCTATATAAGTACTCAATGACCCCATGTGACCCACCCTAGTCCTATATAAGTACTCAATGACCCCATGTGACCCCCCCATGTCCTATATAAGTACTCAATGACACCATGTGACCCCCCCATGTCCTATATAAGTACTCAATGACCCCATGTGACCCCCCTAGTCCTATATAAGTACTCAATGACCCCATGTGACCCCCCTAGTCCTATATAAGTACTCAATGACCCCATGTGACCCCCCTAGTCCTATATAAGTACTCAATGACCCCATGTGACCCCCCATGTCCTATATAAGTACTCAATGACCCCATGTGACCCCCCCATGTCCTATATAAGTACTCAATGACCCCTTGTGACCCCCCTAGTCCTATATAAGTACTCAATGACCCCATGTGACCCCCCTAGTCCTATATAAGTACTCAATGACCCCATGTGACCCACCCTAGTCCTATATAAGTACTCAATGACCCCATGTGACCCCCCCATGTCCTATATAAGTACTCAATGACCCCTTGTGACCCCCCTAGTCCTATATAAGTACTCAATGACCCCATGTGACCCCCCTAGTCCTATATAAGTACTCAATGACCCCATGTGACCCACCCTAGTCCTATATAAGTACTCAATGACCCCATGTGACCCCCCTAGTTCTATATAAGTACTCAATGACACCATGTGACCCCCCTAGTCCTATATCAGTACTCAATGACCCCATGTGACCCAACCTAGTCCTATATAAGTACTCAATGACCTCATGTGACCCCCCTAGTCCTATATAAGTACTCAATGACCCCATGTGACCCCCCTAGTCCTATATAAGTACTCAATGACCCCATGTGACCCCCCTAGTCCTATATAAGTACTCAATGACCCCATGTGACCCACCCTAGTCCTATATAAGTACTCAATGACCCCATGTGACCCCCCTAGTCCTATATAAGTACTCAATGACCCCATGTGACCCACCCTAGTCCTATATAAGTACTCAATGACCCCATGTGACCCCCCTAGTTCTATATAAGTACTCAATGACACCATGTGACCCCCCTAGTCCTATATCAGTACTCAATGACCCCATGTGACCCAACCTAGTCCTATATAAGTACTCAATGACCTCATGTGACCCCCCTAGTCCTATATAAGTACTCAATGACCCCATGTGACCCTCCTAGTCCTATATAAGTACTCAATGACCCCATGTGACCCCCCCATGACCTATATAAGTACTCAATGACACCATGTGACCCCCCTAGTCCTATATAAGTACTCAATGACCCCATGTGACCCCCCTAGTCCTATATAAATACTCAATGACCCCATGTGACCCCCCATGTCCTATACAAGTACTCAATGACCCCATGTGACCCCCCTAGTCCTATATAAGTACTCAATGACCCCATGTGACCCCCCTAGTCCTATATAAGTACTCAATGACCCCATGTGACCCCCCTAGTCCTATATAAGTACTCAATGACCCCATGTGACCCCCCATGTCCTATATAAGTACTCAATGACCCCATGTGACCCCCCTAGTCCTATATAAGTACTCAATGACCCCATGTGACCCCCCCATGTCCTATATAAGTACTCAATGACCCCTTGTGACCCCCCTAGTCCTATATAAGTACTCAATGACCCCATGTGACCCCCCTAGTCCTATATAAGTACTCAATGACCCCATGTGACCCACCCTAGTCCTATATAAGTACTCAATGACCCCATGTGACCCCCCCATGTCCTATATAAGTACTCAATGACCCCTTGTGACCCCCCTAGTCCTATATAAGTACTCAATGACCCCATGTGACCCCCCTAGTCCTATATAAGTACTCAATGACCCCATGTGACCCACCCTAGTCCTATATAAGTACTCAATGACCCCATGTGACCCCCCTAGTTCTATATAAGTACTCAATGACACCATGTGACCCCCCTAGTCCTATATCAGTACTCAATGACCCCATGTGACCCAACCTAGTCCTATATAAGTACTCAATGACCTCATGTGACCCCCCTAGTCCTATATAAGTACTCAATGACCCCATGTGACCCCCCTAGTCCTATATAAGTACTCAATGACCCCATGTGACCCCCCTAGTCCTATATAAGTACTCAATGACCCCATGTGACCCACCCTAGTCCTATATAAGTACTCAATGACCCCATGTGACCCCCCTAGTCCTATATAAGTACTCAATGACCCCATGTGACCCACCCTAGTCCTATATAAGTACTCAATGACCTCATGTGACCCCCCCATGACCTATATAAGTACTCAATGACCCCATGTGACCCCCCTAGTCCTATATAAGTACTCAATGACCCCATGTGACCCCCCTAGTCCTATATAAATACTCAATGACCCCATGTGACCCACCCTAGTCCTATATAAGTACTCAATGACCCCATGTGACCCCCCCATGACCTATATAAGTACTCAATGACCCCATGTGACCCCCCATGACCTATATAAGTACTCAATGACCCCATGTGAACCCCTAGTCCTATATAAGTACTCAATGACCCCATGTGACCCCCCTAGTCCTATATAAATACTCAATGACCCCATGTGACCCATCCTAGTCCTATATAAGTACTCAATGACCCCATGTGACCCCCCCATGACCTATATAAGTACTCAATGACCCCATGTGACCCCCCTAGTCCTATATAAGTACTCAATGACCCCATGTGACCCCCCTAGTCCTATATAAGTACTCAATGACCCCATGTGACCCAACCTAGTCCTATATAAGTACTCAATGACCCCATGTGACCCACCCTAGTCCTATATAAGTACTCAATGACCCCATGTGACTCCCCCATGACCTATATAAGTACTCAATGACCCCATGTGACCCCCCCATCACCTATATAAGTACTCAATGACCCCATGTGACCCCCCTAGTCCTATATAAGTACTCAATGACCCCATGTGACCCCCCTAGTCCTATATAAGTACTCAATGACCCCATGTGACCCCCCCATGACCTATATAAGTACTCAATGACCCCATGTGACCCCCCTAGTCCTATATCAGTACTCAATGACCCCATGTGACCCAACCTAGTCCTATATAAGTACTCAATGACCTCATGTGACCCCCCTAGTCCTATATAAGTACTCAATGACCCCATGTGACCCCCCTAGTCCTATATAAGTACTCAATGACCCCATGTGACCCCCCTAGTCCTATATAAGTACTCAATGACCCCATGTGACCCCCCTAGTCCTATATAAGTACTCAATGACCCCATGTGACCCCCCTAGTCCTATATAAGTACTCAATGACCCCATGTGACCCCCCTAGTCCTATATAAATACTCAATGACCCCATGTGACCCACCCTAGTCCTATATAAGTACTCAATGACCCCATGTGACCCACCCATGACCTATATAAGTACTCAATGACCCCATGTGACCCCCCTAGTCCTATATAAGTACTCAATGACCCCATGTGACCCCCCTAGTCCTATATAAGTACTCAATGACCCCATGTGACCCCCCCATGTCCTATAAAAGTACTCAATGTCCCCATTTGACCCCCCTAGTCCTATATAAGTACTCAATGACCCCATGTGACCCCCCTAGTCCTATATAAGTACTCAATGACCCCATGTGACCCCCCTAGTCCTATATAAGTACTCAATGACCCTATGTGACCCACCCTAGTCCTATATAAGTACTCAATGACCCCATGTGACCCCCCCATGTCCTATATAAGTACTCAATGACACCATGTGACCCCCCCATGTCCTATATAAGTACTCAATGACCCCATGTGACCCCCCTAGTCCTATATAAGTACTCAATGACCCCATGTGACCCCCCTAGTCTTATATAAGTACTCAATGACCCCATGTGACCCCCCTAGTCCTATATAAGTACTCAATGACCCCATGTGACCCCCCTAGTCCTATATAAGTACTCAATGACCACATGTGACCCACCCTAGTCCTATATAAGTACTCAATGACCCCATGTGACCCCCCTAGTCCTATATAAGTACTCAATGACCCCATGTGACCCACCCTAGTCCTATATAAGAACTCAATGACCCCATGTGACCCCCCCATGTCCTATATAATTACTCCATGACCCCATGTGACCCCCCTAGTCTTATATAAGTACTCAATGACCCCATGTGACCCCCCCATGTCCTATAAAAGTACTCAATGTCCCCATTTGACCCCCCTAGTCCTATATAAGTACTCAATGACCCCATGTGACCCCACTAGTCCTATATAAGTACTCAATGACCCCATGTGACCCACCCTAGTCCTATATAAGTACTCAATGACCCCATGTGACCCTCCTAGTCCTATATAAGTACTCAATGACCCCATGTGACCCCCCTAGTCCTATATAAATACTCAATGACCCCATGTGACCCACCCTAGTCCTATATAAGTACTCAATGACCACATGTGACCCCCCCATGACCTATATGAGTACTCAATGACCCCATGTGACCCCCCTAGTCCTATATAAGTACTCAATGACCCCATGTGACTCCCCTAGTCTTATCTAATACTCAATGACCCCATGTGACCCACCCTAGTCCTATATAAGTCTCAATGACCCCATGTGACCCCCCCATGACCTATATAAGTACTCAATGACCCCATGTGACCCCCCTAGTCCTATATAAGTACTCAATGACCCCATGTGACCCCCCTAGTCCTATATAAGTACTCAATGACCCCATGTGACTACCCCATGACCTATATAAGTACTCAATGACCCTATGTGACCCCCCTAGTCCTATATACGTACTCAATGACCCCATGTGACCCCCCTAGTCCTATATAAATACTCAATGACCCCATATGACCCACCCTAGTCCTATATAAGTACTCAATAACCCCATGTGACCCCCCTAGTCCTATATAAGTACTCAATGACCCCATGTGAGCCCCCATGTCCTATATAAGTACTCAATGACCCCATGTGACCCCCCTAGTCCTATATAAGTACTCAATGACCCCATGTGACCCCCCCATGTCCTATATAAGTACTCAATGACCCCTTGTGACCCCCCTAGTTCTATATAAGTACTCAATGACCCCATGTGACCCCCCTAGTCCTATATAAGTACTCAATGACCCCATGTGACCCACCCTAGTCCTATATAAGTACTCAATGACCCCATGTGACCCCCCCATGACCTATATAAGTACTCTATGACCCCATGTGCCCCCCCATGACCTATATAAGTACTCTATGACCCCATGTGCCCCCCCATGACCTATATAAGTACTCAATGACCCCATGTGACCCCCCTAGTCCTATATAAGTACTCAATGACCCCATGTGACCCCCCTAGTCCTATATAAGTACTCAATGACCCCATGTGACCCCCCCATGACCTATATAAGTACTCAATGACCCCATGTGACCCCCCTAGTCCTATATCAGTACTCAATGACCCCATGTGACCCAACCTAGTCCTATATAAGTACTCAATGACCTCATGTGACCCCCCTAGTCCTATATAAGTACTCAATGACCCCATGTGACCCCCCTAGTCCTATATAAGTACTCAATGACCCCATGTGACCCCCCTAGTCCTATATAAGTACTCAATGACCCCATGTGACCCCCCTAGTCCTATATAAGTACTCAATGACCCCATGTGACCCCCCTAGTCCTATATAAGTACTCAATGACCCCATGTGACCCCCCTAGTCCTATATAAATACTCAATGACCCCATGTGACCCACCCTAGTCCTATATAAGTATTCAATGACCCCATGTGACCCCCCCATGACCTATATAAGTACTCAATGACCCCATGTGACCCACCCTAGTCCTATATAAGTACTCAATGACCCCATGTGACCCCCCCATATCCTATATAAGTACTCAATGACACCATGTGACCCCCCCATGTCCTATATAAGTACTCAATGACCCCATGTGACCCCCCTAGTCCTATATAAGTACTCAATGACCCCATGTGACCCCCCTAGTCCTATATAAGTACTCAAAGACCCCATGTGACCCCCCTAGTCCTATATAAGTACTCAATGACCCCTTGTGACCCCCCTAGTCCTATATAAGTACTCAATGACCCCATGTGACCCCCCTAGTCCTATATAAGTACTCAATGACCCCATGTGACCCACCCTAGTCCTATATAAGTACTCAATGACCCCATGTGACCCCCCTAGTCCTATATAAGTACTCAATGACCCCATGTGACCCCCCTAGTCCTATATAAGTACTCAATGACCACATGTGACCCACCCTAGTCCTATATAAGTACTCAATGACCCCATGTGACCCCCCTAGTCCTATATAAGTACTCAATGACCCCATGTGACCCACCCTAGTCCTATATAAGAACTCAATGACCCCATGTGACCCCCCCATGTCCTATATAAGTACTCCATGACCCCATGTGACCCCCCTAGTCTTATATAAGTACTCAATGACCCCATGTGACCCCCCCATGTCCTATAAAAGTACTCAATGTCCCCATTTGACCCCCCTAGTCCTATATAAGTACTCAATGACCCCATGTGACCCCACTAGTCCTATATAAGTACTCAATGACCCCATGTGACCCACCCTAGTCCTATATAAGTACTCAATGACCCCATGTGACCCTCCTAGTCCTATATAAGTACTCAATGACCCCATGTGACCCCCTAGTCCTATATAAATACTCAATGACCCCATGTGACCCACCCTAGTCCTATATAAGTACTCAATGACCCCATGTGACCCCCCCATGACCTATATAAGTACTCAATGACCCCATGTGACCCCCCTAGTCCTATATAAGTACTCAATGACCCCATGTGACTCCCCTAGTCCTATATAAATACTCAATGACCCCATGTGACCCACCCTAGTCCTATATAAGTACTCAATGACCCCATGTGACCCCCCTAGTCCTATATAAGTACTCAATGACCCCATGTGACCCCCCTAGTCCTATATAAGTACTCAATGACCCCATGTGACCCCCCCATGACCTATATAAATACTCAATGACCCCATGTGACCCACCCTAGTCCTATATAAGTACTCAATGACCCCATGTGACACCCCTAGTCCTATATAAGTACTCAATGACCCCATGTGACCCCCCTAGTCCTATATAAGTACTCAATGACCCCATGTGACCCCCCTAGTCCTATATAAGTACTCAATGACCCCATGTGACCCCCCTAGTCCTATATAAGTACTCAATGACCCCATGTGACCCACCCTAGTCCTATATAAGTACTCAATGACCCCATGTGACCCCCCCATGACCTATAAAGTACTCAATGACCCCATGTGACCCCCCTAGTCCTATATAAGTACTCAATGACCCCATGTGACCCCCCTAGTCCTATATAAGTACTCAATGACCCCATGTGACCCCCCTAGTCCTATATAAGTACTCAAAGACCCCATGTGACCCCCCTAGTCCTATATAAGTACTCAATGACCCCTTGTGACCCCCCTAGTCCTATATAAGTACTCAATGACCCCATGTGACCCCCCTAGTCCTATATAAGTACTCAATGACCCCATGTGACCCACCCTAGTCCTATATAAGAACTCAATGACCCCATGTGACCCCCCCATGTCCTATATAAGTACTCCATGACCCCATGTGACCCCCCTAGTCTTATATAAGTACTCAATGACCCCATGTGACCCCCCCATGTCCTATAAAAGTACTCAATGTCCCCATTTGACCCCCCTAGTCCTATATAAGTACTCAATGACCCCATGTGACCCCACTAGTCCTATATAAGTACTCAATGACCCCATGTGACCCACCCTAGTCCTATATAAGTACTCAATGACCCCATGTGACCCTCCTAGTCCTATATAAGTACTCAATGACCCCATGTGACCCCCTAGTCCTATATAAATACTCAATGACCCCATGTGACCCACCCTAGTCCTATATAAGTACTCAATGACCCCATGTGACCCCCCCATGACCTATATAAGTACTCAATGACCCCATGTGACCCCCCTAGTCCTATATAAGTACTCAATGACCCCATGTGACTCCCCTAGTCCTATATAAATACTCAATGACCCCATGTGACCCACCCTAGTCCTATATAAGTACTCAATGACCCCATGTGACCCCCCTAGTCCTATATAAGTACTCAATGACCCCATGTGACCCCCCTAGTCCTATATAAGTACTCAATGACCCCATGTGACCCCCCCATGACCTATATAAATACTCAATGACCCCATGTGACCCACCCTAGTCCTATATAAGTACTCAATGACCCCATGTGACCCCCCTAGTCCTATATAAGTACTCAATGACCCCATGTGACCCCCCTAGTCCTATATAAGTACTCAATGACCCCATGTGACCCCCCTAGTCCTATATAAGTACTCAATGACCCCATGTGACCCCCCTAGTCCTATATAAGTACTCAATGACCCCATGTGACCCACCCTAGTCCTATATAAGTACTCAATGACCCCATGTGACCCCCCCATGACCTATAAAGTACTCAATGACCCCATGTGACCCCCCTAGTCCTATATAAGTACTCAATGACCCCATGTGACCCCCCTAGTCCTATATAAATACTCAATGACCCCATGTGACCCACCCTAGTCCTATATAAGTACTCAATGACCCCATGTGACCCCCCCATGACCTATATAAGTACTCAATGACCCCATGTGACCCCCCATGACCTATATAAGTACTCAATGACCCCATGTGACCCCCCTAGTCCTATATAAGTACTCAATGACCCCATGTGACCCCCCTAGTCCTATATAAATACTCAATGACCCCATGTGACCCATCCTAGTCCTATATAAGTACTCAATGACCCCATGTGACCCCCCCATGACCTATATAAGTACTCAATGACCCCATGTGACCCCCCTAGTCCTATATAAGTACTCAATGACCCCATGTGACCCCCCTAGTCCTATATAAGTACTCAATGACCCCATGTGACCCCCCCATGACCTATATAAGTACTCAATGACCCCATGTGACCCCCCTAGTCCTATATAAGTACTCAATGACCCCATGTGACCCCCCTAGTCCTATATAAGTACTCAATGACCCCATGTGACCCAACCTAGTCCTATATAAGTACTCAATGACCCCATGTGACCCCCCCATCACCTATATAAGTACTCAATGACCCCATGTGACCCCCCTAGTCCTATATAAGTACTCAATGACCCCATGTGACCCCTCTAGTCCTATATAAGTACTCAATGACCCCATGTGACCCCCCCATGACCTATATAAGTACTCAATGACCCCATGTGACCCCCCTAGTCCTATATCAGTACTCAATGACCCCATGTGACCCAACCTAGTCCTATATAAGTACTCAATGACCTCATGTGACCCCCCTAGTCCTATATAAGTACTCAATGACCCCATGTGACCCCCCTAGTCCTATATAAGTACTCAATGACCCCATGTGACCCCCCTAGTCCTATATAAGTACTCAATGACCCCATGTGACCCCCCTAGTCCTATATAAGTACTCAATGACCCCATGTAACCCCCCTAGTCCTATATAAGTACTCAATGACCCCATTGACCCCCCTAGTCCTATATAAATACTCAATGACCCCATGTGACCCACCCTAGTCCTATATAAGTACTCAATGACCCCATTTGACCCCCCTAGTCCTATATAAGTACTCAATGACCCCATGTGACCCCCCTAGTCCTATATAAGTACTCAATGACACCATGTGACCCCCCCATGTCCTATATAAGTACTCAATGACCCCATGTGACCCCCCTAGTCCTATATAAGTACTCAATGACCCCATGTGACCCCCCTAGTCCTATATAAGTACTCAATGACCCCATGTGACCCCCCTAGTCCTATATAAGTACTCAATGACCCCATGTGACCCCCCTAGTCCTATATAAGTACTCAATGACCCCATGTGACCCCCCCATGTCCTATAAAAGTACTCAATGTCCCCATTTGACCCCCCTAGTCCTATATAAGTACTCAATGACCCCATGTGACCCCCCTAGTCCTATATAAGTACTCAATGACCCCATGTGACCCCCCAAGTCCTATATAAGTACTCAATGACCCCATGTGACCCCCCTAGTCCTATATAAGTACTCAATGACCCCATGTGACCCCCCTAGTCCTATATAAGTACTCAATGACCCCATGTGACCCCCCTAGTCCTATATAAGTACTCAATGACCCCATGTGACCCCCCCATGACCTATATAAGTACTCAATGACCCCATGTGACCCCCCTAGTCCTATATCAGTACTCAATGACCCCATGTGACCCAACCTAGTCCTATATAAGTACTCAATGACCTCATGTGACCCCCCTAGTCCTATATAAGTACTCAATGACCCCATGTGACCCCCCTAGTCCTATATAAGTACTCAATGACCCCATGTGACCCCCCTAGTCCTATATAAGTACTCAATGACCCCATGTGACCCCCCTAGTCCTATATAAGTACTCAATGACCCCATGTGACCCCCCTAGTCCTATATAAGTACTCAATGACCCCATTGACCCCCCTAGTCCTATATAAATACTCAATGACCCCATGTGACCCCCCCATGACCTATATAAGTACTCAATGACCCCATGTGACCCCCCTAGTCCTATATAAGTACTCAATGACCCCATGTGACCCCCCTAGTCCTATATAAGTACTCAATGACCCCATGTGACCCCCCCATGTCCTATAAAAGTACTCAATGTCCCCATTTGACCCCCCTAGTCATATATAAGTACTCAATGACACCATGTGACCCCCCTAGTCCTATATAAGTACTCAATGACCCCATGTGACCCCCCAAGTCCTATATAAGTACTCAATGACCCTATGTGACCCACCCTAGTCCTATATAAGTACTCAATGACCCCATGTGACCCCCCCATGTCCTATATAAGTACTCAATGACACCATGTGACCCCCCCATGTCCTATATAAGTACTCAATGACCCCATGTGACCCCCCTAGTCCTATATAAGTACTCAATGACCCCATGTGACCCCCCTAGTCCTATGTAAGTACTCAATGACCCCATGTGACCCCCCTAGTCCTATATAAATACTCAATGACCCCATGTGACCCATCCTAGTCCTATATAAGTACTCAATGACCCCATGTGACCCCCCCATGACCTATATAAGTACTCAATGACCCCATGTGACCCCCCTAGTCCTATATAAGTACTCAATGACCCCATGTGACCCCCCTAGTCCTATATAAGTACTCAATGACCCCATGTGACCCCCCCATGACCTATATAAGTACTCAATGACCCCATGTGACCCCCCTAGTCCTATATAAGTACTCAATGACCCCATGTGACCCCCCTAGTCCTATATAAGTACTCAATGACCCCATGTGACCCAACCTAGTCCTATATAAGTACTCAATGACCCCATGTGACCCCCCCATCACCTATATAAGTACTCAATGACCCCATGTGACCCCCCTAGTCCTATATAAGTACTCAATGACCCCATGTGACCCCCCTAGTCCTATATAAGTACTCAATGACCCCATGTGACCCCCCCATGACCTATATAAGTACTCAATGACCCCATGTGACCCCCCTAGTCCTATATCAGTACTCAATGACCCCATGTGACCCAACCTAGTCCTATATAAGTACTCAATGACCTCATGTGACCCCCCTAGTCCTATATAAGTACTCAATGACCCCATGTGACCCCCCTAGTCCTATATAAGTACTCAATGACCCCATGTGACCCCCCTAGTCCTATATAAGTACTCAATGACCCCATGTGACCCCCCTAGTCCTATATAAGTACTCAATGACCCCATGTGACCCCCCTAGTCCTATATAAGTACTCAATGACCCCATTGACCCCCCTAGTCCTATATAAATACTCAATGACCCCATGTGACCCACCCTAGTCCTATATAAGTACTCAATGACCCCATGTGACCCCCCCATGACCTATATAAGTACTCAATGACCCCATGTGACCCCCCTAGTCCTATATAAGTACTCAATGACCCCATGTGACCCCCCTAGTCCTATATAAGTACTCAATGACCCCATGTGACCCCCCCATGTCCTATAAAAGTACCCAATGTCCCCATTTGACCCCCCTAGTCCTATATAAGTACTCAATGACCCCATGTGACCCCCCTAGTCCTATATAAGTACTCAATGACCCCATGTGACCCCCCAAGTCCTATATAAGTACTCAATGATCCTATGTGACCCACCCTAGTCCTATATAAGTACTCAATGACCCCATGTGACCCCCCCATGTCCTATATAAGTACTCAATGACACCATGTGACCCCCCCATGTCCTATATAAGTACTCAATGACCCCATGTGACCCCCCTAGTCCTATATAAGTACTCAATGACCCCATGTGACCCCCCTAGTCCTATATAAGTACTCAATGACCCCATGTGACCCCCCTAGTCCTATATAAGTACTCAATGACCCCATGTGACCCCCCTAGTCCTATATAAGTACTCAATGACCACATGTGACCCACCCTAGTCCTATATAGGTACTCAATGACCCCATGTGACCCCCCTAGTCCTATATAAGTACTCAATGACCCCATGTGACCCACCCTAGTCCTATATAAGAACTCAATGACCCCATGTGACCCCCCCATGTCCTATAAAAGTACTCAATGTCCCCATTTGACCCCCCTAGTCCTATATAAGTACTCAATGACCACATGTGACCCCCCCATGACCTATATGAGTACTCAATGACCCCATGTGACCCCCCTAGTCCTATATAAGTACTCAATGACCCCATGTGACTCCCCTAGTCCTATATAAATACTCAATGACCCCATGTGACCCACCCTAGTCCTATATAAGTACTCAATGACCCCATGTGACCCCCCCATGACCTATATAAGTACTCAATGACCCCATGTGACCCCCCTAGTCCTATATAAGTACTCAATGACCCCATGTGACCCCCCTAGTCCTATATAAGTACTCAATGACCCCATGTGACTCCCCCATGACCTATATAAGTACTCAATGACCCTATGTGACCCCCCTAGTCCTATATAAGTACTCAATGACCCCATGTGACCCCCCTAGTCCTATATAAATACTCAATGACCCCATGTGACCCACCCTAGTCCTATATAAGTACTCAATGACCCCATGTGACCCCCCTAGTCCTATATAAGTACTCAATGACCCCATGTGACCCCCCATGTCCTATATAAGTACTCAATGACCCCATGTGACCCCCCTAGTCCTATATAAGTACTCAATGACCCCATGTGACCCCCCCATGTCCTATATAAGTACTCAATGACCCCTTGTGACCCCCCTAGTCCTATATAAGTACTCAATGACCCCATGTGACCCCCCTAGTCCTATGTAAGTACTCAATGACCCCATGTGACCCACCCTAGTCCTATATAAGTACTCAATGACCCCATGTGACCCCCCATGACCTATATAAGTACTCTATGAGCCCATGTGACCCCCCATGACCTATATAAGTACTCAATGACCCCATGTGACCCCCCTAGTCCTATATAAGTACTCAATGACCCCATGTGACCCCCCTAGTCCTATATAAGTACTCAATGACCCCATGTGACCCCCCCATGACCTATATAAGTACTCAATGACCCCATGTGACCCCCCTAGTCCTATATCAGTACTCAATGACCCCATGTGACCCAACCTAGTCCTATATAAGTACTCAATGACCTCATGTGACCCCCCTAGTCCTATATAAGTACTCAATGACCCCATGTGACCCCCCTAGTCCTATATAAGTACTCAATGACCCCATGTGACCCCCCTAGTCCTATATAAGTACTCAATGACCCCATGTGACCCCCCTAGTCCTATATAAGTACTCAATGACCCCATGTGACCCCCCTAGTCCTATATAAGTACTCAATGACCCCATGTGACCCCCCTAGTCCTATATAAATACTCAATGACCCCATGTGACCCACCCTAGTCCTATATAAGTACTCAATGACCCCATGTGACCCCCCCATGACCTATATAAGTACTCAATGACCCCATGTGACCCACCCTAGTCCTATATAAGTACTCAATGACCCCATGTGACCCCCCCATGTCCTATATAAGTACTCAATGACACCATGTGACCCCCCCATGTCCTATATAAGTACTCAATGACCCCATGTGACCCCCCTAGTCCTATATAAGTACTCAATGACCCCATGTGACCCCCCTAGTCCTATATAAGTACTCAAAGACCCCATGTGACCCCCCTAGTCCTATATAAGTACTCAATGACCCCTTGTGACCCCCCTAGTCCTATATAAGTACTCAATGACCCCATGTGACCCCCCTAGTCCTATATAAGTACTCAATGACCCCATGTGACCCACCCTAGTCCTATATAAGTACTCAATGACCCCATGTGACCCCCCTAGTCCTATATAAGTACTCAATGACCCCATGTGACCCCCCTAGTCCTATATAAGTACTCAATGACCACATGTGACCCACCCTAGTCCTATATAAGTACTCAATGACCCCATGTGACCCCCCTAGTCCTATATAAGTACTCAATGACCCCATGTGACCCACCCTAGTCCTATATAAGAACTCAATGACCCCATGTGACCCCCCCATGTCCTATATAAGTACTCCATGACCCCATGTGACCCCCCTAGTCTTATATAAGTACTCAATGACCCCATGTGACCCCCCCATGTCCTATAAAAGTACTCAATGTCCCCATTTGACCCCCCTAGTCCTATATAAGTACTCAATGACCCCATGTGACCCCACTAGTCCTATATAAGTACTCAATGACCCCATGTGACCCACCCTAGTCCTATATAAGTACTCAATGACCCCATGTGACCCCCCCATGTCCTATAAAAGTACTCAATGTCCCCATTTGACCCCCCCATGACCTATATAAGTACTCAATGACCCCATGTGACCCCCCTAGTCCTATATAAGTACTCAATGACACCATGTGACCCCCCTAGTCCTATATAAGTACTCAATGACCCCATGTGACCCACCCTAGTCCTATATAAGTACTCAATGACCCCATGTGACTCCCCCATGACCTATATAAGTACTCAATGACCCCATGTGACCCCCCCATCACCTATATAAGTACTCAATGACCCCATGTGACCCCCCTAGTCCTATATAAGTACTCAATGACCCCATGTGACCCCCCCATGACCTATATAAGTACTCAATGACCCCATGTGACCCCCCTAGTCCTATATCAGTACTCAATGACCCCATGTGACCCAACCTAGTCCTATATAAGTACTCAATGACCTCATGTGACCCCCCTAGTCCTATATAAGTACTCAATGACCCCATGTGACCCCCCTAGTCCTATATAAGTACTCAATGACCCCATGTGACCCCCCTAGTCCTATATAAGTACTCAATGACCCCATGTGACCCCCCTAGTCCTATATAAGTACTCAATGACCCCATGTGACCCCCCTAGTCCTATATAAGTACTCAATGACCCCATGTGACCCCCCTAGTCCTATATAAATACTCAATGACCCCATGTGACCCACCCTAGTCCTATATAAGTACTCAATGACCCCATGTGACCCCCCTAGTCCTATATAAGTACTCAATGACCCCATGTGACCCCCCCATGTCCTATAAAAGTACTCAATGTCCCCATTTGACCCCCCTAGTCCTATATAAGTACTCAATGACCCCATGTGACCCCCCCATGTCCTATATAAGTACTCAATGACCCCTTGTGACCCCCTAGTCCTATATAAGTACTCAATGACCCCATGTGACCCCCCTAGTCCTATATAAGTACTCAATGACCCCATGTGACCCACCCTAGTCCTATATAAGTACTCAATGACCCCATGTGACTCCCCCATGACCTATATAAGTACTCAATGACCCCATGTGACCCCCCCATGACCTATATAAGTACTCAATGACCCCATGTGACCCCCCTAGTCCTATATAAGTACTCAATGACCCCATGTGACCCCCCTAGTCCTATATAAATACTCAATGACCCCATGTGACCCACCCTAGTCCTATATAAGTACTCAATGACCCCATGTGACCCCCCTAGTCCTATATAAGTACTCAATGACCCCATGTGACCCCCCATGTCCTATAAAAGTACTCAATGTCCCCATTTGACCCCCCTAGTCCTATATAAGTACTCAATGACCCCATGTGACCCCCCCATGTCCTATATAAGTACTCAATGACCCCTTGTGACCCCCCTAGTCCTATATAAGTACTCAATGACCCCTTGTGACCCACCCTAGTCCTATATAAGTACTCAATGACCCCATGTGACCCCCCTAGTCCTATATAAGTACTCAATGACCCCATGTGACCCACCCTAGTCCTATATAAGAACTCAATGACCCCATGTGACCCCCCCATGTCCTATATAAGTACTCCATGACCCCATGTGACCCCCCTAGTCTTATATAAGTACTCAATGACCCCATGTGACCCCCCCATGTCCTATAAAAGTACTCAATGTCCCCATTTGACCCCCCTAGTCCTATATAAGTACTCAATGACCCCATGTGACCCCACTAGTCCTATATAAGTACTCAATGACCCCATGTGACCCACCCTAGTCCTATATAAGTACTCAATGACCCCATGTGACCCTCCTAGTCCTATATAAGTACTCAATGACCCCATGTGACCCCCTAGTCCTATATAAATACTCAATGACCCCATGTGACCCACCCTAGTCCTATATAAGTACTCAATGACCCCATGTGACCCCCCCATGACCTATATAAGTACTCAATGACCCCATGTGACCCCCCTAGTCCTATATAAGTACTCAATGACCCCATGTGACTCCCCTAGTCCTATATAAATACTCAATGACCCCATGTGACCCACCCTAGTCCTATATAAGTACTCAATGACCCCATGTGACTCCCCCATGACCTATATAAGTACTCAATGACCCCATGTGACCCCCCCATCACCTATATAAGTACTCAATGACCCCATGTGACCCCCCTAGTCCTATATAAGTACTCAATGACCCCATGTGACCCCCCTATGACCTATATAAGTACTCAATGACCCCATGTGACCCCCCTAGTCCTATATCAGTACTCAATGACCCCATGTGACCCAACCTAGTCCTATATAAGTACTCAATGACCTCATGTGACCCCCCTAGTCCTATATAAGTACTCAATGACCCCATGTGACCCCCCTAGTCCTATATAAGTACTCAATGACCCCATGTGACCCCCCTAGTCCTATATAAGTACTCAATGACCCCATGTGACCCCCCTAGTCCTATATAAGTACTCAATGACCCCATGTGACCCCCCTAGTCCTATATAAGTACTCAATGACCCCATGTGACCCCCCTAGTCCTATATAAATACTCAATGACCCCATGTGACCCACCCTAGTCCTATATAAGTACTCAATGACCCCATGTGACCCCCCTAGTCCTATATAAGTACTCAATGACCCCATGTGACCCCCCCATGTCCTATAAAAGTACTCAATGTCCCCATTTGACCCCCCTAGTCCTATATAAGTACTCAATGACCCCATGTGACCCCCCCATGTCCTATATAAGTACTCAATGACCCCTTGTGACCCCCCTAGTCCTATATAAGTACTCAATGACCCCATGTGACCCCCCTAGTCCTATATAAGTACTCAATGACCCCATGTGACCCACCCTAGTCCTATATAAGTACTCAATGACCCCATGTGACTCCCCCATGACCTATATAAGTACTCAATGACCCCATGTGACCCCCCCATGACCTATATAAGTACTCAATGACCCCATGTGACCCCCCTAGTCCTATATAAGTACTCAATGACCCCATGTGACCCCCCTAGTCCTATATAAATACTCAATGACCCCATGTGACCCACCCTAGTCCTATATAAGTACTCAATGACCCCATGTGACCCCCCTAGTCCTATATAAGTACTCAATGACCCCATGTGACCCCCCCATGTCCTATAAAAGTACTCAATGTCCCCATTTGACCCCCCTAGTCCTATATAAGTACTCAATGACCCCATGTGACCCCCCCATGTCCTATATAAGTACTCAATGACCCCTTGTGACCCCCCTAGTCCTATATAAGTACTCAATGACCCCTTGTGACCCCCCTAGTCCTATATAAGTACTCAATGACCCCATGTGAGCCCCCATGTCCTATATAAGTACTCAATGACCCCATGTGACCCCCCTAGTCCTATATAAGTACTCAATGACCCCATGTGACCCACCCTAGTCCTATATAAGTACTCAATGACCCCATGTGACTCCCCCATGTCCTATATAAGTACTCAATGACCCCTTGTGACCACCCTAGTCCTATATAAGTACTCAATGACCCCATGTGACCCCCCTAGTCCTATATAAGTACTCAATGACCCCATGTGACCCACCCTAGTCCTATATAAGTACTCAATGACCCCATGTGACCCCCCTAGTTCTATATAAGTACTCAATGACACCATGTGACCCCCCTAGTCCTATATCAGTACTCAATGACCCCATGTGATCCAACCTAGTCCTATATAAGTACTCAATGACACCATGTGACCCCCCCATGTCCTATATAAGTACTCAATGACCCCATGTGACCCCCCTAGTCCTATATAAGTACTCAATGACCCCATGTGACCCACCCTAGTCCTATATAAGAACTCAATGACCCCATGTGACCCCCCCATGTCCTATATAAGTACTCCATGACCCCATGTGACCCCCCTAGTCTTATATAAGTACTCAAAGACCCCATGTGACCCCCCCATGTCCTATAAAAGTACTCAATGTCCCCATTTGACCCCCCTAGTCCTATATAAGTACTCAATGACCCCATTTGACCCCACTAGTCCTATATAAGTACTCAATGACCCCATGTGACCCACCCTAGTCCTATATAAGTACTCAATGACCCCATGTGACACTCCTAGTCCTATATAAGTACTCAATGACCCCATGTGACCCACCCTAGTCCTATATAAGTACTCAATGACCCCATGTGACCCCCCTAGTTCTATATAAGTACTCAATGACACCATGTGACCCCCCTAGTCCTATATCAGTACTCAATGACCCCATGTGACCCAACCTAGTCCTATATAAGTACTCAATGACACCATGTGACCCCCCCATGTCCTATATAAGTACTCAATGACCCCATGTGACCCCCCTAGTCCTATATAAGTACTCAATGACCCCATGTGACCCACCCTAGTCCTATATAAGAACTCAATGACCCCATGTGACCCCCCCATGTCCTATATAAGTACTCCATGACCCCATGTGACCCCCCTAGTCTTATATAAGTACTCAAAGACCCCATGTGACCCCCCCATGTCCTATAAAAGTACTCAATGTCCCCATTTGACACCCCTAGTCCTATATAAGTACTCAATGACCCCATGTGACCCCACTAGTCCTATATAAGTACTCAATGACCCCATGTGACCCACCCTAGTCCTATATAAGTACTCAATGACCCCATGTGACCCTCCTAGTCCTATATAAGTACTCAATGACCCCATGTGACCCCCCTAGTCCTATATAAATACTCAATGACCCCATGTGACCCACCCTAGTCCTATATAAGTACTCAATGACCCCATGTGACCCCCCCATGACCTATATAAGTACTCAATGACCCCATGTGACCCCCCTAGTCCTATATAAGTACTCAATGACCCCATGTGACTCCCCTAGTCCTATATAAATACTCAATGACCCCATGTGACCCACCCTAGTCCTATATAAGTACTCAATGACCCCATGTGACCCCCCCATGACCTATATAAGTACTCAATGACCCCATGTGACCCCCCTAGTCCTATATAAGTACTCAATGACCTCATGTGACCCCCCTAGTCCTATATAAGTACTCAATGACCCCATGTGACTCCCCCATGACCTATATAAGTACTCAATGACCCCATGTGACCCCCCTAGTCCTATATAAGTACTCAATGACCCCATGTGACCCCCCTAGTCCTATATAAATACTCAATGACCCCATGTGACCCACCCTAGTCCTATATAAGTACTCAATGACCCCATGTGACCCCCCTAGTCCTATATAAGTACTCAATGACCCCATGTGACCCCCCTAGTCCTATATAAGTACTCAATGACCCCATGTGACCCACCCTAGTCCTATATAAGTACTCAATGACCCCATGTGACCCCCCTAGTCCTATATAAGTACTCAATGACCCCATGTGACCCCCCTAGTCCTATATAAGTACTCAATGACCACATGTGACCCACCCTAGTCCTATATAAGTACTCAATGACCCCATGTGACCCCCCTAGTCCTATATAAGTACTCAATGACCCCATGTGACCCACCCTAGTCCTATATAAGAACTCAATGACCCCATGTGACCCCCCCATGTCCTATATAAGTACTCAATGACCCCATGTGACCCCCCTAGTTCTATATAAGTACTCAATGACCTCATGTGACCCCCCTAGTCCTATATAAGTACTCAATGTCCCCATTTGACCCCCCTAGTCCTATATAAGTACTCAATGACCCCATGTGACCCCACTAGTCCTATATAAGTACTCAATGACCCCATGTGACCCACCCTAGTCCTATATAAGTACTCAATGACCCCATGTGACCCCCCCATGTCCTATAAAAGTACTCAATGTCCCCATTTGACCCCCCCATGACCTATATAAGTACTCAATGACCCCATGTGACCCCCCTAGTCCTATATAAGTACTCAATGACACCATGTGACCCCCCTAGTCCTATATAAGTACTCAATGACCCCATGTGACCCACCCTAGTCCTATATAAGTACTCAATGACCCCATGTGACTCCCCCATGACCTATATAAGTACTCAATGACCCCATGTGACCCCCCCATCACCTATATAAGTACTCAATGACCCCATGTGACCCCCCTAGTCCTATATAAGTACTCAATGACCCCATGTGACCCCCCCATGACCTATATAAGTACTCAATGACCCCATGTGACCCCCCTAGTCCTATATCAGTACTCAATGACCCCATGTGACCCAACCTAGTCCTATATAAGTACTCAATGACCTCATGTGACCCCCCTAGTCCTATATAAGTACTCAATGACCCCATGTGACCCCCCTAGTCCTATATAAGTACTCAATGACCCCATGTGACCCCCCTAGTCCTATATAAGTACTCAATGACCCCATGTGACCCCCCTAGTCCTATATAAGTACTCAATGACCCCATGTGACCCCCCTAGTCCTATATAAGTACTCAATGACCCCATGTGACCCCCCTAGTCCTATATAAATACTCAATGACCCCATGTGACCCACCCTAGTCCTATATAAGTACTCAATGACCCCATGTGACCCCCCTAGTCCTATATAAGTACTCAATGACCCCATGTGACCCCCCCATGTCCTATAAAAGTACTCAATGTCCCCATTTGACCCCCCTAGTCCTATATAAGTACTCAATGACCCCATGTGACCCCCCCATGTCCTATATAAGTACTCAATGACCCCTTGTGACCCCCTAGTCCTATATAAGTACTCAATGACCCCATGTGACCCCCCTAGTCCTATATAAGTACTCAATGACCCCATGTGACCCACCCTAGTCCTATATAAGTACTCAATGACCCCATGTGACTCCCCCATGACCTATATAAGTACTCAATGACCCCATGTGACCCCCCCATGACCTATATAAGTACTCAATGACCCCATGTGACCCCCCTAGTCCTATATAAGTACTCAATGACCCCATGTGACCCCCCTAGTCCTATATAAATACTCAATGACCCCATGTGACCCACCCTAGTCCTATATAAGTACTCAATGACCCCATGTGACCCCCCTAGTCCTATATAAGTACTCAATGACCCCATGTGACCCCCCATGTCCTATAAAAGTACTCAATGTCCCCATTTGACCCCCCTAGTCCTATATAAGTACTCAATGACCCCATGTGACCCCCCCATGTCCTATATAAGTACTCAATGACCCCTTGTGACCCCCCTAGTCCTATATAAGTACTCAATGACCCCTTGTGACCCACCCTAGTCCTATATAAGTACTCAATGACCCCATGTGACCCCCCTAGTCCTATATAAGTACTCAATGACCCCATGTGACCCACCCTAGTCCTATATAAGAACTCAATGACCCCATGTGACCCCCCCATGTCCTATATAAGTACTCCATGACCCCATGTGACCCCCCTAGTCTTATATAAGTACTCAATGACCCCATGTGACCCCCCCATGTCCTATAAAAGTACTCAATGTCCCCATTTGACCCCCCTAGTCCTATATAAGTACTCAATGACCCCATGTGACCCCACTAGTCCTATATAAGTACTCAATGACCCCATGTGACCCACCCTAGTCCTATATAAGTACTCAATGACCCCATGTGACCCTCCTAGTCCTATATAAGTACTCAATGACCCCATGTGACCCCCTAGTCCTATATAAATACTCAATGACCCCATGTGACCCACCCTAGTCCTATATAAGTACTCAATGACCCCATGTGACCCCCCCATGACCTATATAAGTACTCAATGACCCCATGTGACCCCCCTAGTCCTATATAAGTACTCAATGACCCCATGTGACTCCCCTAGTCCTATATAAATACTCAATGACCCCATGTGACCCACCCTAGTCCTATATAAGTACTCAATGACCCCATGTGACTCCCCCATGACCTATATAAGTACTCAATGACCCCATGTGACCCCCCCATCACCTATATAAGTACTCAATGACCCCATGTGACCCCCCTAGTCCTATATAAGTACTCAATGACCCCATGTGACCCCCCTATGACCTATATAAGTACTCAATGACCCCATGTGACCCCCCTAGTCCTATATCAGTACTCAATGACCCCATGTGACCCAACCTAGTCCTATATAAGTACTCAATGACCTCATGTGACCCCCCTAGTCCTATATAAGTACTCAATGACCCCATGTGACCCCCCTAGTCCTATATAAGTACTCAATGACCCCATGTGACCCCCCTAGTCCTATATAAGTACTCAATGACCCCATGTGACCCCCCTAGTCCTATATAAGTACTCAATGACCCCATGTGACCCCCCTAGTCCTATATAAGTACTCAATGACCCCATGTGACCCCCCTAGTCCTATATAAATACTCAATGACCCCATGTGACCCACCCTAGTCCTATATAAGTACTCAATGACCCCATGTGACCCCCCTAGTCCTATATAAGTACTCAATGACCCCATGTGACCCCCCCATGTCCTATAAAAGTACTCAATGTCCCCATTTGACCCCCCTAGTCCTATATAAGTACTCAATGACCCCATGTGACCCCCCCATGTCCTATATAAGTACTCAATGACCCCTTGTGACCCCCCTAGTCCTATATAAGTACTCAATGACCCCATGTGACCCCCCTAGTCCTATATAAGTACTCAATGACCCCATGTGACCCACCCTAGTCCTATATAAGTACTCAATGACCCCATGTGACTCCCCCATGACCTATATAAGTACTCAATGACCCCATGTGACCCCCCCATGACCTATATAAGTACTCAATGACCCCATGTGACCCCCCTAGTCCTATATAAGTACTCAATGACCCCATGTGACCCCCCTAGTCCTATATAAATACTCAATGACCCCATGTGACCCACCCTAGTCCTATATAAGTACTCAATGACCCCATGTGACCCCCCTAGTCCTATATAAGTACTCAATGACCCCATGTGACCCCCCCATGTCCTATAAAAGTACTCAATGTCCCCATTTGACCCCCCTAGTCCTATATAAGTACTCAATGACCCCATGTGACCCCCCCATGTCCTATATAAGTACTCAATGACCCCTTGTGACCCCCCTAGTCCTATATAAGTACTCAATGACCCCTTGTGACCCCCCTAGTCCTATATAAGTACTCAATGACCCCATGTGAGCCCCCATGTCCTATATAAGTACTCAATGACCCCATGTGACCCCCCTAGTCCTATATAAGTACTCAATGACCCCATGTGACCCACCCTAGTCCTATATAAGTACTCAATGACCCCATGTGACTCCCCCATGTCCTATATAAGTACTCAATGACCCCTTGTGACCACCCTAGTCCTATATAAGTACTCAATGACCCCATGTGACCCCCCTAGTCCTATATAAGTACTCAATGACCCCATGTGACCCACCCTAGTCCTATATAAGTACTCAATGACCCCATGTGACCCCCCTAGTTCTATATAAGTACTCAATGACACCATGTGACCCCCCTAGTCCTATATCAGTACTCAATGACCCCATGTGATCCAACCTAGTCCTATATAAGTACTCAATGACACCATGTGACCCCCCCATGTCCTATATAAGTACTCAATGACCCCATGTGACCCCCCTAGTCCTATATAAGTACTCAATGACCCCATGTGACCCACCCTAGTCCTATATAAGAACTCAATGACCCCATGTGACCCCCCCATGTCCTATATAAGTACTCCATGACCCCATGTGACCCCCCTAGTCTTATATAAGTACTCAAAGACCCCATGTGACCCCCCCATGTCCTATAAAAGTACTCAATGTCCCCATTTGACCCCCCTAGTCCTATATAAGTACTCAATGACCCCATTTGACCCCACTAGTCCTATATAAGTACTCAATGACCCCATGTGACCCACCCTAGTCCTATATAAGTACTCAATGACCCCATGTGACACTCCTAGTCCTATATAAGTACTCAATGACCCCATGTGACCCACCCTAGTCCTATATAAGTACTCAATGACCCCATGTGACCCCCCTAGTTCTATATAAGTACTCAATGACACCATGTGACCCCCCTAGTCCTATATCAGTACTCAATGACCCCATGTGACCCAACCTAGTCCTATATAAGTACTCAATGACACCATGTGACCCCCCCATGTCCTATATAAGTACTCAATGACCCCATGTGACCCCCCTAGTCCTATATAAGTACTCAATGACCCCATGTGACCCACCCTAGTCCTATATAAGAACTCAATGACCCCATGTGACCCCCCCATGTCCTATATAAGTACTCCATGACCCCATGTGACCCCCCTAGTCTTATATAAGTACTCAAAGACCCCATGTGACCCCCCCATGTCCTATAAAAGTACTCAATGTCCCCATTTGACACCCCTAGTCCTATATAAGTACTCAATGACCCCATGTGACCCCACTAGTCCTATATAAGTACTCAATGACCCCATGTGACCCACCCTAGTCCTATATAAGTACTCAATGACCCCATGTGACCCTCCTAGTCCTATATAAGTACTCAATGACCCCATGTGACCCCCCTAGTCCTATATAAATACTCAATGACCCCATGTGACCCACCCTAGTCCTATATAAGTACTCAATGACCCCATGTGACCCCCCCATGACCTATATAAGTACTCAATGACCCCATGTGACCCCCCTAGTCCTATATAAGTACTCAATGACCCCATGTGACTCCCCTAGTCCTATATAAATACTCAATGACCCCATGTGACCCACCCTAGTCCTATATAAGTACTCAATGACCCCATGTGACCCCCCCATGACCTATATAAGTACTCAATGACCCCATGTGACCCCCCTAGTCCTATATAAGTACTCAATGACCTCATGTGACCCCCCTAGTCCTATATAAGTACTCAATGACCCCATGTGACTCCCCCATGACCTATATAAGTACTCAATGACCCCATGTGACCCCCCTAGTCCTATATAAGTACTCAATGACCCCATGTGACCCCCCTAGTCCTATATAAATACTCAATGACCCCATGTGACCCACCCTAGTCCTATATAAGTACTCAATGACCCCATGTGACCCCCCTAGTCCTATATAAGTACTCAATGACCCCATGTGACCCCCCTAGTCCTATATAAGTACTCAATGACCCCATGTGACCCACCCTACTCTTATATAAGTACTCAATGACCCCATGTGACCCCCCTAGTCCTATATAAGTACTCAATGACCCCATGTGACCCCCCATGTCCTATATAAGTACTCAATGACCCCATGTTACCCCCCTAGTCCTATATAAGTACTCAATGACCCCATGTGACCCACCCTAGTCCTATATAAGTACTCAATGACCCCATGTGACACTCCTAGTCCTATATAAGTACTCAATGACCCCATGTGACCCACCCTAGTCCTATATAAGTACTCAATGACCCCATGTGACCCCCCTAGTTCTATATAAGTACTCAATGACCTCATGTGACCCCCCTAGTCCTATATAAGTACTCAATGACCCCATGTGACTCCCCCATGACCTATATAAGTACTCAATGACCCCATGTGACCCCCCTAGTCCTATATAAGTACTCAATGACCCCATGTGACCCCCCTAGTCCTATATAAATACTCAATGACCCCATGTGACCCACCCTAGTCCTATATAAGTACTCAATGACCCCATGTGACCCCCCTAGTCCTATATAAGTACTCAATGACCCCATGTGACCCCCCTAGTCCTATATAAGTACTCAATGACCCCATGTGACCCACCCTACTCTTATATAAGTACTCAATGACCCCATGTGACCCCCCTAGTCCTATATAAGTACTCAATGACCCCATGTGACCCCCCATGTCCTATATAAGTACTCAATGACCCCATGTTACCCCCCTAGTCCTATATAAGTACTCAATGACCCCATGTGACCCACCCTAGTCCTATATAAGTACTCAATGACCCCATGTGACCCCCCTAGTCCTATATAAGTACTCAATGACCCCATGTGACCCCCCTAGTCCTATATAAGTACTCAATGACCCCATGTGACCCACCCTAGTCCTATATAAGTACTCAATGACCCCATGTGACCCCCCCATGACCTATATAAGTACTCAATGACCCCATGTGACCCCCCTAGTCCTATATAAGTACTCAATGACCCCATGTGACTCCCCTAGTCCTATATAAATACTCAATGACCCCATGTGACCCACCCTAGTCCTATATAAGTACTCAATGACCCCATGTGACCCCCCTAGTCCTATATAAGTACTCAATGACCCCATGTGACCCCCCTAGTCCTATATAAGTACTCAATGACCACATGTGACCCACCCTAGTCCTATATAAGTACTCAATAACCCCATGTGACCCCCCTAGTCCTATATAAGTACTCAATGACCCCATGTGACCCCCCATGTCCTATATAAGTACTCAATGACCCCATGTGACCCCCCTAGTCCTATATAAGTACTCAATGACCCCATGTGACCCCCCCATGACCTATATAAGTACTCAATGACCCCATGTGACCCCCCTAGTCCTATATAAGTACTCAATGACCCCATGTGACTCCCCTAGTCCTATATAAATACTCAATGACCCCATGTGACCCCCCTAGTCCTATATAAGTACTCAATGACCACATGTGACCCACCCTAGTCCTATATAAGTACTCAATGACCCCATGTGACCCCCCTAGTCCTATATAAGTACTCAATGACCCCATGTGACCCACCCTAGTCCTATATAAGAACTCAATGACCCCATGTGACCCCCCCATGTCCTATATAATTACTCCATGACCCCATGTGACCCCCCTAGTCTTATATAAGTACTCAATGACCCCATGTGACCCCCCCATGTCCTATAAAAGTACTCAATGTCCCCATTTGACCCCCCTAGTCCTATATAAGTACTCAATGACCCCATGTGACCCCACTAGTCCTATATAAGTACTCAATGACCCCATGTGACCCACCCTAGTCCTATATAAGTACTCAATGACCCCATGTGACCCTCCTAGTCCTATATAAGTACTCAATGACCCCATGTGACCCCCCTAGTCCTATATAAATACTCAATGACCCCATGTGACCCACCCTAGTCCTATATAAGTACTCAATGACCACATGTGACCCCCCCATGTCCTATATGAGTACTCAATGACCCCATGTGACCCCCCTAGTCCTATATAAGTACTCAATGACCCCATGTGACTCCCCTAGTCCTATCTAATACTCAATGACCCCATGTGACCCACCCTAGTCCTATATAAGTCTCAATGACCCCATGTGACCCCCCCATGACCTATATATGTACTCAATGACCCCATGTGACCCCCCTAGTCCTATATAAGTACTCAATGACCCCATGTGACCCCCCTAGTCCTATATAAGTACTCAATGACCCCATGTGACTACCCCATGACCTATATAAGTACTCAATGACCCTATGTGACCCCCCTAGTCCTATATACGTACTCAATGACCCCATGTGACCCCCCTAGTCCTATATAAATACTCAATGACCCCATGTGACCCACCCTAGTCCTATATAAGTACTCAATGACCCCATGTGACCCCCCTAGTCCTATATAAGTACTCAATGACCCCATGTGAGCCCCCATGTCCTATATAAGTACTCAATGACCCCATGTGACCCCCCTAGTCCTATATAAGTACTCAATGACCCCATGTGACCCCCCCATGTCCTATATAAGTACTCAATGACCCCTTGTGACCCCCCTAGTTCTATATAAGTACTCAATGACCCCATGTGACCCCCCTAGTCCTATATAAGTACTCAATGACCCCATGTGACCCACCCTAGTCCTATATAAGTACTCAATGACCCCATGTGACCCACCCTAGTCCTATATAAGTACTCAAAGACCCCATGTGACTCCCCCATGACCTATATAAGTACTCAATGACCCCATGTGACCCCCCCATGACCTATATAAGTACTCAATGACCCCATGTGACCCCCCTAGTCCTATATAAGTACTCAATGACCCCATGTGACCCCCTAGTCCTATATAAGTACTCAATGACCCCATGTGACCCCCCTAGTCCTATATAAGTACTCAATGACCCCATGTGACCCCTCCATGACCTATATAAGTACTCAATGACCCCATGTGACCCCCCTAGTCCTATATCAGTACTCAATGACCCCATGTGACCCAACCTAGTCCTATATAAGTACTCAATGACCTCATGTGACCCCCCTAGTCTTATATAAGTACTCAATGACCCCATGTGACCCCCCTAGTCCTATATAAGTACTCAATGACCCCATGTGACCCCCCTAGTCCTATATAAGTACTCAATGACCCCATGTGACCCCCCTAGTCCTATATAAGTACTCAATGACCCCATGTGACCCCCCTAGTCCTATATAAGTACTCAATGACCCCATGTGACCCCCCTAGTCCTATATAAATACTCAATGACCCCATGTGACCCACCCTAGTCCTATATAAGTATTCAATGACCCCATGTGACCCCCCCATGACCTATATAAGTACTCAATGACCCCATGTGACCCACCCTAGTCCTATATAAGTACTCAATGACCCCATGTGACCCCCCCATGTCCTATATAAGTACTCAATGACACCATGTGACCCCCCCATGTCCTATATAAGTACTCAATGACCCCATGTGACCCCCCTAGTCCTATATAAGTACTCAATGACCCCATGTGACCCCCCTAGTCCTATATAAGTACTCAAAGACCCCATGTGACCCCCCTAGTCCTATATAAGTACTCAATGACCCCTTGTGACCCCCCTAGTCCTATATAAGTACTCAATGACCCCATGTGACCCCCCTAGTCCTATATAAGTACTCAATGACCCCATGTGACCCACCCTAGTCCTATATAAGTACTCAATGACCCCATGTGACCCCCCTAGTCCTATATAAGTACTCAATGACCCCATGTGACCCCCCTAGTCCTATATAAGTACTCAATGACCACATGTGACCCACCCTAGTCCTATATAAGTACTCAATGACCCCATGTGACCCCCCTAGTCCTATATAAGTACTCAATGACCCCATGTGACCCACCCTAGTCCTATATAAGAACTCAATGACCCCATGTGACCCCCCCATGTCCTATATAAGTACTCCATGACCCCATGTGACCCCCCTAGTCTTATATAAGTACTCAATGACCCCATGTGACCCCCCCATGTCCTATAAAAGTACTCAATGTCCCCATTTGACCCCCCTAGTCCTATATAAGTACTCAATGACCCCATGTGACCCCACTAGTCCTATATAAGTACTCAATGACCCCATGTGACCCACCCTAGTCCTATATAAGTACTCAATGACCCCATGTGACCCTCCTAGTCCTATATAAGTACTCAATGACCCCATGTGACCCCCTAGTCCTATATAAATACTCAATGACCCCATGTGACCCACCCTAGTCCTATATAAGTACTCAATGACCCCATGTGACCCCCCCATGACCTATATAAGTACTCAATGACCCCATGTGACCCCCCTAGTCCTATATAAGTACTCAATGACCCCATGTGACTCCCCTAGTCCTATATAAATACTCAATGACCCCATGTGACCCACCCTAGTCCTATATAAGTACTCAATGACCCCATGTGACCCCCCTAGTCCTATATAAGTACTCAATGACCCCATGTGACCCCCCTAGTCCTATATAAGTACTCAATGACCCCATGTGACCCCCCTAGTCCTATATAAATACTCAATGACCCCATGTGACCCATCCTAGTCCTATATAAGTACTCAATGACCCCATGTGACCCCTCCATGACCTATATAAGTACTCAATGACCCCATGTGACCCCCCTAGTCCTATATAAGTACTCAATGACACCATGTGACCCCCCTAGTCCTATATAAGTACTCAATGACCCCATGTGACCCAACCTAGTCCTATATAAGTACTCAATGACCCCATGTGACCCACCCTAGTCCTATATAAGTACTCAATGACCCCAGGTGACTCCCCCATGACCTATATAAGTTCTCAATGACCCCATGTGACCCCCCCATCACCTATATAAGTACTCAATGACCCCATGTGACCCCCCTAGTCCTATATAAGTACTCAATGACCCCATGTGACCCCCCTAGTCCTATATAAGTACTCAATGACCCCATGTGACCCCCCCATGACCTATATAAGTACTCAATGACCCCATGTGACCCCCCTAGTCCTATATCAGTACTCAATGACCCCATGTGACCCAACCTAGTCCTATATAAGTACTCAATGACCTCATGTGACCCCCCTAGTCCTATATAAGTACTCAATGACCCCATGTGACCCACCCTAGTCCTATATAAGTACTCAATGACCCCATGTGACCCCCCTAGTCCTATATAAGTACTCAATGACCCCATGTGACCCCCCTAGTCCTATATAAATACTCAATGACCCCATGTGACCCACCCTAGTCCTATATAAGTATTCAATGACCCCATGTGACCCCCCCATGACCTATATAAGTACTCAATGACCCCATGTGACCCACCCTAGTCCTATATAAGTACTCAATGACCCCATGTGACCCCCCCATGTCCTATATAAGTACTCAATGACACCATGTGACCCCCCCATGTCCTATATAAGTACTCAATGACCCCATGTGACCCCCCTAGTCCTATATAAGTACTCAATGACCCCATGTGACCCCCCTAGTCCTATATAAGTACTCAAAGACCCCATGTGACCCCCCTAGTCCTATATAAGTACTCAATGACCCCATGTGACCCCACTAGTCCTATATAAGTACTCAATGACCCCATGTGACCCACCCTAGTCCTATATAAGTACTCAATGACCCCATGTGACCCTCCTAGTCCTATATAAGTACTCAATGACCCCATGTGACCCCCCTAGTCCTATATAAATACTCAATGACCCCATGTGACCCACCCTAGTCCTATATAAGTACTCAATGACCCCATGTGACCCCCCCATGACCTATATAAGTACTCAATGACCCCATGTGACCCACCCTAGTCCTATATAAGTACTCAATGACCCCATGTGACCCCCCCATGTCCTATATAAGTACTCAATGACACCATGTGACCCCCCCATGTCCTATATAAGTACTCAATGACCCCATGTGACCCCCCTAGTCCTATATAAGTACTCAATGACCCCATGTGACCCCACTAGTCCTATATAAGTACTCAATGACCCCATGTGACCCACCCTAGTCCTATATAAGTACTCAATGACCCCATGTGACCCTCCTAGTCCTATATAAGTACTCAATGACCCCATGTGACCCCCCTAGTCCTATATAAATACTCAATGACCCCATGTGACCCACCCTAGTCCTATATAAGTACTCAATGACCACATGTGACCCCCCCATGTCCTATATGAGTACTCAATGACCCCATGTGACCCCCCTAGTCCTATATAAGTACTCAATGACCCCATGTGACTCCCCTAGTCCTATCTAATACTCAATGACCCCATGTGACCCACCCTAGTCCTATATAAGTCTCAATGACCCCATGTGACCCCCCCATGACCTATATATGTACTCAATGACCCCATGTGACCCCCCTAGTCCTATATAAGTACTCAATGACCCCATGTGACCCCCCTAGTCCTATATAAGTACTCAATGACCCCATGTGACTACCCCATGACCTATATAAGTACTCAATGACCCTATGTGACCCCCCTAGTCCTATATACGTACTCAATGACCCCATGTGACCCCCCTAGTCCTATATAAATACTCAATGACCCCATGTGACCCACCCTAGTCCTATATAAGTACTCAATGACCCCATGTGACCCCCCTAGTCCTATATAAGTACTCAATGACCCCATGTGAGCCCCCATGTCCTATATAAGTACTCAATGACCCCATGTGACCCCCCTAGTCCTATATAAGTACTCAATGACCCCATGTGACCCCCCCATGTCCTATATAAGTACTCAATGACCCCTTGTGACCCCCCTAGTTCTATATAAGTACTCAATGACCCCATGTGACCCCCCTAGTCCTATATAAGTACTCAATGACCCCATGTGACCCACCCTAGTCCTATATAAGTACTCAATGACCCCATGTGACCCACCCTAGTCCTATATAAGTACTCAAAGACCCCATGTGACTCCCCCATGACCTATATAAGTACTCAATGACCCCATGTGACCCCCCCATGACCTATATAAGTACTCAATGACCCCATGTGACCCCCCTAGTCCTATATAAGTACTCAATGACCCCATGTGACCCCCTAGTCCTATATAAGTACTCAATGACCCCATGTGACCCCCCTAGTCCTATATAAGTACTCAATGACCCCATGTGACCCCTCCATGACCTATATAAGTACTCAATGACCCCATGTGACCCCCCTAGTCCTATATCAGTACTCAATGACCCCATGTGACCCAACCTAGTCCTATATAAGTACTCAATGACCTCATGTGACCCCCCTAGTCTTATATAAGTACTCAATGACCCCATGTGACCCCCCTAGTCCTATATAAGTACTCAATGACCCCATGTGACCCCCCTAGTCCTATATAAGTACTCAATGACCCCATGTGACCCCCCTAGTCCTATATAAGTACTCAATGACCCCATGTGACCCCCCTAGTCCTATATAAGTACTCAATGACCCCATGTGACCCCCCTAGTCCTATATAAATACTCAATGACCCCATGTGACCCACCCTAGTCCTATATAAGTATTCAATGACCCCATGTGACCCCCCCATGACCTATATAAGTACTCAATGACCCCATGTGACCCACCCTAGTCCTATATAAGTACTCAATGACCCCATGTGACCCCCCCATGTCCTATATAAGTACTCAATGACACCATGTGACCCCCCCATGTCCTATATAAGTACTCAATGACCCCATGTGACCCCCCTAGTCCTATATAAGTACTCAATGACCCCATGTGACCCCCCTAGTCCTATATAAGTACTCAAAGACCCCATGTGACCCCCCTAGTCCTATATAAGTACTCAATGACCCCTTGTGACCCCCCTAGTCCTATATAAGTACTCAATGACCCCATGTGACCCCCCTAGTCCTATATAAGTACTCAATGACCCCATGTGACCCACCCTAGTCCTATATAAGTACTCAATGACCCCATGTGACCCCCCTAGTCCTATATAAGTACTCAATGACCCCATGTGACCCCCCTAGTCCTATATAAGTACTCAATGACCACATGTGACCCACCCTAGTCCTATATAAGTACTCAATGACCCCATGTGACCCCCCTAGTCCTATATAAGTACTCAATGACCCCATGTGACCCACCCTAGTCCTATATAAGAACTCAATGACCCCATGTGACCCCCCCATGTCCTATATAAGTACTCCATGACCCCATGTGACCCCCCTAGTCTTATATAAGTACTCAATGACCCCATGTGACCCCCCCATGTCCTATAAAAGTACTCAATGTCCCCATTTGACCCCCCTAGTCCTATATAAGTACTCAATGACCCCATGTGACCCCACTAGTCCTATATAAGTACTCAATGACCCCATGTGACCCACCCTAGTCCTATATAAGTACTCAATGACCCCATGTGACCCTCCTAGTCCTATATAAGTACTCAATGACCCCATGTGACCCCCTAGTCCTATATAAATACTCAATGACCCCATGTGACCCACCCTAGTCCTATATAAGTACTCAATGACCCCATGTGACCCCCCCATGACCTATATAAGTACTCAATGACCCCATGTGACCCCCCTAGTCCTATATAAGTACTCAATGACCCCATGTGACTCCCCTAGTCCTATATAAATACTCAATGACCCCATGTGACCCACCCTAGTCCTATATAAGTACTCAATGACCCCATGTGACCCCCCTAGTCCTATATAAGTACTCAATGACCCCATGTGACCCCCCTAGTCCTATATAAGTACTCAATGACCCCATGTGACCCCCCTAGTCCTATATAAATACTCAATGACCCCATGTGACCCATCCTAGTCCTATATAAGTACTCAATGACCCCATGTGACCCCTCCATGACCTATATAAGTACTCAATGACCCCATGTGACCCCCCTAGTCCTATATAAGTACTCAATGACACCATGTGACCCCCCTAGTCCTATATAAGTACTCAATGACCCCATGTGACCCAACCTAGTCCTATATAAGTACTCAATGACCCCATGTGACCCACCCTAGTCCTATATAAGTACTCAATGACCCCAGGTGACTCCCCCATGACCTATATAAGTTCTCAATGACCCCATGTGACCCCCCCATCACCTATATAAGTACTCAATGACCCCATGTGACCCCCCTAGTCCTATATAAGTACTCAATGACCCCATGTGACCCCCCTAGTCCTATATAAGTACTCAATGACCCCATGTGACCCCCCCATGACCTATATAAGTACTCAATGACCCCATGTGACCCCCCTAGTCCTATATCAGTACTCAATGACCCCATGTGACCCAACCTAGTCCTATATAAGTACTCAATGACCTCATGTGACCCCCCTAGTCCTATATAAGTACTCAATGACCCCATGTGACCCACCCTAGTCCTATATAAGTACTCAATGACCCCATGTGACCCCCCTAGTCCTATATAAGTACTCAATGACCCCATGTGACCCCCCTAGTCCTATATAAATACTCAATGACCCCATGTGACCCACCCTAGTCCTATATAAGTATTCAATGACCCCATGTGACCCCCCCATGACCTATATAAGTACTCAATGACCCCATGTGACCCACCCTAGTCCTATATAAGTACTCAATGACCCCATGTGACCCCCCCATGTCCTATATAAGTACTCAATGACACCATGTGACCCCCCCATGTCCTATATAAGTACTCAATGACCCCATGTGACCCCCCTAGTCCTATATAAGTACTCAATGACCCCATGTGACCCCCCTAGTCCTATATAAGTACTCAAAGACCCCATGTGACCCCCCTAGTCCTATATAAGTACTCAATGACCCCTTGTGACCCCCCTAGTCCTATATAAGTACTCAATGACCCCATGTGACCCCCCTAGTCCTATATAAGTACTCAATGACCCCATGTGACCCACCCTAGTCCTATATAAGTACTCAATGACCCCATGTGACCCCCCTAGTCCTATATAAGTACTCAATGACCCCATGTGACCCCCCTAGTCCTATATAAGTACTCAATGACCACATGTGACCCACCCTAGTCCTATATAAGTACTCAATGACCCCATGTGACCCCCCTAGTCCTATATAAGTACTCAATGACCCCATGTGACCCACCCTAGTCCTATATAAGAACTCAATGACCCCATGTGACCCCCCCATGTCCTATATAAGTACTCCATGACCCCATGTGACCCCCCTAGTCTTATATAAGTACTCAATGACCCCATGTGACCCCCCCATGTCCTATAAAAGTACTCAATGTCCCCATTTGACCCCCCTAGTCCTATATAAGTACTCAATGACCCCATGTGACCCCACTAGTCCTATATAAGTACTCAATGACCCCATGTGACCCCCCCATGACCTATATAAGTACTCAATGACCCCATGTGACCCCCCTAGTCCTATATAAGTACTCAATGACACCATGTGACCCCCCTAGTCCTATATAAGTACTCAATGACCCCATGTGACCCAACCTAGTCCTATATAAGTACTCAATGACCCCATGTGACCCACCCTAGTCCTATATAAGTACTCAATGACCCCATGTGACCCCCCTAGTCCTATATAAGTACTCAATGACCCCATGTGACCCCCCTAGTCCTATATAAGTACTCAATGACCACATGTGACCCACCCTAGTCCTATATAAGTACTCAATGACCCCATGTGACCCCCCTAGTCCTATATAAGTACTCAATGACCCCATGTGACCCACCCTAGTCCTATATAAGAACTCAATGACCCCATGTGACCCCCCCATGTCCTATATAAGTACTCCATGACCCCATGTGACCCCCCTAGTCTTATATAAGTACTCAATGACCCCATGTGACCCCCCCATGTCCTATAAAAGTACTCAATGTCCCCATTTGACCCCCCTAGTCCTATATAAGTACTCAATGACCCCATGTGACCCCACTAGTCCTATATAAGTACTCAATGACCCCATGTGACCCACCCTAGTCCTATATAAGTACTCAATGACCCCATGTGACCCTCCTAGTCCTATATAAGTACTCAATGACCCCATGTGACCCCCTAGTCCTATATAAATACTCAATGACCCCATGTGACCCACCCTAGTCCTATATAAGTACTCAATGACCCCATGTGACCCCCCCATGACCTATATAAGTACTCAATGACCCCATGTGACCCCCCTAGTCCTATATAAGTACTCAATGACCCCATGTGACTCCCCTAGTCCTATATAAATACTCAATGACCCCATGTGACCCACCCTAGTCCTATATAAGTACTCAATGACCCCATGTGACCCCCCTAGTCCTATATAAGTACTCAATGACCCCATGTGACCCCCCTAGTCCTATATAAGTACTCAATGACCCCATGTGACCCCCCTAGTCCTATATAAATACTCAATGACCCCATGTGACCCATCCTAGTCCTATATAAGTACTCAATGACCCCATGTGACCCCCCCATGACCTATATAAGTACTCAATGACCCCATGTGACCCCCCTAGTCCTATATAAGTACTCAATGACACCATGTGACCCCCCTAGTCCTATATAAGTACTCAATGACCCCATGTGACCCAACCTAGTCCTATATAAGTACTCAATGACCCCATGTGACCCACCCTAGTCCTATATAAGTACTCAATGACCCCAGGTGACTCCCCCATGACCTATATAAGTTCTCAATGACCCCATGTGACCCCCCCATCACCTATATAAGTACTCAATGACCCCATGTGACCCCCCTAGTCCTATATAAGTACTCAATGACCCCATGTGACCCCCCTAGTCCTATATAAGTACTCAATGACCCCATGTGACCCCCCCATGACCTATATAAGTACTCAATGACCCCATGTGACCCCCCTAGTCCTATATCAGTACTCAATGACCCCATGTGACCCAACCTAGTCCTATATAAGTACTCAATGACCTCATGTGACCCCCCTAGTCCTATATAAGTACTCAATGACCCCATGTGACCCCCCTAGTCCTATATAAGTACTCAATGACCCCATGTGACCCCCCTAGTCCTATATAAGTACTCAATGACCCCATGTGACCCCCCTAGTCCTATATAAGTACTCAATGACCCCATGTGACCCCCCTAGTCCTATATAAGTACTCAATGACCCCATGTGACCCCCCTAGTCCTATATAAATACTCAATGACCCCATGTGACCCACCCTAGTCCTATATAAGTACTCAATGACCCCATGTGACCCCCCCATGACCTATATAAGTACTCAATGACCCCATGTGACCCCCCTAGTCCTATATAAGTACTCAATGACCCCATGTGACCCCCCTAGTCCTATATAAGTACTCAATGACCCCATGTGACCCCCCCATGTCCTATAAAAGTACCCAATGTCCCCATTTGACCCCCCTAGTCCTATATAAGTACTCAATGACCCCATGTGACCCCCCTAGTCCTATATAAGTACTCAATGACCCCATGTGACCCCCCTAGTCCTATATAAGTACTCAATGACCCCATGTGACCCACCCTAGTCCTATATAAGTACTCAATGACCCCATGTGACCCCCCCATGTCCTATATAAGTACTCAATGACACCATGTGACCCCCCCATGTCCTATATAAGTACTCAATGACCCCATGTGACCCCCCTAGTCCTATATAAGTACTCAATGACCCCATGTGACCCCCCTAGTCCTATATAAGTACTCAATGACCCCATGTGACCCCCCTAGTCCTATATAAGTACTCAATGACCCCATGTGACCCCCCATGTCCTATATAAGTACTCAATGACCCCATGTGACCCCCCCATGTCCTATATAAGTACTCAATGACCCCTTGTGACCCCCCTAGTCCTATATAAGTACTCAATGACCCCATGTGACCCCCCTAGTCCTATATAAGTACTCAATGACCCCATGTGACCCACCCTAGTCCTATATAAGTACTCAATGACCCCATGTGACCCCCCCATGTCCTATATAAGTACTCAATGACCCCTTGTGACCCCCCTAGTCCTATATAAGTACTCAATGACCCCATGTGACCCCCCTAGTCCTATATAAGTACTCAATGACCCCATGTGACCCACCCTAGTCCTATATAAGTACTCAATGACCCCATGTGACCCCCCTAGTTCTATATAAGTACTCAATGACACCATGTGACCCCCCTAGTCCTATATCAGTACTCAATGACCCCATGTGACCCAACCTAGTCCTATATAAGTACTCAATGACCTCATGTGACCCCCCTAGTCCTATATAAGTACTCAATGACCCCATGTGACCCCCCTAGTCCTATATAAGTACTCAATGACCCCATGTGACCCCCCTAGTCCTATATAAGTACTCAATGACCCCATGTGACCCACCCTAGTCCTATATAAGTACTCAATGACCCCATGTGACCCCCCTAGTCCTATATAAGTACTCAATGACCCCATGTGACCCACCCTAGTCCTATATAAGTACTCAATGACCCCATGTGACCCCCCTAGTTCTATATAAGTACTCAATGACACCATGTGACCCCCCTAGTCCTATATCAGTACTCAATGACCCCATGTGACCCAACCTAGTCCTATATAAGTACTCAATGACCTCATGTGACCCCCCTAGTCCTATATAAGTACTCAATGACCCCATGTGACCCTCCTAGTCCTATATAAGTACTCAATGACCCCATGTGACCCCCCCATGACCTATATAAGTACTCAATGACCCCATGTGACCCCCCTAGTCCTATATAAGTACTCAATGACCCCATGTGACCCCCCTAGTCCTATATAAATACTCAATGACCCCATGTGACCCCCCATGTCCTATACAAGTACTCAATGACCCCATGTGACCCCCCTAGTCCTATATAAGTACTCAATGACCCCATGTGACCCCCCTAGTCCTATATAAGTACTCAATGACCCCATGTGACCCCCCTAGTCCTATATAAGTACTCAATGACCCCATGTGACCCCCCATGTCCTATATAAGTACTCAATGACCCCATGTGACCCCCCTAGTCCTATATAAGTACTCAATGACCCCATGTGACCCCCCCATGTCCTATATAAGTACTCAATGACCCCTTGTGACCCCCCTAGTCCTATATAAGTACTCAATGACCCCATGTGACCCCCCTAGTCCTATATAAGTACTCAATGACCCCATGTGACCCACCCTAGTCCTATATAAGTACTCAATGACCCCATGTGACCCCCCCATGTCCTATATAAGTACTCAATGACCCCTTGTGACCCCCCTAGTCCTATATAAGTACTCAATGACCCCATGTGACCCCCCTAGTCCTATATAAGTACTCAATGACCCCATGTGACCCACCCTAGTCCTATATAAGTACTCAATGACCCCATGTGACCCCCCTAGTTCTATATAAGTACTCAATGACACCATGTGACCCCCCTAGTCCTATATCAGTACTCAATGACCCCATGTGACCCAACCTAGTCCTATATAAGTACTCAATGACCTCATGTGACCCCCCTAGTCCTATATAAGTACTCAATGACCCCATGTGACCCCCCTAGTCCTATATAAGTACTCAATGACCCCATGTGACCCCCCTAGTCCTATATAAGTACTCAATGACCCCATGTGACCCACCCTAGTCCTATATAAGTACTCAATGACCCCATGTGACCCCCCTAGTCCTATATAAGTACTCAATGACCCCATGTGACCCACCCTAGTCCTATATAAGTACTCAATGACCTCATGTGACCCCCCCATGACCTATATAAGTACTCAATGACCCCATGTGACCCCCCTAGTCCTATATAAGTACTCAATGACCCCATGTGACCCCCCTAGTCCTATATAAATACTCAATGACCCCATGTGACCCACCCTAGTCCTATATAAGTACTCAATGACCCCATGTGACCCCCCCATGACCTATATAAGTACTCAATGACCCCATGTGACCCCCCATGACCTATATAAGTACTCAATGACCCCATGTGACCCCCCTAGTCCTATATAAGTACTCAATGACCCCATGTGACCCCCCTAGTCCTATATAAATACTCAATGACCCCATGTGACCCATCCTAGTCCTATATAAGTACTCAATGACCCCATGTGACCCCCCCATGACCTATATAAGTACTCAATGACCCCATGTGACCCCCCTAGTCCTATATAAGTACTCAATGACCCCATGTGACCCCCCTAGTCCTATATAAGTACTCAATGACCCCATGTGACCCAACCTAGTCCTATATAAGTACTCAATGACCCCATGTGACCCACCCTAGTCCTATATAAGTACTCAATGACCCCATGTGACTCCCCCATGACCTATATAAGTACTCAATGACCCCATGTGACCCCCCCATCACCTATATAAGTACTCAATGACCCCATGTGACCCCCCTAGTCCTATATAAGTACTCAATGACCCCATGTGACCCCCCTAGTCCTATATAAGTACTCAATGACCCCATGTGACCCCCCCATGACCTATATAAGTACTCAATGACCCCATGTGACCCCCCTAGTCCTATATCAGTACTCAATGACCCCATGTGACCCAACCTAGTCCTATATAAGTACTCAATGACCTCATGTGACCCCCCTAGTCCTATATAAGTACTCAATGACCCCATGTGACCCCCCTAGTCCTATATAAGTACTCAATGACCCCATGTGACCCCCCTAGTCCTATATAAGTACTCAATGACCCCATGTGACCCCCCTAGTCCTATATAAGTACTCAATGACCCCATGTGACCCCCCTAGTCCTATATAAGTACTCAATGACCCCATGTGACCCCCCTAGTCCTATATAAATACTCAATGACCCCATGTGACCCACCCTAGTCCTATATAAGTACTCAATGACCCCATGTGACCCACCCATGACCTATATAAGTACTCAATGACCCCATGTGACCCCCCTAGTCCTATATAAGTACTCAATGACCCCATGTGACCCCCCTAGTCCTATATAAGTACTCAATGACCCCATGTGACCCCCCCATGTCCTATAAAAGTACTCAATGTCCCCATTTGACCCCCCTAGTCCTATATAAGTACTCAATGACCCCATGTGACCCCCCTAGTCCTATATAAGTACTCAATGACCCCATGTGACCCCCCTAGTCCTATATAAGTACTCAATGACCCTATGTGACCCACCCTAGTCCTATATAAGTACTCAATGACCCCATGTGACCCCCCCATGTCCTATATAAGTACTCAATGACCCCATGTGACCCCCCTAGTCCTATATAAGTACTCAATGACCCCATGTGACCCCCCTAGTCCTATATAAGTACTCAATGACCCCATGTGACCCCCCTAGTCCTATATAAATACTCAATGACCCCATGTGACCCACCCTAGTCCTATATAAGTACTCAATGACCCCATGTGACCCCCCCATGACCTATATAAGTACTCAATGACCCCATGTGACCCCCCTAGTCCTATATAAGTACTCAATGTCCCCATGTGACCCCCCTAGTCCTATATAAGTACTCAATGACCCCATGTGACCCCCCCATGTCCTATAAAAGTACCCAATGTCCCCATTTGACCCCCCTAGTCCTATATAAGTACTCAATGACCCCATGTGACCCCCCTAGTCCTATATAAGTACTCAATGACCCCATGTGACCCCCCTAGTCCTATATAAGTACTCAATGACCCCATGTGACCCACCCTAGTCCTATATAAGTACTCAATGACCCCATGTGACCCCCCCATGTCCTATATAAGTACTCAATGACACCATGTGACCCCCCCATGTCCTATATAAGTACTCAATGACCCCATGTGACCCCCCTAGTCCTATATAAGTACTCAATGACCCCATGTGACCCCCCTAGTCCTATATAAGTACTCAATGACCCCATGTGACCCCCCTAGTCCTATATAAGTACTCAATGACCCCTTGTGACCCCCCTAGTCCTATATAAGTACTCAATGACCCCATGTGACCCCCCTAGTCCTATATAAGTACTCAATGACCCCATGTGACCCACCCTAGTCCTATATAAGTACTCAATGACCCCATGTGACCCCCCCATGTCCTATATAAGTACTCAATGACCCCTTGTGACCCCCCTAGTCCTATATAAGTACTCAATGACCCCATGTGACCCCCCTAGTCCTATATAAGTACTCAATGACCCCATGTGACCCACCCTAGTCCTATATAAGTACTCAATGACCCCATGTGACCCCCCTAGTTCTATATAAGTACTCAATGACACCATGTGACCCCCCTAGTCCTATATCAGTACTCAATGACCCCATGTGACCCAACCTAGTCCTATATAAGTACTCAATGACCTCATGTGACCCCCCTAGTCCTATATAAGTACTCAATGACCCCATGTGACCCCCCTAGTCCTATATAAGTACTCAATGACCCCATGTGACCCCCCTAGTCCTATATAAGTACTCAATGACCCCATGTGACCCACCCTAGTCCTATATAAGTACTCAATGACCCCATGTGACCCCCCTAGTCCTATATAAGTACTCAATGACCCCATGTGACCCACCCTAGTCCTATATAAGTACTCAATGACCCCATGTGACCCCCCTAGTTCTATATAAGTACTCAATGACACCATGTGACCCCCCTAGTCCTATATCAGTACTCAATGACCCCATGTGACCCAACCTAGTCCTATATAAGTACTCAATGACCTCATGTGACCCCCCTAGTCCTATATAAGTACTCAATGACCCCATGTGACCCTCCTAGTCCTATATAAGTACTCAATGACCCCATGTGACCCCCCCATGACCTATATAAGTACTCAATGACCCCATGTGACCCCCCTAGTCCTATATAAGTACTCAATGACCCCATGTGACCCCCCTAGTCCTATATAAATACTCAATGACCCCATGTGACCCCCCATGTCCTATACAAGTACTCAATGACCCCATGTGACCCCCCTAGTCCTATATAAGTACTCAATGACCCCATGTGACCCCCCTAGTCCTATATAAGTACTCAATGACCCCATGTGACCCCCCTAGTCCTATATAAGTACTCAATGACCCCATGTGACCCCCCATGTCCTATATAAGTACTCAATGACCCCATGTGACCCCCCTAGTCCTATATAAGTACTCAATGACCCCATGTGACCCCCCCATGTCCTATATAAGTACTCAATGACCCCTTGTGACCCCCCTAGTCCTATATAAGTACTCAATGACCCCATGTGACCCCCCTAGTTCTATATAAGTACTCAATGACCCCATGTGACCCACCCTAGTCCTATATAAGTACTCAATGACCCCATGTGACCCCCCCATGTCCTATATAAGTACTCAATGACCCCTTGTGACCCCCCTAGTCCTATATAAGTACTCAATGACCCCATGTGACCCCCCTAGTCCTATATAAGTACTCAATGACCCCATGTGACCCACCCTAGTCCTATATAAGTACTCTATGACCCCATGTGACCCCCCTAGTTCTATATAAGTACTCAATGACACCATGTGACCCCCCTAGTCCTATATCAGTACTCAATGACCCCATGTGACCCAACCTAGTCCTATATAAGTACTCAATGACCTCATGTGACCCCCCTAGTCCTATATAAGTACTCAATGACCCCATGTGACCCCCCTAGTCCTATATAAGTACTCAATGACCCCATGTGACCCCCCTAGTCCTATATAAGTACTCAATGACCCCATGTGACCCACCCTAGTCCTATATAAGTACTCAATGACCCCATGTGACCCCCCTAGTCCTATATAAGTACTCAATGACCCCATGTGACCCACCCTAGTCCTATATAAGTACTCAATGACCTCATGTGACCCCCCCATGACCTATATAAGTACTCAATGACCCCATGTGACCCCCCTAGTCCTATATAAGTACTCAATGACCCCATGTGACCCCCCTAGTCCTATATAAATACTCAATGACCCCATGTGACCCACCCTAGTCCTATATAAGTACTCAATGACCCCATGTGACCCCCCCATGACCTATATAAGTACTCAATGACCCCATGTGACCCCCCATGACCTATATAAGTACTCAATGACCCCATGTGACCCCCCTAGTCCTATATAAGTACTCAATGACCCCATGTGACCCCCCTAGTCCTATATAAATACTCAATGACCCCATGTGACCCATCCTAGTCCTATATAAGTACTCAATGACCCCATGTGACCCCCCCATGACCTATATAAGTACTCAATGACCCCATGTGACCCCCCTAGTCCTATATAAGTACTCAATGACCCCATGTGACCCCCCTAGTCCTATATAAGTACTCAATGACCCCATGTGACCCAACCTAGTCCTATATAAGTACTCAATGACCCCATGTGACCCACCCTAGTCCTATATAAGTACTCAATGACCCCATGTGACTCCCCCATGACCTATATAAGTACTCAATGACCCCATGTGACCCCCCCATCACCTATATAAGTACTCAATGACCCCATGTGACCCCCCTAGTCCTATATAAGTACTCAATGACCCCATGTGACCCCCCTAGTCCTATATAAGTACTCAATGACCCCATGTGACCCCCCCATGACCTATATAAGTACTCAATGACCCCATGTGACCCCCCTAGTCCTATATCAGTACTCAATGACCCCATGTGACCCAACCTAGTCCTATATAAGTACTCAATGACCTCATGTGACCCCCCTAGTCCTATATAAGTACTCAATGACCCCATGTGACCCCCCTAGTCCTATATAAGTACTCAATGACCCCATGTGACCCCCCTAGTCCTATATAAGTACTCAATGACCCCATGTGACCCCCCTAGTCCTATATAAGTACTCAATGACCCCATGTGACCCCCCTAGTCCTATATAAGTACTCAATGACCCCATGTGACCCCCCAAGTCCTATATAAATACTCAATGACCCCATGTGACCCACCCTAGTCCTATATAAGTACTCAATGACCCCATGTGACCCACCCATGACCTATATAAGTACTCAATGACCCCATGTGACCCCCCTAGTCCTATATAAGTACTCAATGACCCCATGTGACCCCCCTAGTCCTATATAAGTACTCAATGACCCCATGTGACCCCCCCATGTCCTATAAAAGTACTCAATGTCCCCATTTGACCCCCCTAGTCCTATATAAGTACTCAATGACCCCATGTGACCCCCCTAGTCCTATATAAGTACTCAATGACCCCATGTGACCCCCCTAGTCCTATATAAGTACTCAATGACCCTATGTGACCCACCCTAGTCCTATATAAGTACTCAATGACCCCATGTGACCCCCCCATGTCCTATATAAGTACTCAATGACACCATGTGACCCCCCCATGTCCTATATAAGTACTCAATGACCCCATGTGACCCCCCTAGTCCTATATAAGTACTCAATGACCCCATGTGACCCCCCTAGTCTTATATAAGTACTCAATGACCCCATGTGACCCCCCTAGTCCTATATAAGTACTCAATGACCCCATGTGACCCCCCTAGTCCTATATAAGTACTCAATGACCACATGTGACCCACCCTAGTCCTATATAAGTACTCAATGACCCCATGTGACCCCCCTAGTCCTATATAAGTACTCAATGACCCCATGTGACCCACCCTAGTCCTATATAAGAACTCAATGACCCCATGTGACCCCCCCATGTCCTATATAATTACTCCATGACCCCATGTGACCCCCCTAGTCTTATATAAGTACTCAATGACCCCATGTGACCCCCCCATGTCCTATAAAAGTACTCAATGTCCCCATTTGACCCCCCTAGTCCTATATAAGTACTCAATGACCCCATGTGACCCCACTAGTCCTATATAAGTACTCAATGACCCCATGTGACCCACCCTAGTCCTATATAAGTACTCAATGACCCCATGTGACCCTCCTAGTCCTATATAAGTACTCAATGACCCCATGTGACCCCCCTAGTCCTATATAAATACTCAATGACCCCATGTGACCCACCCTAGTCCTATATAAGTACTCAATGACCACATGTGACCCCCCCATGACCTATATGAGTACTCAATGACCCCATGTGACCCCCCTAGTCCTATATAAGTACTCAATGACCCCATGTGACTCCCCTAGTCTTATCTAATACTCAATGACCCCATGTGACCCACCCTAGTCCTATATAAGTCTCAATGACCCCATGTGACCCCCCCATGACCTATATAAGTACTCAATGACCCCATGTGACCCCCCTAGTCCTATATAAGTACTCAATGACCCCATGTGACCCCCCTAGTCCTATATAAGTACTCAATGACCCCATGTGACTACCCCATGACCTATATAAGTACTCAATGACCCTATGTGACCCCCCTAGTCCTATATACGTACTCAATGACCCCATGTGACCCCCCTAGTCCTATATAAATACTCAATGACCCCATATGACCCACCCTAGTCCTATATAAGTACTCAATAACCCCATGTGACCCCCCTAGTCCTATATAAGTACTCAATGACCCCATGTGAGCCCCCATATCCTATATAAGTACTCAATGACCCCATGTGACCCCCCTAGTCCTATATAAGTACTCAATGACCCCATGTGACCCCCCCATGTCCTATATAAGTACTCAATGACCCCTTGTGACCCCCCTAGTTCTATATAAGTACTCAATGACCCCATGTGACCCCCCTAGTCCTATATAAGTACTCAATGACCCCATGTGACCCACCCTAGTCCTATATAAGTACTCAATGACCCCATGTGACCCCCCCATGACCTATATAAGTACTCTATGACCCCATGTGCCCCCCCATGACCTATATAAGTACTCTATGACCCCATGTGCCCCCCCATGACCTATATAAGTACTCAATGACCCCATGTGACCCCCCTAGTCCTATATAAGTACTCAATGACCCCATGTGACCCCCCTAGTCCTATATAAGTACTCAATGACCCCATGTGACCCCCCCATGACCTATATAAGTACTCAATGACCCCATGTGACCCCCCTAGTCCTATATCAGTACTCAATGACCCCATGTGACCCAACCTAGTCCTATATAAGTACTCAATGACCTCATGTGACCCCCCTAGTCCTATATAAGTACTCAATGACCCCATGTGACCCCCCTAGTCCTATATAAGTACTCAATGACCCCATGTGACCCCCCTAGTCCTATATAAGTACTCAATGACCCCATGTGACCCCCCTAGTCCTATATAAGTACTCAATGACCCCATGTGACCCCCCTAGTCCTATATAAGTACTCAATGACCCCATGTGACCCCCCTAGTCCTATATAAATACTCAATGACCCCATGTGACCCACCCTAGTCCTATATAAGTATTCAATGACCCCATGTGACCCCCCCATGACCTATATAAGTACTCAATGACCCCATGTGACCCACCCTAGTCCTATATAAGTACTCAATGACCCCATGTGACCCCCCCATATCCTATATAAGTACTCAATGACACCATGTGACCCCCCCATGTCCTATATAGGTACTCAATGACCCCATGTGACCCCCCTAGTCCTATATAAGTACTCAATGACCCCATGTGACCCCCCTAGTCCTATATAAGTACTCAAAGACCCCATGTGACCCCCCTAGTCCTATATAAGTACTCAATGACCCCTTGTGACCCCCCTAGTCCTATATAAGTACTCAATGACCCCATGTGACCCCCCTAGTCCTATATAAGTACTCAATGACCCCATGTGACCCACCCTAGTCCTATATAAGTACTCAATGACCCCATGTGACCCCCCTAGTCCTATATAAGTACTCAATGACCCCATGTGACCCCCCTAGTCCTATATAAGTACTCAATGACCACATGTGACCCACCCTAGTCCTATATAAGTACTCAATGACCCCATGTGACCCCCCTAGTCCTATATAAGTACTCAATGACCCCATGTGACCCACCCTAGTCCTATATAAGAACTCAATGACCCCATGTGACCCCCCCATGTCCTATATAAGTACTCCATGACCCCATGTGACCCCCCTAGTCTTATATAAGTACTCAATGACCCCATGTGACCCCCCCATGTCCTATAAAAGTACTCAATGTCCCCATTTGACCCCCCTAGTCCTATATAAGTACTCAATGACCCCATGTGACCCCACTAGTCCTATATAAGTACTCAATGACCCCATGTGACCCACCCTAGTCCTATATAAGTACTCAATGACCCCATGTGACCCTCCTAGTCCTATATAAGTACTCAATGACCCCATGTGACCCCCTAGTCCTATATAAATACTCAATGACCCCATGTGACCCACCCTAGTCCTATATAAGTACTCAATGACCCCATGTGACCCCCCCATGACCTATATAAGTACTCAATGACCCCATGTGACCCCCCTAGTCCTATATAAGTACTCAATGACCCCATGTGACTCCCCTAGTCCTATATAAATACTCAATGACCCCATGTGACCCACCCTAGTCCTATATAAGTACTCAATGACCCCATGTGACCCCCCTAGTCCTATATAAGTACTCAATGACCCCATGTGACCCCCCTAGTCCTATATAAGTACTCAATGACCCCATGTGACCCCCCCATGACCTATATAAATACTCAATGACCCCATGTGACCCACCCTAGTCCTATATAAGTACTCAATGACCCCATGTGACCCCCCTAGTCCTATATAAGTACTCAATGACCCCATGTGACCCCCCTAGTCCTATATAAGTACTCAATGACCCCATGTGACCCCCCTAGTCCTATATAAGTACTCAATGACCCCATGTGACCCCCCTAGTCCTATATAAGTACTCAATGACCCCATGTGACCCACCCTAGTCCTATATAAGTACTCAATGACCCCATGTGACCCCCCCATGACCTATAAAGTACTCAATGACCCCATGTGACCCCCCTAGTCCTATATAAGTACTCAATGACCCCATGTGACCCCCCTAGTCCTATATAAGTACTCAATGACCCCATGTGACCCCCCTAGTCCTATATAAGTACTCAAAGACCCCATGTGACCCCCCTAGTCCTATATAAGTACTCAATGACCCCTTGTGACCCCCCTAGTCCTATATAAGTACTCAATGACCCCATGTGACCCCCCTAGTCCTATATAAGTACTCAATGACCCCATGTGACCCACCCTAGTCCTATATAAGTACTCAATGACCCCATGTGACCCCCCTAGTCCTATATAAGTACTCAATGACCCCATGTGACCCCCCTAGTCCTATATAAGTACTCAATGACCACATGTGACCCACCCTAGTCCTATATAAGTACTCAATGACCCCATGTGACCCCCCTAGTCCTATATAAGTACTCAATGACCCCATGTGACCCACCCTAGTCCTATATAAGAACTCAATGACCCCATGTGACCCCCCCATGTCCTATATAAGTACTCCATGACCCCATGTGACCCCCCTAGTCTTATATAAGTACTCAATGACCCCATGTGACCCCCCCATGTCCTATAAAAGTACTCAATGTCCCCATTTGACCCCCCTAGTCCTATATAAGTACTCAATGACCCCATGTGACCCCACTAGTCCTATATAAGTACTCAATGACCCCATGTGACCCACCCTAGTCCTATATAAGTACTCAATGACCCCATGTGACCCTCCTAGTCCTATATAAGTACTCAATGACCCCATGTGACCCCCTAGTCCTATATAAATACTCAATGACCCCATGTGACCCACCCTAGTCCTATATAAGTACTCAATGACCCCATGTGACCCCCCCATGACCTATATAAGTACTCAATGACCCCATGTGACCCCCCTAGTCCTATATAAGTACTCAATGACCCCATGTGACTCCCCTAGTCCTATATAAATACTCAATGACCCCATGTGACCCACCCTAGTCCTATATAAGTACTCAATGACCCCATGTGACCCCCCTAGTCCTATATAAGTACTCAATGACCCCATGTGACCCCCCTAGTCCTATATAAGTACTCAATGACCCCATGTGACCCCCCCATGACCTATATAAATACTCAATGACCCCATGTGACCCACCCTAGTCCTATATAAGTACTCAATGACCCCATGTGACCCCCCTAGTCCTATATAAGTACTCAATGACCCCATGTGACCCCCCTAGTCCTATATAAGTACTCAATGACCCCATGTGACCCCCCCATGACCTATATAAGTACTCAATGACCCCATGTGACCCCCCTAGTCCTATATAAGTACTCAATGACCCCATGTGACCCCCCTAGTCCTATATAAGTACTCAATGACCCCATGTGACCCAACCTAGTCCTATATAAGTACTCAATGACCCCATGTGACCCCCCCATCACCTATATAAGTACTCAATGACCCCATGTGACCCCCCTAGTCCTATATAAGTACTCAATGACCCCATGTGACCCCTCTAGTCCTATATAAGTACTCAATGACCCCATGTGACCCCCCCATGACCTATATAAGTACTCAATGACCCCATGTGACCCCCCTAGTCCTATATCAGTACTCAATGACCCCATGTGACCCAACCTAGTCCTATATAAGTACTCAATGACCTCATGTGACCCCCCTAGTCCTATATAAGTACTCAATGACCCCATGTGACCCCCCTAGTCCTATATAAGTACTCAATGACCCCATGTGACCCCCCTAGTCCTATATAAGTACTCAATGACCCCATGTGACCCCCCTAGTCCTATATAAGTACTCAATGACCCCATGTAACCCCCCTAGTCCTATATAAGTACTCAATGACCCCATTGACCCCCCTAGTCCTATATAAATACTCAATGACCCCATGTGACCCACCCTAGTCCTATATAAGTACTCAATGACCCCATTTGACCCCCCTAGTCCTATATAAGTACTCAATGACCCCATGTGACCCCCCTAGTCCTATATAAGTACTCAATGACACCATGTGACCCCCCCATGTCCTATATAAGTACTCAATGACCCCATGTGACCCCCCTAGTCCTATATAAGTACTCAATGACCCCATGTGACCCCCCTAGTCCTATATAAGTACTCAATGACCCCATGTGACCCCCCTAGTCCTATATAAGTACTCAATGACCCCATGTGACCCCCCTAGTCCTATATAAGTACTCAATGACCCCATGTGACCCCCCCATGTCCTATAAAAGTACTCAATGTCCCCATTTGACCCCCCTAGTCCTATATAAGTACTCAATGACCCCATGTGACCCCCCTAGTCCTATATAAGTACTCAATGACCCCATGTGACCCCCCAAGTCCTATATAAGTACTCAATGACCCCATGTGACCCCCCTAGTCCTATATAAGTACTCAATGACCCCATGTGACCCCCCTAGTCCTATATAAGTACTCAATGACCCCATGTGACCCCCCTAGTCCTATATAAGTACTCAATGACCCCATGTGACCCCCCCATGACCTATATAAGTACTCAATGACCCCATGTGACCCCCCTAGTCCTATATCAGTACTCAATGACCCCATGTGACCCAACCTAGTCCTATATAAGTACTCAATGACCTCATGTGACCCCCCTAGTCCTATATAAGTACTCAATGACCCCATGTGACCCCCCTAGTCCTATATAAGTACTCAATGACCCCATGTGACCCCCCTAGTCCTATATAAGTACTCAATGACCCCATGTGACCCCCCTAGTCCTATATAAGTACTCAATGACCCCATGTGACCCCCCTAGTCCTATATAAGTACTCAATGACCCCATTGACCCCCCTAGTCCTATATAAATACTCAATGACCCCATGTGACCCCCCCATGACCTATATAAGTACTCAATGACCCCATGTGACCCCCCTAGTCCTATATAAGTACTCAATGACCCCATGTGACCCCCCTAGTCCTATATAAGTACTCAATGACCCCATGTGACCCCCCCATGTCCTATAAAAGTACTCAATGTCCCCATTTGACCCCCCTAGTCATATATAAGTACTCAATGACACCATGTGACCCCCCTAGTCCTATATAAGTACTCAATGACCCCATGTGACCCCCCAAGTCCTATATAAGTACTCAATGACCCTATGTGACCCACCCTAGTCCTATATAAGTACTCAATGACCCCATGTGACCCCCCCATGTCCTATATAAGTACTCAATGACACCATGTGACCCCCCCATGTCCTATATAAGTACTCAATGACCCCATGTGACCCCCCTAGTCCTATATAAGTACTCAATGACCCCATGTGACCCCCCTAGTCCTATGTAAGTACTCAATGACCCCATGTGACCCCCCTAGTCCTATATAAATACTCAATGACCCCATGTGACCCATCCTAGTCCTATATAAGTACTCAATGACCCCATGTGACCCCCCCATGACCTATATAAGTACTCAATGACCCCATGTGACCCCCCTAGTCCTATATAAGTACTCAATGACCCCATGTGACCCCCCTAGTCCTATATAAGTACTCAATGACCCCATGTGACCCCCCCATGACCTATATAAGTACTCAATGACCCCATGTGACCCCCCTAGTCCTATATAAGTACTCAATGACCCCATGTGACCCCCCTAGTCCTATATAAGTACTCAATGACCCCATGTGACCCAACCTAGTCCTATATAAGTACTCAATGACCCCATGTGACCCCCCCATCACCTATATAAGTACTCAATGACCCCATGTGACCCCCCTAGTCCTATATAAGTACTCAATGACCCCATGTGACCCCCCTAGTCCTATATAAGTACTCAATGACCCCATGTGACCCCCCCATGACCTATATAAGTACTCAATGACCCCATGTGACCCCCCTAGTCCTATATCAGTACTCAATGACCCCATGTGACCCAACCTAGTCCTATATAAGTACTCAATGACCTCATGTGACCCCCCTAGTCCTATATAAGTACTCAATGACCCCATGTGACCCCCCTAGTCCTATATAAGTACTCAATGACCCCATGTGACCCCCCTAGTCCTATATAAGTACTCAATGACCCCATGTGACCCCCCTAGTCCTATATAAGTACTCAATGACCCCATGTGACCCCCCTAGTCCTATATAAGTACTCAATGACCCCATTGACCCCCCTAGTCCTATATAAATACTCAATGACCCCATGTGACCCACCCTAGTCCTATATAAGTACTCAATGACCCCATGTGACCCCCCCATGACCTATATAAGTACTCAATGACCCCATGTGACCCCCCTAGTCCTATATAAGTACTCAATGACCCCATGTGACCCCCCTAGTCCTATATAAGTACTCAATGACCCCATGTGACCCCCCCATGTCCTATAAAAGTACCCAATGTCCCCATTTGACCCCCCTAGTCCTATATAAGTACTCAATGACCCCATGTGACCCCCCTAGTCCTATATAAGTACTCAATGACCCCATGTGACCCCCCAAGTCCTATATAAGTACTCAATGATCCTATGTGACCCACCCTAGTCCTATATAAGTACTCAATGACCCCATGTGACCCCCCCATGTCCTATATAAGTACTCAATGACACCATGTGACCCCCCCATGTCCTATATAAGTACTCAATGACCCCATGTGACCCCCCTAGTCCTATATAAGTACTCAATGACCCCATGTGACCCCCCTAGTCCTATATAAGTACTCAATGACCCCATGTGACCCCCCTAGTCCTATATAAGTACTCAATGACCCCATGTGACCCCCCTAGTCCTATATAAGTACTCAATGACCACATGTGACCCACCCTAGTCCTATATAGGTACTCAATGACCCCATGTGACCCCCCTAGTCCTATATAAGTACTCAATGACCCCATGTGATCCACCCTAGTCCTATATAAGAACTCAATGACCCCATGTGACCCCCCCATGTCCTATAAAAGTACTCAATGTCCCCATTTGACCCCCCTAGTCCTATATAAGTACTCAATGACCACATGTGACCCCCCCATGACCTATATGAGTACTCAATGACCCCATGTGACCCCCCTAGTCCTATATAAGTACTCAATGACCCCATGTGACTCCCCTAGTCCTATATAAATACTCAATGACCCCATGTGACCCACCCTAGTCCTATATAAGTACTCAATGACCCCATGTGACCCCCCCATGACCTATATAAGTACTCAATGACCCCATGTGACCCCCCTAGTCCTATATAAGTACTCAATGACCCCATGTGACCCCCCTAGTCCTATATAAGTACTCAATGACCCCATGTGACTCCCCCATGACCTATATAAGTACTCAATGACCCTATGTGACCCCCCTAGTCCTATATAAGTACTCAATGACCCCATGTGACCCCCCTAGTCCTATATAAATACTCAATGACCCCATGTGACCCACCCTAGTCCTATATAAGTACTCAATGACCCCATGTGACCCCCCTAGTCCTATATAAGTACTCAATGACCCCATGTGACCCCCCATGTCCTATATAAGTACTCAATGACCCCATGTGACCCCCCTAGTCCTATATAAGTACTCAATGACCCCATGTGACCCCCCCATGTCCTATATAAGTACTCAATGACCCCTTGTGACCCCCCTAGTCCTATATAAGTACTCAATGACCCCATGTGACCCCCCTAGTCCTATGTAAGTACTCAATGACCCCATGTGACCCACCCTAGTCCTATATAAGTACTCAATGACCCCATGTGACCCCCCATGACCTATATAAGTACTCTATGAGCCCATGTGACCCCCCATGACCTATATAAGTACTCAATGACCCCATGTGACCCCCCTAGTCCTATATAAGTACTCAATGACCCCATGTGACCCCCCTAGTCCTATATAAGTACTCAATGACCCCATGTGACCCCCCCATGACCTATATAAGTACTCAATGACCCCATGTGACCCCCCTAGTCCTATATCAGTACTCAATGACCCCATGTGACCCAACCTAGTCCTATATAAGTACTCAATGACCTCATGTGACCCCCCTAGTCCTATATAAGTACTCAATGACCCCATGTGACCCCCCTAGTCCTATATAAGTACTCAATGACACCATGTGACCCCCCTAGTCCTATATAAGTACTCAATGACCCCATGTGACCCCCCTAGTCCTATATAAGTACTCAATGACCCCATGTGACCCCCCTAGTCCTATATAAGTACTCAATGACCCCATGTGACCCCCCTAGTCCTATATAAATACTCAATGACCCCATGTGACCCACCCTAGTCCTATATAAGTACTCAATGACCCCATGTGACCCCCCCATGACCTATATAAGTACTCAATGACCCCATGTGACCCACCCTAGTCCTATATAAGTACTCAATGACCCCATGTGACCCCCCCATGTCCTATATAAGTACTCAATGACACCATGTGACCCCCCCATGTCCTATATAAGTACTCAATGACCCCATGTGACCCCCCTAGTCCTATATAAGTACTCAATGACCCCATGTGACCCCCCTAGTCCTATATAAGTACTCAAAGACCCCATGTGACCCCCCTAGTCCTATATAAGTACTCAATGACCCCTTGTGACCCCCCTAGTCCTATATAAGTACTCAATGACCCCATGTGACCCCCCTAGTCCTATATAAGTACTCAATGACCCCATGTGACCCACCCTAGTCCTATATAAGTACTCAATGACCCCATGTGACCCCCCTAGTCCTATATAAGTACTCAATGACCCCATGTGACCCCCCTAGTCCTATATAAGTACTCAATGACCACATGTGACCCACCCTAGTCCTATATAAGTACTCAATGACCCCATGTGACCCCCCTAGTCCTATATAAGTACTCAATGACCCCATGTGACCCACCCTAGTCCTATATAAGAACTCAATGACCCCATGTGACCCCCCCATGTCCTATATAAGTACTCCATGACCCCATGTGACCCCCCTAGTCTTATATAAGTACTCAATGACCCCATGTGACCCCCCCATGTCCTATAAAAGTACTCAATGTCCCCATTTGACCCCCCTAGTCCTATATAAGTACTCAATGACCCCATGTGACCCCACTAGTCCTATATAAGTACTCAATGACCCCATGTGACCCACCCTAGTCCTATATAAGTACTCAATGACCCCATGTGACCCCCCCATGTCCTATAAAAGTACTCAATGTCCCCATTTGACCCCCCTAGTCCTATATAAGTACTCAATGACCCCATGTGACCCCACTAGTCCTATATAAGTACTCAATGACCCCATGTGACCCACCCTAGTCCTATATAAGTACTCAATGACCCCATGTGACCCTCCTAGTCCTATATAAGTACTCAATGACCCCATGTGACCCCCTAGTCCTATATAAATACTCAATGACCCCATGTGACCCCCTAGTCCTATATAAATACTCAATGACCCCATGTGACCCACCCTAGTCCTATATAAGTACTCAATGACCCCATGTGACCCCCCCATGACCTATATAAGTACTCAATGACCCCATGTGACCCCCCTAGTCCTATATAAGTACTCAATGACCCCATGTGACTCCCCTAGTCCTATATAAATACTCAATGACCCCATCTGACCCACCCTAGTCCTATATAAGTACTCAATGACCCCATGTGACCCCCCCATGACCTATATAAGTACTCAATGACCTCATGTGACCCCCCTAGTCCTATATAAGTACTCAATGACCCCATGTGACCCCCCTAGTCCTATATAAGTACTCAATGACCCCATGTGACTCCCCCATGACCTATATAAGTACTCAATGACCCCATGTGACCCCCCTAGTCCTATATAAGTACTCAATGACCCCATGTGACCCCCCTAGTCCTATATAAATACTCAATGACCCCATGTGACCCACCCTAGTCCTATATAAGTACTCAATGACCCCATGTGACCCCCCTAGTCCTATATAAGTACTCAATGACCCCATGTGACCCCCCTAGTCCTATATAAGTACTCAATGACCCCATGTGACCCACCCTAGTCCTATATAAGTACTCAATGACCCCATGTGACCCCCCCATGATCTATATAAGTACTCAATGACCCCATGTGACTCCCCTAGTCCTATATAAGTACTCAATAACCCCATGTGACCCCCCTAGTCCTATATAAGTACTCAATGACCCCATGTGACCCCCCATGTCCTATATAAGTACTCAATGACCCCATGTGACCCCCCTAGTCCTATATAAGTACTCAATGACCCCATGTGACCCCCCCATGTCCTATATAAGTACTCAAAGACCCCTTGTGACCCCCCTAGTCCTATATAAGTACTCAATGACCCCATGTGACCCCCCTAGTCCTATATAAGTACTCAATGACCCCATGTGACCCACCCTAGTCCTATATAAGTACTCAATGACCCCATGTGACCCCCCCATGTCCTATATAAGTGCTCAATGACCCCTTGTGACCCCCCTAGTCCTATATAAGTACTCAATGACCCCATGTGACCCCCCTAGTCCTATATAAGTACTCAATGACCCCATGTGACCCACCCTAGTCCTATATAAGTACTCAATGACCCCATGTGACCCCCCTAGTTCTATATAAGTACTCAATGACACCATGTGACCCCCCTAGTCCTATATCAGTACTCAATGACCCCATGTGACCCAACCTAGTCCTATATAAGTACTCAATGACCTCATGTGACCCCCCTAGTCCTATATAAGTACTCAATGACCCCATGTGACCCCCCTAGTCCTATATAAGTACTCAATGACCCCATGTGACCCCCCTAGTCCTATATAAGTACTCAATGACCCCATGTGACCCACCCTAGTCCTATATAAGTACTCAATGACCCCATGTGACCCCCCTAGTCCTATATAAGTACTCAATGATCCCATGTGACCCACCCTAGTCCTATATAAGTACTCAATGACCCCATGTGACCCCCCTAGTCCTATATAAGTACTCAATGACCCCATGTGACCCCCCTAGTCCTATATAAGTACTCAATGACCCCATGTGACCCCCCTAGTCCTATATAAATACTCAATGACCCCATGTGACCCACCCTAGTCCTATATAAGTACTCAATGACCCCATGTGACCCCCCATGATCTATATAAGTACTCAATGACCCCATGTGACCCCCCATGACCTATATAAGTACTCAATGACCCCATGTGACCCCCCTAGTCCTATATAAGTACTCAATGACCCCATGTGACCCCCCTAGTCCTATATAAGTACTCAATGACCCCATGTGACCCCCCTAGTCCTATATAAATACTCAATGACCCCATGTAACCCACCCTAGTCCTATATAAGAACTCAATGACCCCATGTGACCCCCCCATGTCCTATATAAGTACTCCATGACCCCATGTGACCCCCCTAGTCTTATATAAGTACTCAATGACCCCATGTGACCCCCCCATGTCCTATAAAAGTACTCAATGTCCCCATTTGACCCCCCTAGTCCTATATAAGTACTCAATGACCCCATGTGACCCCACTAGTCCTATATAAGTACTCAATGACCCCATTTGACCCACCCTAGTCCTATATAAGTACTCAATGACCCCATGTGACCCTCCTAGTCCTATATAAGTACTCAATGACCCCATGTGACCCCCTAGTCCTATATAAATACTCAATGACACCATGTGACCCACCCTAGTCCTATATAAGTACTCAATGACCCCATGTGACCCCCCCATGACCTATATAAGTACTCAATGACCCCATGTGACCCCCCTAGTCCTATATAAGTACTCAATGACCCCATGTGACTCCCCTAGTCCTATATAAATACTCAATGACCCCATGTGACCCACCCTAGTCCTATATAAGTACTCAATGACCCCATGTGACCCCCCCATGACCTATATAAGTACTCAATGACCCCATGTGACCCCCCTAGTCCTATATAAGTACTCAATGACCCCATGTGACCCCCCTAGTCCTATATAAGTACTCAATGACCCCATGTGACTCCCCCATGACCTATATAAGTACTTAATGACCCCATGTGACCCCCCTAGTCCTATATAAGTACTCAATGACCCCATGTGACCCCCCTAGTCCTATATAAATACTCAATGACCCCATGTGACCCACCCTAGTCCTATAAAAGTACTCAATGACCCCATGTGCCCCCCCTAGTCCTATATAAGTACTCAATGACCCCATGTGACCCCCCTAGTCCTATATAAGTACTCAATGACCCCATGTGACCCACCCTAGTCCTATATAAGTACTCAATGACCCCATGTGACCCCCCTAGTCCTATATAAGTACTCAATGACCCCATGTGACCCCCCTAGTCCTATATAAGTACTCAATGACCCCATGTGACCCACCCTAGTCCTATATAAGTACTCAATGACCCCATGTGACCCCCCTAGTCCTATATAAGTACTCAATGATCCCATGTGACCCACCCTAGTCCTATATAAGTACTCAATGACCCCATGTGAACCCCCATGACCTATATAAGTACTCAATGACCCCATGTGACCCCCCTAGTCCTATATAAGTACTCAATGACCCCATGTGACCCCCCTAGTCCTATATAAATACTCAATGACCCCATGTGACCCACCCTAGTCCTATATAAGTACTCAATGACCCCATGTGACCCCCCATGACCTATATAAGTACTCAATGACCCCATGTGACCCCCCATGACCTATATAAGTACTCAATGACCCCATGTGACCCATCCTAGTCCTATATAAGTACTCAATGACCCCATGTGACCCCCCCATGACCTATATAAGTACTCAATGACCCCATGTGACACCCCTAGTCCTATATAAGTACTCAATGACCCCATGTGACCCCCCTAGTCCTATATAAGTACTCAATGACCCCATGTGACCCAACCTAGTCCTATATAAGTACTCAATGACCCCATGTGACCCACCCTAGTCCTATATAAGTACTCAATGACCCCATGTGACTCCCCCATGACCTATATAAGTACTCAATGACCCCATGTGACCCCCCCATGACCTATATAAGTACTCAATGACCTCATGTGACCCCCATAGTCCTATATAAGTACTCAATGACCCCATGTGACCCCCCTAGTCCTATATAAGTACTCAATGACCCCATGTGACCCCCCCATGACCTATATAAGTACTCAATGACCCCATGTGACCCCCCTAGTCCTATATCAGTACTCAATGACCCCATGTGACCCAACCTAGTCCTATATAAGTACTCAATGACCTCATGTGACCCCCCTAGTCCTATATAAGTACTCAATGACCCCATGTGACCCCCCTAGTCCTATATAAGTACTCAATGACCCCATGTGACCCCCTTAGTCCTATATAAGTACTCAATGACCCCATGTGACCCCCCTAGTCCTATATAAGTACTCAATGACCTCATGTGACCCCCCTAGTCCTATATAAGTACTCAATGACCCCATGTGACCCCCCTAGTCCTATATAAGTACTCAATGACCCCATGTGACCCACCCTAGTCCTATATAAGTACTCAATGACCCCATGTGACCCCCCCATGACCTATATAAGTACTCAATGACCCCATGTGACCCCCCCATGTCCTATATAAGTACTCAATGACCCCATGTGACCCCCCTAGTCCTATATAAGTACTCAATGACCCCATGTGACCCCCCTAGTCCTATATAAGTACTCAATGACCCCATGTGACCCCCCTAGTCCTATATAAGTACTCAATGACCACATGTGACCCCCCTAGTCCTATATAAGTACTCAATGACCACATGTGACCCACCCTAGTCCTATATAAGTACTCAATGACCCCATGTGACCCACCCTAGTCCTATATAAGTACTCAATGACCCCATGTGACCCCCCCATGTCCTATATAAGTACTCAATGACACTATGTGACCCCCCCATGTCCTATATAAGTACTCAATGACCCCATGTGACCCCCCTAGTCCTATATAAGTACTCAATGACCCCATGTGACCCCCCCATGTCCTATAAAAGTACTCAATGTCCCCATTTGACCACCCTAGTCCTATATAAGTACTCAATGACCCCATGTGACCCCACTAGTCCTATATAAGTACTCAATGACCCCGTGTGACCCACCCTAGTCCTATATAAGTACTCAATGACCCCATGTGACCCCCCTAGTCCTATATAAATACTCAATGACCCCATGTGACCCACCCTAGTCCTATATAAGTACTCAATGACCCCATGTGACCCCCCATGACCTATATAAGTACTCAATGACCCCATGTGACCCCCCATGACCTATATAAGTACTCAATGACCCCATGTGACCCCCTAGTCCTATATAAATACTCAATGACACCATGTGACCCACCCTAGTCCTATATAAGTACTCAATGACCCCATGTGACCCCCCCATGACCTATATAAGTACTCAATGACCCCATGTGACCCCCCTAGTCCTATATAAGTACTCAATGACCCCATGTGACTCCCCTAGTCCTATATAAATACTCAATGACCCCATGTGACCCACCCTAGTCCTATATAAGTACTCAATGACCCCATGTGACCCCCCCATGACCTATATAAGTACTCAATGACCCCATGTGACCCCCCTAGTCCTATATAAGTACTCAATGACCCCATGTGACCCCCCTAGTCCTATATAAGTACTCAATGACCCCATGTGACTCCCCCATGACCTATATAAGTACTTAATGACCCCATGTGACCCCCCTAGTCCTATATAAGTACTCAATGACCCCATGTGACCCCCCTAGTCCTATATAAATACTCAATGACCCCATGTGACCCACCCTAGTCCTATAAAAGTACTCAATGACCCCATGTGCCCCCCCTAGTCCTATATAAGTACTCAATGACCCCATGTGACCCCCCTAGTCCTATATAAGTACTCAATGACCCCATGTGACCCACCCTAGTCCTATATAAGTACTCAATGACCCCATGTGACCCCCCTAGTCCTATATAAGTACTCAATGACCCCATGTGACCCCCCTAGTCCTATATAAGTACTCAATGACCCCATGTGACCCACCCTAGTCCTATATAAGTACTCAATGACCCCATGTGACCCCCCTAGTCCTATATAAGTACTCAATGATCCCATGTGACCCACCCTAGTCCTATATAAGTACTCAATGACCCCATGTGAACCCCCATGACCTATATAAGTACTCAATGACCCCATGTGACCCCCCTAGTCCTATATAAGTACTCAATGACCCCATGTGACCCCCCTAGTCCTATATAAATACTCAATGACCCCATGTGACCCACCCTAGTCCTATATAAGTACTCAATGACCCCATGTGACCCCCCATGACCTATATAAGTACTCAATGACCCCATGTGACCCCCCATGACCTATATAAGTACTCAATGACCCCATGTGACCCATCCTAGTCCTATATAAGTACTCAATGACCCCATGTGACCCCCCCATGACCTATATAAGTACTCAATGACCCCATGTGACACCCCTAGTCCTATATAAGTACTCAATGACCCCATGTGACCCCCCTAGTCCTATATAAGTACTCAATGACCCCATGTGACCCAACCTAGTCCTATATAAGTACTCAATGACCCCATGTGACCCACCCTAGTCCTATATAAGTACTCAATGACCCCATGTGACTCCCCCATGACCTATATAAGTACTCAATGACCCCATGTGACCCCCCCATGACCTATATAAGTACTCAATGACCTCATGTGACCCCCATAGTCCTATATAAGTACTCAATGACCCCATGTGACCCCCCTAGTCCTATATAAGTACTCAATGACCCCATGTGACCCCCCCATGACCTATATAAGTACTCAATGACCCCATGTGACCCCCCTAGTCCTATATCAGTACTCAATGACCCCATGTGACCCAACCTAGTCCTATATAAGTACTCAATGACCTCATGTGACCCCCCTAGTCCTATATAAGTACTCAATGACCCCATGTGACCCCCCTAGTCCTATATAAGTACTCAATGACCCCATGTGACCCCCCTAGTCCTATATAAGTACTCAATGACCCCATGTGACCCCCCTAGTCCTATATAAGTACTCAATGACCCCATGTGACTCCCCCATGACCTATATAAGTACTCAATGACCCTATGTGACCCCCCTAGTCCTATATAAGTACTCAATGACCCCATGTGACCCCCCTAGTCCTATATAAATACTCAATGACCCCATGTGACCCACCCTAGTCCTATATAAGTACTCAATGACCCCATGTGACCCCCCTAGTCCTATATAAGTACTCAATGACCCCATGTGACCCCCCATGTCCTATATAAGTACTCAATGACCCCATGTGACCCCCCCTAGTCCTATATAAGTACTCAATGACCCCATGTGACCCCCCCATGTCCTATATAAGTACTCAATGACCCCTTGTGACCCCCCTAGTCCTATATAAGTACTCAATGACCCCATGTGACCCCCCTAGTCCTATGTAAGTACTCAATGACCCCATGTGACCCACCCTAGTCCTATATAAGTACTCAATGACCCCATGTGACCCCCCATGACCTATATAAGTACTCTATGAGCCCATGTGACCCCCCATGACCTATATAAGTACTCAATGACCCCATGTGACCCCCCTAGTCCTATATAAGTACTCAATGACCCCATGTGACCCCCCTAGTCCTATATAAGTACTCAATGACCCCATGTGACCCCCCCATGACCTATATAAGTACTCAATGACCCCATGTGACCCCCCTAGTCCTATATCAGTACTCAATGACCCCATGTGACCCAACCTAGTCCTATATAAGTACTCAATGACCTCATGTGACCCCCCTAGTCCTATATAAGTACTCAATGACCCCATGTGACCCCCCTAGTCCTATATAAGTACTCAATGACCCCATGTGACCCCCCTAGTCCTATATAAGTACTCAATGACCCCATGTGACCCCCCTAGTCCTATATAAGTACTCAATGACCCCATGTGACCCCCCTAGTCCTATATAAGTACTCAATTACCCCATGTGACCCCCCTAGTCCTATATAAATACTCAATGACCCCATGTGACCCACCCTAGTCCTATATAAGTACTCAATGACCCCATGTGACCCCCCCATGACCTATATAAGTACTCAATGACCCCATGTGACCCACCCTAGTCCTATATAAGTACTCAATGACCCCATGTGACCCCCCCATGTCCTATATAAGTACTCAATGACACCATGTGACCCCCCCATGTCCTATATAAGTACTCAATGACCCCATGTGACCCCCCTAGTCCTATATAAGTACTCAATGACCCCATGTGACCCCCCTAGTCCTATATAAGTACTCAAAGACCCCATGTGACCCCCCTAGTCCTATATAAGTACTCAATGACCCCTTGTGACCCCCCTAGTCCTATATAAGTACTCAATGACCCCATGTGACCCCCCTAGTCCTATATAAGTACTCAATGACCCCATGTGACCCACCCTAGTCCTATATAAGTACTCAATGACCCCATGTGACCCCCCTAGTCCTATATAAGTACTCAATGACCCCATGTGACCCCCCTAGTCCTATATAAGTACTCAATGACCACATGTGACCCACCCTAGTCCTATATAAGTACTCAATGACCCCATGTGACCCCCCTAGTCCTATATAAGTACTCAATGACCCCATGTGACCCACCCTAGTCCTATATAAGAACTCAATGACCCCATGTGACCCCCCCATGTCCTATATAAGTACTCCATGACCCCATGTGACCCCCCTAGTCTTATATAAGTACTCAATGACCCCATGTGACCCCCCCATGTCCTATAAAAGTACTCAATGTCCCCATTTGACCCCCCTAGTCCTATATAAGTACTCAATGACCCCATGTGACCCCACTAGTCCTATATAAGTACTCAATGACCCCATGTGACCCACCCTAGTCCTATATAAGTACTCAATGACCCCATGTGACCCCCCCATGTCCTATAAAAGTACTCAATGTCCCCATTTGACCCCCCTAGTCCTATATAAGTACTCAATGACCCCATGTGACCCCACTAGTCCTATATAAGTACTCAATGACCCCATGTGACCCACCCTAGTCCTATATAAGTACTCAATGACCCCATGTGACCCTCCTAGTCCTATATAAGTACTCAATGACCCCATGTGACCCCCCCATGTCCTATATAAGTACTCAATGACACTATGTGACCCCCCCATGTCCTATATAAGTACTCAATGACCCCATGTGACCCCCCTAGTCCTATATAAGTACTCAATGACCCCATGTGACCCCCCCATGTCCTATAAAAGTACTCAATGTCCCCATTTGACCACCCTAGTCCTATATAAGTACTCAATGACCCCATGTGACCCCACTAGTCCTATATAAGTACTCAATGACCCCGTGTGACCCACCCTAGTCCTATATAAGTACTCAATGACCCCATGTGACCCCCCTAGTCCTATATAAATACTCAATGACCCCATGTGACCCACCCTAGTCCTATATAAGTACTCAATGACCCCATGTGACCCCCCATGACCTATATAAGTACTCAATGACCCCATGTGACCCCCCATGACCTATATAAGTACTCAATGACCCCATGTGACCCCCTAGTCCTATATAAATACTCAATGACACCATGTGACCCACCCTAGTCCTATATAAGTACTCAATGACCCCATGTGACCCCCCCATGACCTATATAAGTACTCAATGACCCCATGTGACCCCCCTAGTCCTATATAAGTACTCAATGACCCCATGTGACTCCCCTAGTCCTATATAAATACTCAATGACCCCATGTGACCCACCCTAGTCCTATATAAGTACTCAATGACCCCATGTGACCCCCCCATGACCTATATAAGTACTCAATGACCCCATGTGACCCCCCTAGTCCTATATAAGTACTCAATGACCCCATGTGACCCCCCTAGTCCTATATAAGTACTCAATGACCCCATGTGACTCCCCCATGACCTATATAAGTACTTAATGACCCCATGTGACCCCCCTAGTCCTATATAAGTACTCAATGACCCCATGTGACCCCCCTAGTCCTATATAAATACTCAATGACCCCATGTGACCCACCCTAGTCCTATAAAAGTACTCAATGACCCCATGTGCCCCCCCTAGTCCTATATAAGTACTCAATGACCCCATGTGACCCCCCTAGTCCTATATAAGTACTCAATGACCCCATGTGACCCACCCTAGTCCTATATAAGTACTCAATGACCCCATGTGACCCCCCTAGTCCTATATAAGTACTCAATGACCCCATGTGACCCCCCTAGTCCTATATAAGTACTCAATGACCCCATGTGACCCACCCTAGTCCTATATAAGTACTCAATGACCCCATGTGACCCCCCTAGTCCTATATAAGTACTCAATGATCCCATGTGACCCACCCTAGTCCTATATAAGTACTCAATGACCCCATGTGAACCCCCATGACCTATATAAGTACTCAATGACCCCATGTGACCCCCCTAGTCCTATATAAGTACTCAATGACCCCATGTGACCCCCCTAGTCCTATATAAATACTCAATGACCCCATGTGACCCACCCTAGTCCTATATAAGTACTCAATGACCCCATGTGACCCCCCATGACCTATATAAGTACTCAATGACCCCATGTGACCCCCCATGACCTATATAAGTACTCAATGACCCCATGTGACCCATCCTAGTCCTATATAAGTACTCAATGACCCCATGTGACCCCCCCATGACCTATATAAGTACTCAATGACCCCATGTGACACCCCTAGTCCTATATAAGTACTCAATGACCCCATGTGACCCCCCTAGTCCTATATAAGTACTCAATGACCCCATGTGACCCAACCTAGTCCTATATAAGTACTCAATGACCCCATGTGACCCACCCTAGTCCTATATAAGTACTCAATGACCCCATGTGACTCCCCCATGACCTATATAAGTACTCAATGACCCCATGTGACCCCCCCATGACCTATATAAGTACTCAATGACCTCATGTGACCCCCATAGTCCTATATAAGTACTCAATGACCCCATGTGACCCCCCTAGTCCTATATAAGTACTCAATGACCCCATGTGACCCCCCCATGACCTATATAAGTACTCAATGACCCCATGTGACCCCCCTAGTCCTATATCAGTACTCAATGACCCCATGTGACCCAACCTAGTCCTATATAAGTACTCAATGACCTCATGTGACCCCCCTAGTCCTATATAAGTACTCAATGACCCCATGTGACCCCCCTAGTCCTATATAAGTACTCAATGACCCCATGTGACCCCCCTAGTCCTATATAAGTACTCAATGACCCCATGTGACCCCCCTAGTCCTATATAAGTACTCAATGACCCCATGTGACTCCCCCATGACCTATATAAGTACTCAATGACCCTATGTGACCCCCCTAGTCCTATATAAGTACTCAATGACCCCATGTGACCCCCCTAGTCCTATATAAATACTCAATGACCCCATGTGACCCACCCTAGTCCTATATAAGTACTCAATGACCCCATGTGACCCCCCTAGTCCTATATAAGTACTCAATGACCCCATGTGACCCCCCATGTCCTATATAAGTACTCAATGACCCCATGTGACCCCCCTAGTCCTATATAAGTACTCAATGACCCCATGTGACCCCCCCATGTCCTATATAAGTACTCAATGACCCCTTGTGACCCCCCTAGTCCTATATAAGTACTCAATGACCCCATGTGACCCCCCTAGTCCTATGTAAGTACTCAATGACCCCATGTGACCCACCCTAGTCCTATATAAGTACTCAATGACCCCATGTGACCCCCCATGACCTATATAAGTACTCTATGAGCCCATGTGACCCCCCATGACCTATATAAGTACTCAATGACCCCATGTGACCCCCCTAGTCCTATATAAGTACTCAATGACCCCATGTGACCCCCCTAGTCCTATATAAGTACTCAATGACCCCATGTGACCCCCCCATGACCTATATAAGTACTCAATGACCCCATGTGACCCCCCTAGTCCTATATCAGTACTCAATGACCCCATGTGACCCAACCTAGTCCTATATAAGTACTCAATGACCTCATGTGACCCCCCTAGTCCTATATAAGTACTCAATGACCCCATGTGACCCCCCTAGTCCTATATAAGTACTCAATGACCCCATGTGACCCCCCTAGTCCTATATAAGTACTCAATGACCCCATGTGACCCCCCTAGTCCTATATAAGTACTCAATGACCCCATGTGACCCCCCTAGTCCTATATAAGTACTCAATTACCCCATGTGACCCCCCTAGTCCTATATAAATACTCAATGACCCCATGTGACCCACCCTAGTCCTATATAAGTACTCAATGACCCCATGTGACCCCCCCATGACCTATATAAGTACTCAATGACCCCATGTGACCCACCCTAGTCCTATATAAGTACTCAATGACCCCATGTGACCCCCCCATGTCCTATATAAGTACTCAATGACACCATGTGACCCCCCCATGTCCTATATAAGTACTCAATGACCCCATGTGACCCCCCTAGTCCTATATAAGTACTCAATGACCCCATGTGACCCCCCTAGTCCTATATAAGTACTCAAAGACCCCATGTGACCCCCCTAGTCCTATATAAGTACTCAATGACCCCTTGTGACCCCCCTAGTCCTATATAAGTACTCAATGACCCCATGTGACCCCCCTAGTCCTATATAAGTACTCAATGACCCCATGTGACCCACCCTAGTCCTATATAAGTACTCAATGACCCCATGTGACCCCCCTAGTCCTATATAAGTACTCAATGACCCCATGTGACCCCCCTAGTCCTATATAAGTACTCAATGACCACATGTGACCCACCCTAGTCCTATATAAGTACTCAATGACCCCATGTGACCCCCCTAGTCCTATATAAGTACTCAATGACCCCATGTGACCCACCCTAGTCCTATATAAGAACTCAATGACCCCATGTGACCCCCCCATGTCCTATATAAGTACTCCATGACCCCATGTGACCCCCCTAGTCTTATATAAGTACTCAATGACCCCATGTGACCCCCCCATGTCCTATAAAAGTACTCAATGTCCCCATTTGACCCCCCTAGTCCTATATAAGTACTCAATGACCCCATGTGACCCCACTAGTCCTATATAAGTACTCAATGACCCCATGTGACCCACCCTAGTCCTATATAAGTACTCAATGACCCCATGTGACCCCCCCATGTCCTATAAAAGTACTCAATGTCCCCATTTGACCCCCCTAGTCCTATATAAGTACTCAATGACCCCATGTGACCCCACTAGTCCTATATAAGTACTCAATGACCCCATGTGACCCACCCTAGTCCTATATAAGTACTCAATGACCCCATGTGACCCTCCTAGTCCTATATAAGTACTCAATGACCCCATGTGACCCCCTAGTCCTATATAAATACTCAATGACCCCATGTGACCCCCTAGTCCTATATAAATACTCAATGACCCCATGTGACCCACCCTAGTCCTATATAAGTACTCAATGACCCCATGTGACCCCCCCATGACCTATATAAGTACTCAATGACCCCATGTGACCCCCCTAGTCCTATATAAGTACTCAATGACCCCATGTGACTCCCCTAGTCCTATATAAATACTCAATGACCCCATGTGACCCACCCTAGTCCTATATAAGTACTCAATGACCCCATGTGACCCCCCCATGACCTATATAAGTACTCAATGACCCCATGTGACCCCCCTAGTCCTATATAAGTACTCAATGACCCCATGTGACCCCCCTAGTCCTATATAAGTACTCAATGACCCCATGTGACTCCCCCATGACCTATATAAGTACTCAATGACCCCATGTGACCCCCCTAGTCCTATATAAGTACTCAATGACCCCATGTGACCCCCCTAGTCCTATATAAATACTCAATGACCCCATGTGACCCACCCTAGTCCTATATAAGTACTCAATGACCCCATGTGACCCCCCTAGTCCTATATAAGTACTCAATGACCCCATGTGACCCCCCTAGTCCTATATAAGTACTCAATGACCCCATGTGACCCACCCTAGTCCTATATAAGTACTCAATGACCCCATGTGACCCCCCCATGATCTATATAAGTACTCAATGACCCCATGTGACTCCCCTAGTCCTATATAAGTACTCAATAACCCCATGTGACCCCCCTAGTCCTATATAAGTACTCAATGACCCCATGTGACCCCCCATGTCCTATATAAGTACTCAATGACCCCATGTGACCCCCCTAGTCCTATATAAGTACTCAATGACCCCATGTGACCCCCCCATGTCCTATATAAGTACTCAAAGACCCCTTGTGACCCCCCTAGTCCTATATAAGTACTCAATGACCCCATGTGACCCCCCTAGTCCTATATAAGTACTCAATGACCCCATGTGACCCACCCTAGTCCTATATAAGTACTCAATGACCCCATGTGACCCCCCCATGTCCTATATAAGTGCTCAATGACCCCTTGTGACCCCCCTAGTCCTATATAAGTACTCAATGACCCCATGTGACCCCCCTAGTCCTATATAAGTACTCAATGACCCCATGTGACCCACCCTAGTCCTATATAAGTACTCAATGACCCCATGTGACCCCCCTAGTTCTATATAAGTACTCAATGACACCATGTGACCCCCCTAGTCCTATATCAGTACTCAATGACCCCATGTGACCCAACCTAGTCCTATATAAGTACTCAATGACCTCATGTGACCCCCCTAGTCCTATATAAGTACTCAATGACCCCATGTGACCCCCCTAGTCCTATATAAGTACTCAATGACCCCATGTGACCCCCCTAGTCCTATATAAGTACTCAATGACCCCATGTGACCCACCCTAGTCCTATATAAGTACTCAATGACCCCATGTGACCCCCCTAGTCCTATATAAGTACTCAATGATCCCATGTGACCCACCCTAGTCCTATATAAGTACTCAATGACCCCATGTGACCCCCCTAGTCCTATATAAGTACTCAATGACCCCATGTGACCCCCCTAGTCCTATATAAGTACTCAATGACCCCATGTGACCCCCCTAGTCCTATATAAATACTCAATGACCCCATGTGACCCACCCTAGTCCTATATAAGTACTCAATGACCCCATGTGACCCCCCATGATCTATATAAGTACTCAATGACCCCATGTGACCCCCCATGACCTATATAAGTACTCAATGACCCCATGTGACCCCCCTAGTCCTATATAAGTACTCAATGACCCCATGTGACCCCCCTAGTCCTATATAAGTACTCAATGACCCCATGTGACCCCCCTAGTCCTATATAAATACTCAATGACCCCATGTAACCCACCCTAGTCCTATATAAGAACTCAATGACCCCATGTGACCCCCCCATGTCCTATATAAGTACTCCATGACCCCATGTGACCCCCCTAGTCTTATATAAGTACTCAATGACCCCATGTGACCCCCCCATGTCCTATAAAAGTACTCAATGTCCCCATTTGACCCCCCTAGTCCTATATAAGTACTCAATGACCCCATGTGACCCCACTAGTCCTATATAAGTACTCAATGACCCCATTTGACCCACCCTAGTCCTATATAAGTACTCAATGACCCCATGTGACCCTCCTAGTCCTATATAAGTACTCAATGACCCCATGTGACCCCCTAGTCCTATATAAATACTCAATGACACCATGTGACCCACCCTAGTCCTATATAAGTACTCAATGACCCCATGTGACCCCCCCATGACCTATATAAGTACTCAATGACCCCATGTGACCCCCCTAGTCCTATATAAGTACTCAATGACCCCATGTGACTCCCCTAGTCCTATATAAATACTCAATGACCCCATGTGACCCACCCTAGTCCTATATAAGTACTCAATGACCCCATGTGACCCCCCCATGACCTATATAAGTACTCAATGACCCCATGTGACCCCCCTAGTCCTATATAAGTACTCAATGACCCCATGTGACCCCCCTAGTCCTATATAAGTACTCAATGACCCCATGTGACTCCCCCATGACCTATATAAGTACTTAATGACCCCATGTGACCCCCCTAGTCCTATATAAGTACTCAATGACCCCATGTGACCCCCCTAGTCCTATATAAATACTCAATGACCCCATGTGACCCACCCTAGTCCTATAAAAGTACTCAATGACCCCATGTGCCCCCCCTAGTCCTATATAAGTACTCAATGACCCCATGTGACCCCCCTAGTCCTATATAAGTACTCAATGACCCCATGTGACCCACCCTAGTCCTATATAAGTACTCAATGACCCCATGTGACCCCCCTAGTCCTATATAAGTACTCAATGACCCCATGTGACCCCCCTAGTCCTATATAAGTACTCAATGACCCCATGTGACCCACCCTAGTCCTATATAAGTACTCAATGACCCCATGTGACCCCCCTAGTCCTATATAAGTACTCAATGATCCCATGTGACCCACCCTAGTCCTATATAAGTACTCAATGACCCCATGTGAACCCCCATGACCTATATAAGTACTCAATGACCCCATGTGACCCCCCTAGTCCTATATAAGTACTCAATGACCCCATGTGACCCCCCTAGTCCTATATAAATACTCAATGACCCCATGTGACCCACCCTAGTCCTATATAAGTACTCAATGACCCCATGTGACCCCCCATGACCTATATAAGTACTCAATGACCCCATGTGACCCCCCATGACCTATATAAGTACTCAATGACCCCATGTGACCCATCCTAGTCCTATATAAGTACTCAATGACCCCATGTGACCCCCCCATGACCTATATAAGTACTCAATGACCCCATGTGACACCCCTAGTCCTATATAAGTACTCAATGACCCCATGTGACCCCCCTAGTCCTATATAAGTACTCAATGACCCCATGTGACCCAACCTAGTCCTATATAAGTACTCAATGACCCCATGTGACCCACCCTAGTCCTATATAAGTACTCAATGACCCCATGTGACTCCCCCATGACCTATATAAGTACTCAATGACCCCATGTGACCCCCCCATGACCTATATAAGTACTCAATGACCTCATGTGACCCCCATAGTCCTATATAAGTACTCAATGACCCCATGTGACCCCCCTAGTCCTATATAAGTACTCAATGACCCCATGTGACCCCCCCATGACCTATATAAGTACTCAATGACCCCATGTGACCCCCCTAGTCCTATATCAGTACTCAATGACCCCATGTGACCCAACCTAGTCCTATATAAGTACTCAATGACCTCATGTGACCCCCCTAGTCCTATATAAGTACTCAATGACCCCATGTGACCCCCCTAGTCCTATATAAGTACTCAATGACCCCATGTGACCCCCTTAGTCCTATATAAGTACTCAATGACCCCATGTGACCCCCCTAGTCCTATATAAGTACTCAATGACCTCATGTGACCCCCCTAGTCCTATATAAGTACTCAATGACCCCATGTGACCCCCCTAGTCCTATATAAGTACTCAATGACCCCATGTGACCCACCCTAGTCCTATATAAGTACTCAATGACCCCATGTGACCCCCCCATGACCTATATAAGTACTCAATGACCCCATGTGACCCCCCCATGTCCTATATAAGTACTCAATGACCCCATGTGACCCCCCTAGTCCTATATAAGTACTCAATGACCCCATGTGACCCCCCTAGTCCTATATAAGTACTCAATGACCCCATGTGACCCCCCTAGTCCTATATAAGTACTCAATGACCACATGTGACCCCCCTAGTCCTATATAAGTACTCAATGACCACATGTGACCCACCCTAGTCCTATATAAGTACTCAATGACCCCATGTGACCCACCCTAGTCCTATATAAGTACTCAATGACCCCATGTGACCCCCCCATGTCCTATATAAGTACTCAATGACACCATGTGACCCCCCCATGTCCTATATAAGTACTCAATGACCCCATGTGACCCCCCTAGTCCTATATAAGTACTCAATGACCCCATGTGACCCCCCCATGTCCTATAAAAGTACTCAATGTCCCCATTTGACCACCCTAGTCCTATATAAGTACTCAATGACCCCATGTGACCCCACTAGTCCTATATAAGTACTCAATGACCCCGTGTGACCCACCCTAGTCCTATATAAGTACTCAATGACCCCATGTGACCCCCCTAGTCCTATATAAATACTCAATGACCCCATGTGACCCACCCTAGTCCTATATAAGTACTCAATGACCCCATGTGACCCCCCATGACCTATATAAGTACTCAATGACCCCATGTGACCCCCCATGACCTATATAAGTACTCAATGACCCCATGTGACCCCCTAGTCCTATATAAATACTCAATGACACCATGTGACCCACCCTAGTCCTATATAAGTACTCAATGACCCCATGTGACCCCCCCATGACCTATATAAGTACTCAATGACCCCATGTGACCCCCCTAGTCCTATATAAGTACTCAATGACCCCATGTGACTCCCCTAGTCCTATATAAATACTCAATGACCCCATGTGACCCACCCTAGTCCTATATAAGTACTCAATGACCCCATGTGACCCCCCCATGACCTATATAAGTACTCAATGACCCCATGTGACCCCCCTAGTCCTATATAAGTACTCAATGACCCCATGTGACCCCCCTAGTCCTATATAAGTACTCAATGACCCCATGTGACTCCCCCATGACCTATATAAGTACTTAATGACCCCATGTGACCCCCCTAGTCCTATATAAGTACTCAATGACCCCATGTGACCCCCCTAGTCCTATATAAATACTCAATGACCCCATGTGACCCACCCTAGTCCTATAAAAGTACTCAATGACCCCATGTGCCCCCCCTAGTCCTATATAAGTACTCAATGACCCCATGTGACCCCCCTAGTCCTATATAAGTACTCAATGACCCCATGTGACCCACCCTAGTCCTATATAAGTACTCAATGACCCCATGTGACCCCCCTAGTCCTATATAAGTACTCAATGACCCCATGTGACCCCCCTAGTCCTATATAAGTACTCAATGACCCCATGTGACCCACCCTAGTCCTATATAAGTACTCAATGACCCCATGTGACCCCCCTAGTCCTATATAAGTACTCAATGATCCCATGTGACCCACCCTAGTCCTATATAAGTACTCAATGACCCCATGTGAACCCCCATGACCTATATAAGTACTCAATGACCCCATGTGACCCCCCTAGTCCTATATAAGTACTCAATGACCCCATGTGACCCCCCTAGTCCTATATAAATACTCAATGACCCCATGTGACCCACCCTAGTCCTATATAAGTACTCAATGACCCCATGTGACCCCCCATGACCTATATAAGTACTCAATGACCCCATGTGACCCCCCATGACCTATATAAGTACTCAATGACCCCATGTGACCCATCCTAGTCCTATATAAGTACTCAATGACCCCATGTGACCCCCCCATGACCTATATAAGTACTCAATGACCCCATGTGACACCCCTAGTCCTATATAAGTACTCAATGACCCCATGTGACCCCCCTAGTCCTATATAAGTACTCAATGACCCCATGTGACCCAACCTAGTCCTATATAAGTACTCAATGACCCCATGTGACCCACCCTAGTCCTATATAAGTACTCAATGACCCCATGTGACTCCCCCATGACCTATATAAGTACTCAATGACCCCATGTGACCCCCCCATGACCTATATAAGTACTCAATGACCTCATGTGACCCCCATAGTCCTATATAAGTACTCAATGACCCCATGTGACCCCCCTAGTCCTATATAAGTACTCAATGACCCCATGTGACCCCCCCATGACCTATATAAGTACTCAATGACCCCATGTGACCCCCCTAGTCCTATATCAGTACTCAATGACCCCATGTGACCCAACCTAGTCCTATATAAGTACTCAATGACCTCATGTGACCCCCCTAGTCCTATATAAGTACTCAATGACCCCATGTGACCCCCCTAGTCCTATATAAGTACTCAATGACCCCATGTGACCCCCTTAGTCCTATATAAGTACTCAATGACCCCATGTGACCCCCCTAGTCCTATATAAGTACTCAATGACCTCATGTGACCCCCCTAGTCCTATATAAGTACTCAATGACCCCATGTGACCCCCCTAGTCCTATATAAGTACTCAATGACCCCATGTGACCCACCCTAGTCCTATATAAGTACTCAATGACCCCATGTGACCCCCCCATGACCTATATAAGTACTCAATGACCCCATGTGACCCCCCCATGTCCTATATAAGTACTCAATGACCCCATGTGACCCCCCTAGTCCTATATAAGTACTCAATGACCCCATGTGACCCCCCTAGTCCTATATAAGTACTCAATGACCCCATGTGACCCCCCTAGTCCTATATAAGTACTCAATGACCACATGTGACCCCCCTAGTCCTATATAAGTACTCAATGACCACATGTGACCCACCCTAGTCCTATATAAGTACTCAATGACCCCATGTGACCCACCCTAGTCCTATATAAGTACTCAATGACCTCATGTGACCCCCCTAGTCCTATATAAGTACTCAATGACCCCATGTGACCCCCCTAGTCCTATATAAGTACTCAATGACCCCATGTGACCCACCCTAGTCCTATATAAGTACTCAATGACCCCATGTGACCCCCCCATGACCTATATAAGTACTCAATGACCCCATGTGACCCCCCCATGTCCTATATAAGTACTCAATGACCCCATGTGACCCCCCTAGTCCTATATAAGTACTCAATGACCCCATGTGACCCCCCTAGTCCTATATAAGTACTCAATGACCCCATGTGACCCCACTAGTCCTATATAAGTACTCAATGACCCCGTGTGACCCACCCTAGTCCTATATAAGTACTCAATGACCCCATGTGACCCCCCTAGTCCTATATAAATACTCAATGACCCCATGTGACCCACCCTAGTCCTATATAAGTACTCAATGACCCCATGTGACCCCCCATGACCTATATAAGTACTCAATGACCCCATGTGACCCCCCATGACCTATATAAGTACTCAATGACCCCATGTGACCCATCCTAGTCCTATATAAGTACTCAATGACCCCATGTGACCCCCCCATGTCCTATATAAGTGCTCAATGACCCCTTGTGACCCCCCTAGTCCTATATAAGTACTCAATGACCCCATGTGACCCCCCTAGTCCTATATAAGTACTCAATGACCCCATGTGACCCACCCTAGTCCTATATAAGTACTCAATGACCCCATGTGACCCCCCTAGTTCTATATAAGTACTCAATGACACCATGTGACCCCCCTAGTCCTATATCAGTACTCAATGACCCCATGTGACCCAACCTAGTCCTATATAAGTACTCAATGACCTCATGTGACCCCCCTAGTCCTATATAAGTACTCAATGACCCCATGTGACCCCCCTAGTCCTATATAAGTACTCAATGACCCCATGTGACCCCCCTAGTCCTATATAAGTACTCAATGACCCCATGTGACCCACCCTAGTCCTATATAAGTACTCAATGACCCCATGTGACCCCCCTAGTCCTATATAAGTACTCAATGATCCCATGTGACCCACCCTAGTCCTATATAAGTACTCAATGACCCCATGTGACCCCCCTAGTCCTATATAAGTACTCAATGACCCCATGTGACCCCCCTAGTCCTATATAAGTACTCAATGACCCCATGTGACCCCCCTAGTCCTATATAAATACTCAATGACCCCATGTGACCCACCCTAGTCCTATATAAGTACTCAATGACCCCATGTGACCCCCCATGATCTATATAAGTACTCAATGACCCCATGTGACCCCCCATGACCTATATAAGTACTCAATGACCCCATGTGACCCCCCTAGTCCTATATAAGTACTCAATGACCCCATGTGACCCCCCTAGTCCTATATAAGTACTCAATGACCCCATGTGACCCCCCTAGTCCTATATAAATACTCAATGACCCCATGTGACCCACCCTAGTCCTATATAAGAACTCAATGACCCCATGTGACCCCCCCATGTCCTATATAAGTACTCCATGACCCCATGTGACCCCCCTAGTCTTATATAAGTACTCAATGACCCCATGTGACCCCCCCATGTCCTATAAAAGTACTCAATGTCCCCATTTGACCCCCCTAGTCCTATATAAGTACTCAATGACCCCATGTGACCCCACTAGTCCTATATAAGTACTCAATGACCCCATTTGACCCACCCTAGTCCTATATAAGTACTCAATGACCCCATGTGACCCTCCTAGTCCTATATAAGTACTCAATGACCCCATGTGACCCCCTAGTCCTATATAAATACTCAATGACACCATGTGACCCACCCTAGTCCTATATAAGTACTCAATGACCCCATGTGACCCCCCCATGACCTATATAAGTACTCAATGACCCCATGTGACCCCCCTAGTCCTATATAAGTACTCAATGACCCCATGTGACTCCCCTAGTCCTATATAAATACTCAATGACCCCATGTGACCCACCCTAGTCCTATATAAGTACTCAATGACCCCATGTGACCCCCCCATGACCTATATAAGTACTCAATGACCCCATGTGACCCCCCTAGTCCTATATAAGTACTCAATGACCCCATGTGACCCCCCTAGTCCTATATAAGTACTCAATGACCCCATGTGACTCCCCCATGACCTATATAAGTACTTAATGACCCCATGTGACCCCCCTAGTCCTATATAAGTACTCAATGACCCCATGTGACCCCCCTAGTCCTATATAAATACTCAATGACCCCATGTGACCCACCCTAGTCCTATAAAAGTACTCAATGACCCCATGTGCCCCCCCTAGTCCTATATAAGTACTCAATGACCCCATGTGACCCCCCTAGTCCTATATAAGTACTCAATGACCCCATGTGACCCACCCTAGTCCTATATAAGTACTCAATGACCCCATGTGACCCCCCTAGTCCTATATAAGTACTCAATGACCCCATGTGACCCCCCTAGTCCTATATAAGTACTCAATGACCCCATGTGACCCACCCTAGTCCTATATAAGTACTCAATGACCCCATGTGACCCCCCTAGTCCTATATAAGTACTCAATGATCCCATGTGACCCACCCTAGTCCTATATAAGTACTCAATGACCCCATGTGAACCCCCATGACCTATATAAGTACTCAATGACCCCATGTGACCCCCCTAGTCCTATATAAGTACTCAATGACCCCATGTGACCCCCCTAGTCCTATATAAATACTCAATGACCCCATGTGACCCACCCTAGTCCTATATAAGTACTCAATGACCCCATGTGACCCCCCATGACCTATATAAGTACTCAATGACCCCATGTGACCCCCCATGACCTATATAAGTACTCAATGACCCCATGTGACCCATCCTAGTCCTATATAAGTACTCAATGACCCCATGTGACCCCCCCATGACCTATATAAGTACTCAATGACCCCATGTGACACCCCTAGTCCTATATAAGTACTCAATGACCCCATGTGACCCCCCTAGTCCTATATAAGTACTCAATGACCCCATGTGACCCAACCTAGTCCTATATAAGTACTCAATGACCCCATGTGACCCACCCTAGTCCTATATAAGTACTCAATGACCCCATGTGACTCCCCCATGACCTATATAAGTACTCAATGACCCCATGTGACCCCCCCATGACCTATATAAGTACTCAATGACCTCATGTGACCCCCATAGTCCTATATAAGTACTCAATGACCCCATGTGACCCCCCTAGTCCTATATAAGTACTCAATGACCCCATGTGACCCCCCCATGACCTATATAAGTACTCAATGACCCCATGTGACCCCCCTAGTCCTATATCAGTACTCAATGACCCCATGTGACCCAACCTAGTCCTATATAAGTACTCAATGACCTCATGTGACCCCCCTAGTCCTATATAAGTACTCAATGACCCCATGTGACCCCCCTAGTCCTATATAAGTACTCAATGACCCCATGTGACCCCCTTAGTCCTATATAAGTACTCAATGACCCCATGTGACCCCCCTAGTCCTATATAAGTACTCAATGACCTCATGTGACCCCCCTAGTCCTATATAAGTACTCAATGACCCCATGTGACCCCCCTAGTCCTATATAAGTACTCAATGACCCCATGTGACCCACCCTAGTCCTATATAAGTACTCAATGACCCCATGTGACCCCCCCATGACCTATATAAGTACTCAATGACCCCATGTGACCCCCCCATGTCCTATATAAGTACTCAATGACCCCATGTGACCCCCCTAGTCCTATATAAGTACTCAATGACCCCATGTGACCCCCCTAGTCCTATATAAGTACTCAATGACCCCATGTGACCCCCCTAGTCCTATATAAGTACTCAATGACCACATGTGACCCCCCTAGTCCTATATAAGTACTCAATGACCACATGTGACCCACCCTAGTCCTATATAAGTACTCAATGACCCCATGTGACCCACCCTAGTCCTATATAAGTACTCAATGACCCCATGTGACCCCCCCATGTCCTATATAAGTACTCAATGACACCATGTGACCCCCCCATGTCCTATATAAGTACTCAATGACCCCATGTGACCCCCCTAGTCCTATATAAGTACTCAATGACCCCATGTGACCCACCCTAGTCCTATATAAGTACTCAATGACCCCATGTGACCCCCCTAGTCCTATATAAATACTCAATGACCCCATGTGACCCACCCTAGTCCTATATAAGTACTCAATGACCCCATGTGACCCCCCATGACCTATATAAGTACTCAATGACCCCATGTGACCCCCCATGACCTATATAAGTACTCAATGACCTCATGTGACCCCCCTAGTCCTATATAAGTACTCAATGACCCCATGTGACCCCCCTAGTCCTATATAAGTACTCAATGACCCCATGTGACCCCCTTAGTCCTATATAAGTACTCAATGACCCCATGTGACCCCCCTAGTCCTATATAAGTACTCAATGACCTCATGTGACCCCCCTAGTCCTATATAAGTACTCAATGACCCCATGTGACCCCCCTAGTCCTATATAAGTACTCAATGACCCCATGTGACCCACCCTAGTCCTATATAAGTACTCAATGACCCCATGTGACCCCCCCATGACCTATATAAGTACTCAATGACCCCATGTGACCCCCCCATGTCCTATATAAGTACTCAATGACCCCATGTGACCCCCCATGACCTATATAAGTACTCAATGACCCCATGTGACCCATCCTAGTCCTATATAAGTACTCAATGACCCCATGTGACCCCCCCATGACCTATATAAGTACTCAATGACCCCATGTGACACCCCTAGTCCTATATAAGTACTCAATGACCCCATGTGACCCCCCTAGTCCTATATAAGTACTCAATGACCCCATGTGACCCAACCTAGTCCTATATAAGTACTCAATGACCCCATGTGACCCACCCTAGTCCTATATAAGTACTCAATGACCCCATGTGACTCCCCCATGACCTATATAAGTACTCAATGACCCCATGTGACCCCCCCATGACCTATATAAGTACTCAATGACCTCATGTGACCCCCATAGTCCTATATAAGTACTCAATGACCCCATGTGACCCCCCTAGTCCTATATAAGTACTCAATGACCCCATGTGACCCCCCATGACCTATATAAGTACTCAATGACCCCATGTGACCCAACCTAGTCCTATATAAGTACTCAATGACCCCATGTGACCCCCCTAGTCCTATATAAGTACTCAATGATCCCATGTGACCCACCCTAGTCCTATATAAGTACTCAATGACCCCATGTGAACCCCCATGACCTATATAAGTACTCAATGACCCCATGTGACCCCCCTAGTCCTATATAAGTACTCAATGACCCCATGTGACCCCCCTAGTCCTATATAAATACTCAATGACCCCATGTGACCCACCCTAGTCCTATATAAGTACTCAATGACCCCATGTGACCCCCCATGACCTATATAAGTACTCAATGACCCCATGTGACCCATCCTAGTCCTATATAAGTACTCAATGACCCCATGTGACCCATCCTAGTCCTATATAAGTACTCAATGACCCCATGTGACCCCCCCATGACCTATATAAGTACTCAATGACCCCATGTGACACCCCTAGTCCTATATAAGTACTCAATGACCCCATGTGACCCCCCTAGTCCTATATAAGTACTCAATGACCCCATGTGACCCAACCTAGTCCTATATAAGTACTCAATGACCCCATGTGACCCACCCTAGTCCTATATAAGTACTCAATGACCCCATGTGACTCCCCCATGACCTATATAAGTACTCAATGACCCCATGTGACCCCCCCATGACCTATATAAGTACTCAATGACCTCATGTGACCCCCATAGTCCTATATAAGTACTCAATGACCCCATGTGACCCCCCTAGTCCTATATAAGTACTCAATGACCCCATGTGACCCCCCCATGACCTATATAAGTACTCAATGACCCCATGTGACCCCCCTAGTCCTATATCAGTACTCAATGACCCCATGTGACCCAACCTAGTCCTATATAAGTACTCAATGACCTCATGTGACCCCCCTAGTCCTATATAAGTACTCAATGACCCCATGTGACCCCCCTAGTCCTATATAAGTACTCAATGACCCCATGTGACCCCCTTAGTCCTATATAAGTACTCAATGACCCCATGTGACCCCCCTAGTCCTATATAAGTACTCAATGACCTCATGTGACCCCCCTAGTCCTATATAAGTACTCAATGACCCCATGTGACCCCCCTAGTCCTATATAAGTACTCAATGACCCCATGTGACCCACCCTAGTCCTATATAAGTACTCAATGACCCCATGTGACCCCCCCATGACCTATATAAGTACTCAATGACCCCATGTGACCCCCCTAGTCCTATATAAGTACTCAATGACCCCATGTGACCCCCCTAGTCCTATATAAGTACTCAATGACCCCATGTGACCCCCCCATGTCCTATAAAAGTACTCAATGTCCCCATTTGACCCCCCTAGTCCTATATAAGTACTCAATGACCCCATGTGACCCCCCTAGTCCTATATAAGTACTCAATGACCCCATGTGACCCCCCTAGTCCTATATAAGTACTCAATGACCCCATGTGACCCACCCTAGTCCTATATAAGTACTCAATGACCCCATGTGACCCCCCCATGTCCTATATAAGTACTCAATGACACCATGTGACCCCCCCATGTCCTATATAAGTACTCAATGACCCCATGTGACCCCCCTAGTCCTATATAAGTACTCAATGACCCCATGTGACCCCCCTAGTCCTATATAAGTACTCAATGACCCCATGTGACCCCCCTAGTCCTATATAAGTACTCAATGACCCCATGTGACCCCCCTAGTCCTATATAAGTACTCAATGACCACATGTGACCCACCCTAGTCCTATATAAGTACTCAATGACCCCATGTGACCCCCCTAGTCCTATATAAGTACTCAATGACCCCATGTGACCCACCCTAGTCCTATATAAGAACTCAATGACCCCATGTGACCCCCCCATGTCCTATATAAGTACTCCATGACCCCATGTGACCCCCCTAGTCTTATATAAGTACTCAATGACCCCATGTGACCCCCCCATGTCCTATAAAAGTACTCAATGTCCCCATTTGACCCCCCTAGTCCTATATAAGTACTCAATGACCCCATGTGACCCCCCTAGTCCTATATAAGTACTCAATGACCCCATGTGACCCACCCTAGTCCTATATAAGTACTCAATGACCCCATGTGACCCCCCAATGACCTATATAAGTACTCAATGACCCCATGTGACCCCCCTAGTCCTATATAAGTACTCAATGACCCCATGTGACCCACCCTAGTCCTATATAAGAACTCAATGACCCCATGTGACCCCCCCATGTCCTATATAAGTACTCCATGACCCCATGTGACCCCCCTAGTCTTATATAAGTACTCAATGACCCCATGTGACCCCCCCATGTCCTATAAAAGTACTCAATGTCCCCATTTGACCCCCCTAGTCCTATATAAGTACTCAATGACCCCATGTGACCCCACTAGTCCTATATAAGTACTCAATGACCCCATGTGACCCACCCTAGTCCTATATAAGTACTCAATGACCCCATGTGACCCTCCTAGTCCTATATAAGGACTCAATGACCCCATGTGACCCCCCTAGTCCTATATAAGTACTCAATGACCCCATGTGACTCCCCCATTACCTATATAAGTACTCAATGACCCCATGTGACCCCCCTAGTCCTATATAAGTACTCAATGACCCCATGTGACCCCCCTAGTCCTATATAAATACTCAATGACCCCATGTGACCCACCCTAGTCCTATATAAGTACTCAATGACCCCATGTGACCCCCCTAGTCCTATATAAGTAATCAATGACCCCATGTGACCCCCCTAGTCCTATATAAGTACTCAATGACCCCATGTGACCCACCCTAGTCCTATATAAGTACTCAATGACCCCATGTGACCCCCCCATGACCTATATAAGTACTCAATGACCCCATGTGACTCCCCTAGTCCTATATAAGTACTCAATAACCCCATGTGACCCCCCTAGTCCTATATAAGTACTCAATGACCCCATGTGACCCCCCATGTCCTATATAAGTACTCAATGACCCCATGTGACCCCCCTAGTCCTATATAAGTACTCAATGACCCCATGTGACCCCCCCATGTCCTATATAAGTACTCAAAGACCCCTTGTGACCCCCCTAGTCCTATATAAGTACTCAATGACCCCATGTGACCCCCCTAGTCCTATATAAGTACTCAATGACCCCATGTGACCCACCCTAGTCCTATATAAGTACTCAATGACCCCATGTGACCCCCCCATGTCCTATATAAGTGCTCAATGACCCCTTGTGACCCCCCTAGTCCTATATAAGTACTCAATGACCCCATGTGACCCCCCTAGTCCTATATAAGTACTCAATGACCCCATGTGACCCACCCTAGTCCTATATAAGTACTCAATGACCCCATGTGACCCCCCTAGTTCTATATAAGTACTCAATGACACCATGTGACCCCCCTAGTCCTATATCAGTACTCAATGACCCCATGTGACCCAACCTAGTCCTATATAAGTACTCAATGACCTCATGTGACCCCCCTAGTCCTATATAAGTACTCAATGACCCCATGTGACCCCCCTAGTCCTATATAAGTACTCAATGACCCCATGTGACCCCCCTAGTCCTATATAAGTACTCAATGACCCCATGTGACCCACCCTAGTCCTATATAAGTACTCAATGACCCCATGTGACCCCCCTAGTCCTATATAAGTACTCAATGATCCCATGTGACCCACCCTAGTCCTATATAAGTACTCAATGACCCCATGTGACCCCCCTAGTCCTATATAAGTACTCAATGACCCCATGTGACCCCCCTAGTCCTATATAAGTACTCAATGACCCCATGTGACCCCCCTAGTCCTATATAAATACTCAATGACCCCATGTGACCCACCCTAGTCCTATATAAGTACTCAATGACCCCATGTGACCCCCCATGATCTATATAAGTACTCAATGACCCCATGTGACCCCCCATGACCTATATAAGTACTCAATGACCCCATGTGACCCCCCTAGTCCTATATAAGTACTCAATGACCCCATGTGACCCCCCTAGTCCTATATAAGTACTCAATGACACCATGTGACCCCCCTAGTCCTATATAAATACTCAATGACCCCATGTGACCCACCCTAGTCCTATATAAGAACTCAATGACCCCATGTGACCCCCCCATGTCCTATATAAGTACTCCATGACCCCATGTGACCCCCCTAGTCTTATATAAGTACTCAATGACCCCATGTGACCCCCCCATGTCCTATAAAAGTACTCAATGTCCCCATTTGACCCCCCTAGTCCTATATAAGTACTCAATGACCCCATGTGACCCCACTAGTCCTATATAAGTACTCAATGACCCCATTTGACCCACCCTAGTCCTATATAAGTACTCAATGACCCCATGTGACCCTCCTAGTCCTATATAAGTACTCAATGACCCCATGTGACCCCCTAGTCCTATATAAATACTCAATGACACCATGTGACCCACCCTAGTCCTATATAAGTACTCAATGACCCCATGTGACCCCCCCATGACCTATATAAGTACTCAATGACCCCATGTGACCCCCCTAGTCCTATATAAGTACTCAATGACCCCATGTGACTCCCCTAGTCCTATATAAATACTCAATGACCCCATGTGACCCACCCTAGTCCTATATAAGTACTCAATGACCCCATGTGACCCCCCCATGACCTATATAAGTACTCAATGACCCCATGTGACCCCCCTAGTCCTATATAAGTACTCAATGACCCCATGTGACCCCCCTAGTCCTATATAAGTACTCAATGACCCCATGTGACTCCCCCATGACCTATATAAGTACTTAATGACACCATGTGACCCCCCTAGTCCTATATAAGTACTCAATGACCCCATGTGACCCCCCTAGTCCTATATAAATACTCAATGACCCCATGTGACCCACCCTAGTCCTATAAAAGTACTCAATGACCCCATGTGCCCCCCCTAGTCCTATATAAGTACTCAATGACCCCATGTGACCCCCCTAGTCCTATATAAGTACTCAATGACCCCATGTGACCCACCCTAGTCCTATATAAGTACTCAATGACCCCATGTGACCCCCCTAGTCCTATATAAGTACTCAATGACCCCATGTGACCCCCCTAGTCCTATATAAGTACTCAATGACCCCATGTGACCCACCCTAGTCCTATATAAGTACTCAATGACCCCATGTGACCCCCCTAGTCCTATATAAGTACTCAATGATCCCATGTGACCCACCCTAGTCCTATATAAGTACTCAATGACCCCATGTGAACCCCCATGACCTATATAAGTACTCAATGACCCCATGTGACCCCCCTAGTCCTATATAAGTACTCAATGACCCCATGTGACCCCCCTAGTCCTATATAAATACTCAATGACCCCATGTGACCCACCCTAGTCCTATATAAGTACTCAATGACCCCATGTGACCCCCCATGACCTATATAAGTACTCAATGACCCCATGTGACCCCCCATGACCTATATAAGTACTCAATGACCCCATGTGACCCATCCTAGTCCTATATAAGTACTCAATGACCCCATGTGACCCCCCCATGACCTATATAAGTACTCAATGACCCCATGTGACACCCCTAGTCCTATATAAGTACTCAATGACCCCATGTGACCCCCCTAGTCCTATATAAGTACTCAATGACCCCATGTGACCCAACCTAGTCCTATATAAGTACTCAATGACCCCATGTGACCCACCCTAGTCCTATATAAGTACTCAATGACCCCATGTGACTCCCCCATGACCTATATAAGTACTCAATGACCCCATGTGACCCCCCCATGACCTATATAAGTACTCAATGACCTCATGTGACCCCCATAGTCCTATATAAGTACTCAATGACCCCATGTGACCCCCCTAGTCCTATATAAGTACTCAATGACCCCATGTGACCCCCCCATGACCTATATAAGTACTCAATGACCCCATGTGACCCCCCTAGTCCTATATCAGTACTCAATGACCCCATGTGACCCAACCTAGTCCTATATAAGTACTCAATGACCTCATGTGACCCCCCTAGTCCTATATAAGTACTCAATGACCCCATGTGACCCCCCTAGTCCTATATAAGTACTCAATGACCCCATGTGACCCCCTTAGTCCTATATAAGTACTCAATGACCCCATGTGACCCCCCTAGTCCTATATAAGTACTCAATGACCTCATGTGACCCCCCTAGTCCTATATAAGTACTCAATGACCCCATGTGACCCCCCTAGTCCTATATAAGTACTCAATGACCCCATGTGACCCACCCTAGTCCTATATAAGTACTCAATGACCCCATGTGACCCCCCCATGACCTATATAAGTACTCAATGACCCCATGTGACCCCCCCATGTCCTATATAAGTACTCAATGACCCCATGTGACCCCCCTAGTCCTATATAAGTACTCAATGACCCCATGTGACCCCCCTAGTCCTATATAAGTACTCAATGACCCCATGTGACCCCCCTAGTCCTATATAAGTACTCAATGACCACATGTGACCCCCCTAGTCCTATATAAGTACTCAATGACCACATGTGACCCACCCTAGTCCTATATAAGTACTCAATGACCCCATGTGACCCACCCTAGTCCTATATAAGTACTCAATGACCCCATGTGACCCCCCCATGTCCTATATAAGTACTCAATGACACCATGTGACCCCCCCATGTCCTATATAAGTACTCAATGACCCCATGTGACCCCCCTAGTCCTATATAAGTACTCAATGACCCCATGTGACCCCCCCATGTCCTATAAAAGTACTCAATGTCCCCATTTGACCACCCTAGTCCTATATAAGTACTCAATGACCCCATGTGACCCCACTAGTCCTATATAAGTACTCAATGACCCCATGTGACCCACCCTAGTCCTATATAAGTACTCAATGACCCCATGTGACCCCCCTAGTCCTATATAAATACTCAATGACCCCATGTGACCCACCCTAGTCCTATATAAGTACTCAATGACCCCATGTGACCCCCCATGACCTATATAAGTACTCAATGACCCCATGTGACCCCCCATGACTTATATAAGTACTCAATGACCCCATGTGACCCATCCTAGTCCTATATAAGTACTCAATGACCCCATGTGACCCCCCCATGTCCTATATAAGTGCTCAATGACCCCTTGTGACCCCCCTAGTCCTATATAAGTACTCAATGACCCCATGTGACCCCCCTAGTCCTATATAAGTACTCAATGACCCCATGTGACCCACCCTAGTCCTATATAAGTACTCAATGACCCCATGTGACCCCCCTAGTTCTATATAAGTACTCAATGACACCATGTGACCCCCCTAGTCCTATATCAGTACTCAATGACCCCATGTGACCCAACCTAGTCCTATATAAGTACTCAATGACCTCATGTGACCCCCCTAGTCCTATATAAGTACTCAATGACCCCATGTGACCCCCCTAGTCCTATATAAGTACTCAATGACCCCATGTGACCCCCCTAGTCCTATATAAGTACTCAATGACCCCATGTGACCCACCCTAGTCCTATATAAGTACTCAATGACCCCATGTGACCCCCCTAGTCCTATATAAGTACTCAATGATCCCATGTGACCCACCCTAGTCCTATATAAGTACTCAATGACCCCATGTGACCCCCCTAGTCCTATATAAGTACTCAATGACCCCATGTGACCCCCCTAGTCCTATATAAGTACTCAATGACCCCATGTGACCCCCCTAGTCCTATATAAATACTCAATGACCCCATGTGACCCACCCTAGTCCTATATAAGTACTCAATGACCCCATGTGACCCCCCATGATCTATATAAGTACTCAATGACCCCATGTGACCCCCCATGACCTATATAAGTACTCAATGACCCCATGTGACCCCCCTAGTCCTATATAAGTACTCAATGACCCCATGTGACCCCCCTAGTCCTATATAAGTACTCAATGACCCCATGTGACCCCCCTAGTCCTATATAAATACTCAATGACCCCATGTGACCCACCCTAGTCCTATATAAGAACTCAATGACCCCATGTGACCCCCCCATGTCCTATATAAGTACTCCATGACCCCATGTGACCCCCCTAGTCTTATATAAGTACTCAATGACCCCATGTGACCCCCCCATGTCCTATAAAAGTACTCAATGTCCCCATTTGACCCCCCTAGTCCTATATAAGTACTCAATGACCCCATGTGACCCCACTAGTCCTATATAAGTACTCAATGACCCCATTTGACCCACCCTAGTCCTATATAAGTACTCAATGACCCCATGTGACCCTCCTAGTCCTATATAAGTACTCAATGACCCCATGTGACCCCCTAGTCCTATATAAATACTCAATGACACCATGTGACCCACCCTAGTCCTATATAAGTACTCAATGACCCCATGTGACCCCCCCATGACCTATATAAGTACTCAATGACCCCATGTGACCCCCCTAGTCCTATATAAGTACTCAATGACCCCATGTGACTCCCCTAGTCCTATATAAATACTCAATGACCCCATGTGACCCACCCTAGTCCTATATAAGTACTCAATGACCCCATGTGACCCCCCCATGACCTATATAAGTACTCAATGACCCCATGTGACCCCCCTAGTCCTATATAAGTACTCAATGACCCCATGTGACCCCCCTAGTCCTATATAAGTACTCAATGACCCCATGTGACTCCCCCATGACCTATATAAGTACTTAATGAACCCATGTGACCCCCCTAGTCCTATATAAGTACTCAATGACCCCATGTGACCCCCCTAGTCCTATATAAATACTCAATGACCCCATGTGACCCACCCTAGTCCTATAAAAGTACTCAATGACCCCATGTGCCCCCCCTAGTCCTATATAAGTACTCAATGACCCCATGTGACCCCCCTAGTCCTATATAAGTACTCAATGACCCCATGTGACCCACCCTAGTCCTATATAAGTACTCAATGACCCCATGTGACCCCCCTAGTCCTATATAAGTACTCAATGACCCCATGTGACCCCCCTAGTCCTATATAAGTACTCAATGACCCCATGTGACCCACCCTAGTCCTATATAAGTACTCAATGACCCCATGTGACCCCCCTAGTCCTATATAAGTACTCAATGATCCCATGTGACCCACCCTAGTCCTATATAAGTACTCAATGACCCCATGTGAACCCCCATGACCTATATAAGTACTCAATGACCCCATGTGACCCCCCTAGTCCTATATAAGTACTCAATGACCCCATGTGACCCCCCTAGTCCTATATAAATACTCAATGACCCCATGTGACCCACCCTAGTCCTATATAAGTACTCAATGACCCCATGTGACCCCCCATGACCTATATAAGTACTCAATGACCCCATGTGACCCCCCATGACCTATATAAGTACTCAATGACCCCATGTGACCCATCCTAGTCCTATATAAGTACTCAATGACCCCATGTGACCCCCCATGACCTATATAAGTACTCAATGACCCCATGTGACACCCCTAGTCCTATATAAGTACTCAATGACCCCATGTGACCCCCCTAGTCCTATATAAGTACTCAATGACCCCATGTGACCCAACCTAGTCCTATATAAGTACTCAATGACCCCATGTGACCCACCCTAGTCCTATATAAGTACTCAATGACCCCATGTGACTCCCCCATGACCTATATAAGTACTCAATGACCCCATGTGACCCCCCCATGACCTATATAAGTACTCAATGACCTCATGTGACCCCCATAGTCCTATATAAGTACTCAATGACCCCATGTGACCCCCCTAGTCCTATATAAGTACTCAATGACCCCATGTGACCCCCCCATGACCTATATAAGTACTCAATGACCCCATGTGACCCCCCTAGTCCTATATCAGTACTCAATGACCCCATGTGACCTAACCTAGTCCTATATAAGTACTCAATGACCTCATGTGACCCCCCTAGTCCTATATAAGTACTCAATGACCCCATGTGACCCCCCTAGTCCTATATAAGTACTCAATGACCCCATGTGACCCCCTTAGTCCTATATAAGTACTCAATGACCCCATGTGACCCCCCTAGTCCTATATAAGTACTCAATGACCTCATGTGACCCCCCTAGTCCTATATAAGTACTCAATGACCCCAAGTGACCCCCCTAGTCCTATATAAGTACTCAATGACCCCATGTGACCCACCCTAGTCCTATATAAGTACTCAATGACCCCATGTGACCCCCCCATGACCTATATAAGTACTGAATGACCCCATGTGACCCCCCCATGTCCTATATAAGTACTCAATGACCCCATGTGACCCCCCTAGTCCTATATAAGTACTCAATGACCCCATGTGACCCCCCTAGTCCTATATAAGTACTCAATGACCCCATGTGACCCCCCTAGTCCTATATAAGTACTCAATGACCACATGTGACCCCCCTAGTCCTATATAAGTACTCAATGACCACATGTGACCCACCCTAGTCCTATATAAGTACTCAATGACCCCATGTGACCCACCCTAGTCCTATATAAGTACTCAATGACCCCATGTGACCCCCCCATGTCCTATAAAAGTACTCAATGTCCCCATTTGACCACCCTAGTCCTATATAAGTACTCAATGACCCCATGTGACCCCACTAGTCCTATATAAGTACTCAATGACCCCATGTGACCCACCCTAGTCCTATATAAGTACTCAATGACCCCATGTGACCCCCCTAGTCCTATATAAATACTCAATGACCCCATGTGACCCACCCTAGTCCTATATAAGTACTCAATGACCCCATGTGACCCCCCTAGTCCTATATAACTACTCAATGACCCCATGTGACCCCCCTAGTCCTATATAAGTACTCAATGAACCCATGTGACCCCCCTAGTCCTATATAAGTACTCAATGACCCCATGTGACCCCCCTAGTCCTATATAAGTACTCAATGACCCCATGTGACCCACCCTAGTCCTATATAAGTACTCAATGACCCCATGTGACCCCCCCATGTCCTATATAAGTACTCAATGACCCCATGTGACCCCCCTAGTCCTATATAACTACTCAATGACCCCATGTGACCCCCCTAGTCCTATATAAGTACTCAATGAACCCATGTGACCCACCCTAGTCCTATATAAGTACTCAATGACCCCATGTGACCCCCCCATGACCTATATAAGTACTGAATGACCCCATGTGACCCCCCCATGTCCTATATAAGTACTCAATGACCCCATGTGACCCCCCTAGTCCTATATAAGTACTCAATGACCCCATGTGACCCAACCTAGTCCTATATAAGTACTCAATGACCCCATGTGACCCACCCTAGTCCTATATAAGTACTCAATGACCCCATGTGACTCCCCCATGACCTATATAAGTACTCAATGACCCCATGTGACCCCCCCATGACCTATATAAGTACTCAATGACCTCATGTGACCCCCCTAGTCCTATATAAGTACTCAATGACCCCATGTGACCCACCCTAGTCCTATATAAGTACTCATTGACCCCATGTGACCCCCCCATGTCCTATATAAGTACTCAATGACACCATGTGACCCCCCAATGTCCTATATAAGTACTCAATGACCCCATGTGACCCCCCTAGTCCTATATAACTACTCAATGACCCCATGTGACCCCCCTAGTCCTATATAAGTACTCAATGAACCCATGTGACCCCCCTAGTCCTATATAAGTACTCAATGACCCCATGTGACCCCCCTAGTCCTATATAAGTACTCAATGACCCCATGTGACCCACCCTAGTCCTATATAAGTACTCAATGACCCCATGTGACCCCCCCATGACCTATATAAGTACTCAATGACCCCATGTGACCCCCCCATGTCCTATATAAGTACTCAATGACCCCATGTGACCCCCCTAGTCCTATATAAGTACTCAATGACCCCATGTGACCCCCCTAGTCCTATATAAGTACTCAATGACCCCATGTGACCCCCCTAGTCCTATATAAGTACTCAATGACCACATGTGACCCCCCTAGTCCTATATAAGTACTCAATGACCACATGTGACCCACCCTAGTCCTATATAAGTACTCAATGACCCCATGTGACCCACCCTAGTCCTATATAAGTACTCAATGACCCCATGTGACCCCCCCATGTCCTATATAAGTACTCAATGACACCATGTGACCCCCCCATGTCCTATATAAGTACTCAATGACCCCATGTGACCCCCCTAGTCCTATATAAGTACTCAATGACCCCATGTGACCCCCCCATGTCCTATAAAAGTACTCAATGTCCCCATTTGACCACCCTAGTCCTATATAAGTACTCAATGACCCCATGTGACCCCACTAGTCCTATATAAGTACTCAATGACCCCATGTGACCCACCCTAGTCCTATATAAGTACTCAATGACCCCATGTGACCCCCCTAGTCCTATATAAATACTCAATGACCCCATGTGACCCACCCTAGTCCTATATAAGTACTCAATGACCCCATGTGACCCCCCATGACCTATATAAGTACTCAATGACCCCATGTGACCCCCCATGACTTATATAAGTACTCAATGACCCCATGTGACCCATCCTAGTCCTATATAAGTACTCAATGACCCCATGTGACCCCCCCATGTCCTATATAAGTGCTCAATGACCCCTTGTGACCCCCCTAGTCCTATATAAGTACTCAATGACCCCATGTGACCCCCCTAGTCCTATATAAGTACTCAATGACCCCATGTGACCCACCCTAGTCCTATATAAGTACTCAATGACCCCATGTGACCCCCCTAGTTCTATATAAGTACTCAATGACACCATGTGACCCCCCTAGTCCTATATCAGTACTCAATGACCCCATGTGACCCAACCTAGTCCTATATAAGTACTCAATGACCTCATGTGACCCCCCTAGTCCTATATAAGTACTCAATGACCCCATGTGACCCCCCTAGTCCTATATAAGTACTCAATGACCCCATGTGACCCCCCTAGTCCTATATAAGTACTCAATGACCCCATGTGACCCACCCTAGTCCTATATAAGTACTCAATGACCCCATGTGACCCCCCTAGTCCTATATAAGTACTCAATGATCCCATGTGACCCACCCTAGTCCTATATAAGTACTCAATGACCCCATGTGACCCCCCTAGTCCTATATAAGTACTCAATGACCCCATGTGACCCCCCTAGTCCTATATAAGTACTCAATGACCCCATGTGACCCCCCTAGTCCTATATAAATACTCAATGACCCCATGTGACCCACCCTAGTCCTATATAAGTACTCAATGACCCCATGTGACCCCCCATGATCTATATAAGTACTCAATGACCCCATGTGACCCCCCATGACCTATATAAGTACTCAATGACCCCATGTGACCCCCCTAGTCCTATATAAGTACTCAATGACCCCATGTGACCCCCCTAGTCCTATATAAGTACTCAATGACCCCATGTGACCCCCCTAGTCCTATATAAATACTCAATGACCCCATGTGACCCACCCTAGTCCTATATAAGAACTCAATGACCCCATGTGACCCCCCCATGTCCTATATAAGTACTCCATGACCCCATGTGACCCCCCTAGTCTTATATAAGTACTCAATGACCCCATGTGACCCCCCCATGTCCTATAAAAGTACTCAATGTCCCCATTTGACCCCCCTAGTCCTATATAAGTACTCAATGACCCCATGTGACCCCACTAGTCCTATATAAGTACTCAATGACCCCATTTGACCCACCCTAGTCCTATATAAGTACTCAATGACCCCATGTGACCCTCCTAGTCCTATATAAGTACTCAATGACCCCATGTGACCCCCTAGTCCTATATAAATACTCAATGACACCATGTGACCCACCCTAGTCCTATATAAGTACTCAATGACCCCATGTGACCCCCCCATGACCTATATAAGTACTCAATGACCCCATGTGACCCCCCTAGTCCTATATAAGTACTCAATGACCCCATGTGACTCCCCTAGTCCTATATAAATACTCAATGACCCCATGTGACCCACCCTAGTCCTATATAAGTACTCAATGACCCCATGTGACCCCCCCATGACCTATATAAGTACTCAATGACCCCATGTGACCCCCCTAGTCCTATATAAGTACTCAATGACCCCATGTGACCCCCCTAGTCCTATATAAGTACTCAATGACCCCATGTGACTCCCCCATGACCTATATAAGTACTTAATGAACCCATGTGACCCCCCTAGTCCTATATAAGTACTCAATGACCCCATGTGACCCCCCTAGTCCTATATAAATACTCAATGACCCCATGTGACCCACCCTAGTCCTATAAAAGTACTCAATGACCCCATGTGCCCCCCCTAGTCCTATATAAGTACTCAATGACCCCATGTGACCCCCCTAGTCCTATATAAGTACTCAATGACCCCATGTGACCCACCCTAGTCCTATATAAGTACTCAATGACCCCATGTGACCCCCCTAGTCCTATATAAGTACTCAATGACCCCATGTGACCCCCCTAGTCCTATATAAGTACTCAATGACCCCATGTGACCCACCCTAGTCCTATATAAGTACTCAATGACCCCATGTGACCCCCCTAGTCCTATATAAGTACTCAATGATCCCATGTGACCCACCCTAGTCCTATATAAGTACTCAATGACCCCATGTGAACCCCCATGACCTATATAAGTACTCAATGACCCCATGTGACCCCCCTAGTCCTATATAAGTACTCAATGACCCCATGTGACCCCCCTAGTCCTATATAAATACTCAATGACCCCATGTGACCCACCCTAGTCCTATATAAGTACTCAATGACCCCATGTGACCCCCCATGACCTATATAAGTACTCAATGACCCCATGTGACCCCCCATGACCTATATAAGTACTCAATGACCCCATGTGACCCATCCTAGTCCTATATAAGTACTCAATGACCCCATGTGACCCCCCATGACCTATATAAGTACTCAATGACCCCATGTGACACCCCTAGTCCTATATAAGTACTCAATGACCCCATGTGACCCCCCTAGTCCTATATAAGTACTCAATGACCCCATGTGACCCAACCTAGTCCTATATAAGTACTCAATGACCCCATGTGACCCACCCTAGTCCTATATAAGTACTCAATGACCCCATGTGACTCCCCCATGACCTATATAAGTACTCAATGACCCCATGTGACCCCCCCATGACCTATATAAGTACTCAATGACCTCATGTGACCCCCATAGTCCTATATAAGTACTCAATGACCCCATGTGACCCCCCTAGTCCTATATAAGTACTCAATGACCCCATGTGACCCCCCCATGACCTATATAAGTACTCAATGACCCCATGTGACCCCCCTAGTCCTATATCAGTACTCAATGACCCCATGTGACCTAACCTAGTCCTATATAAGTACTCAATGACCTCATGTGACCCCCCTAGTCCTATATAAGTACTCAATGACCCCATGTGACCCCCCTAGTCCTATATAAGTACTCAATGACCCCATGTGACCCCCTTAGTCCTATATAAGTACTCAATGACCCCATGTGACCCCCCTAGTCCTATATAAGTACTCAATGACCTCATGTGACCCCCCTAGTCCTATATAAGTACTCAATGACCCCAAGTGACCCCCCTAGTCCTATATAAGTACTCAATGACCCCATGTGACCCACCCTAGTCCTATATAAGTACTCAATGACCCCATGTGACCCCCCCATGACCTATATAAGTACTGAATGACCCCATGTGACCCCCCCATGTCCTATATAAGTACTCAATGACCCCATGTGACCCCCCTAGTCCTATATAAGTACTCAATGACCCCATGTGACCCCCCTAGTCCTATATAAGTACTCAATGACCCCATGTGACCCCCCTAGTCCTATATAAGTACTCAATGACCACATGTGACCCCCCTAGTCCTATATAAGTACTCAATGACCACATGTGACCCACCCTAGTCCTATATAAGTACTCAATGACCCCATGTGACCCACCCTAGTCCTATATAAGTACTCAATGACCCCATGTGACCCCCCCATGTCCTATATAAGTACTCAATGACACCATGTGACCCCCCCATGTCCTATATAAGTACTCAATGACCCCATGTGACCCCCCTAGTCCTATATAAGTACTCAATGACCCCATGTGACCCCCCCATGTCCTATAAAAGTACTCAATGTCCCCATTTGACCACCCTAGTCCTATATAAGTACTCAATGACCCCATGTGACCCCACTAGTCCTATATAAGTACTCAATGACCCCATGTGACCCACCCTAGTCCTATATAAGTACTCAATGACCCCATGTGACCCCCCTAGTCCTATATAAATACTCAATGACCCCATGTGACCCACCCTAGTCCTATATAAGTACTCAATGACCCCATGTGACCCCCCATGACCTATATAAGTACTCAATGACCCCATGTGACCCCCCATGACCTATATAAGTACTCAATGACCCCATGTGACCCATCCTAGTCCTATATAAGTACTCAATGACCCCATGTGACCCCCCCATGACCTATATAAGTACTCAATGACCCCATGTGACACCCCTAGTCCTATATAAGTACTCAATGACCCCATGTGACCCCCCTAGTCCTATATAAGTACTCAATGACCCCATGTGACCCAACCTAGTCCTATATAAGTACTCAATGACCCCATGTGACCCACCCTAGTCCTATATAAGTACTCAATGACCCCATGTGACTCCCCCATGACCTATATAAGTACTCAATGACCCCATGTGACCCCCCCATGACCTATATAAGTACTCAATGACCTCATGTGACCCCCATAGTCCTATATAAGTACTCAATGACCCCATGTGACCCCCCTAGTCCTATATAAGTACTCAATGACCCCATGTGACCCCCCATGACCTATATAAGTACTCAATGACCCCATGTGACCCCCCTAGTCCTATATCAGTACTCAATGACCCCATGTGACCCAACCTAGTCCTATATAAGTACTCAATGACCCCATGTGACCCCCCTAGTCCTATATAAGTACTCAATGATCCCATGTGACCCACCCTAGTCCTATATAAGTACTCAATGACCCCATGTGAACCCCCATGACCTATATAAGTACTCAATGACCCCATGTGACCCCCCTAGTCCTATATAAGTACTCAATGACCCCATGTGACCCCCCTAGTCCTATATAAATACTCAATGACCCCATGTGACCCACCCTAGTCCTATATAAGTACTCAATGACCCCATGTGACCCCCCATGACCTATATAAGTACTCAATGACCCCATGTGACCCCCCATGACCTATATAAGTACTCAATGACCCCATGTGACCCATCCTAGTCCTATATAAGTACTCAATGACCCCATGTGACCCCCCCATGACCTATATAAGTACTCAATGACCCCATGTGACACCCCTAGTCCTATATAAGTACTCAATGACCCCATGTAACCCCCCTAGTCCTATATAAGTACTCAATGACCCCATGTGACCCAACCTAGTCCTATATAAGTACTCAATGACCCCATGTGACCCACCCTAGTCCTATATAAGTACTCAATGACCCCATGTGACTCCCCCATGACCTATATAAGTACTCAATGACCCCATGTGACCCCCCCATGACCTATATAAGTACTCAATGACCTCATGTGACCCCCATAGTCCTATATAAGTACTCAATGACCCCATGTGACCCCCCTAGTCCTATATAAGTACTCAATGACCCCATGTGACCCCCCCATGACCTATATAAGTACTCAATGACCCCATGTGACCCCCCTAGTCCTATATCAGTACTCAATGACCCCATGTGACCCAACCTAGTCCTATATAAGTACTCAATGACCTCATGTGACCCCCCTAGTCCTATATAAGTACTCAATGACCCCATGTGACCCCCCTAGTCCTATATAAGTACTCAATGACCCCATGTGACCCCCTTAGTCCTATATAAGTACTCAATGACCCCATGTGACCCCCCTAGTCCTATATAAGTACTCAATGACCTCATGTGACCCCCCTAGTCCTATATAAGTACTCAATGACCCCATGTGACCCCCCTAGTCCTATATAAGTACTCAATGACCCCATGTGACCCACCCTAGTCCTATATAAGTACTCAATGACCCCATGTGACCCCCCCATGACCTATATAAGTACTCAATGACCCCATGTGACCCCCCTAGTCCTATATAAGTACTCAATGACCCCATGTGACCCCCCTAGTCCTATATAAGTACTCAATGACCCCATGTGACCCCCCCATGTCCTATAAAAGTACTCAATGTCCCCATTTGACCCCCCTAGTCCTATATAAGTACTCAATGACCCCATGTGACCCCCCTAGTCCTATATAAGTACTCAATGACCCCATGTGACCCCCCTAGTCCTATATAAGTACTCAATGACCCCATGTGACCCACCCTAGTCCTATATAAGTACTCAATGACCCCATGTGACCCCCCCATGTCCTATATAAGTACTCAATGACACCATGTGACCCCCCCATGTCCTATATAAGTACTCAATGACCCCATGTGACCCCCCTAGTCCTATATCAGTACTCAATGACCCCATGTGACCCAACCTAGTCCTATATAAGTACTCAATGACCTCATGTGACCCCCCTAGTCCTATATAAGTACTCAATGACCCCATGTGACCCCCCTAGTCCTATATAAGTACTCAATGACCCCATGTGACCCCCTTAGTCCTATATAAGTACTCAATGACCCCATGTGACCCCCCTAGTCCTATATAAGTACTCAATGACCTCATGTGACCCCCCTAGTCCTATATAAGTACTCAATGACCCCATGTGACCCCCCTAGTCCTATATAAGTACTCAATGACCCCATGTGACCCACCCTAGTCCTATATAAGTACTCAATGACCCCATGTGACCCCCCCATGACCTATATAAGTACTCAATGACCCCATGTGACCCCCCTAGTCCTATATAAGTACTCAATGACCCCATGTGACCCCCCTAGTCCTATATAAGTACTCAATGACCCCATGTGACCCCCCCATGTCCTATAAAAGTACTCAATGTCCCCATTTGACCCCCCTAGTCCTATATAAGTACTCAATGACCCCATGTGACCCCCCTAGTCCTATATAAGTACTCAATGACCCCATGTGACCCCCCTAGTCCTATATAAGTACTCAATGACCCCATGTGACCCACCCTAGTCCTATATAAGTACTCAATGACCCCATGTGACCCCCCCATGTCCTATATAAGTACTCAATGACACCATGTGACCCCCCCATGTCCTATATAAGTACTCAATGACCCCATGTGACCCCCCTAGTCCTATATAAGTACTCAATGACCCCATGTGACCCCCCTAGTCCTATATAAGTACTCAATGACCCCATGTGACCCCCCTAGTCCTATATAAGTATTCAATGACCCCATGTGACCCCCCTAGTCCTATATAAGTACTCAATGACCACATGTGACCCACCCTAGTCCTATATAAGTACTCCATGACCCCATGTGACCCCCCTAGTCTTATATAAGTACTCAATGACCCCATGTGACCCCCCCATGTCCTATAAAAGTACTCAATGTCCCCATTTGACCCCCCTAGTCCTATATAAGTACTCAATGACCCCATGTGACCCCACTAGTCCTATATAAGTACTCAATGACCCCATGTGACCCACCCTAGTCCTATATAAGTACTCAATGACCCCATGTGACCCTCCTAGTCCTATATAAGGACTCAATGACCCCATGTGACCCCCCTAGTCCTATATAAATACTCAATGACCCCATGTGACCCACCCTAGTCCTATATAAGTACTCAATGACCCCATGTGACCCCCCAATGACCTATATAAGTACTCAATGACCCCATGTGACCCCCCTAGTCCTATATAAGTACTCAATGACCCCATGTGACCCACCCTAGTCCTATATAAGAACTCAATGACCCCATGTGACCCCCCCATGTCCTATATAAGTACTCCATGACCCCATGTGACCCCCCTAGTCTTATATAAGTACTCAATGACCCCATGTGACCCACCCTAGTCCTATATAAGAACTCAATGACCCCATGTGACCCCCCTAGTCCTATATAAGTACTCAATGACCCCATGTGACCCCACTAGTCCTATATAAGTACTCAATGACCCCATGTGACCCACCCTAGTCCTATATAAGTACTCAATGACCCCATGTGACCCTCCTAGTCCTATATAAGGACTCAATGACCCCATGTGACCCCCCTAGTCCTATATAAATACTCAATGACCCCATGTGACCCACCCTAGTCCTATATAAGTACTCAATGACCCCATGTGACCCCCCAATGACCTATATAAGTACTCAATGACCCCATGTGACCCCCCTAGTCCTATATAAGTACTCAATGACCCCATGTGACCCACCCTAGTCCTATATAAGAACTCAATGACCCCATGTGACCCCCCCATGTCCTATATAAGTACTCCATGACCCCATGTGACCCCCCTAGTCTTATATAAGTACTCAATGACCCCATGTGACCCCCCCATGTCCTATAAAAGTACTCAATGTCCCCATTTGACCCCCCTAGTCCTATATAAGTACTCAATGACCCCATGTGACCCCACTAGTCCTATATAAGTACTCAATGACCCCATGTGACCCACCCTAGTCCTATATAAGTACTCAATGACCCCATGTGACCCTCCTAGTCCTATATAAGGACTCAATGACCCCATGTGACCCCCCTATTCCTATATAAATACTCAATGACCCCATGTAACCCACCCTAGTCCTATATAAGTACTCAATGACCCCATGTGACCCCCCAATGACCTATATAAGTACTCAATGACCCCATGTGACCCCCCTAGTCCTATATAAGTACTCAATGACCCCATGTGACCCCCCTAGTCCTATATAAGTACTCAATGACCCCATGTGACTCCCCCATGACCTATATAAGTACTCAATGACCCCATGTGACCCCCCTAGTCCTATATAAGTACTCAATGACCCCATGTGACCCCCCTAGTCCTATATAAATACCCAATGACCCCATGTGACCCACCCTAGTCCTATATAAGTACTCAATGACCCCATGTGACCCCCCTAGTCCTATATAAGTACTCAATGACCCCATGTGACCCCCCTAGTCCTATATAAGTACTCAATGACCCCATGTGACCCACCCTAGTCCTATATAAGTACTCAATGACCCCATGTGACCCCCCCATGACCTATATAAGTACTCAATGACCCCATGTGACTCCCCTAGTCCTATATAAGTACTCAATAACCCCATGTGACCCCCCTAGTCTTATATAAGTACTCAATGACCCCATGTGACCCCCCATGTCCTATATAAGTACTCAATGACCCCATGTGACCCCCCTAGTCCTATATAAGTACTCAATGACCCCATGTGACCCCCCCATGTCCTATATAAGTACTCAATGACCCCTTGTGACCCCCCTAGTCATATATAAGTACTCAATGACCCCATGTGACCCCCCTAGTCCTATATAAGTACTCAATGACCCCATGTGACCCACCCTAGTCCTATATAAGTACTCAATGACCCCATGTGACCCCCCCATGTCCTATATAAGTACTCAATGACCCCTTGTGACCCCCCTAGTCCTATATAAGTACTCAATGACCCCATGTGACCCCCCTAGTCCTATATAAGTACTCAATGACCCCATGTGACCCACCCTAGTCCTATATAAGTACTCAATGACCCCATGTGACCCCCCTAGTTCTATATAAGTACTCAATGACACCATGTGACCCCCCTAGTCCTATATCAGTACTCAATGACCCCATGTGACCCCCCCATGACCTATATAAGTACTCAATGACCCCATGTGACCCCCCTAGTCCTATATAAGTACTCAATGACCCCATGTGACCCCCCTAGTCCTATATAAATACTCAATGACCCCATGTGACCCACCCTAGTCCTATATAAGTACTCAATGACCCCATGTGACCCACCCTAGTCCTATATAAGTACTCAATGACCCCATGTGACCCCCCTAGTCCTATATAAGTACTCAATGACCCCATGTGACCCACCCTAGTCCTATATAAGTACTCAATGACCCCATGTGACCCCCCCATGTCCTATATAAGTACTCAATGACCCCATGTGACCCACCCTAGTCCTATATAAGTACTCAATGACCCCATGTGACCCACCCTAGTCCTATATAAGTACTCAATGACCCCATGTGACCCCCCTAGTCCTATATAAGTACTCAATGACCCCATGTGACCCCCCTAGTCCTATATAAGTACTCAATGACCCCATGTGACCCACCCTAGTCCTATATAAGAACTCAATGACCCCATGTGACCCCCCCATGTCCTATATAAGTACTCCATGACCCCATGTGACCCCCCTAGTCTTATATAAGTACTCAATGACCCCATGTGACCCCCCCATGTCCTATAAAAGTACTCAATGTCCCCATTTGACCCCCCTAGTCCTATATAAGTACTCAATGACCCCATGTGACCCCACTAGTCCTATATAAGTACTCAATGACCCCATGTGACCCACCCTAGTCCTATATAAGTACTCAATGACCCCATGTGACCCTCCTAGTCCTATATAAGGACTCAATGACCCCATGTGACCCCCCTAGTCCTATATAAATACTCAATGACCCCATGTGACCCACCCTAGTCCTATATAAGTACTCAATGACCCCATGTGACCCCCCAATGACCTATATAAGTACTCAATGACCCCATGTGACCCCCCTAGTCCTATATAAGTACTCAATGACCCCATGTGACCCCCCTAGTCCTATATAAGTACTCAATGACCCCATGTGACTCCCCCATGACCTATATAAGTACTCAATGTCCCCATTTGACCCACCCTAGTCCTATATAAGTACTCAATGACCCCATGTGACCCCCCTAGTTCTATATAAGTACTCAATGACACCATGTGACCCCCCTAGTCCTATATCAGTACTCAATGACCCCATGTGACCCCCCCATGACCTATATAAGTACTCAATGACCCCATGTGACCCCCCTAGTCCTATATAAGTACTCAATGACCCCATGTGACCCCCCTAGTCCTATATAAATACTCAATGACCCCATGTGACCCACCCTAGTCCTATATAAGTACTCAATGACCCCATGTGACCCACCCTAGTCCTATATAAGTACTCAATGACCCCATGTGACCCCCCCATGACCTATATAAGTACTCAATGACCCCATGTGACCCCCCTAGTCCTATATAAGTACTCAATGACCCCATGTGTCCCCCCTAGTCCTATATAAATACTCAATGACCCCATGTGACCCACCCTAGTCTTATATAAGTACTCAATGACCCCATGTGACCCCCCCATGACCTATATAAGTACTCAATGACCCCATGTGACCCCCCATGACCTATATAAGTACTCAATGACCCCATGTGACCCCCCTAGTCCTATATAAGTACTCAATGACCCCATGTGCCCCCCCTAGTCCTATATAAATACTCAATGACCCCATGTGACCCATCCTAGTCCTATATAAGTACTTAATGACCCCATGTGACCCCCCCCATGACCTATATAAGTACTCAATGACCCCATGTGACCCCCCTAGTCCTATATAAGTACTCAATGACCCCATGTGACCCCCCTAGTCCTATATAAGTACTCAATGACCCCATGTGACCCAACCTAGTCCTATATAAGTACTCAATGACCCCATGTGACCCACCCTAGTCCTATATAAGTACTCAATGACCCCATGTGACTCCCCCATGACCTATATAAGTACTCAATGACCCCATGTGACCCCCCATGACCTATATAAGTACTCAATGACCCCATGTGACACCCCTAGTCCTATATAAGTACTCAATGACCCCATATGACCCCCCTAGTCCTATATAAGTACTCAATGACCCCATGTGACCCCCCTAGTCCTATATAAGTACTCAATGACCCCATGTGACCCCCCTAGTCCTATATAAGTACTCAATGACCCCATGTGACCCCCCTAGTCCTATATAAATACTCAATGACCCCATGTGACCCACCCTAGTCCTATATAAGTACTCAATGACCCCATGTGACCACCCCATGACCTATATAAGTACTCAATGACCCCATGTGACCCCCCTAGTCCTATATAAGTACTCAATGACCCCATGTGACCCCCCTAGTCCTATATAAGTACTCAATGACCCCATGTGACCCCCCCATGTCCTATAAAAGTACTCAATGTCCCCATTTGACCCCCCTAGTCCTATATAAGTACTCAATGACCCCATGTGACCCCCCTAGTCCTATATAAGTACTCAATGACCCCATGTGACCCCCCTAGTCCTATATAAGTACTCAATGACCCCATGTGACCCACCCTAGTCCTATATAAGTACTCAATGACCCCATGTGACCCCCCCATGTCCTATATAAGTACTCAATGACACCATGTGACCCCCCAATGTCCTATATAAGTACTCAATGACCCCATGTGACCCCCCTAGTCCTATATAAGTACTCAATGACCCCATGTGACCCCCCTAGTCCTATATAAGTACTCAATGAACCCATGTGACCCCCCTAGTCCTATATAAGTACTCAATGATCCCATGTGACCCCCCTAGTCCTATATAAGTACTCAATGACCACATGTGACCCACCCTAGTCCTATATAAGTACTCAATGACCCCATGTGACCCCCCTAGTCCTATATAAGTACTCAATGACCCCATGTGACCCACCCTAGTCCTATATAAGAACTCAATGACCCCATGTGACCCCCCCATGTCCTATATAAGTACTCCATGACCCCATGTGACCCCCCCATGTCCTATAAAAGTACTCAATGTCCCCATGTGACCCTCCTAGTCCTATATAAGTACTCAATGACCCCATGTGACCCCCCTAGTCCTATATAAATACTCAATGACCCCATGTGACCCACCCTAGTCCTATATAAGTACTCAATGACCCCATGTGACCCCCCCATGACCTATATAAGTACTCAATGACCCCATGTGACCCCCCTAGTCCTATATAAATACTCAATGACCCCATGTGACCCACCCTAGTCCTATATAAGTACTCAATGACCCCATGTGACCCCCCCATGACCTATATAAGTACTCAATGACCCCATGTGACCCCCCTAGTCCTATATAAGTACTCAATGACCCCATGTGACCCCCCTAGTCCTATATAAGTACTCAATGACCCCATGTGACTCCCCCATGACCTATATAAGTACTCAATGACCCCATGTGACCCCCCTAGTCCTATATAAGTACTCAATGACCCCATGTGACCCCCCTAGTCCTATATAAATACTCAATGACCCCATGTGACCCACCCTAGTCCTATATAAGTACTCAATGACCCCATGTGACCCCCCTAGTCATATATAAGTACTCAATGACCCCATGTGACCCCCCTAGTCCTATATAAGTACTCAATGACCCCATGTGACCCCCCTAGTCCTATATAAGTACTCAATGACCCCATGTGACCCACCCTAGTCCTATATAAGTACTCAATGACCCCATGTGACCCACCCTAGTCCTATATAAGTACTCAATGACCCCATGTGACCCACCCTAGTCCTATATAAGTACTCAATGACCCCATGTGACCCCCCTAGTCCTATATAAATACTCAATGACCCCATGTGACCCACCCTAGTCCTATATAAGTACTCAATGACCCCATGTGACCCCCCCATGACCTATATAAGTACTCAATGACCCCATGTGACCCCCCTAGTCCTATATAAGTACTCAATGACCCCATGTGACCCCCCTAGTCCTATATAAGTACTCAATGACCCCAAGTGACCCAACCTAGTCCTATATAAGTACTCAATGACCCCTTGTGACCCCCCTAGTCCTATATAAGTACTCAATGACCCCATGTGACCCCCCTAGTCCTATATAAGTACTCAATGACCCCATTTGACCCCCCTAGTCCTATATAAGTACTCAATGACCCCATGTGACCCAACCTAGTCCTATATAAGTACTCAATGACCCCTTGTGACCCCCCTAGTCCTATATAAGTACTCAATGACCCCATGTGACCCCCCTAGTCCTATATAAGTACTCAATGACCCCATGTGACCCACCCTAGTCCTATATAAGTACTCAATGACCCCATGTGACCCCCCTAGTTCTATATAAGTACTCAATGACCCCATGTGACCCCCCTAGTCCTATATAAATACTCAATGACCCCATGTGACCCACCCTAGTCCTATATAAGTACTCAATGACCCCATGTGACCCCCCCATGACCTATATAAGTACTCAATGACCCCATGTGACCCCCCTAGTCCTATATAAGTACTCAATGACCCCATGTGACCCCCCTAGTCCTATATAAGTACTCAATGACCCCATGTGACCCAACCTAGTCCTATATAAGTACTCAATGACCCCATGTGACCCACCCTAGTCCTATATAAGTACTCAATGACCCCATGTGACTCCCCCATGACCTATATAAGTACTCAATGACCCCATGTGACCCCCCCATGACCTATATAAGTACTCAATGACCCCATGTGACCCCCCCATGACCTATATAAGTACTCAATGACCCCATGTGACCCCCCTAGTCCTATATAATTACTCAATGACCCCATGTGACCCAACCTAGTCCTATATAAGTACTCAATGATCCCTTGTGACCCCCCTAGTCCTATATAAGTACTCAATGACCCCATGTGACCCCCCTAGTCCTATATAAGTACTCAATGACCCCATGTGACCCACCCTAGTCCTATATAAGTACTCAATGACCCCATGTGACCCCCTAGTTCTATATAAGTACTCAATGACACCATGTGACCCCCCTAGTCCTATATCAGTACTCAATGACCCCATGTGACCCAACCTAGTCCTATATAAGTACTCAATGACCTCATGTGACCCCCCTAGTCCTATATAAGTACTCAATGACCCCATGTGACCCCCCTAGTCATATATAAGTACTCAATGACCCCATGTGACCCCCCTAGTCCTATATAAGTACTCAATGACCCCATGTGACCCACCCTAGTCCTATATAAGTACTCAATGACCCCATGTGACCCCCCTAATCCTATATAAGTACTCAATGACCCCATGTGACCCACCCTAGTCCTATATAAGTACTCAATGACCCCATGTGACCCCCCCATGACCTATATAAGTACTCAATGACCCCATGTGACCCCCCTAGTCCTATATAAGTACTCAATGACCCCATGTGACCCCCCTAGTCCTATATAAATACTCAATGACCCCATGTGACCCACCCTAGTCCTATATAAGTACTCAATGACCCCATGTGACCCCCCAATGACCTATATAAGTACTCTATGACCCCATGTGACCCCCCATGACCTATATAAGTACTCAATGACCCCATGTGACCCCCCTAGTCCTATATAAGTACTCAATGACCCCATGTGACCCCCCTAGTCCTATATAAATACTCAATGACCCCATGTGACCCACCCTAGTCCTATATAAGTACTCAATGACCCCATGTGACCCCCCTAGTCCTATATAAATACTCAATGACCCAATGTGACCCACCCTAGTCCTATATAAGTACTCAATGACCCCATGTGACCCCCCCATGACCTATATAAGTACTCAATGACCCCATGTGACCCCCCTAGTCCTATATAAGTACTCAATGACCCCATGTGACCCCCCTAGTCCTATATAAGTACTCAATGACCCCATGTGACCCAACCTAGTCCTATATAAGTACTCAATGACCCCTTGTGACCCCCCTAGTCCTATATAAGTACTCAATGACCCCATGTGACCCCCCTAGTCCTATATAAGTACTCAATGACCCCATGTGACCCCCCTAGTCCTATATAAGTACTCAATGACCCCATGTGACCCAACCTAGTCCTATATAAGTACTCAATGACCCCTTGTGACCCCCCTAGTCCTATATAAGTACTCAATGACCCCATGTGACCCCCCTAGTCCTATATAAGTACTCAATGACCCCATGTGACCCACCCTAGTCCTATATAAGTACTCAATGACCCCATGTGACCCCCCTAGTTCTATATAAGTACTCAATGACCCCATGTGACCCCCCTAGTCCTATATAAATACTCAATGACCCCATGTGACCCACCCTAGTCCTATATAAGTACTCAATGACCCCATGTGACCCCCCCATGACCTATATAAGTACTCAATGACCCCATGTGACACCCCTAGTCCTATATAAGTACTCAATGACCCCATGTGACCCCCCTAGTCCTATATAAGTACTCAATGACCCCATGTGACCCAACCTAGTCCTATATAAGTACTCAATGACCCCATGTGACCCACCCTAGTCCTATATAAGTACTCAATGACCCCATGTGACTCCCCCATGACCTATATAAGTACTCAATGACCCCATGTGACCCCCCCATGACCTATATAAGTACTCAATGACCCCATGTGACCCCCCCATGACCTATATAAGTACTCAATGACCCCATGTGACCCCCCTAGTCCTATATAATTACTCAATGACCCCATGTGACCCAACCTAGTCCTATATAAGTACTCAATGATCCCTTGTGACCCCCCTAGTCCTATATAAGTACTCAATGAACCCATGTGACCCCCCTAGTCCTATATAAGTACTCAATGACCCCATGTGACCCACCCTAGTCCTATATAAGTACTCAATGACCCCATGTGACCCCCTAGTTCTATATAAGTACTCAATGACACCATGTGACCCCCCTAGTCCTATATCAGTACTCAATGACCCCATGTGACCCAACCTAGTCCTATATAAGTACTCAATGACCTCATGTGACCCCCCTAGTCCTATATAAGTACTCAATGACCCCATGTGACCCCCCTAGTCATATATAAGTACTCAATGACCCCATGTGACCCCCCTAGTCCTATATAAGTACTCAATGACCCCATGTGACCCACCCTAGTCCTATATAAGTACTCAATGACCCCATGTGACCCCCCTAGTCCTATATAAGTACTCAATCACCCCATGTGACCCACCCTAGTCCTATATAAGTACTCAATGACCCCATGTGACCCCCCCATGACCTATATAAGTACTCAATGACCCCATGTGACCCCCCTAGTCCTATATAAGTACTCAATGACCCCATGTGACCCCCCTAGTCCTATATAAATACTCAATGACCCCATGTGACCCACCCTAGTCCTATATAAGTACTCAATGACCCCATGTGACCCCCCAATGACCTATATAAGTACTCTATGACCCCATGTGACCCCCCATGACCTATATAAGTACTCAATGACCCCATGTGACCCCCCTAGTCCTATATAAGTACTCAATGACCCCATGTGACCCCCCTAGTCCTATATAAATACTCAATGACCCCATGTGACCCACCCTAGTCCTATATAAGTACTCAATGACCCTATGTGACCCCCCCATGACCTATATAAGTACTCTATGACCCCATGTGACCCCCCATGACCTATATAAGTACTCAATGACCCCATGTGACCCCCCTAGTCCTATATAAGTACTCAATGACCCCATGTGACCCCCCTAGTCCTATATAAATACTCAATGACCCCATGTGACCCACCCTAGTCCTATATAAGTACTCAATGACCCCATGTGACCCCCCTAGTCCTATATAAGTACTCAATGACCCCATGTGACCCCCCTAGTCCTATATAAGTACTCAATGACCCCATGTGACCCAACCTAGTCCTATATAAGTACTCAATGACCCCATGTGACCCACCCTAGTCCTATATAAGTACTCAATGACCCCATGTGACTCCCCCATGACCTATATAAGTACTCAATGACCCCATGTGACCCCCCCATGACCTATATAAGTACTCAATGACCCCATGTGACCCCCCCATGACCTATATAAGTACTCAATGACCCCATGTGACCCCCCTAGTCCTATATAAGTACTCAATGACCCCATGTGACCCAACCTAGTCCTATATAAGTACTCAATGACCCCTTGTGACCCCCCTAGTCCTATATAAGTACTCAATGACCCCATGTGACCCCCCTAGTCCTATATAAGTACTCAATGACCCCATGTGACCCACCCTAGTCCTATATAAGTACTCAATGACCCCATGTGACCCCCTAGTTCTATATAAGTACTCAATGACACCATGTGACCCCCCTAGTCCTATATCAGTACTCAATGACCCCATGTGACCCAACCTAGTCCTACATAAGTACTCAATGACCTCATGTGACCCCCCTAGTCCTATATAAGTACTCAATGACCCCATGTGACCCCCCTAGTCATATATAAGTACTCAATGACCCCATGTGACCCACCCTAGTCCTATATAAGTACTCAATGACCCCATGTGACCCACCCTAGTCCTATATAAGTACTCAATGACCCCATGTGACCCCCCTAGTCCTATATAAGTACTCAATGACCCCATGTGACCCACCCTAGTCCTATATAAGTACTCAATGACCCCATGTGACCCCCCCATGACCTATATAAGTACTCAATGACCCCATGTGACCCCCCTAGTCCTATATAAGTACTCAATGACCCCATGTGACCCCCCTAGTCCTATATAAATACTCAATGACCCCATGTGACCCACCCTAGTCCTATATAAGTACTCAATGACCCCATGTGACCCCCCCATGACCTATATAAGTACTCTATGACCCCATGTGACCCCCCATGACCTATATAAGTACTCAATGACCCCATGTGACCCCCCTAGTCCTATATAAGTACTCAATGACCCCATGTGACCCCCCTAGTCCTATATAAATACTCAATGACCCCATGTGACCCACCCTAGTCCTATATAAGTACTCAATGACCCCATGCGACCCCCCTAGTCCTATATAAGTACTCAATGACCCCATGTGACCACCCTAGTCCTATATAAGTACTCAATGACCCCATGTGACCCAACCTAGTCCTATATAAGTACTCAATGACCCCTTGTGACCCCCCTAGTCCTATATAAGTACTCAATGACCCCATGTGACCCCCCTAGTCCTATATAAGTACTCAATGACCCCATGTGACCCCCCTAGTCCTATATAAGTACTCAATGACCCCATGTGACCCAACCTAGTCCTATATAAGTACTCAATGACCCCTTGTGACCCCCCTAGTCCTATATAAGTACTCAATGACCCCATGTGACCCCCCTAGTCCTATATAAGTACTCAATGACCCCATGTGACCCACCCTAGTCCTATATAAGTACTCAATGACCCCATGTGACCCCCCTAGTTCTATATAAGTACTCAATGACCCCATGTGACCCCCCTAGTCCTATATAAATACTCAATGACCCCATGTGACCCACCCTAGTCCTATATAAGTACTCAATGACCCCATGTGACCCCCCCATGACCTATATAAGTACTCAATGACCCCATGTGACCCCCCTAGTCCTATATAAGTACTCAATGACCCCATGTGACTCCCCTAGTCCTATATAAGTACTCAATGACCCCATGTGACCCAACCTAGTCCTATATAAGTACTCAATGACCCCATGTGACCCACCCTAGTCCTATATAAGTACTCAATGACCCCATGTGACTCCCCCATGACCTATATAAGTACTCAATGACCCCATGTGACCCCCCCATGACCTATATAAGTACTCAATGACCCCATGTGACCCCCCCATGACCTATATAAGTACTCAATGACCCCATGTGACCCCCCTAGTCCTATATAATTACTCAATGACCCCATGTGACCCAACCTAGTCCTATATAAGTACTCAATGATCCCTTGTGACCCCCCTAGTCCTATATAAGTACTCAATGAACCCATGTGACCCCCCTAGTCCTATATAAGTACTCAATGACCCCATGTGACCCACCCTAGTCCTATATAAGTACTCAATGACCCCATGTGACCCCCTAGTTCTATATAAGTACTCAATGACACCATGTGACCCCCCTAGTCCTATATCAGTACTCAATGACCCCATGTGACCCAACCTAGTCCTATATAAGTACTCAATGACCTCATGTGACCCCCCTAGTCCTATATAAGTACTCAATGACCCCATGTGACCCCCCTAGTCATATATAAGTACTCAATGACCCCATGTGACCCCCCTAGTCCTATATAAGTACTCAATGACCCCATGTGACCCACCCTAGTCCTATATAAGTACTCAATGACCCCATGTGACCCCCCCATGACCTATATAAGTACTCAATGACCCCATGTGACCCCCCTAGTCCTATATAAGTACTCAATGACCCCATGTGACCCCCCTAGTCCTATATAAATACTCAATGACCCCATGTGACCCACCCTAGTCCTATATAAGTACTCAATGACCCCATGTGACCCCCCCATGACCTATATAAGTACTCTATGACCCCATGTGACCCCCCATGACCTATATAAGTACTCAATGACCCCATGTGACCCCCCTAGTCCTATATAAGTACTCAATGACCCCATGTGACCCCCCTAGTCCTATATAAATACTCAATGACCCCATGTGACCCACCCTAGTCCTATATAAGTACTCAATGACCCCATGTGACCCCCCCATGACCTATATAAGTACTCAATGACCCCATGTGACCCCCCTAGTCCTATATAAGTACTCAATGACCCCAAGTGACCCCCCTAGTCCTATATAAGTACTCAATGACCCCATGTGACCCAACCTAGTCCTATATAAGTACTCAATGACCCCATGTGACCCAACCTAGTCCTACATAAGTACTCAATGACCTCATGTGACCCCCCTAGTCCTATATAAGTACTCAATGACCCCATGTAACCCCCCTAGTCATATATAAGTACTCAATGACCCCATGTGACCCCCCTAGTCCTATATAAGTACTCAATGACCCCATGTGACCCACCCTAGTCCTATATAAGTACTCAATGACCCCATGTGACTCCCCCATGACCTATATAAGTACTCAATGACCCCATGTGACCCCCCCATGACCTATATAAGTACTCAATGACCCCATGTGACCCCCCCATGACCTATATAAGTACTCAATGACCCCATGTGACCCCCCTAGTCCTATATAATTACTCAATGACCCCATGTGACCCAACCTAGTCCTATATAAGTACTCAATGATCCCTTGTGACCCCCCTAGTCCTATATAAGTACTCAATGACCCCATGTGACCCCCCTAGTCCTATATAAGTACTCAATGACCCCATGTGACCCACCCTAGTCCTATATAAGTACTCAATGACCCCATGTGACCCCCTAGTTCTATATAAGTACTCAATGACACCATGTGACCCCCCTAGTCCTATATCAGTACTCAATGACCCCATGTGACCCAACCTAGTCCTATATAAGTACTCAATGACCTCATGTGACCCCCCTAGTCCTATATAAGTACTCAATGACCCCATGTGACCCCCCTAGTCATATATAAGTACTCAATGACCCCATGTGACCCCCCTAGTCCTATATAAGTACTCAATGACCCCATGTGACCCACCCTAGTCCTATATAAGTACTCAATGACCCCATGTGACCCCCCTAGTCCTATATAAGTACTCAATGACCCCATGTGACCCACCCTAGTCCTATATAAGTACTCAATGACCCCATGTGACCCCCCCATGACCTATATAAGTACTCAATGACCCCATGTGACCCCCCTAGTCCTATATAAGTACTCAATGACCCCATGTGACCCCCCTAGTCCTATATAAATACTCAATGACCCCATGTGACCCACCCTAGTCCTATATAAGTACTCAATGACCCCATGTGACCCCCCAATGACCTATATAAGTACTCTATGACCCCATGTGACCCCCCATGACCTATATAAGTACTCAATGACCCCATGTGACCCCCCTAGTCCTATATAAGTACTCAATGACCCCATGTGACCCCCCTAGTCCTATATAAATACTCAATGACCCCATGTGACCCACCCTAGTCCTATATAAGTACTCAATGACCCCATGTGACCCCCCTAGTCCTATATAAATACTCAATGACCCCATGTGACCCACCCTAGTCCTATATAAGTACTCAATGACCCCATGTGACCCCCCCATGACCTATATAAGTACTCAATGACCCCATGCGACCCCCCTAGTCCTATATAAGTACTCAATGACCCCATGTGACCACCCTAGTCCTATATAAGTACTCAATGACCCCATGTGACCCAACCTAGTCCTATATAAGTACTCAATGACCCCTTGTGACCCCCCTAGTCCTATATAAGTACTCAATGACCCCATGTGACCCCCCTAGTCCTATATAAGTACTCAATGACCCCATGTGACCCCCCTAGTCCTATATAAGTACTCAATGACCCCATGTGACCCAACCTAGTCCTATATAAGTACTCAATGACCCCTTGTGACCCCCCTAGTCCTATATAAGTACTCAATGACCCCATGTGACCCCCCTAGTCCTATATAAGTACTCAATGACCCCATGTGACCCACCCTAGTCCTATATAAGTACTCAATGACCCCATGTGACCCCCCTAGTTCTATATAAGTACTCAATGACCCCATGTGACCCCCCTAGTCCTATATAAATACTCAATGACCCCATGTGACCCACCCTAGTCCTATATAAGTACTCAATGACCCCATGTGACCCCCCCATGACCTATATAAGTACTCAATGACCCCATGTGACCCCCCTAGTCCTATATAAGTACTCAATGACCCCATGTGACTCCCCTAGTCCTATATAAGTACTCAATGACCCCATGTGACCCAACCTAGTCCTATATAAGTACTCAATGACCCCATGTGACCCACCCTAGTCCTATATAAGTACTCAATGACCCCATGTGACTCCCCCATGACCTATATAAGTACTCAATGACCCCATGTGACCCCCCCATGACCTATATAAGTACTCAATGACCCCATGTGACCCCCCCATGACCTATATAAGTACTCAATGACCCCATGTGACCCCCCTAGTCCTATATAATTACTCAATGACCCCATGTGACCCAACCTAGTCCTATATAAGTACTCAATGATCCCTTGTGACCCCCCTAGTCCTATATAAGTACTCAATGAACCCATGTGACCCCCCTAGTCCTATATAAGTACTCAATGACCCCATGTGACCCACCCTAGTCCTATATAAGTACTCAATGACCCCATGTGACCCCCTAGTTCTATATAAGTACTCAATGACACCATGTGACCCCCCTAGTCCTATATCAGTACTCAATGACCCCATGTGACCCAACCTAGTCCTATATAAGTACTCAATGACCTCATGTGACCCCCCTAGTCCTATATAAGTACTCAATGACCCCATGTGACCCCCCTAGTCATATATAAGTACTCAATGACCCCATGTGACCCCCCTAGTCCTATATAAGTACTCAATGACCCCATGTGACCCACCCTAGTCCTATATAAGTACTCAATGACCCCATGTGACCCCCCTAGTCCTATATAAGTACTCAATCACCCCATGTGACCCACCCTAGTCCTATATAAGTACTCAATGACCCCATGTGACCCCCCCATGACCTATATAAGTACTCAATGACCCCATGTGACCCCCCTAGTCCTATATAAGTACTCAATGACCCCATGTGACCCCCCTAGTCCTATATAAATACTCAATGACCCCATGTGACCCACCCTAGTCCTATATAAGTACTCAATGACCCTATGTGACCCCCCCATGACCTATATAAGTACTCTATGACCCCATGTGACCCCCCATGACCTATATAAGTACTCAATGACCCCATGTGACCACCCTAGTCCTATATAAGTACTCAATGACCCCATGTGACCCACCCTAGTCCTATATAAGTACTCAATGACCCTATGTGACCCCCCCATGACCTATATAAGTACTCTATGACCCCATGTGACCCCCCATGACCTATATAAGTACTCAATGACCCCATGTGACCCCCCTAGTCCTATATAAGTACTCAATGACCCCATGTGACCCCCCTAGTCCTATATAAATACTCAATGACCCCATGTGACCCCCCTAGTCCTATATAAATACTCAATGACCCCATGTGACCCACCCTAGTCCTATATAAGTACTCAATGACCCCATGTGACCCCCCTAGTCCTATATAAGTACTCAATGACCCCATGTGACCCCCCTAGTCCTATATAAGTACTCAATGACCCCATGTGACCCAACCTAGTCCTATATAAGTACTCAATGACCCCATGTGACCCACCCTAGTCCTATATAAGTACTCAATGACCCCATGTGACTCCCCCATGACCTATATAAGTACTCAATGACCCCATGTGACCCCCCCATGACCTATATAAGTACTCAATGACCCCATGTGACCCCCCCATGACCTATATAAGTACTCAATGACCCCATGTGACCCCCCTAGTCCTATATAAGTACTCAATGACCCCATGTGACCCAACCTAGTCCTATATAAGTACTCAATGACCCCTTGTGACCCCCCTAGTCCTATATAAGTACTCAATGACCCCATGTGACCCCCCTAGTCCTATATAAGTACTCAATGACCCCATGTGACCCACCCTAGTCCTATATAAGTACTCAATGACCCCATGTGACCCCCTAGTTCTATATAAGTACTCAATGACATCATGTGACCCCCCTAGTCCTATATCAGTACTCAATGACCCCATGTGACCCAACCTAGTCCTACATAAGTACTCAATGACCTCATGTGACCCCCCTAGTCCTATATAAGTACTCAATGACCCCATGTGACCCCCCTAGTCATATATAAGTACTCAATGACCCCATGTGACCCCCCTAGTCCTATATAAGTACTCAATGACCCCATGTGACCCACCCTAGTCCTATATAAGTACTCAATGACCCCATGTGACCCCCCTAGTCCTATATAAGTACTCAATGACCCCATGTGACCCACCCTAGTCCTATATAAGTACTCAATGACCCCATGTGACCCCCCCATGACCTATATAAGTACTCAATGACCCCATGTGACCCCCCTAGTCCTATATAAGTACTCAATGACCCCATGTGACCCCCCTAGTCCTATATAAATACTCAATGACCCCATGTGACCCACCCTAGTCCTATATAAGTACTCAATGACCCCATGTGACCCCCCCATGACCTATATAAGTACTCTATGACCCCATGTGACCCCCCATGACCTATATAAGTACTCAATGACCCCATGTGACCCACCCTAGTCCTATATAAGTACTCAATGACCCCATGTGACCCCCCTAGTCCTATATAAGTACTCAATGACCCCATGTGACCCACCCTAGTCCTATATAAGTACTCAATGACCCCATGTGACCCCCCCATGACCTATATAAGTACTCAATGACCCCATGTGACCCCCCTAGTCCTATATAAGTACTCAATGACCCCATGTGACCCCCCTAGTCCTATATAAATACTCAATGACCCCATGTGACCCACCCTAGTCCTATATAAGTACTCAATGACCCCATGTGACCCCCCCATGACCTATATAAGTACTCTATGACCCCATGTGACCCCCCATGACCTATATAAGTACTCAATGACCCCATGTGACCCCCCTAGTCCTATATAAGTACTCAATGACCCCATGTGACCCCCCTAGTCCTATATAAATACTCAATGACCCCATGTGACCCACCCTAGTCCTATATAAGTACTCAATGACCCCATGTGACCCCCCCATGACCTATATAAGTACTCAATGACCCCATGTGACCCCCCTAGTCCTATATAAGTACTCAATGACCCCATGTGACCCCCCATGACCTATATAAGTACTCAATGACCCCATGTGACCCCCCTAGTCCTATATAAGTACTCAATGACCCCATGTGACCCCCCTAGTCCTATATAAATACTCAATGACCCCATGTGACCCACCCTAGTCCTATATAAGTACTCAATGACCCCATGTGACCCCCCCATGACCTATATAAGTACTCAATGACCCCATGTGACCCCCCTAGTCCTATATAAGTACTCAATGACCCCAAGTGACCCCCCTAGTCCTATATAAGTACTCAATGACCCCATGTGACCCAACCTAGTCCTATATAAGTACTCAATGACCCCATGTGACCCAACCTAGTCCTACATAAGTACTCAATGACCTCATGTGACCCCCCTAGTCCTATATAAGTACTCAATGACCCCATGTGACCCCCCTAGTCATATATAAGTACTCAATGACCCCATGTGACCCCCCTAGTCCTATATAAGTACTCAATGACCCCATGTGACCCACCCTAGTCCTATATAAGTACTCAATGACCCCATGTGACCCCCCTAGTCCTATATAAGTACTCAATGACCCCATGTGACCCACCCTAGTCCTATATAAGTACTCAATGACCCCATGTGACCCCCCCATGACCTATATAAGTACTCAATGACCCCATGTGACCCCCCTAGTCCTATATAAGTACTCAATGACCCCATGTGACCCCCCTAGTCCTATATAAATACTCAATGACCCCATGTGACCCACCCTAGTCCTATATAAGTACTCAATGACCCCATGTGACCCCCCCCCATGACCTATATAAGTACTCTATGACCCCATGTGACCCCCCATGACCTATATAAGTACTCAATGACCCCATGTGACCCCCCTAGTCCTATATAAGTACTCAATGACCCCATGTGACCCCCCTAGTCCTATATAAATACTCAATGACCCCATGTGACCCACCCTAGTCCTATATAAGTACTCAATGACCCCATGTGACCCCCCCATGACCTATATAAGTACTCAATGACCCCATGTGACCCCCCTAGTCCTATATAAGTACTCAATGACCCCATGTGACCCCCCTAGTCCTATATAAGTACTCAATGACCCCATGTGACCCAACCTAGTCCTATATAAGTACTCAATGACCCCATGTGACCCAACCTAGTCCTACATAAGTACTCAATGACCTCATGTGACCCCCCTAGTCCTATATAAGTACTCAATGACCCCATGTGACCCCCCTAGTCATATATAAGTACTCAATGACCCCATGTGACCCCCCTAGTCCTATATAAGTACTCAATGACCCCATGTGACCCACCCTAGTCCTATATAAGTACTCAATGACCCCATGTGACCCCCCTAGTCCTATATAAGTACTCAATGACCCCATGTGACCCACCCTAGTCCTATATAAGTACTCAATGACCCCATGTGACCCCCCTAGTCCTATATAAATACTCAATGACCCCATGTGACCCACCCTAGTCCTATATAAGTACTCAATGACCCCATGTGACCCCCCCATGACCTATATAAGTACTCTATGACCCCATGTGACCCCCCATGACCTATATAAGTACTCAATGACCCCATGTGACCCCCCTAGTCCTATATAAGTACTCAATGACCCCATGTGACCCCCCTAGTCCTATATAAATACTCAATGACCCCATGTGACCCACCCTAGTCCTATATAAGTACTCAATGACCCCATGTGACCCCCCCATGACCTATATAAGTACTCAATGACCCCATGTGACCCCCCTAGTCCTATATAAGTACTCAATGACCCCATGTGACCCCCCTAGTCCTATATAAGTACTCAATGACCCCATGTGACCCAACCTAGTCCTATATAAGTACTCAATGACCCCATGTGACCCGCCCTAGTCCTATATAAGTACTCAATGACCCCATGTGACTCCCCCATGACCTATATAAGTACTCAATGACCCCATGTGACCCCCCCATGACCTATATAAGTACTCAATGACCCCATGTGACCCCCCTAGTCCTATATAAGTACTCAATGACCCCATGTGACCCACCCTAGTCCTATATAAGTACTCAATGACCCCATGTGACCCCCCCATGACCTATATAAGTACTCAATGACCCCATGTGACCCCCCTAGTCCTATATAAGTACTCAATGACCCCATGTGACCCCCCCATGACCTATATAAGTACTCAATGACCCCATGTGACCCCCCTAGTCCTATGTAAGTACTCAATGACCCCATGTGACCCCCCTAGTCCTATATAAATACTCAATGACCCCATGTGACCCATCCTAGTCCTATATAAGTACTCAATGACCCCATGTGACCCCCCCATGACCTATATAAGTACTCAATGACCCCATGTGACCCCCCTAGTCCTATATAAGTACTCAATGACCCCATGTGACCCCCCTAGTCCTATATAAGTACTCAATGACCCCATGTGACCCCCCCATGACCTATATAAGTACTCAATGACCCCATGTGACCCCCCTAGTCCTATATAAGTACTCAATGACCCCATGTGACCCCCCTAGTCCTATATAAGTACTCAATGACCCCATGTGACCCAACCTAGTCCTATATAAGTACTCAATGACCCCATGTGACCCCCCCATCACCTATATAAGTACTCAATGACCCCATGTGACCCCCCTAGTCCTATATAAGTACTCAATGACCCCATGTGACCCCCCCATGACCTATATAAGTACTCAATGACCCCATGTGACCCCCCTAGTCCTATATCAGTACTCAATGACCCCATGTGACCCAACCTAGTCCTATATAAGTACTCAATGACCTCATGTGACCCCCCTAGTCCTATATAAGTACTCAATGACCCCATGTGACCCCCCTAGTCCTATATAAGTACTCAATGACCCCATGTGACCCCCCTAGTCCTATATAAGTACTCAATGACCCCATGTGACCCCCCTAGTCCTATATAAGTACTCAATGACCCCATGTGACCCCCCTAGTCCTATATAAGTACTCAATGACCCCATGTGACCCCCCTAGTCCTATATAAGTACTCAATGACCCCATGTGACCCCCCTAGTCCTATATAAGTACTCAATGACCCCATGTGACCCCCCTAGTCCTATATAAGTACTCAATGACCCCATTGACCCCCCTAGTCCTATATAAATACTCAATGACCCCATGTGACCCACCCTAGTCCTATATAAGTACTCAATGACCCCATGTGACCCCCCCATGACCTATATAAGTACTCAATGACCCCATGTGACCCCCCTAGTCCTATATAAGTACTCAATGACCCCATGTGACCCCCCTAGTCCTATATAAGTACTCAATGACCCCATGTGACCCCCCATGACCTATATAAGTACTCAATGACCCCATGTGACCCCCCTAGTCCTATATAAGTACTCAATGACCCCATGTGACCCCCCTAGTCCTATATAAATACTCAATGACCCCATGTAACCCACCCTAGTCCTATATAAGTACTCAATGACCCCATGTGACCCCCCCATGACCTATATAAGTACTCAATGACCCCATGTGACCCCCCTAGTCCTATATAAGTACTCAATGACCCCATGTGACCCCCCTAGTCCTATATAAGTACTCAATGACCCCATGTGACCCAACCTAGTCCTATATAAGTACTCAATGACCCCATGTGACCCACCCTAGTCCTATATAAGTACTCAATGACCCCATGTGACTCCCCCATGACCTATATAAGTACTCAATGACCCCATGTGACCCCTCCATGACCTATATAAGTACTCAATGACCCCATGTGACCCCCCCATGACCTATATAAGTACTCAATGACCCCATGTGACCCCCCTAGTCCTATATAAGTACTCAATGACCCCATGTGACCCAACCTAGTCCTATATAAGTACTCAATGACCCCTTGTGACCCCCCTAGTCCTATATAAGTACTCAATGACCCCATGTGACCCCCCTAGTCCTATATAAGTACTCAATGACCCCATGTGACCCACCCTAGTCCTATATAAGTACTCAATGACCCCATGTGACCCCCTAGTTCTATATAAGTACTCAATGACACCATGTGACCCCCCTAGTCCTATATCAGTACTCAATGACCCCATGTGACCCAACCTAGTCCTACATAAGTACTCAATGACCTCATGTGACCCCCCTAGTCCTATATAAGTACTCAATGACCCCATGTGACCCCCCTAGTCATATATAAGTACTCAATGACCCCATGTGACCCCCCTAGTCCTATATAAGTACTCAATGACCCCATGTGACCCACCCTAGTCCTATATAAGTACTCAATGACCCCATGTGACCCCCCTAGTCCTATATAAGTACTCAATGACCCCATGTGACCCACCCTAGTCCTATATAAGTACTCAATGACCCCATGTGACCCCCCCATGACCTATATAAGTACTCAATGACCCCATGTGACCCCCCTAGTCCTATATAAGTACTCAATGACCCCATGTGACCCCCCTAGTCCTATATAAATACTCAATGACCCCATGTGACCCACCCTAGTCCTATATAAGTACTCAATGACCCCATGTGACCCCCCCATGACCTATATAAGTACTCTATGACCCCATGTGACCCCCCATGACCTATATAAGTACTCAATGACCCCATGTGACCCCCCTAGTCCTATATAAGTACTCAATGACCCCATGTGACCCCCCTAGTCCTATATAAATACTCAATGACCCCATGTGACCCACCCTAGTCCTATATAAGTACTCAATGACCCCATGTGACCCACCCTAGTCCTATATAAGTACTCAATGACCCCATGTGACTCCCCCATGACCTATATAAGTACTCAATGACCCCATGTGACCCCTCCATGACCTATATAAGTACTCAATGACCCCATGTGACCCCCCCATGACCTATATAAGTACTCAATGACCCCATGTGACCCCCCTAGTCCTATATAAGTACTCAATGACCCCATGTGACCCAACCTAGTCCTATATAAGTACTCAATGACCCCTTGTGACCCCCCTAGTCCTATATAAGTACTCAATGACCCCATGTGACCCCCCTAGTCCTATATAAGTACTCAATGACCCCATGTGACCCCCCTAGTCCTATATAAGTACTCAATGACCCCAAGTGACCCCCCTAGTCCTATATAAGTACTCAATGACCCCATGTGACCCAACCTAGTCCTATATAAGTACTCAATGACCCCATGTGACCCAACCTAGTCCTACATAAGTACTCAATGACCTCATGTGACCCCCCTAGTCCTATATAAGTACTCAATGACCCCATGTGACCCCCCTAGTCATATATAAGTACTCAATGACCCCATGTGACCCCCCTAGTCCTATATAAGTACTCAATGACCCCATGTGACCCACCCTAGTCCTATATAAGTACTCAATGACCCCATGTGACCCCCCTAGTCCTATATAAGTACTCAATGACCCCATGTGACCCACCCTAGTCCTATATAAGTACTCAATGACCCCATGTGACCCCCCCATGACCTATATAAGTACTCAATGACCCCATGTGACCCCCCTAGTCCTATATAAGTACTCAATGACCCCATGTGACCCCCCTAGTCCTATATAAATACTCAATGACCCCATGTGACCCACCCTAGTCCTATATAAGTACTCAATGACCCCATGTGACCCCCCCATGACCTATATAAGTACTCTATGACCCCATGTGACCCCCCATGACCTATATAAGTACTCAATGACCCCATGTGACCCCCCTAGTCCTATATAAGTACTCAATGACCCCATGTGACCCCCCTAGTCCTATATAAATACTCAATGACCCCATGTGACCCACCCTAGTCCTATATAAGTACTCAATGACCCCATGTGACCCCCCCATGACCTATATAAGTACTCAATGACCCCATGTGACCCCCCTAGTCCTATATAAGTACTCAATGACCCCATGTGACCCCCCTAGTCCTATATAAGTACTCAATGACCCCATGTGACCCAACCTAGTCCTATATAAGTACTCAATGACCCCATGTGACCCAACCTAGTCCTACATAAGTACTCAATGACCTCATGTGACCCCCCTAGTCCTATATAAGTACTCAATGACCCCATGTGACCCCCCTAGTCATATATAAGTACTCAATGACCCCATGTGACCCCCCTAGTCCTATATAAGTACTCAATGACCCCATGTGACCCACCCTAGTCCTATATAAGTACTCAATGACCCCATGTGACCCCCCTAGTCCTATATAAGTACTCAATGACCCCATGTGACCCACCCTAGTCCTATATAAGTACTCAATGACCCCATGTGACCCCCCCATGACCTATATAAGTACTCAATGACCCCATGTGACCCCCCTAGTCCTATATAAGTACTCAATGACCCCATGTGACCCCCCTAGTCCTATATAAATACTCAATGACCCCATGTGACCCACCCTAGTCCTATATAAGTACTCAATGACCCCATGTGACCCCCCCATGACCTATATAAGTACTCTATGACCCCATGTGACCCCCCATGACCTATATAAGTACTCAATGACCCCATGTGACCCCCCTAGTCCTATATAAGTACTCAATGACCCCATGTGACCCCCCTAGTCCTATATAAATACTCAATGACCCCATGTGACCCACCCTAGTCCTATATAAGTACTCAATGACCCCATGTGACCCCCCCATGACCTATATAAGTACTCAATGACCCCATGTGACCCCCCTAGTCCTATATAAGTACTCAATGACCCCATGTGACCCCCCTAGTCCTATATAAGTACTCAATGACCCCATGTGACCCAACCTAGTCCTATATAAGTACTCAATGACCCCATGTGACCCGCCCTAGTCCTATATAAGTACTCAATGACCCCATGTGACTCCCCCATGACCTATATAAGTACTCAATGACCCCATGTGACCCCCCCATGACCTATATAAGTACTCAATGACCCCATGTGACCCCCCTAGTCCTATATAAGTACTCAATGACCCCATGTGACCCACCCTAGTCCTATATAAGTACTCAATGACCCCATGTGACCCCCCTAGTCCTATATAAGTACTCAATGACCCCATGTGACCCACCCTAGTCCTATATAAGTACTCAATGACCCCATGTGACCCACCCTAGTCCTATATAAGTACTCAATGACCCCATGTGACCCACCCTAGTCCTATATAAGTACTCAATGACCCCATGTGACCCCCCTAGTCCTATATAAATACTCAATGACCCCATGTGACCCACCCTAGTCCTATATAAGTACTCAATGACCCCATGTGACCCCCCCATGACCTATATAAGTACTCAATGACCCCATGTGACCCCCCTAGTCCTATATAAGTACTCAATGACCCCATGTGACCCACCCTAGTCCTATATAAGTACTCAATGACCCCATGTGACCCCCCCATGACCTATATAAGTACTCAATGACCCCATGTGACCCCCCTAGTCCTATGTAAGTACTCAATGACCCCATGTGACCCCCCTAGTCCTATATAAATACTCAATGACCCCATGTGACCCATCCTAGTCCTATATAAGTACTCAATGACCCCATGTGACCCCCCCATGACCTATATAAGTACTCAATGACCCCATGTGACCCCCCTAGTCCTATATAAGTACTCAATGACCCCATGTGACCCCCCTAGTCCTATATAAGTACTCAATGACCCCATGTGACCCCCCCATGACCTATATAAGTACTCAATGACCCCATGTGACCCCCCTAGTCCTATATAAGTACTCAATGACCCCATGTGACCCCCCTAGTCCTATATAAGTACTCAATGACCCCATGTGACCCAACCTAGTCCTATATAAGTACTCAATGACCCCATGTGACCCCCCCATCACCTATATAAGTACTCAATGACCCCATGTGACCCCCCTAGTCCTATATAAGTACTCAATGACCCCATGTGACCCCCCTAGTCCTATATAAGTACTCAATGACCCCATGTGACCCCCCCATGACCTATATAAGTACTCAATGACCCCATGTGACCCCCCTAGTCCTATATCAGTACTCAATGACCCCATGTGACCCAACCTAGTCCTATATAAGTACTCAATGACCTCATGTGACCCCCCTAGTCCTATATAAGTACTCAATGACCCCATGTGACCCCCCTAGTCCTATATAAGTACTCAATGACCCCATGTGACCCCCCTAGTCCTATATAAGTACTCAATGACCCCATGTGACCCCCCTAGTCCTATATAAGTACTCAATGACCCCATGTGACCCCCCTAGTCCTATATAAGTACTCAATGACCCCATTGACCCCCCTAGTCCTATATAAATACTCAATGACCCCATGTGACCCACCCTAGTCCTATATAAGTACTCAATGACCCCATGTGACCCCCCCATGACCTATATAAGTACTCAATGACCCCATGTGACCCCCCTAGTCCTATATAAGTACTCAATGACCCCATGTGACCCCCCTAGTCCTATATAAGTACTCAATGACCCCATGTGACCCCCCCATGTCCTATAAAAGTACCCAATGTCCCCATTTGACCCCCCTAGTCCTATATAAGTACTCAATGACCCCATGTGACCCCCCTAGTCCTATATAAGTACTCAATGACCCCATGTGACCCCCCAAGTCCTATATAAGTACTCAATGACCCTATGTGACCCACCCTAGTCCTATATAAGTACTCAATGACCCCATGTGACCCCCCCATGTCCTATATAAGTACTCAATGACACCATGTGACCCCCCCATGTCCTATATAAGTACTCAATGACCCCATGTGACCCCCCTAGTCCTATATAAGTACTCAATGACCCCATGTGACCCCCCTAGTCCTATATAAGTACTCAATGACCCCATGTGACCCCCCTAGTCCTATATAAGTACTCAATGACCCCATGTGACCCCCCTAGTCCTATATAAGTACTCAATGACCACATGTGACCCACCCTAGTCCTATATAGGTACTCAATGACCCCATGTGACCCCCCTAGTCCTATATAAGTACTCAATGACCCCATGTGACCCACCCTAGTCCTATATAAGAACTCAATGACCCCATGTGACCCCCCCATGTCCTATATAAGTACTCCATGACCCCATGTGACCCCCCTAGTCTTATATAAGTACTCAATGACCCCATGTGACCCCCCCATGTCCTATAAAAGTACTCAATGTCCCCATTTGACCCCCCTAGTCCTATATAAGTACTCAATGACCACATGTGACCCCCCCATGACCTATATGAGTACTCAATGACCCCATGTGACCCCCCTAGTCCTATATAAGTACTCAATGACCCCATGTGACTCCCCTAGTCCTATATAAATACTCAATGACCCCATGTGACCCACCCTAGTCCTATATAAGTACTCAATGACCCCATGTGACCCCCCCATGACCTATATAAGTACTCAATGACCCCATGTGACCCCCCTAGTCCTATATAAGTACTCAATGACCCCATGTGACCCACCCTAGTCCTATATAAGTACTCAATGACCCCATGTGACCCCCCTAGTCCTATATAAATACTCAATGACCCCATGTGACCCACCCTAGTCCTATATAAGTACTCAATGACCCCATGTGACCCCCCCATGACCTATATAAGTACTCAATGACCCCATGTGACCCCCCTAGTCCTATATAAGTACTCAATGACCCCATGTGACCCACCCTAGTCCTATATAAGTACTCAATGACCCCATGTGACCCCCCCATGACCTATATAAGTACTCAATGACCCCATGTGACCCCCCTAGTCCTATGTAAGTACTCAATGACCCCATGTGACCCCCCTAGTCCTATATAAATACTCAATGACCCCATGTGACCCATCCTAGTCCTATATAAGTACTCAATGACCCCATGTGACCCCCCCATGACCTATATAAGTACTCAATGACCCCATGTGACCCCCCTAGTCCTATATAAGTACTCAATGACCCCATGTGACCCCCCTAGTCCTATATAAGTACTCAATGACCCCATGTGACCCCCCCATGACCTATATAAGTACTCAATGACCCCATGTGACCCCCCTAGTCCTATATAAGTACTCAATGACCCCATGTGACCCCCCTAGTCCTATATAAGTACTCAATGACCCCATGTGACCCAACCTAGTCCTATATAAGTACTCAATGACCCCATGTGACCCCCCTAGTCCTATATAAGTACTCAATGACCCCATGTGACCCCCCTAGTCCTATATAAGTACTCAATGACCCCATGTGACCCCCCCATGACCTATATAAGTACTCAATGACCCCATGTGACCCCCCTAGTCCTATATCAGTACTCAATGACCCCATGTGACCCAACCTAGTCCTATATAAGTACTCAATGACCTCATGTGACCCCCCTAGTCCTATATAAGTACTCAATGACCCCATGTGACCCCCCTAGTCCTATATAAGTACTCAATGACCCCATGTGACCCCCCTAGTCCTATATAAGTACTCAATGACCCCATGTGACCCCCCTAGTCCTATATAAGTACTCAATGACCCCATGTGACCCCCCTAGTCCTATATAAGTACTCAATGACCCCATTGACCCCCCTAGTCCTATATAAATACTCAATGACCCCATGTGACACACCCTAGTCCTATATAAGTACTCAATGACCCCATGTGACCCCCCCATGACCTATATAAGTACTCAATGACCCCATGTGACCCCCCTAGTCCTATATAAGTACTCAATGACCCCATGTGACCCCCCTAGTCCTATATAAGTACTCAATGACCCCATGTGACCCCCCCATGTCCTATAAAAGTACCCAATGTCCCCATTTGACCCCCCTAGTCCTATATAAGTACTCAATGACCCCATGTGACCCCCCTAGTCCTATATAAGTACTCAATGACCCCATGTGACCCCCCAAGTCCTATATAAGTACTCAATGACCCTATGTGACCCACCCTAGTCCTATATAAGTACTCAATGACCCCATGTGACCCCCCCATGTCCTATATAAGTACTCAATGACACCATGTGACCCCCCCATGTCCTATATAAGTACTCAATGACCCCATGTGACCCCCCTAGTCCTATATAAGTACTCAATGACCCCATGTGACCCCCCTAGTCCTATATAAGTACTCAATGACCCCATGTGACCCCCCTAGTCCTATATAAGTACTCAATGACCCCATGTGACCCCCCTAGTCCTATATAAGTACTCAATGACCACATGTGACCCACCCTAGTCCTATATAGGTACTCAATGACCCCATGTGACCCCCCTAGTCCTATATAAGTACTCAATGACCCCATGTGACCCACCCTAGTCCTATATAAGAACTCAATGACCCCATGTGACCCCCCCATGTCCTATATAAGTACTCCATGACCCCATGTGACCCCCCTAGTCTTATATAAGTACTCAATGACCCCATGTGACCCCCCCATGTCCTATAAAAGTACTCAATGTCCCCATTTGACCCCCCTAGTCCTATATAAGTACTCAATGACCACATGTGACCCCCCCATGACCTATATGAGTACTCAATGACCCCATGTGACCCCCCTAGTCCTATATAAGTACTCAATGACCCCATGTGACTCCCCTAGTCCTATATAAATACTCAATGACCCCATGTGACCCACCCTAGTCCTATATAAGTACTCAATGACCCCATGTGACCCCCCCATGACCTATATAAGTACTCAATGACCCCATGTGACCCCCCTAGTCCTATATAAGTACTCAATGACCCCATGTGACCCCCCTAGTCCTATATAAGTACTCAATGACCCCATGTGACTCCCCCATGACCTATATAAGTACTCAATGACCCTATGTGACCCCCCTAGTCCTATATAAGTACTCAATGACCCCATGTGACCCCCCTAGTCCTATATAAATACTCAATGACCCCATGTGACCCACCCTAGTCCTATATAAGTACTCAATGACCCCATGTGACCCCCCTAGTCCTATATAAGTACTCAATGACCCCATGTGACCCCCCATGTCCTATATAAGTACTCAATGACCCCATGTGACCCCCCTAGTCCTATATAAGTACTCAATGACCCCATGTGACCCCCCCATGTCCTATATAAGTACTCAATGACCCCTTGTGACCCCCCTAGTCCTATATAAGTACTCAATGACCCCATGTGACCCCCCTAGTCCTATATAAGTACTCAATGACCCCATGTGACCCACCCTAGTCCTATATAAGTACTCAATGACCCCATGTGACCCCCCATGACCTATATAAGTACTCTATGACCCCATGTGACCCCCCATGACCTATATAAGTACTCAATGACCCCATGTGACCCCCCTAGTCCTATATAAGTACTCAATGACCCCATGTGACCCCCCTAGTCCTATATAAGTACTCAATGACCCCATGTGACCCCCCTAGTCCTATATAAGTACTCAATGACCCCATGTGACCCCCCCATGACCTATATAAGTACTCAATGACCCCATGTGACCCCCCTAGTCCTATATCAGTACTCAATGACCCCATGTGACCCAACCTAGTCCTATATAAGTACTCAATGACCTCATGTGACCCCCCTAGTCCTATATAAGTACTCAATGACCCCATGTGACCCCCCTAGTCCTATATAAGTACTCAATGACCCCATGTGACCCCCCTAGTCCTATATAAGTACTCAATGACCCCATGTGACCCCCTAGTCCTATATAAGTACTCAATGACCCCATGTGACCCCCCTAGTCCTATATAAGTACTCAATGACCCCATGTGACCCCCCTAGTCCTATATAAATACTCAATGACCCCATGTGACCCACCCTAGTCCTATATAAGTACTCAATGACCCCATGTGACCCCCCCATGACCTATATAAGTACTCAATGACCCCATGTGACCCACCCTAGTCCTATATAAGTACTCAATGACCCCATGTGACCCCCCCATGTCCTATATAAGTACTCAATGACACCATGTGACCCCCCCATGTCCTATATAAGTACTCAATGACCCCATGTGACCCCCCTAGTCCTATATAAGTACTCAATGACCCCATGTGACCCCCCTAGTCCTATATAAGTACTCAAAGACCCCATGTGACCCCCCTAGTCCTATATAAGTACTCAATGACCCCTTGTGACCCCCCTAGTCCTATATAAGTACTCAATGACCCCATGTGACCCCCCTAGTCCTATATAAGTACTCAATGACCCCATGTGACCCACCCTAGTCCTATATAAGTACTCAATGACCCCATGTGACCCCCCTAGTCCTATATAAGTACTCAATGACCCCATGTGACCCCCCTAGTCCTATATAAGTACTCAATGACCACATGTGACCCACCCTAGTCCTATATAAGTACTCAATGACCCCATGTGACCCCCCTAGTCCTATATAAGTACTCAATGACCCCATGTGACCCACCCTAGTCCTATATAAGAACTCAATGACCCCATGTGACTCCCCCATGACCTATATAAGTACTCAATGACCCCATGTGACCCCTCCATGACCTATATAAGTACTCAATGACCCCATGTGACCCCCCCATGACCTATATAAGTACTCAATGACCCCATGTGACCCCCCTAGTCCTATATAAGTACTCAATGACCCCATGTGACCCAACCTAGTCCTATATAAGTACTCAATGACCCCTTGTGACCCCCCTAGTCCTATATAAGTACTCAATGACCACATGTGACCCACCCTAGTCCTATATAAGTACTCAATGACCCCATGTGACTCCCCCATGACCTATATAAGTACTCAATGACCCCATGTGACCCCTCCATGACCTATATAAGTACTCAATGACCCCATGTGACCCCCCCATGACCTATATAAGTACTCAATGACCCCATGTGACCCCCCTAGTCCTATATAAGTACTCAATGACCCCATGTGACCCAACCTAGTCCTATATAAGTACTCAATGACCCCTTGTGACCCCCCTAGTCCTATATAAGTACTCAATGACCCCATGTGACCCCCCTAGTCCTATATAAGTACTCAATGACCCCATGTGACCCACCCTAGTCCTATATAAGTACTCAATGACCCCATGTGACCCCCTAGTTCTATATAAGTACTCAATGACACCATGTGACCCCCCTAGTCCTATATCAGTACTCAATGACCCCATGTGACCCAACCTAGTCCTACATAAGTACTCAATGACCTCATGTGACCCCCCTAGTCCTATATAAGTACTCAATGACCCCATGTGACCCCCCTAGTCATATATAAGTACTCAATGACCCCATGTGACCCCCCTAGTCCTATATAAGTACTCAATGACCCCATGTGACCCACCCTAGTCCTATATAAGTACTCAATGACCCCATGTGACCCCCCTAGTCCTATATAAGTACTCAATGACCCCATGTGACCCACCCTAGTCCTATATAAGTACTCAATGACCCCATGTGACCCCCCCATGACCTATATAAGTACTCAATGACCCCATGTGACCCCCCTAGTCCTATATAAGTACTCAATGACCCCATGTGACCCCCCTAGTCCTATATAAATACTCAATGACCCCATGTGACCCACCCTAGTCCTATATAAGTACTCAATGACCCCATGTGACCCCCCCATGACCTATATAAGTACTCTATGACCCCATGTGACCCCCCATGACCTATATAAGTACTCAATGACCCCATGTGACCCCCCTAGTCCTATATAAGTACTCAATGACCCCATGTGACCCCCCTAGTCCTATATAAATACTCAATGACCCCATGTGACCCACCCTAGTCCTATATAAGTACTCAATGACCCCATGTGACCCCCCCATGACCTATATAAGTACTCAATGACCCCATGTGACCCCCCTAGTCCTATATAAGTACTCAATGACCCCAAGTGACCCCCCTAGTCCTATATAAGTACTCAATGACCCCATGTGACCCAACCTAGTCCTATATAAGTACTCAATGACCCCATGTGACCCAACCTAGTCCTACATAAGTACTCAATGACCTCATGTGACCCCCCTAGTCCTATATAAGTACTCAATGACCCCATGTGACCCCCCTAGTCATATATAAGTACTCAATGACCCCATGTGACCCCCCTAGTCCTATATAAGTACTCAATGACCCCATGTGACCCACCCTAGTCCTATATAAGTACTCAATGACCCCATGTGACCCCCCTAGTCCTATATAAGTACTCAATGACCCCATGTGACCCACCCTAGTCCTATATAAGTACTCAATGACCCCATGTGACCCCCCCATGACCTATATAAGTACTCAATGACCCCATGTGACCCCCCTAGTCCTATATAAGTACTCAATGACCCCATGTGACCCCCCTAGTCCTATATAAATAC